>NC_083408.1:112327385-112927385 GCF_020745735.1 Hemiscyllium ocellatum
CCAGTCTGTTTCACAGTGATGCTGACTCACTGCACACTCCTCCCAGTCTGTTTCACAGTGAGTCAGTATCACTGAAACCGACGGGCGGAATGTGAACTGAGTCAGTATCACTGTAACAGACTGGGAGGAGTGTGTAGTGAGTCAGTATGACTGTGAAACAGACTGGGAGGAGTGTGCAGTGAGTCAGTATCACTGTGAAACTGACTGGGAGGGGTGTGCAGTGAAGTCAGTATCGCTGTGAAACAGACTGGGAGGAGTGTGCAGTGGGTCAATATCACTGTGAAACAGACTGGGAGGAGTGTGCAGTGAGTCAGTATCTCTGTGAAACAGACTGGGTGGAGTGTGCAGTGAGTCAGTATCACTGTGAAACAGATTGGGAGGAGTTTGCTGTGGGTCAGTATCACTGTAACAGACTGGGAGGAGTGTGCAGTGAGTCTGCATCAT
The DNA here is from genome assembly GCF_020745735.1 of Hemiscyllium ocellatum. Classification (NCBI taxonomy): domain Eukaryota; kingdom Metazoa; phylum Chordata; class Chondrichthyes; order Orectolobiformes; family Hemiscylliidae; genus Hemiscyllium; species Hemiscyllium ocellatum. Next base: position 112,327,830 of record NC_083408.1, read on the forward strand.
TGTGATACAGACTGGGAGGAGTGTGCAGTGAGTCAGCATCACTGTGAAACAGACTGGGAGGAGTGTGCAGTTGGTCAGCATCACTATGCAACAGACTGGAGGAGTGTGCAGTGAGTCAGTATCACTGAAACTGACTGGGAGGAGTGTGCAGTGAGTCAGTATCACTATGCAACAGGCTGGGGGAGTGTACACTGAGCCAGTTTCACTGTGAAACAGACTGGGAGGAGTGTGCAGTGGGTCCGTATCACTGAAACAGACTGGGAGGAGTGTGCAGTGGGATAGTATCACTGTGAAACTGACTGGGAGGAATGTGCACTGAGTCAGTATCACTGTGTAACAGACTGGGAGGAGTGTGTGGTGAGTCAGTATCACTGTGAAACAGACTGGGAGGAGTGTGTAGTGAGTCAGCATCACTATGCAACAGACTGGGAGGAGTGTGCAGTGAGTCAGTATGACTGTGAAACAGACTGGGAGGAGTGTGCAGTGAGTCAGTATCACTGTGAAACAGACTGGGAGGAGTTTGCTGTGGGTCAGTATCACTGAAACAGACTGGGAAGAGTGTGCAGTTGGTCAGTGTCACTGTGAAACAGACTGGGAGGAGTGTGTAGTGAGTCAGCATCACTATGCAACAGACTGGGAGGAGTGTGCAGTGAGTCAGTATCACTGTGAAACAGGCGGGGAGGGGTGTGCAGTGAGTCAGCATCACTGTGATACAGACTGGGAGGAGTGTGCAGTGAGTCAGCATCACTGTGAAACAGACTGGGAGGAGTGTGCAGTTGGTCAGTATCACTGTGTAACAGACTGGGAGGAGTGTGTAGTGAGTCAGCATCACTATGCAACAGACTGGGAAGAGTGTGCAGTGAGTCAGTATCACTATGCAACAGACTGGCAGGAGTGTGCAGTGAGTCAGTATCACTGTGAAACTGACTGGGAGAAGTGTGCAGTGAGTCAGTATGACTGTGAAACAGACTGGGAGGAGTGTGCAGTGAGTCAGTATCACTGTGAAACAGACTGGGAGGAGTGTGCAGTGAGTCAGTGTCACTGTGAAACAGACTGGGAGGAGTGGGCAGTTGGTCAGTGTCACTGTGAAACTGACTGGGAGGAATGTGCACTGAGTCAGTATCACTGTAACAGACTGGGAGGAGTGTGTAGTGAGTCAGTATGACTGTGAAACTGACTGGGAGGAGTTTGCTGTGGGTCAGTATCACTGTGAAACAGACTGGGACGAGTGTGCAGTGAGTCAGCATCTCTGTGAAACAGACTGGGAGGAGTGTGCAGTGAGTCAGCATCACTGTGAAACAGACTGGGAGGAGTGTGCAGTTGGTCAGTGTCACTGTGAAACAGACTGGGAGGAGTGTGTAGTGAGTCAGCATCACTATGCAACAGACTGGGAGGAGTGTGCAGTGAGTCAGTATCACTATGCAACAGACTGGGAGGAGTGTGCAGTGAGTCAGTATCTCTGCACACTCCTCCCAGTCTGTATCACAGTCGTACTGACTGACTGCACACTCCTCCCAGTCTGTTTCACAGTGATACTGACTCACTGCACACTCCTCCCAGTCTGTTGCATAGTGATACTGACTCACTGCACACTCCTCCCAGTCTGTTTCACAGTGATACTGACCCACAGCAAACTCCTCCCAGTCTGTTTCGCCCTAACCTCCGCCCCCACCCCGCTCCGGCCTATCACCCTCACCTTGACCTCCTTCCACCTATCCCACCTCCATCGCCCCTCCCCCTAGTCCCTCCTCCCTACCTTTTATCTCAGCCTGCTTGGCTCTCTCTCTCTTATTCCTGATGAAGGGCTTATGCTCGAAACGTCGAATTCTCTATTCCTGAGATGCTGCCTGGCCTGCTGTGCTTTGACCAGCAACACATTTGCAGCTGTGGTCTCCAGCATCTGCAGACCTCATTTTTTACTCACTGCACACTCCTCCCAGTCTGTTTCACAGTCATACTGACTCACTACACACTCCTCCCAGTCTGTTACAGTGATACTGACTCAGTGCACATTCCTCCCAGTCAGTTTCACAGTGATACTGACTCACTGCACACTCCTCCCAGTCTGTTTCACAGAGATACTGACTCACTGCACACTCCTCCCAGTCTGTTTCACAGTCATACTGACTCACTGCACACTCCTCCCAGTCTGTTTCACAGTGACACTGACTCACTGCCCACTCCCCCAGTCTGTTTCACAGTCATACTGACTCACTGCACACTCCTCCCAGTCTGTTTCACAGTCATACTGACTCACTGAACACTCCTCCCAGTCTGTTTCACAGTGATGCTGACTCACTGCACACTCCTCCCAGTCTGTTTCACAGTGAGTCAGTATCACTGAAACCGACGGGCGGAATGTGAACTGAGTCAGTATCACTGTAACAGACTGGGAGGAGTGTGTAGTGAGTCAGTATGACTGTGAAACAGACTGGGAGGAGTGTGCAGTGAGTCAGTATCACTGTGAAACTGACTGGGAGGGGTGTGCAGTGAAGTCAGTATCGCTGTGAAACAGACTGGGAGGAGTGTGCAGTGGGTCAATATCACTGTGAAACAGACTGGGAGGAGTGTGCAGTGGGTCAATATCACTGTGAAACAGACTGGGAGGAGTGTGCAGTGAGTCAGTATCTCTGTGAAACAGACTGGGTGGAGTGTGCAGTGAGTCAGTATCACTGTGAAACAGATTGGGAGGAGTTTGCTGTGGGTCAGTATCACTGTAACAGACTGGGAGGAGTGTGCAGTGAGTCTGCATCATTGTGAAACAGACTGGGAGGAGTGTGTAATGAGTCAGTATGACTGTGAAACAGACTGGGAGGAGTGTGACGTTAGTCAGTATCACTGTGAAACTGACTGGGAGGAGTGTGCAATGAGTCAGTATCACTGTGAAACAGACTGGGAGGAGTGTGCAGTGAGTCAGCATCACTGTGAAACAGACTGGGAGGAGTGTGCAGTTGGTCAGCATCACTATGCAACAGACTGGGAGGAGTGTGCAGTGAGTCAGTATCACTATGCAACAGACTGGGAGGAGTGTGCAGTGAGTCAGTATCTCTGCACACTCCTCCCAGTCTGTTTCACAGAGATACTGACTCACTGCACACTCTTCCCAGTCTGTATCACAGTCATACTGACTCACTGCACACTCCTCCAGTCTGTTGCATAGTGATACTGACTCACTGCACACTCCTCCCAGTCTGTTTCACAGTGAGTCAGTATCACTGAAACCGACGGGGAGGAATGTGCACTGAGTCAGTATCACTGTAACAGACTGGGAGGAGTGTGTAGTGAGTCAGTATGACTGTGAAACAGACTGGGAGGAGTGTGCAGTGAGTCAGTATCACTGTGAAACAGATTGGGAGGAGTTTGCTGTGGGTCAGTATCACTGTGTAACAGACTGGGAGGAGTTTGCTGTGGGTCAGTATCACTGTGTAACAGACTGGGAGGAGTGTGTGGTGAGTCAGTATCACTGTGATACAGACTGGGAGGAGTGTGCAGCGAGTCAGTATCACGGTGAAACTGACTGGGAGGGGTGTGCAGTGAAGTCAGTATCGCTGTGAAACAGACTGGGAGGAGTGTGCCCTGCGTTACTGTCAATGTGAAATAGACTGGGAGGAGTGTGCAGTGAGTCAGCATCACTGTGTAACAGACTGGGAGGAGTGTGCAGTGAGTCAGTATCTCTGTGAAACAGATTGGGAGGAGTGTGCTGTGGGTCAGTATCACTGTGTAACAGACTGGGAGGAGTGTGCTGTGTGTCAGTATCACTGAAACAGACTGGGAGTGTGCAGTGAGTCAGTATCACTGTGAAACAGACTGGGACGAATGTGCACTGAATCATTATCACTGTGTAACAGACTGGGAGGAGTGTGCTGTGTGTCAGTATCACTGAAACAGACTGGGAGTGTGCAGTGAGTCAGTATCACTGTGAAACAGACTGGGACGAATGTGCACTGAATCATTATCACTGTGTAACAGACTGGGAGGAGTGTGCTGTGTGTCAGTATCACTGAACCAGACTGGGAGGAGTGTGTAGTGAGTCAGCATCACTATGCAACAGACTGGGAGGAGTGTGCAGTGAGTCAGTATCTCTGTGAAACAGACTGGGAGTGTGCAGTGAGTCAGTATCACTGTGAAACAGACTGGGAGTGTGCAGTGAGTCAGTATCACTGTGAAACAGACTGGGACGAATGTGCACTGAATCAGTATCACTGTGTAACAGACTGGGAGAAGTGTGTTGTGAGTCAGTATCACTGTGAAACAGACGGGGAGGAGTGTGCAGTGAGTCAGTATCACTGTGAAACAGACTGGGACGAATGTGCACTGAATCAGTATCACTGTGTAACAGACTGGGAGAAGTGTGTTGTGAGTCAGTATCACTGTGAAACAGACGGGGAGGGGTGTGCAGTCAGTCAGTATCACTGTGAAACAGACTGGGAGGAGTGTGCAGTGAGTCAGTACGACTGTGATACAGACTGGGAGGAGTGTGCAGTGAGTCAGTATCTCTGTGAAACAGACTGGGAGGAGTGTGCTGTGGGTCAGTATCACTGTGAAACAGACTGGGAGGAGTGTGCAGTGAGTCAGTATCACTGTAACAGACTGGGAGAAGTGTGTAGTGAGTCAGCATCACTGTGAAACAGACTGGGAGGAGTGTGTCGTGAGTCAGCATCACTATGCAACAGACTGGGAGGAGTGTGCAGTGAGTCAGTATCTCTGTGAAACAGACTGGGACGAATGTGCACTGAATCATTATCACTGTGTAACAGACTGGGAGGAGTGTGCTGTGTGTCAGTATCACTGAACCAGACTGGGAGGAGTGTGTAGTGAGTCAGCATCACTATGCAACAGACTGGGAGGAGTGTGCAGTGAGTCAGTATCTCTGTGAAACAGACTGGGAGTGTGCAGTGAGTCAGTATCACTGTGAAACAGACTGGGAGGAGTGTGCAGTGAGCCAGTTTCACTGTGAAACAGACTGGGAGGAGTGTGCAGTGGGTCAGTATCACTGAAACAGACTGGGAGGAGTGTGCAGTGGGATAGTATCACTGTGAAACTGACTGGGAGGAATGTGCACTGAGTCAGTATCACTATGAAACAGACTAGAGGGAAGAGTGCACTGTGTAAGTATCGCTGTGTAACTGAGTGTGCGGTGAATCAGTATCACTGTGTAACAGACTGGGAGGAACATTGAACATAGAACAATACAGCACAGAACAGGCCCTTCGGCCCACGATGTTGTGACGAACATTAGTGCTAGATTAAGCACCTATCCATATACCTAACCAATTGCCGCTTAAAGGTCACCAATGATTCTGACTCTGGCACTCCCGCATTCCATGCCCCCACCACTCTCTGGGTAATGAACCTACCCCTGACATCTCCCCTATACCTTCTCCCCTTCACCTTAAATTTATGTCCCCTTGTAACACTGTTGTACCCGGGGAAAAAGTCTCTGAATGTCTACTGTCTATTCACCTGATCATCTTATAAACCTCTATCAAGTCACCCCTCATCCTTCGCTGTTCCAATGAGAAAAGGCCTAGCACTCTCAACCTATCCTTGTACGACCTATTCTCCATTCCAGGCAACATCCTGGTAAATCTCCTCTGCACCCTCTCCAAAGCTTCCACATCTTTCCTAAAGTGAACCGACCAGGACTGCACACAATACTCCAAATGTGGCCTTACCAAGGTCCTGTACAGCTGCAACATCACCTCACGACTCTTGAATTCAATCTCTCTGCTAATGAACGCTAATACACCATAGGCCGCCTTACAAGCTCTATCCACCTGAGTGACAACTTTCAAAGAGCTATGAACATAGACCCCAAGATCCCTCTGCTCCTCCACCTTACCAAGAAACCTACCGTTAACCCTGTATTCCACATTCTTATTTGTCCTTCCAAAATGGACAACCTCACACTTGACAGGGTTGAATTCGATCTGCCACTCCTCAGCCCAGCTCTGCATCATATCTAAGTCCCTTTGCAGCTGACGACAGCCCTCCTCACTATCCACAACTCTACCTATCTTCGTATCATCTGCAAATTTACTGACCCACCCTTTGACTCCCTCTTCCAAGTCATTAAAAAAAATTACAAACAGCAGAGGACCCAGAACTGATCCCTGTGGAACTCCACTTGTAACTGGGCTCCAGGCTGAATATTTACCATCTGCCAGTTCTCTATTCAACTGGCCAAATTTCCCACTATCCCATGCCTCCTGACTTTCTGCATAAGCCTACCATGGGGAACCTTATCAAATGCCTTACTAAAATCCATGTGTACTACATCCACTGCTCTACCCTCATCCACATGCTTGGTCACCTCCTCAAAGAATTCAATAAGACTTGTAAGGCAAGACCTACCCCTCACAAATCCGTGCTGGCTGTCCCTAATCAAGCAGTGTCTTTCCAGATACTCATAAATCCTATCCCTCAGTACCCTTTCCATTACTTTGCCTACCACCGAAGTAAGACTAACTGGCCTGTAATTCCCGGGGTTATCCCTGTTCCCTTTTTTGAACAGGGGCACAACATTCGCCACTCTCCAGTCCCCTGGTACCACCCCCGTTGACAGTGAAGATGAAAAGATCATTGCCAACGGCTCTGCAATTTCTTCTCTTGCTTCCCACATAATCCTAGGATATATCCCGTCAGGCCCGGGGGACTTGTCTATCCTCAAGTTTTTCTAAATGCCCAACATATCGTCCTTCCTAACAAGTATCTCCTATAGCTTACCAGTCCGTTTCATACTCTCCTCTTCAACAATACGGTCCCTCTCATTTTAAATACTGAAGAAAAGTACTCATTCAAGACCTCTCCTATCTCTTCTGACTCAATACACAGTCTCCCACTACTGTCCTTGATCGGACCTACCCTCGCTCTCGTCACTGTCATGTTTCTCACATACGCATAAAAGCCTTGGGGTTATCCTTGATCCAACCCGCCTAAGATTTTTCATGTCCTCTCTTAGCTCTCCTAATCCCTTTCTTCAGCTCCCTCCTGGCTATCCTGTATCCCTCCAACGCTCTGTCTGAACCCTGTTTCCTCAACCCTATGTAAGCCTCCTTCTTCCTCTTTACTAGACATTCAACCTCCCTCATCAACCAAGGTTCCCTCACACGACCATCTCTTTCCTGCCTGACAGGTACATACATATCAAGGCCGTGTCGTATCTGTTCCTTGAAAAAGTTCCACATTTCAATAACATCCTTCCCTAATAGCCTATGCTCCAACTTATGCTCCTCAGATCGTGTCTTGCAGCATCGTATTTACCCTTCCCCCAATTCTAAAACCTACCCTGTTGCATGCACCTATCTCTCTCCATAACCAAGGTGAAAGTCACAGAATTGTGGTCACCATCACCAAAATGCTCACCCACTAACAAGCTCATCACTTATAGAACATAGAACATAGAAGGATACAGCGCAGTACAGGCCCTTCGGCCCTCGATGTTGCGCCGACCGAATACTACCTAACCTATACTAGCCCAATAACTTCCAAATGCCTATCCAATGCCCGCTTAAATGACCATAAAGAAGGAGAGTTCACCACTGATACGGGCAGGGCATTCCATGAACTCACAACCCGCTGTGTGAAGAATCTACCCCTAACATCTGTCCTATACCTACCACCCCTTAATTTAAAGCTATGTCCCCTAGTAACACCTGACTCCATTAGCGGTAAAAGGTTCTTAGTATCTACCCTATCTAAACCCCTAATCATCTTATATACTTCTATCAGATCTCCCCTAAACCTTCTCTTCTCCAATGAGAACAGCCCCAAGTGCCTCAGCCTTTCGTCATAAGATTTTCCTACCATTCCAGGCAACATCCTGGTAAACCTCCTCTGCACTCGTTCTAAAGCTTCCACATCCTTCCTATAGTATGGCGACCAAAACTGCACACAATACTCCAGATGAGGCCGCACCAGAGTCTTATACAACTGCAACATGACCTCAGGACTCCGGAACTCAATTCCTCTGCCAATAAAGCCCAGTACACCATATGCCTTCCTCACAGCACTTGTCCCGGTTCGTTACTGAGTACCAAATCCAATATGGCCTCCCCTCTGGTCGGACAATCTATATACTGAGTTAGAAAAGCTTCCTGGACACACTGCACAAACACCACCCTGTCCAATCTACTTGATCTAAAGAGCTTCCAATCAATATTTGGGAAGTTGAAATCGCCCATGACTACTACCCTGTGGCATCTACACCTTTCCAAAATCTGTTTCCCAATCTGTTTCTCCACATCTCTGCTGCTATTGGGGGACCTATATTAAACACCAAAAAGGTGACTGCTCCCTTCCTATTTCTGACTTCAGCCCATACTACCTCCAAAGGCAGATCCCCCTCGAACTGCCTTTCTGCAGCCATTATACCATTCCTAATTAGCAACGCCACACCCCCTCCTTTTTTACCACTCTCCCTAATCTTACTGAAACATCTGTAACCAGGAACCTCCAACAACCATTCCTGTCCCTCATCTATCCATGTTTCCGTGATGGCCACAACATCGTAGTCTCAAGTACCAATCCATGCCTTAAGTTCACCCACCTTATTTCTGATACTCCTTGCGTTGAAGTATACGCACTTGAAACCATCTCTGTGTCCTCAAGTATTCCCTGTCAGTGCTACCTTCTCCACAGCATCCCTACATTCTTGGGCATCCTGACAAACAGCTAACCTACTTGCTGGACTACAATCCGGATCCCATCCCCCTGCCAACTTAGTTTAAACCCCCCCGAAGAGTGCTAGCAAACCTACCCCCCAGGATATTGGTGCCCTTCTGGTTCAGGTGCAACCCATCCTGTTTGTACAGGTCCCACCTTCCCCAGAATGCAGTTCAATTGTCCAAATACCTGAAGCCCTCCCTCCTACACCATCCCTGCAGCCACGTGTTCAACTGCACTCTCTCTCTATTCCTTGCCTCAATGTCAAGTGGCACCAGCAACAACCCAGAGATGACGACTCTGTCTGTCCTAGCTTTTAGCTTTCAGCCTAACTCCCTGAGCCCCTGAATGACCTCCCCACCCCTCTTCCTACCTATGTCGTTGGTGCCAATATACACCACGACTTCTGGCTGCACATCCTCCCCCTTAAGGATTCTGAAGACACAGTCCGAGACATCTCGGACCCTGGCACTCGGGAGGCAACAAACCATCCGAGAGTCTCGCCCATATCCACAGAACTGCCAGTCTATCCCTCTAACTGTAGAGTCTCCTATAACTAGGAGTATGCTGTTGGTCAGTATCACCATGAAGCAGTCTGGGAGGAGTGTGCATTGTTTCAGTATCATTGTGAAACAGACTGGGAGGATTGTGCAGTGAGTCAGTATCCCTGTAAAACAGACTGGGAGGAGTGTGCGGTGAGTCAGTATCACTGAAACAGACTGGGAGGAGTGTGCAGTGAGTCAGTATCACTGTGATACAGACTGGGAGGAGTGTGCAGTGAGTCAGTATCACTGTGAAACAGACTGGGAGAAGTGTGCACTGAGTCAGTATCATCGTGAAACAGCCTAGGAGGAATGTGCACTGAGGCAGTATCACTATGAAACTGACTGGGAGGCGTGGGCAGGGAGTCAGTATCGCTGTGAAACCGACTAGAGGGAAGTGTGCACTGTCAGTAACACTGTGAAACGGAGTGTGCGGTGAGTCAGTATCACTGTGAAACAGTCTGGGAGGAGTGTGCAGTCTTTCAGTATCGCTGTGAAACCGGCTGGGAGGTGTGGGCAATGAGTCAGTATCGCAATACAACAGACTGAGAGGAATGTGCAGTGAGTCAGTATCACTGTGAAACAGACTGGCTTGCTTGTGTGCTGCACAGACCCATTTGCCGAGTCCATCAGGAAGGATGTGAGCCTGAGAGGGGTGACTATTCCTGGCAGCGGGAGCCTGCAGGTTAAGGTCTCCCTGTACATGGATGACGTTGCCGTTTTCTGCTTGGATCTGCTGTCCGTGCACAGACTCATGTGCATATGTGACCAGTTCGAACAGGCCTCGGGGGGGCAAGGTAAACCGAGGCAAGAGTAAGGTCATGCTCTTCGGGAACTGGGCCAACCAATCCTCGATCCCCTTCACCATCAGACCGACCACCTGAAGGTGCTGGGTGTTTGGTTCGGGGGGCTGGGACGTGCGCCAAGTCTTGGAATGAGCGTATTAGCAAAGTGAGGTAGACACTGGGCAGATGGAGGCTACGGTCACTCTCCATTACGGGAAAAAAACTTGGTCATCAGGTGTGAGGCACTGTCATTGCTATTATACGTGGCAAAGGTCTGGCTTATTCCCAGAACCCGTGCCGCTGCAGTCACCCGGGCCATCTTCCAGTTTATATGGAGGTCAAAGATGGACCGGGTCCGAAGGGACTCGCTGTACAAAGATCAGGGCAACGGGGGAAAAAATACACCCAATGCCATCCTCACCCTGATGGCCACCTTTGTGTGTGGCTGCATCAAGCTGTGCGTGGATCCCCGGTACGCAAACACCAAGTGTTACTATGCACTGAGGTTCTACCTGTGCCCGGTGTTGCGAAGGATGGGCCTGGCCTCGCTGCCGCGGAACGCTCTGAGTAGTTGGACCATTCCGTATCACCTGTCCTTCGTGGAGAAGTTTATAAAGGAAAACACCTTTTGACCACAAGTCCATCAGGAAGTGGTCAGCACGTAGTGTCCTTGAGATCCTTTGGGAAAAGGAGAGGGCGGATCCTATCGAGCGGTTCCCTGAGCAGACTGTCAGAGCCATTTGGCAGAATGCCTCATCGCCAGAACTTTCCAACAAGCACCAAGACATGGCGTGGTTGGTGGTGAGAAGGGCTCTGCCTGTGAGATGCTTTATACACGCCCGAACTCTCAGCCACACCGCACACTGCCCTCGAAGCGGCTGCAGGGGGGATGAGACTGTCACACATCTCCTTCTGGAATGTGCCTACACAGAAGATGTCTGGAGAGGAATGCAGTGGTGTTTGTTGAGGTTCGTCCTGAGCAGCGCCATGACACGGGACTCCGTGCTCTATGGCCTGTTCCCCGGGACGCACACTGAGACGAACATCAACTGTGCCTGGAGGATCATCAACTCGGTGAAGGACGCTCTCTGGGCGATCCGAAACCTGTTGATCTTCCAGCTGAAGGAGTTGACCCCGACTGAGTGTTGCAGACTGGCACATTCCAAGGTCCAGGACTACGTGTTGAGGGATGCGCTGAAGCATGGGGCAGCTGCTGCCAAGGCGCGGTGGGGAAAGACCACCATGTCACATCTGCCTGTCTAAAGAACAGGGGGCCCACGCAGTCATTTGGGCTCTGCTGACGCTTCAGCTAAATATGTGGACATATGATTGACAAACGTACAGACCTGTATATAAAAATGATAAATTCTGATCTCTGTAAATGTTTACGTATGTATGGCATGACCAACTGTACAGACCATCAAATTATTTTATGAATAAAGTATATTTTGGAAATAAAAAGTGAAACAGATTGGGAGGAGTGTGCAGTGAGTCAGTATCATAGTGCACGCTCCTCCCAGTCTGTTTCACGGTGATACTGACACACTGCAAATTCCTCCCAGCAACTTCAAGGTGATACTGACTCAGTGCACACTCCCAGTCTGTTTCACGGAATCAGTATCACCGTGAAGCAGACTGGGAGGAGTGTGCAATGATTCAGTATCACTGTGAAACAGACTGGGAGGAGTGTGCAGTGAGTCAGTGTCGCGGTGAAACAGACTTGGTAGTGTGCAGTGAATCAATAGCTCTGTCAAACTGGCTGAGAAGAGTGAGCAGTCAGTCAGTATCAGGGTGAAACACACTGGGAGGAGTGTGCACTGAGTCAGTATCACTTTCCGCCCCCCACAATTCCTCATGCATCACACGTGACATCACGTCCGCCCCTCACATCATCGCTGATGCCACACGCTCAGTGACTTCCGCCACCCCTACTGCCGTGGTCACCACCACTTCTGCCCCCAGCAACGCCACTCACCTGCAATCCACCCCCCCCCACAGACCCCACTGTCACTATCCCCACCCCCAGAACCCCGGGGGGAACACTACCCCTGCTCATCACTCCACTCCCATTCCCCCCACTATCACACCCACTCCAGTTACAGGTTCCGCCCCCACTCCCAGCTCCACACTCACACCAGATCCCAGCTTCCAGCCCTGCCGAGTTTTCACCATCCCTCCAGACCTCCCCCTCACTGAGGACGAATGATCAGTCCTCAGCAAAGGACTCACCTTCATCCCCCTCCGCCCACGCATCAATGAATTTAATACACACCGTGACGTCGAACACTTCTTCTATCGCCTCCGCCTCCGAGCTTACTTTCACAATCAGGATTCTCGGCCACCTTCCGAGGACCCCTTCGCCCACCTCCAACACACTGCATCCACCTGGACACCCCACGCTGGCCTATTACCTGCCCTTGACCTCTTCATTTCCAACTGCCGCTGGGACATTAACCGCCTCAACCTGTCTACTCCCCTCCCCCACTCCAACCTCTCACCCTCACAGTTTGTGCGAAGATTTGTAGCTCGGGTGCTTGTTGTAGTGGTTCTGTTCGCCGAGCTGGAAGTTTTTGTTGCAAACGTTTCGTCCCCTGGCTAGGAGACATCATCAGTGCTGTGGAGCCTCCTGCAAAGCGCTTCTTTGATGTTTCTTCCGGCATTTATAGTGGTCTGTCCTTGCCGCTTCCGGGTGTCAGTTTCAGCTGTCCGCTGTAGTGATTGGTATATTGGGTCCAGGTCGATGTGTCTGTTGATGGAATTTGTGGATGAATGCCATGCCTGTAGGAATTCCCTGGCTGTTCTCTGTCTGGCTTGCCCTATGATAGTAGTGTTTTCCCAGTCGAATTCATGTTGCTTGTTGTCTGAGTGTGTGGCTACTAGGGATAGCTGGTCGTGTCGTTTCGTGGCTAGTTGGTGTTCATGTATGCGGATTGTTAGCTGTCTTCCTGTTTGTCCTATATAGCGTTTTGTGCAGTCCTTGCATGGTATTTTATAAACTACATTAGTTTTGCTCATGTTGGGTATTGGCTCCTTTGTTCTAGTAAGTTGTTGTCTGAGCGTGGCTGTTGGTTTGTGTGCCGTTATGAGTCCTAGGGGTCGCAGTAGTCTGGCTGTCAGTTCTGAAACGCTCCTGATGTATGGTAGTGTGGCTAGTCCTTTTGGTTGTGGCATGTCCTCGTTCCGTGGTCTATCTCTTCGGCATCTGTTGATAAAGTTGCGCGGGTATCCGTTTTTGGCGAATACCTTGTATAGGTGTTCCTCTTCCTCTTTTCGCAGTTCTGGTGTACTGCAGTGTGTTGTAGCTCTTTTGAATAGTGTCCTGATGCAGCTTCGTTTGTGTGTGTTGGGGTGGTTACTTTCATAGTTTAGGACTTGGTCTGTGTGTGTTGTTTTCCTGTGTACCCTTGTGGTGAATTCTCCGTTCGGTGTTCTCTGTATTATCACGTCTAGGAATGGGAGTTGGCTATCCTTTTCTACTTCTCTCGTGAATCGGATGCCTGTGAGTGTGGCGTTGATGATCCGGTGTGTTTTTTCTATTTCCGTGTTTTTGATGATTACGAAAGTGTCATCGACATATCTGACCCAGAGTTTGGGTTGAATTTGTGGTAGGGCTGTTTGTTCTAACCTTTGCATAACTGCCTCTGCTATGAGTCCCGAGATTGGTGATCCCATGGGTGTTCCGTTGATTTGTTCGTATATCTGATTGTTGAATGTAAAGTGTGTAGTGAGGCATAGGTCCAGTAGTTTAAGTATGCCGTCCTTGTTGATAGGTTCCGCCTCCTGTTTTTCTGTTATGTATGTCCAATAGGTTGGCTATTGTTTCTCTGGCTAGGGTTTTGTCAATCGAAGTGAACAGTGCCGTCACGTCGAATGAGATCATGGTTTCTTCTTTGTCTATGTGTGTATTCCTGATGGCGTCCAAGAATTCCTGTGTTGATTGTACTGGAATGCACACTCAGGAACAATGGACTGACTGAAGAGACACAACAAACAGTGAGACAAACAGTCGTACCTATGATGATAAGAAAAAGACAAACACATAACCTCAACACCAAGGAGAGGGAAGCACTGAAAGCACTAAGAAATGATAAGAACATAATCATACTACCAGCAGATAAAGGCAGAATGACGGTCATCCTAGATAAATCAGACTACATCAAAAAAGCACAACAACTACTCGCAGATACCAACACCTACCAAATGAAGGATTCGGACCCCACACCACAACTCACCAATAGAATAAATAGCACTCTAAGGAATCTACAAAAAAAACGGACAGATAACCAAAGCGGACCTACGAAGAATGAAACCGGAAAGCAACAACACCCCCAGATTCTATGGACTACGCAAAGTACACAAACCAGACATCCCACTCAGACCCATAGTATCACTACCAGGGACACCAGCATACAAACTGGCCAAAGAACTACAACAGAAACTGAAACACCTGGTCAGCGGATCCAAACACTCCATACAATCAACACATGAATTCTTGGACGCCATCAGGAATACGCACATAGACAAAGAAGAAACCATGATCTCATTCGACGTGACGGCACTGTTCACTTCGATTGACAAAACCCTAGCCAGAGAAACAATAGTCAACCTACTGGACATACATAACAGAAAAACAGGAGGCGGAACCTATCAACAAAGACGGCATACTTAAACTACTGGACCTATGCCTCACTACACACTTTACATTCAACAATCAGATATACGAACAAATCAACGGAACACCCATGGGATCACCAATCTCGGGACACATAGCAGAGGCAGTTATGCAAAAGTTAGAACAAACAGCCCTACCACAAATTCAACCCAAACTCTGGGTCAGATATGTCGATGACACTTTCGTAATCATCAAAAACACGGAAATAGAAAAAACACACCGGATCATCAACGCCACACTCACAGGCATCCGATTCACGAGAGAAGTAGAAAAGGATAGCCAACTCCCATTCCTAGACGTGATAGTACAGAGAACACCGAACGGAGAATTCACCACAAGGGTACACAGGAAAACAACACACACAGACCAAGTCCTAAACTATGAAAGTAACCACCCCAACACACACAAACGAAGCTGCATCAGGACACTATTCAAAAGAGCTACAACACACTGCAGTACACCAGAACTGCGAAAAGAGGAAGAGGAACACCTATACAAGGTATTCGCCAAAAACGGATACCCGCGCAACTTTATCAACAGATGCCGAAGAGATAGACCACGGAACGAGGACATGCCACAACCAAAAGGACTAGCCACACTACCATACATCAGGAGCGTTTCAGAACTGACAGCCAGACTACTGCGACCCCTAGGACTCATAACGGCACACAAACCAACAGCCACGCTCAGACAACAACTTACTAGAACAAAGGAGCCAATACCCAACATGAGCAAAACTAATATAGTTTATAAAATACCATGCAAGGACTGCACAAAACACTATATAGGACAAACAGGAAGACAGCTAACAATCCGCATACATGAACACCAACTAGCCACGAAACGACACGACCAGCTATCCCTAGTAGCCACACACTCAGACAACAAGCAACATGAATTCGACTGGGAAAACACTACTATCATAGGGCAAGCCAGACAGAGAACAGCCAGGGAATTCCTACAGGCATGGCATTCATCCACAAATTCCATCAACAGACACATCGACTTGGACCCAATATACCAATCACTACAGCGGACAGCTGAAACTGACACCCGGAAGCGGCAAGGACAGACCACTATAAATGCCGGAAGAAACATCAAAGAAGCGCTTTGCAGGAGGCTCCACAGCACTGATGATGTCTCCTAGCCAGGGGACGAAACGTTTGCAACAAAAACTTCCAGCTCGGCGAACAGAACCACTACATCTCACCCTCACAATGCGCAGCCCTCCAATCCCTCTGTTCCAATCCCAACCTCACCATCACGCTAGCGGATAAAGGGGCGCCTGGCGCACTGACCTCTACACCGCTGAAGCCAAACGCCAACTCGAGGACACCTCTTCCTACTGCTCCCTTGACCATGACCCCACCCACCATCACCAAACTATCATCTCCCAGACCATACAGAACCTCATCACCTCAGGAGATCTCCCACCCACAGATTCCAACCTCACATTCCGGGAACCCCGCACTGCCCGGTTCTACCTCCTTCCCAAGATTCACAAGCCTGACCACCCTGGCCGACGCATTGTCTCAGCATGCTCCTGCCCCACTGAACTCATCTCTATCTACCTCGACACTGTCCTATCCCCCCTAGTCCAGGAACTCCCCACATACGTTCGAGACACCACACACGCCCTCCACCTCTTCCAAGACTTCCATTTCCCCGGCCTCCAATGCCTCATCTTCACCACGGATATCCAATCCCTCCACACTTCCATCCGCCATGACCAGGGCCTCCAAGCCCTCCGTTTTTTCCTCTCCCGACGTCCCCAACAGTACCCTTTCACTGACACTCTCATTCATTTGGCTGAACTGGTCCTCACCCTTAACAATTTCTCTTTCGAATCCTCCCACTTCCTCCAGACCAAAGGGGTAGCCATGGGCACACGTATGGGCCCCAGCTATGCCTGTCTCTTTGTTGGCTACATAGAACAGTTGATCTTCCGTAATTACACCGGCACCACTCCCCACCTCTTCCTCCGCTACATTGATGACTGCATTGGCGCCACCTCGTGCTCCCGCGAGGAGGTTGAGCAATTCATCAACTTCACCAACACATTCCACCCTGACCTTAAATTTATCTCGGACACCTCCCTCCCCTTCTTGGACCTCTCCATCTCCATTAATGACGACCGACTTGACACTGACATTTTTTACAAACCCATTGACTCCCACAGCTACCTGGATTACACCTCTTCCCACCCTACCTCTTGCAAAAATGCCATCCCGTAATCACAATTCTTCCGCCTCTGTCGTATCTGCTCCCAGGAGGACCAGTTCCACCACAGAACATACCAGATGGCCTCCTTCTTTAGAGACTGCAATTTCCCTTCCCACGTGGTTAAAGATACCCTCCAACGCATCTCGCCCACATCCCGCACCTCCGCCCACAGACCCCACCCCTCCAACCGTAACCAGGACAGAATGCCCCTGGTGCTCACCTTCCACCCTACCAACCTTCGCATAAACCAAATCATCCGCCGACATTTCCACCACCTCCAAAAAGACCCCACCACCAGGGATATATTTCCCTCCTCACCCCTTTCCGCCTTCCGCAAAGACTGTTCCCTCCGTGACTACCTGGTCAGGTCCATGCCCCCCTACAACCCACCCTCCCATCCTGGCACCTTCCCCTGCCACCGCAGGAACTGTAAAACATGTGCCCACACCTCCTCCCTCACCTCCATCCAAGGCCCTAAAGGAGCCTTCCACATCCATCAAAGTTTTACCTGCACATCCACTAATATCATTTATTGTATCCATTGCTCTCGATGCGGTCTCCTCTACATTGGGGAGACTGGACGCCTCTTAGCAGAGCGCTTTAGGGAACATCTCCGAGACACCCGCACCCATCAACCACACCGTCCTGTGGCCCAACATTTCAACTCCCCCTCCCATTCTGCCGAGGACATGGAGGCCCTGGGATTCCTTCACCACCGCTCCCTCACCACCAGATGCCTGGAGGAAGAACGCCTCATCTTCTGCCTCGGAACACTTCAACCCCAGGGCATCAATGTGGACTTCAACAGTTTCCTCATTTCCCTTCCCCCACCTCACCCTAGTTCCTAACTTCCAGCTCAGCACTGTCCCCATGACTTGTCTGGACTTGTCCTACCTGCCTATCTCCTTTTCCACCTATCCACTCCACCCTCTCCTCCCTGACCTATCACCTTCATCCCCTCCCCCACTCACCTATTGTAGTCTATGCTACTTTCTCCCTACCCCCACCCTCCTTTAGCTTATCTCTCCAAACTTCAGGCTGTCTGCCTTTATTCCTGATGAATGATGCTGCCGGAACTGCTGTGCTCTTCCAGCACCACTGATCCAGAATGTGCAGTGAGTCAGTATCACTGTGAAACAGACTGGAGGCAGTGTGCAATGAATCAGTATCACTGTGAAACAGACTGGGAGGAGTGTGCAGTGAGTCAGTATCACCGTGTAACAGACTGGGAAGGGTGTGCAGTGAGTCAGTATGACTGTGTAACAGACTGGGAAGGGTGTGCAGTGAGTCAGTATGACTGTGTAACAGACTGGGAAGGGTGTGCAGTGAGTCAGTATGACTATGTAACAGACTGGGAGGAATGTGCCAGTTCTAAGACCTGCGCCCACACCACCTCCCTCACCTCTATCCAAGGAAGGAGCCTTCCACATCCATCAAAGTTTTACCTGCACATCCACTAATATCATTTGGTTTTAGAACATAGATACTGCACAGAACAGGCAATATGGCCCACAATGAGGATTAATCCTCATGTAAAATAAAGTAACTTAACCTACACACCCCTCAATTCACTGCTATTCATGTGCATGTCCAGCAGTCACTTTAATGACCCTAATGACTCTGCTTCCACCACCTCCGATGGTAACACATCCCAAGCGTTCACAACTCTCAGCGTAAAGAACCTACCTCTGATGTCTCCTTTATACCTTTCTCCTAATATCTTCAAACTATGACTCCTCATACCAGTCAATCCTGCCCTGGGGAAAAGTCTCTAGCTATTGACTATATTCATTCCTCTCATTATCTTGTATACCTCGATCAGGTCTCCTCTCTTCCTCATTCTTCATAAGGCAAGCCGTCCAGTCCAGGCAGCATCCTGGTAAACCTTCTTTACACCCTCTCGAAAGCCTCAAACAGACCTGGAGGAATGTGCTGTCAGGTAAAAACAATGACTGCAGATGCTGGAAACCAGATTCTGGATTAGTGGTGCTGGAAGAGCACAGCAGTTCAGGCAGCATCCGAGGAGCAGTAAAATCAACATTTCGGGCAAAAGCCCTTCATCAGGAATAAAGGCAGAGAGCCTGAAGCATGGAGGGATAAGCTAGAATAGGGTGGGGGTGGGGAGCAAGTAGCATAGAGTACAATAGGTGAGTGGGGGAGGGGATGAAGGTGATAGGTCAGAGAGGAAGGTGGAGTGGATAGGTGGAAAAGAAGATAGGCAGGTAGGACAAGTCATGGGGACAGTGCTGAGCTGGAAGTTTGGAACTAGGGTGAGGTGGGGGAAGGGAAAATGAGGAAACTGTTGAAGTCCACATTGATGACCTGGGGTTGAAGTGTTCCGAGGCGGAAGATGAGGCGTTCTTCCTCCAGCATCTGGTGGTGAGGGAGTGGTGCGGTGAAGGAGGCCCAGGACCTTCATGTCCTCGGCAGAGTGAGAGGGGGAGTTGAAACGTTGGGCCACAGGGCGGTGTGGTTGATTGGTGCGGGTGTCCCGGAGATGTTCCCTAAAGCGCTCTGCTAAGAGGCGTCCAGTCTCCCCAATGTAGAGGAGACCGCATCGAGAGCAACGGATACAATAAATGATATTAGTGGATGTGCAGGTAAAACTTTGATGGATGTGGAAGGCTCCTTTAGGGCCTTGAATAGAGGTGAGGGAGGAGGTGTGGGCACAGGTTTTACAGTTCCTGCGGTGGCAGGGGAAAGTGCCAGGATGGGTGGGTGGGTCGTAGGGGGGCGTGGACCTGACCAGGTAGTCATGGAGGGAATGGTGTTTGTGGAATGTGGAAAGGGGTGAGGAGGGAAATATATCCCTGGTGGTGGGGTCTTTTTGGAGGTGGCGGAAATGTCGGCAGATGATTTGGTTTATGCAAAAGTTAGTAGGGTGAAAGGTGAGCACCAGGGGCGTTCTGTCCTTGTTGTGGTTGGAGGGGTGGGGTCTGAGGGCAGAGATGCAGGGTGTGGATGAGATGTGTTGGAGGGCATCTTTAACCACGTGGGAAGGGAAATTGCGGTCTCCAAAGAAGGAGGCCATCTGGTGTGTTCTGTGGTGGAACTAGTCCTCCTGGGAGCAAATGAATGTGCAGTGAGTCAGGATCCCTGTGAAATCCACTGGGAGGACGGTGCATCAGTGTCACTGTGAAACAGATTGGAAAGAGTGTGCAATGAATACATATCACTGTGAAACGGACTGGGAAGAGTGTGCAGTGAGTCAGTGTCACTGTGAAACAGACTGGGAGTGTACACTGGATCAGTATCGCTGTGAAATCGACTGGGTGGAGTGTGCATTTATTCATTACCGCTATGTATCAAACTGCGACGAGTGCGCACTGGTTCTGTATCATTGTGAAGCAGCCTGGGAGTTGTATGCAGTGTTTCAGTATCACTCTGAAAAAGACTGGGAGGAGTGTGCAGTGAGTCAGTATCGCATTGAATCACAGGGAGGAGTGCACAGCGAGTGTGTGTCTCTGTGAAACATACTGGGAGGTGTGTTGTGAGTCAATATCACTGTGTAACAGATTGGGAGGAGTGTGCAGTGTTTCTGTATTATTGGGAAAAAGACTGAGGAGCGTGCAGTGCTGAATATCACTGAAACAAACTGGGAGGAGTTTACAGTGAGTCAGTATCACTGTCAAACTGCCTGACAGGAGTGTGCAGTGTGTTAGTATTACTGTGAGATAAACTGGTAGGAGCTTGCAGTGAGTCACTGTCACTGGGAAAGAAACTGGGAGGAGTTTCTTAGCTATTGAAAAGGAGAGGATTATGCAAAATGAGAGGATATTTAATTGGGGAAGAGGAAACTATGATGCGATTGGACATGAGTTAGGAAGCATGAATTGGGAGCAATTGTTCCATGGTAAAGGCACTATAGACACATGGAGACTGTTTGTTTAAGGAACAGTTGTTGCAAGTGATGAATAAATATGTCCCTCTGAGACAGGCAAGAAGTGGTAAGATAAAGGAACCTTGAATGACGAGAGCGGTGGCGCTTCTCGTCAAAAGGAAAAATGTTGGCTTACATAAGGTGGAGAAAGCTAGGGTCAAGCTCAGCTCTAGACGATTACAGGCAGGTGAGGAAGGAGCTCAAAAATGGTCTGAGGAGAGCCAGGAGGGGGCACAAGAAAGGCTTGGCAGAACAGATTAGGGAGAACACAAAGGCATTTTACACTTATGTGAGGAATAAGAGAATGGTCAAAGAAAGAGTAGGGCCGATCAGGGATAGCATAGGGAATTTGTGTGGGGAGTCTGAGGAGGTAGGGGAAATGAGTTTTTTGCTTCTGTCTTTACGAAAGAAACAAACTTTGTAGTGGATGAAACCTTTGAAGAGTAGGTGTGCATGCTGAAATGGATAGAGATAGAGGAAGCTGATGTGCTGAAAATTTTGTCAAACATTAAGACTGACAAGTCGCCAGGCCCGGACCAGATTTTTCCTCGGCTGCTTTGGGAAACGAGAAATGTGATTGCTTCGCCACTTGCGAAGATCTTTTCATCCTCGCTCTCCACTGGAGTCGTACCTGAGGACTGGAGAGAGGCAAATGTAATTCCTCTCTTCAAAAAAGGAAATAGGGAAATCCCCGGCAATTACAGACCAGTAAGTCTCACGTCTGTCGTCTGCAAGGTGTTGGAAAGGATTCTGAGGGATAGGATTTATGACCATCTGGAAGAGCATAGCTTGATTAAATGCAGTCAGCACGGCTTTGTGAGGGGCAAGTCATGCCTCAGAAACCTTATCGAGTTCTTTGAGGATGTGACTAGAAAGGTTGATGAGGGTCGAGCTGTGAATGTGGTGTATATGGACTTCGGCAAGGCATTTGATAAGGTTCCCCATGGTAGGCTCATTCAGAAGGTCAGGAGGAATGGGATTCAGGGGAACATAGCTGTCTGGATACAGAATTGGCTGGCCAACAGAAGACAGCGAGTGGTAGTAGAAGGAAAATATTCTGCCTGGAAGTCTTGGTGAGTGGTGTTCCACAGGGCTCTGTCCTTGGGCCTCTACTGTTTGTAATTTTTATTAATGACTTGGATGAGGGGATTGAAGGATGGGTCAGCAAGTTTGCAGATGACACAATGGTTGGAGGTGTCATTGACAGTATAGAGGGCTGTTGTAGGCTGCAGAGGGACATTGACAGGATGCAGAGATGGGCTGAGAGGTGGCAGATGGATTTCAACCTGGATAAATGCGAGGTGATGCATTTTGGAAGGTCGAATTTGAAAGCTGAGTACAGGATTAAGGATAGGATTCTTGGCAGTGTGGAGGAACAGAGGGATCTTGGTGTGCAGGTACATAGAGCCCTTAAAATGGCCACCCAAGTGGACAGGGTTGTTAAGAAAGCATATGGTGTTTTGGCTTTCATTAACGGGGGTATTGAGTTTAAGAGTGATGAGATCTTGTTGCAGCTCTATAAAACTTTGGTTAGACCGCACTTGGAATACTATGTCCAGTTCTGGTCACCCTATTATAAGAAAGATGTGGATGCTTTGGAGAGGGTTCAGAGGAGGTTTACCAGGATGCTGCCTGGACCGGAGGGCTTATCTTATGAAGAGAGGTTGACTGAGCTCGGACTTTTTTCATTGGAGAAAAGGAGAAGGAGAGGGGACCTAATTGAGGTATACAAGATAATGAGAGGCATAGGTAGAGTCGATAGCCAGAGACTATTTCCAAGGGCAGAAATGACTAACACGAGGGGTCATAGTTTTAAGCTGGTTGGAGGAAAGTATAGAGGGGATGTCAGAGGCAGGTTCTTTACACAGAGTTGTGAGAGCATGGAATGCATTGCCAGCAGCAGTTGTGGAAGCAAGGCCATTGGGGATATTTAAGAGACTGCTGGACATGCATATGGTCACAGAAATCTGAGGGTGCATACATGAGGATCAATGGTCAGCACAACATCGTGGGCTGAAGGGCCTGTTCTGTGCTGTACTGTTCTATGTTCTGAGTGTGTGCAGTGAGTCAGTATTACTGTGAAGTAGACTGGGAGTAGTGTGCAGTGCGTATGTATCCCTGTGACACAGATGAGAGGAATGTGCTCTGCTTATATATCACAGTGAAACAGATTGGGAGGAGCGTACAGTAAGTCAGCATCACTGAAACAGATTGGAAGGACTGTGCAGTGAGTCAATATCATTGTGAAACAGACTGGGAGGAGTGTGCAGTGCTTATGCATCGCAGTGAAACAGACTGGGAAGGACGTGCAGTGAGTCAATTTCACTGTGAAAAGGATTGGAAGGAGTGTGCTGTGTGTCAGTATCATTATGAAACAGTCTGGGAGGAGTGTGCAGTGAGTAAGTATCACTGAACCAGACTGAGATGAGTGTGCAGTGAATCTGTATCCCTGTGAATCAAAGTGGGAGGAGGATGAGTCATTGTCACCGTCAAACAGATTGGAAGGACTCTGCAATGAATATGTTTCACTGTGAAACAGACTGGGAGAAATGTGCAGTGAGTCATCTCAGCTGTGAAACAGACTGGGAGGATTGTGCACTGTCAGTCTCACTATGAAACAGTCTGGGAGCAGTTATTCAGTACTGCCATGTATCAAACTGCAAATGGCATGCAGTGGTTCAGTATCGCTAGGAAGCAGTCTGGAAGTGCAGTGAGTCAGTATCACTGGGAAACAGATGCAGTGCATACATATCACTGTGAAACAGACTGAGAGGAGTGTGCAGTGAGTCAGTGTCACTGTGAAACAGAATGTGAGGAGCGTGCAGTGAGCCAGGATCATTCTAAAACTGACTGGCAGGACCGTGCAGTGAGTCAGTATCTCTGTGAAACAGACTGGGAGGAGTGCGCAGTGAGTCAGTATCACTGTGAAACAGACTGGGAGGAGTGCGCAGTGAGTCAGTACTGCTGTGGAACAGACAGGGAGGAGCTTGCAGTGAGTTGGTGTTACTGTGAAACAGACTGGGAGGAGTGTGTGGTGAGTCAGTATATCCAGAGCAGACTAGGAGTGGGCAGTGATTCAGTATCATTGTCCAACAGTCTGGGAGGAGTGTGCAGTGCTGCGTATTACTGTGAAACAGACTGGAGGGAGTCTGCAGTAGTCAATATTGCTGTGAAACAGACTTGAAGTGTGCAGTCTGTCAGTGTCACTGCAAAACAGACTGAGAATAGTGCCCAGTGTTTCAGTGTCACTGGGAACAGACTGAGGAGTGTGAGGTGAGTTAGTATCACTGAGAAACAGACTAAGAGTAGTGTGCACTGCTAAGTATTACTGAGAAACATACTGAGGAGTGTGCACTGCTGAGTATTACTGAGAAACAGACTGAGTAGTGTGCACTACTGAGTATTACTGACAAACCGACTGAAGAGGCGTGTGCAGTGAGTCACTGTCACTGAATCAGACTGTGAGGAGTGTGCAGTGCGATGGTATCTCTGTGAAACAGATGAGGAGTGTGCAGTGAGGTAGCATCACTTTGAAACAATCTGGGACAGTGTGCAGTGTGTCTGTATCACTGAAACAGTCTGGGAGGAGTGGGCAGTGCTGAGTATTACTGTGATATAGACAGGCAGGAGTGTGCAGTGAGTCAGTATCACTGGGAAACTGACTGAAAGTAGTGTGCAGTTCTGAGTGTTACTGTGAAACAGACGAGGAGGAGTCTGCAGTGAGTCAGTGTCACTGTGAAACAGACTGGGAGTAGTGCGCACTGCTGAGTACCACTGAAACAGACTGGGAGTAGTGTGCATTGTTGAGTATTAATGAGAAACATACTGAGGAGTGTGCACTGCTGATTATTACTGAGAAACAGACTGAGGGTAGTGTGCACTGCTGAGTATTACTGAGAAACAGACTCTGAGGAGTTTGCAGTGAGTCACTGTCACTGTGAAACAGACTGTGAGGAGTGTGCAGTGCGATGGTATCTCTGTGAAATGGACAATGAGTGTGCAGTGAGGTAGCATCACATTGAAACAGTCTGGGAGAACTGTGCAGTTAGTCAGTGTCACTGGGAAACAGACTGGGAGGAGTGTGCCACACTGACTATTACTATGAAACTGACTGGGAGGAGTGTGCAACGACTCAGTATCTCCGTGAAGCAGACGTTGAGGAGTGTGCAGTGAGTCTTATCACTGTGAAACAGTCTGGGAAGAGTGTGCAGTGCTGAGTATTAGTGTGAAACAGACAGGGAGGAATGTGCAGTGAGTTGGTGTCACTGTGAAACAGAGTGAGTCGTGCCCAGTGTTTCAGTGTCACTGGGAACAGACTGAGTAAAGTGCAGTAAGTCCGAATCTGTGAAACAGACTGCGAGGAGTGTACAGTGACTTAGTCTCACTGTGAAACAACCTGTGAGGAGTGTGCAGCGAGTCAGTATCACCATGAAACAGACTGAGAGTAGTGTACACTGCTGAGTATTACTGAGAAACAGATTGGAAGTATTGTGCAGTGCTGAGTATTACTGAGAAACAGGCTGAGAGTAGTGTGCAGTGCTGAGTATCACTGTAACGGACTGAGAGTAATGTGCACTGCTGAGAATTATTGAGAAACAGACTGGGAGAAGTGTGCACCACTGAGTATTAATGAGAAACAGACTGTGAGGAGTGTCGTCAGTGGAGTATTACTGAGAAACAGGCAGAATAGTGTGCAGTGCTGAGTATTACTGAGAAACAGACTGGGAGTAATGTGCACTACTGAGTATTACTGAGAAACAGGCAGAGTAGTGTGCAGTGCTGAGTATTACTGGCAAACAGACTGAGAGTGTGCACTGCTGCGTATTACAGTGAAGCAGACCGGCAGTATTGTGCGATGCTGAGTATTACTGGAAAACAGACTAGCAGTAGAGTGCAGTGCTGAGCATTACTGTGGTACATACTGGGAGTAGTGTGCAGTGCTGCGTATTACAGTGAAACAGACTGGGAGTAATGTGCACTGCTGCGTATTACTGAGAAACAGGCTGAGAGTAACGTGTACTGCTGAGAATTATTGAGAAACAGACTGGGAGAAGTGTGCACCACTGAGTATTACTGAGAAACAGACCTGGAGTAGTGTGCAGTGCTGAGTATCACAGTCAAACAGATTGGAATTAGTATGCACTGCTGAGTATTACTAAGAAACAGACTGGGAGTAGTGTGATACTCAGCACTGCTCTATGAAACAGACTGGGAGTAGTGTGCGATGCTGAGTATTACTGAGAAGCAGACTGAGTATGAGCAGTGCTCATTGTCACTGAGAAACAGAGAAGTGTGCAGTGCTGAGTATTACTGAGAAACAGATTGGTAGTAATGTGCACTGCTGAGTATCACTGTGAAAATGACTGAGTAATGTGCAGTGCTGAGTATTACTGAGAAATAGACTGAGTAGTGTGCCCTGCGTGGTACTGAAACAGACTGAGGAGTGTGCAGTGCTGAGTATTACAATGAAGCAGACTGGGAGTAATGTGCACTGCTGAGTTTTACTGAGAAACAGATTGGAAATAGTGTGCACAGCTGAGTATTACTGAGAAACAGACAGTAGTGTGCACTGCTGCATATTACTGAATAACAGACTGGGAGTAATGTGCACTGCTGAGTATTACTGTGCGTTACTGAAGCAGACTGGGAGGAGTGTGCACTGCTGAGTATTACTGAGAAACAGACTGAGGAGTGTGCAGTGCTGAGTATTGCGAAGAAACAGACTGGCAGTAGTGTGCACTGCTCAGTATTGCTGTGAAACAGCACACTACTCCCAGACTGAGAGCAGTGTGTACTGCTGTGTATTACTGTGATAAAACTGGGAATATTGTTCACTACTGACTATTACTGAGAAACAGACTGGGAGGAGTGTGCACTGCTGAGTATCTCTGTGAAACAGACTGGGAGTAGTGTGCACTGCTGAGTATTTCTGAGAAACAGACTGAGTGTGCACTGATTATTACTCAGAAACAGACTGAGTAGTGTGCACTGCTGCGTGTTACTGAGAAACAGACTGAGAGTAGTGTGCACTGCTGCGAATTACTGTGATACAAATTGGGAGTAGTGTGCAGTGCTGAGTATCACTGTGAAACGGACAGTAGTGTGCACTGCTGAGTATTACTGAGAAACAGCCTGGGAGGACTGCAATGCTGAGTATCACTGAACCAGACTGAGTAGTGTGCAGTGCTGAGTAATGCTATGAAACAGACTGAGAGTAGGGTGCAGTGTTGAGCATTTTATGAGAAACAGGTTGGAAGTAGTGTGCACTGCTGTGTATTACTGTGAAACAGACTGGGAATATTGTGCCTGCAGAGTATCTCTGTGAAACAGACTTCAGTAGTGTGCACTGCTGAGTATTACTGATGATAAACTGACTGGGAGTAGTGTGCCGTGCTGAGTATCTCTGTGAAACCGACAGGGAGTCCTGAGCATTACTGAGAAACGGTCAGTAGAGTGCAGTGCTGAGTATTACTGAGGAACAGACTGGGAATAGTGTCCGCTGCTGAGTATTACTGAGGAACAGATTATAAATAGTGTGCACTGCTGAGTATTACTGAGAAACAGACTGGGAGGTGTGTGCACTGCTGAGTATTACTGAGAAAGAGACTGGGAGTAGTGTGCAGTGCTGAGTATCACTGAAACAGACTGAGTAGTGTGCAGTGCTGAGTATTACTGAGAAAGACTGAGTAGTGTGCACTGCTGCATATTACTGAGAAACAGTGTGCACTGCTGAGAATTATTGAGAAACAGACTGAGTAGTGTGCACTGCTGCGTATTACTGTGAAACAAACTGAGAGTAGTGCTAAGTGTCACTGTGAAACAGACTGAGTAATGTGCACCACTGAGTCTTACTGAGAATCAGACTGACAGCAGTGTGCAATGCTGTGTATTACTGTGAAACAGACTGGGAGTATTGTGCCGTGCTGAGTATCTCTGTGAAATAGACTTCAGTAGTGTGCACTGCTGAGTATTACTGATGATAAACTGACTGGGGGTAGTGTGCCGTGCTAAGTATCTCTGTGAAACAGACAGGGAGTGCTGAGCATTACTGAGAAACAGTCAGTAGTGTGCAGTGCTGAGTATTACTGAGGAACAGACTGGGAGTACTGTGCAGTGCTGAGTAATACTGGCAAACAGACTGAGAGTAGTGTGCAGTGCTGAGTATTACTGAGAAACAGTAGTGTGCACTGCTGAGAATTATTGAGAGACAGACTGGGAGAAGTGTGCACCGCTGAGTATTACTGAGAAACAGACTGAGTAGTGTGCACTGCTGAGCATCACTGTGAAACAGACTGAGAGTAGTGTACAGTGCTGAGAATTACTGAGAAGCAGACTGGAGGAGTGTGCACTGCTGAGAATTACTGACAAACAGACTGGAAGTAGTGTGCACTGCTGTGTATCACTGAAACTGACTAGGTGGAGTGTGCATTGCTGAGTATTACTGAGAAACAAACTGGGAGTATTGTGCACTGCTGTGTATCACTGAAACTGACTGGGTGGAGTGTGCATTGCTGAGTATTATTGAGAAACAGACTGAGGAGTGTGCAGTGCTGAGTAGTACAGTGAAGCAGACTGAGTAGTGTGCACTGCTGGGTATTACTGAGAAATAGGGCAGTGTGGAGTGCTGAGCATTACTGAGAAAGACTGAGTAGTGTGCACTGCTGCGAATTACTGAGAAACAGACTGAGAGTGGTGTGCACTGCTGAGTATTACAGAGACTGGGAGGAGTGTGCACTGCTGAGTATTACTGCGAAACAGACTGAGGAGTGTGCATTGCTGAGTATTGCGAAGAAACAGACTGACAGTAGAGTGCACTGCTCTGTATCACTGTGAAACAGATTGAGCAGTGTGCCCCACTCAGTCTGACTGAGAATCAGACTGAGAACAGTGTGTACTGCTGAGTAATACTGAGAAACAGACTAGGAGTAGTGTACACTGCTGTGTATCACTGAGAAACAGATGGTGTGTTGAGCATAACTGAGAAACAGTCAGAGTAGTGCGCACTGCTGTGTATTACTGAGAAACAGACTGAGTAGTGTGCACTGCTGAGTATTACTGAGAAACAGGCTGGGAGGTGTGTGCACTGAGTCAGTATCACCCTGTAACAGCCTGGGAGATATGTGCAGTAAGTGGGTAAGGCTGTGTAACAGCCTGGGAGGAGTGTGCAGTGAGTCAGTATCACTGTCTGACAGACTGGGAGAAATGTGCACTGAGTCAGTATTGCTGTGAAACAGACTAGGCGTGGATAATGCTTACATATCACTTTGTAACAGACTGAGAGGAGTGTGCAGTGATTCAGCATCACTGTGAAGCACAGTGGGAGGAGGGTGAGTCAGTGTCATAGAACAGACTGGGAGGAGCGTGCAGTGGGTCAGTATCACCGTGAAACAGACTGGGAGGAGTGTGTACTGAGTCAGTATCACCGTGAAACAGACTGGGAGGAGTGTGCAGTGAGTCAGTATCACTGTGTAACAGAGTGGGAGGTGTGTG
Source organism: Hemiscyllium ocellatum (assembly GCF_020745735.1). Taxonomy (NCBI): domain Eukaryota; kingdom Metazoa; phylum Chordata; class Chondrichthyes; order Orectolobiformes; family Hemiscylliidae; genus Hemiscyllium; species Hemiscyllium ocellatum. Next base: position 112,357,086 of record NC_083408.1, read on the forward strand.
CGGTGAGTCAGTATTACTGTGTAACAGACTGGGAGGAGTGTGCAGTGAGTCAGTATCACTGTGTAACAGACTGGGAGGAGTGTGCGGTGAGTCAGTATCCCTGTGAAACAGACTGGGAGGAGTGTGCGGTGAGTCAGTATCCCTGTGAATCAAACTGGGAGGAGTGTGCGGTGAGTCAGTATCACTGTATAACAGACTGGGAGGAGTGTGCGGTGAGTCAGTATCCCTGTGAAACAGACTGGGAGGAGTGTGCACTGAGTCAGTATCACTGTCTGACAGATTGGGAGGAGTGTGCAGTGAGTCAGTATCTCCAGAGCAGACTGGGAGTCTGCAGTGAGTCAGTATCATTGTCCAACAGCCTGGGAGGAGTGTGCAGTGCTGAGTATTACTGTGAAACAGACTGGGAGAAATGTGCTGTGAGTCAGTATCACTGGGAAACTGACTAGGCGTGGATAATGCTTACATATCACTTTGTAATAGACTGAGTAGTGCCCAGTGTTTCAGTATCACTGTGAACAGACTGAGGAGTGTGCAGTGCTGAGTATTACTGCCAAACCGACTGAGAGGTGTGTGCAGTGAGTCACTGTCACTGAAACAGACTGTGAGGAGTGTGCAGTGCGATGGTATCTCTGTGAAACAAATGAGGAGTGTGCAGTGAGGTAGCATCACTTTGAAACAGTCTGGGATGGTGTGCAGTGTGTCTGTATCACTGAAACAGTTTGGGATGGTGTGCAGTGTGTCCGTATCACTGAAACAGTCTAGGAGGAGTGGGCAGTGCTGAGTATTACAGTGATACAGACTGGGAGGAGTGTGCAGTGAGTCAGTATCACTGGGAAACTGACTGAAAGTAGTGTGCAGTTCTGAGTGTTACTGTGAAACAGACGAGGAGGAGTCTGCAGTGAGTCAGTATCTCCAGAACAGACTGGGAGGAGTGTGCACAGCTGAGTATTATTGAGAAATCGCGTGCACTGCTGATTATTACTGAGAAACAGACTGGGAGTAGTGTGCAGTGCTGAGTATCACTATGAAACAAACTCGGAGGAGTGTGTACTGCTGAGTATTACTGAGAAACAGACTCTGAGTCATGTGCAGTGACTGTCACTGTGAAACAGACTGTGGATTGTGTAGTGCGATGGTATCTCTCTGAAACGGACAATGAGTGTGCAGTGAGGTAGCATCACTTTGAAACAGTCCGGGAGAACTGTGCAGTTAGTCAGTGTCACTGGGAAACAGGCTGGGAGGAGTGTGCCACGCTGACCATTACTATGAAACTGACTGGGAGGAGTGTGCAATGATTCAATACCTCCATGAAGCAGACGTTGAGGTGTGTGCAGTGAGTTTTATCACTGTGAGACAGTCTGGGAAGAGTGTGCAGTGCTGAGTATTAGTATGAAACAGACAGGGAGGAGTGTGCAGTGAGTCAATATCTCTGAAGCAGATATTGAGAAGTGGGCAGTGAGTCAGTATGGCTGTGAACTAGACTGGGAGGAAGTTAGCAGTGAGTCAGTGTTACTGTGAAACAGACTGACAGTAGTGTGCACTGCTGAGTATCACTGAAACAGACTGAGAGTAGTGGTCAGAATGAGTATTACTGTGAAACAGACTGGGAGTAGTGTGTACTGCTGCGTATTACTGAGAAACAGGTAGAGTAGTGTGCAGTGCTGAGTATTACTGAGAAACAGGCAGAGTAGTGTGCATGCTGAGTATTACTAAGAGTCAGACTGGGAGTAGTGTGCACTGCTGCGTATTACTGTGAAACAGGCAGAGTAGTGCGCACTGTTGATTATTACTAAGAAACAGGCTATGAGCAGTGTGCAGTGCTGAGCATTACTGAGAAACAGACTGAGAGTAGTATGTAGTGCTGAGTATTACTAAGAGTCAAACTAGGAGTAGTGTGCAGTGCTGAGTATTACTGAGAAACAGCCTGGGAGGAGTGTGCACTGCTGAGTATCACTGCGAAACAGACAGACTGTGAGTAGTATGCAGTGCTGAGTATTATTGAATAACAGACTGAGTAGTGTGCAGTGCTGAGCATTACTGTGAAACATACTGGGAGTAGTGTGCAGTGCTGAGTATTACTGTGATACATACTGGGAGTAGTGTGCAGTGCTGAGTACTACAGTGAAACAGACCTGGGAGTAATGTGCACTGCTACGTATTTCTGAGAAATAGACTGGGAGGAGTGTGCACCACTGAGTATTACTGAGAAACAGACTGGGAGCAATGTGCACTGCTGAGTATTACTGAAGCAGACTGTGAGGAGTGTGCACTGCTGAGTATTACTGAGAAACAGGCAGAGTAGTGAGCAGTGCTGAGTAATACTGGCAAACAGACTGTGAGGAGTGTGCACTGCTGTGTATTACTGAGAAACAGACTGGACGTAGTGAGCAGTGATGAGTATTCATGAGAAACAGATTGGGAGTAATGTGCAGTGCTGAGCATTACTGAGAAACAGACTGAGTAGTGTGCATTACGTAGTACTGAAACGGACTGAGTAGTGTGCACTGCTGAGTATTACTGAGAAACAGACTGGGAGTAATGTGCACTCTGAGTATTACTGAAGCAGACTGGGAGGAGTGTGCAGTGCTGAGTATTACTGACAAACAGACTGAGGAGTGTGCAGTGCTGAGTATTGTGAAGAAACAGACTGGCAGTAGTGTGCACTGTTCAGTATCACTGTGAAACAGATTGAGAGTAATGTGCACCGCTGAGTCTTACTGAGAATCAGACTGAGAGCAGTGTGCACTGCTGTGTATTACTGAGAAACAGGCAGAATAGTGTGCAGTGCTGAGAATTACTGAGCAACAGACAGAAGTGTGCACTGCTGAGTATTACTGTGATACATACTGGGAGTAGTGTGCAGCGCTAAGTATCACTGAGAAACAGACTGAGGAGTGTGCACTGCTGAGTATTATTGAATAACAGACTGTGCAGTGCTGAGCATTACAGTTAAATAGACAGAGTAGGGTGCACTGCTGAGTATTACTGAGACACAGACTGAGTAGTGTGCACCACTGTGCATTACTGTGAAACTGACTAGGAGAAGTGTGCAGAGCTGAGTATTACTGAGAAACAGACTGAGCGTAGTGTGCATTGCTGAGTATTACTGAGAAACAGACTGGGAGTAATGTGCACTGCTGAGTATTACTGAAGCAGACTGGGAGGAGTGTGCACTGCTGAGTATTACTGAGAAACAGGCAGAGTAGTGTGCAGTACTGAGTATTACTGAGAAACAGACTGGGAGTAATGTGCACTGCTGAGTATCACTGATACATACTGGGAGTAGTGTGCAGTGCTGAGTATTACTGAGAAAGAGACTGTGCACTGCTGAGTATTATTGAATAACAGACTGTGCAGTGCTGAGTATTACAGTTAGATAGACTGAGTAGGGTGCACTGCTGCGTATTACTGAGACACAGACTGAGTAGTGTGTACTGCTGAGTATCACTGTGAAACCGACTAGGAGCAGTGTGCACAGCTGAGTATTACTGAGAAACAGTCTGAGAGCGTGCAATGCTGCATTTTATTGTGAAACAGACTATGAGCAGTGTGCAGTGCTGAGCATTACTGAGAAACAGACTGGGAGTAGTGTGCACTGCTTAGTATCTCTGAAACAGACAGAGAGTAGTGTGTACTGCTGAGTATTACTGAGAAACAGACTGGTAGGAGTATGCACTGCTGAAATAGACTGAGTAGTGTGCAGTGCTGAGTAATACTGTGAAACAGACTGGGAGCAGTGTGCACTGCTGAGTATTACCGAGAATCAGGTTGGAAGTAGTGCGCAGTGCTGAGCATTACTGAGAAACAGACTGGGAGTAGTGTGCAGTGCTAAGCATCACCGAAACAGTCTGGGGGTATTGTGCACTACTTAGTATCTCTGAAACAGACTGAGAGTAGTGTGTACTGCTGAGTATTACTGAGAAACAGACTGAGAGTAGTGTGCACTGCTGCGTATTACTGTGAAACCAACTAGGAGTAGTGTGCAGTGCTGAGTATTACTGAGAAACAGATTGGAAGTAGTGTGCGATGCTGAGTATTACTGAGAAACAGACTGAGAGTAGTGAGCAGTGCTAAGTGTCACTGAGAAACAAACTGGGAGTATTGTGCACTGCTGTGTATCACTGTGAAACTTTCTGAAAGTAGTATGCAGTGCTGAGCATTACTGAGAAACAGACTGGGAGTAGTGCACACTGCTGAGTATTACTGAGAAACAGGCAGAGCACTGTGAAGTGCTGAGTAATATTGGCAAACAGACTGGGAGTAGTGTGCACTGCTGAGTATCACTGAGAAACAGACTGGGAGTAGTGTGCAGTGCTGAGTATTACTGAGAAACAGTAGTGTGCAGTGCTGAGTATCACTAACAGACTGAGAATAGTGTGCACCACTGAGAATTATTGAGAAACAGACTGGGAGAAGTGTGCACCGGTGAGTATTACTGAGAAACAGACCTGAAGTAGTGTGCCGTGCTGAGTATCACTGTGAAATAGATTGGAAGTAGTGTGCACTGCTGAGAATTACTGAGAAACAGACTGGGAGTAATGTGCACTGCTGAGAATTACTGAAGCAGACTGGGAGGAGTGTGCAGTGCTGAGTATTGTGAAGAAACAGACTGGCAGTAGTGTGCACTGCTCAGTATCACTGTGAAACAGATTGAGAGTAATGTGCACCGCTGAGTCTTACTGAGAATCAGACTGAGAACAGTGTGTACTGCTGCGTATTACTATGATACATACTGGGAGTAGTGTGCAGTGCTGAGTATCACTGTGAAACACACTGGGCGTAGTGTGCAGTGCTGAGTATTACTGAGAAACAGTCTGAGAGCGTGCAATGCTGCGTTTTACTGTGAAACAGACTATGAGCAGTGTGCAGTGCTGAGTATTACTGAGAAAGAGACTGTGCACTGCTGAGTATTATTGAATAACAGACTGTGCACTGCTGAGTATTATAGTTAAATAGACAGAGTAGGGTACACTGCTGTGTATTACTGAGACACAGACTGAGTAGTGTGCACTGCTGCGTTTTACTGTGAAACAGACTGGGAGGAGTGTGCACAGCTGAGTACTACTGAGAAACAGGCAGAGTAGTGTGCAGTGCTGAGTATTACTGAGAAACAGTAGTGTGCAGTGGTGAGTATCTCTGTGAAACAGACTGAGCGTAGTGTGCACTGCTGCGTATTACTGTGAAGCAGACTGGGAGTAGTGTGCACTGCTGAATATAGCTGTGAAACTGACTGAGTGTGCACTGATTATTACTCAGAAACAGACTGAGGTGTGTGCAGTGCTGATTATTGCTAAGAAACAGACTGAGAGCAGTGTGCACTGCTGCTTATTACTGAGAAACAGAGTGACAGTAGGGTGTTCTGCTGCATATTACTGTGAAACAGACTGGGAGTAGTGTGCACTGCTGCGTATTACTGTGAAACAGACTGGGAGTACTGTGCGCTGCTAAGTATTACTGAGAAACAGACTGAGAGTAGTGTGCACTGCTGAGTATTACTGAGAAACGGACTGAGGAGTGTGCACTGATTATTACTCAAACGGACTGAGGAGTGTGCAGTGCTGAGTATTACTGAGAAACAGACTGAGGGCAGTGTGCACTGCTGCGTATTGCTGAGAAACAGACTGCGAGTAGTGTGCACTGCTGAGAATTACCGAGAAACAGATTGTAAATAGAGTGCAGTGCTGAGTATTACTGAGAAACAGACTGGGAGGTGTGTGTACCGATGAGTATTGCAGAGAAACAGGCAGAGTAGTGTGCTATGCTGAGTATTACTGAGAAGCAAACTGAGGAGTGTGCAGTGAGTCAGTATCACTGTAACAGACTGGGAGGAGTGTGCAGTGGGTCAGTATCACTGAAACAGACTGGGAGAAGTGTGCAGTGAGTCAGTATCACTGTGAAACAACTGGGAGGAGTGTGCAGTGGGTCAGTATCACTGTGCAACAGACTGGGAGGAGTGTGCAGGGAGTCAGTATCGCTGTGTAACAGACTGGGAGGAGTGTGCAGTGAAGTCAGTATCACTGTGAAACAGACTGTGAGGAGTGTGCAGTGAGTCAGTATCGCTGTGCAACAGACTGGGAGGAGTGTGCAGGGAGTCAGCATCACTGTGTAACAGACTGGGAGGGGTGTGCAGTGAAGTCAGTATCACTGTGAAACAGACTGTGAGGAGTGTGTAGTGAGTCAGTATCGCTGTGTAACAGACTGGGAGGAGTGTGCAGTGAGTCAGTATCACTGTGAAACTGACCTGGAGGAGTGTGCAGTGAGTCAGTATCACTGTAACAGACTGTGAGGAGTGTGCAGTGGGTCAGTATCACTGTGTAACAGACTGGGAGGAGTGTGCAGTGGGTCAGTATCGTGATGACACAGTTTGGGAGGATTTTGCAGTGAGTCAGTGTTGCTGTGAAACAGACTGGCAGGAGTGTGCAGTGGATCATTATCACTGAGAACCAGGCAAGGGGGAGGGTGCTGAGAGTCAGTGTCACTGTGAAACATACTGGTATTTGAGAGAATTTTCAGTGGTAGTGGATGATTAATAAATACCCATTCCACATTGCTACCCGTGCAATTGGTTAGAGTTGGAAAGAGGCTTTGCTCAGGGAATATGAGCAGTTTGGGTCCAAGTTTTTAAACCCAACTACAAAGGTTAATCTCTGGATTATAACTTGAGCCATATACAGATTTGCGAAGGGTAAATAAATGTGGCTCAAAGATTGATGTGGGAGAAATGGGTTTCTATTCATGGCGCACTGACACCAGTACTGGGCAAACTGAACGCTATTCCATTGTGATGGCCTTCATTTGAACCAGGCTGGGGCCAGTTGTCCCAGTAGTGTTAGGTGCAAGGGTAAATGTAGGGGAATGGGTCTGGGTGGGTGCGCTTCGGTGGGAAAAAAAACTTTAATACAAGCACCAAGAACTTCTAGAGATGTATCAAGTAAATGAGGGTAACCAAGGTTAGACTGTAACATTCTTAATGGGGAAACCTGAAAATACCAGATATGGTAAGCAAGTATTTGCTATCAATCCTCACAGTTCAGAAATGGGTCATACAATTAGTCCCTTCCATCCAACCAGTCCATGCTGACCATAATCCTAAATTAAACCAATCCCCTCAGCTGCACTTGGTTCATATCCTTCCAAACCTTTCCCATTCTAGAACTTAGAGGAGAAAGTGAGGTCTGCAGATGCTGGAGATCAGAGCTGAAAATGTGTTGCTGGGAAAAGCGCAGCAGGTCAGGCAGCATCCAAGGAACAGGAGATTCGACGTTTCGGGCATAAGCCCTTCTTCACTACCCAGGGCCCTACATTTAATTAAATAAGTCCTGCCCTTGTTTAAGCATGGTTTTAAAATGAGGAGAGATCTTTTCATGACCTGTACCACAATGGATAAAGTATTTGACAAATGAAAGGGATAGAGGGGAACATGTTACTGGGACCTGAGGGTCTGCATCCAAGGGATTTAAAAGAAGTGGCTGCAGAGTTGGTCAAAATATTTCAGAACTCTCTGGATTCCGGGAGGGTTCCAGTAGATCGGAAAATGTGATGCTGCTGTTCATGAAGGAAGGGAACCAAAAAGCAAAAAGCTATAGATTGGTTCGCCTAACGTCTGTTGTTGGGAAAACGCTGGATTCCATTATTAAGAAAAAAGTAGATGGAATTTAGAAAACCTTAATGCTAACAAACAAAGTCAATATGGTTTTGTGAAAAGCAGAACATCTTTAATAAAGTTTCCAGAGAAAAAAAAGCACAGTTGATAAAGGAGAACTGGTAGATGTCATGTATTTAGATTTCCGGAAGACATTTGCTACGATGCCACGAAGGTTCAGAGAATTCATAGAACTTGGGTAATGCTGTAGTCTGGATTGAAGACCAGTGCTGCAGACTCAGTCCTAGGACATCAATTATTTACCATCTATATTCATGAGTTAGAGAAAGTGGCAGAGTGTCATTTATCTAAACTTTCTGACAATTGAAAAGCAGGGGTGAGCGCATGTTGTGATGAAGACACAAGGGGGCCACTGATGTGCTGAGGAGTTTAATGCAAAATAGTATGAGGGCATGTATTTTAGCATGCAATTGTAACAAGTAATTAAGATGGAAAATGGAATGTTGGCCTTTATTGTTAAGAGTTAGGAGTTTTAAAAGTAGGTAAGTTTTGTTAAAACTCTCCAGGGTGAGGCTGCACCTGGAGTACTGCGTACAGTTTTGTTCCCTCTATTTAAGAAGGAATACATTGGCATTGGAAGCAGTTCCCAAAACCTTCACTAAGCTAATTCCTGAGATATAGGGGTCGACTTACCGAGAACTGCTGAACAGATTTGGCCCATATTCATTAGAGCTGAGAAGAATGAGAGATAATCACATTGAAACATACAAGATTCAAAGGTAGAAATCACACAGCACCAGGTTATAGTGCAATAGGTTTAATCTCCAAATCAAGATTCGAAGGGGCCTTGATAGGGTAGGTGTTGAGAAGATAATTCCACTGGTGTAGAAATCTCCAACTAAGGGACATAGTTACAGATTAACAGGAGCTGCAAAGGGATCTATTCTCTTGGAGGAGCGAATGTCTGGAATTCTCTACCCCAGAGAGTAGTGGAAGCTAGACCACTGAGAAGGTAGGTTGGTAAAGTTTTGTAATAAGGAGTTGCTACCTGGGGCAGATTAGCCATGATCTTTTCGAAGGGCAGAGCAGGCTTAAGGATTGACTCCTGCTCTTATTTCATTTTTTTTTCCCCCCTTTTTATTAATTACCAACTCTTCATCAAAGCTCACATTCTTTGTTCCATAATATCCTGGTCATGAGATCCCAAACCTTGTCACAACTCACTTGGAGCAGTGTACAGGAATTCAAAGGTCCACTTTTTTTCTGGAGTATGTAGCAATCACAATGAGGTCAGCCAGGTGGACCTCAGAGAATATGAGCTCCCTGATTGGATTAGATTAGATTAACAGCCCCAATCAGGGAGCACTGGTTGACAGTAACAAGAGGGTCAAGGGTTCTGTTCACTCTGAGAACTGGCTGTGAGGGAGCTGGATCAGCAGTGAAGGACTCTCCATTTTGTGTTAGGGAGAGGACTGACTCTGCGCTGTCTGGACCACAGTGTGTTATTGCTGTTGGGTTTCATACTAAGGAGGAGAGTTTTCTTTCTCTCTCACCCTTGTTTAAGGTGGACTGTTTGATTTTTGGTTTTCTTTATTGCTTGTTGCGGTTGTTTTTCTGCGTTTCTTTCTGTTTATTTCCTTTCATTTGAGCTGTGCTCAGCTGCACAGACAGCTAACACCACAAAGAAGAGAATTAAAAGGGAAACATAAGTTTCCGAGATTCTGTTCACTCTGAGAGCTGGCTCTTGAGGGAGCTGGTTCAGTGTCAAGGACTGTCTACGTCTAAACGTGATGGGATATCAGCCTCTGTGGAGTTATTTCCGAGTTGTTACAAAGTGATAATAAAACTAATCAAACTATCAAAAATCCTCAATTTGTCTGACAGACGAACGCAGGTTAAAGTTACCAGGTTTCTACACTTAATTTGTTTGTAACAAACAGATATTTTTTATTGTCTTCAATCAACAGTAGAAAGGAATTATGATGTGGAGGTGCCGGTGTTGGATTGGGTTGGACAAAGTTAAAGATCATACAACACCAGCTCTGAAAGCTAATGCTTCCAAATAAACCTGTTGGACTATAAACTGGTGTTGTGTGATTTTTTTTTTTAAAAACATGGAATTAGGAATTGTTCACTATCACATCAATGACCTAAACTCTGCTCCTTCTTAAATTCCCCTTTTCACAAATGGAAGGTTAAGTTGGAAGATGGTTTTTGACAAGTATCCAAGGAAACAAATTTGTCAGGACCACCCGACTTGGTGAGTTATTTCCTTTCGAATTGTTTCCATTCCCTTTTGTCTTGGGTGATGAGGTGAGGGTGTTTGCATACTGAGACTGGCTCCTACTCGTTGGTTGACAGTTTGTACCTTTCAGAGCCTCTGAAGGTGATTTTCTCTGTGTTCTAATAACAAGGGTATCTACAGAAGAATGTGAATCAAGGGTCAACTGGAGGTACTAGAGACTTTCTGGTAACTCCGCACAGGAGACAGACACGCACAGGCACAGTTATGATGCTTTCTGTTTGGAGGCCATGCATTTCTCTGCTGCACCTGGCCCCATATAGGCCACAGTCACCTGATCAGGAGCCAAAACAATGTTACCAAGCAATCGCCTCCTGGATCAGCTCTGTGCTCTCTGCCTCCACAGTCACTGCTCCAAGATAAAGCAACATTAAATAGAACTCTAGACCAAAAAACCGAAAGAACTGTGGATGCCGGAAATCTGAAACAAAGCCAGAAATTGTTGAACCCTTCTTCAGAATTGAGGATGGATCACTGAACCTGAAGCATTAATTCTCATTTCTCTCCACAAACCTGCTGAGATTTTCCTGCAATTTCTGTCTTTGTTTCTGATTTCCAGCATCCGTTGTTGTATTGGTTTTTTTTGTCCAATGTTGTGACGACATGGGTTCAAATCCCATCATGGCAAAAGGAGACATTTTAATTTCATTAAGGAAAAATCAGGAATTAAAAGCAAGCCTAATGGTGGCCATGTAACCGCCACCACTTGTAGTAAACCCACCTGGCTCACTAATGTCCTTTAGGGAAGGAAACTGCCAATGTTACCTGGTCTGGCCTACATGTGTCTCTCAACCTACAGCAGTGTGGTTGACTGTTAATTCTCCTCTGAAATGGCCGATTGGAGAGACTGTCAGGTGGAGGGCATCAAGAAATGAGCAATAAAAGCCTGTGACACCCACATCATAGAATCTCTACCGTGGGAAAGCAGACCATTCAGCCCATACCAACCATCCAAAGTGCATTCCCTTTAGACCTATCCTCACACCTCTATAAATCCCATGGCTAATCCAAACATCTTTGGATACTATGGGGCAATTTGGCTTGGCCAATCCACCATAGCTTGCACATCTTTGGACTGTGGGAGGAAACCAGAACATCCAGAGTTAAAACCATGCAGACCCAGGGAGAATGCGCAAACCCCACAGACAGTTGCCCAAGGCTGGAATCAAACCCAGGTCCCTGGTGCTGTGAGGCAGCAGTACTAGCCACTGAGCCACCGTGCTGCTCCAATCTATTCAAGATTAATTTTTTAAAAAGACTGTGTTTTTTAAAATCTCTAAACTTGTCTCATGTATAAGTAATTTGCTTTATTCTATTTTATTTTAATTTGTTTTGAATTAAAATTAGAATTAGCTTTATTGTCAAATATACTTTACTTTCCATGTTAAAATCAAGGCTGCAAACTTGTGAGCTAATATTCCAGTGAGCGAGCACCTCAGGCCAGATTTCAGCCAAGGACCTGATGAATCCAATAATAAAATCTGTTGGGATTATAGCGATGAGTCGATAAGAGATATGTAGTGAAGGCTGGAGAATGGAGCTGCGATACTGAGCTGTCATGATCTGAATGGGCTGAATGGCCTCCTGCTGTTCCTCTCAAACTAAGTTGGGATTGGAGAAAGAGACAAAGTCATATCATTTTATTGTCAAATCAAATGATGGAATCAATGATGTATATTGTGTTTGATGCTAACAGCGATCTCCAATCCATCAAGTGGGAGCCATTAGAGATTTTATACCCAGCAACTTGTGTTTAATGAAATGGCAGCTGGTGTTTAACTTCATGGACAATTCTGACAGAAATTGCACAACAGTCCTTTGATATGTAAACACTGCATTAAAAGCCTAGCTCATTCATTAGCGGGAGACAGGCAGTCAGCTGTGATTCAGAATCATCCCGTTTCATCACCATTGCAATTTCATCGGTATCAACCTTTATATGTGGGAGAGAGAGTGGGGAAGTGTATGCAAGACTGAAAGAATGAGTGAGAGAGAGAGTGAGCATAAGAGAGGCCGAGTGAGTGTGTATAAGAGTGAATGAGAGTGAGAATGAGTGAAAGTGAGATCAAGAGCGGGAGACAGTGACAAAGCAAGAGTAAGTGAGAATGAGAGTGACAATGAGTGAGAAAGTGAGTGAGAGTGACAGTGTGTGAGAGAGTGAGTGTGAGTGGAAGCAAGAGTCAAAGCGAGAGTGAGAGACAGAGATTGAGTAAAAGAGAGAGGGAGTGTGACTGAGGTGGTGAGTGTGAGTGAGTGAAGAAGTGGGGAGTGAGACTGAGGTGGCGAGAGTGAGTGAGTGAGGAAGTGGGGTGTGAGACTGAGATAGCGAGAGTGAGTGAAGAAGTGGAGAGTGAGACTGAGGTGGCGAGAGTGAGTGAAGAAGTGGAGAGTGAGACTGAGATGGCGAGAGTGAGTGAGGGAGTGAAGAAGTGGGGAGTGAGATTGAGGTCTTGCCTGGCATCCCGGGTGTGGGGGGAGGGTGGGAAAGATTCTTCCCCAAATCCTCCAGATTCACCCAAGTAATTTACAGCTCACTCCTGTCCTGTGCCGTTGTTACCTAATTGGGCCTGCATGTGACTCCAGAGCCACAGCTCTAGGTTTGACTCTTAACTGCCCTCCATGATGGCATTGGGGAAGGTTTAGGAAATATAGATTGGCAAGGAATGGAACTGGTGGGCTGAACTCGAGGTGGATTTGCCCACAGAACTGCACAGCTCCTGAGGTGATGGAGTAAAGTGTTCTTGGGCTGTAATCAGCTGTCCCTTCTGTTCAGATCAAGTGAACTGTCTGCACACAGTGCTGTAATAGCTTCCAGACACAGCAAGCATTTACTGTATACCAGCACCGGTGCTCAATTGACCGTGTGTCTCACACACTCCAATTCAGTTTCCAGTCAATAGTAACCTCAGGACATTGATGGTGGTGGATTTGTCAATGGTAATAGCCTTGAATTTTGAGGGAGGTTGCATGAATTTATCAATAGGACCATTTAGCAGTTTTAAAATCTTTGACAACAAAATCAGAAATTGCTGGAGAAACTCAGCAAGTCTCGCACCATCTGTGAATGTCGAGTTTTGAAAAAGGATCAATGGACCAGAAACGTGAACTCTGCTTTCTCTCTTCACAGATGTTACCAGACCAACTGAGTTTCTCAGCAATTTCTATTCTTGTTTCAGATTTCCAGCATCCACAATTCATTGTTTGAATTCCTTTTAATGCTTTGCAGACCTCTAGCAGAACACCTCTAAATTTTGCAGCGCTGAAATTTGATCTGTTAAGCTGAACTTCTTTAACTAGGAATAATTCTTGCAGCCTGTCTTCCCAAGAACACCGTATTACAGGGCACCATCCCTTAGACTCTTGCCTGCTCCCCAGTCCTTAGTTTCTCCCCTTCTTTCTCACTCTACCCCCTCTCTGTTCCTCCATCGCCATGTGTATCTCTGTCTCCAGCCTGAACATTGTAAAATGCCTTTGATGTTGGCTTGGTTCAGAAACACTGCAGCTAAAGGAAGGACTGTGTATAATGAAACTGATTTATTTCATCCACATGAGAGCCAGTAGTTACCTATGATTGAGTGAAGACTCAGCAAAGGAATAGTTTGATCCTGTCCAGGAATTTATTTAATTCTCCTCCTTTTGATGGCCGTAAATTTTTACTGAGCTTTATGACCAGCTGTCATATCCAGTGTCTTACCAGCAAGGAATTGGAAACTGTGTTAAATATCCAGTAGCATACTGATCCTCAGAGCACTCACTTTGCATTGACGTTAATTGTGAGCATGGAAGCCGGGCTCTGGCTTGTATCACTGCCAAGCTAAGCTCTATTATATTCCATCGACAAATCAAGGTGATTATAAAAGGAATATCAGCCAGCCTTCCAGCTCCTGATCCATTGTTGGTGACAATTCTTTGAATAAAATGCTGGCCATTGAGCCTGTCTAGGCTTTGCTAGTATTAACAGGGAACATGGCTCATCTCTGACTTTATTTCATCTCACTGCATCCAACATACCTTCCCTTTCCTTTTCCTTCATGCACTTAGTTGGATCTGGGGATGGCACAGTGGTTAGCACTGCTGCCTCACAGCACCAGGGTCCCAGGTTCGATTCCAGTCTTGGGTGACTGTCTGTGTGGAGTTTGCACATTCTCCTCATGTCTGTATGGGTTTCCTCTGGGTGCTCCAGTTTCCTCCCACAGTCCAAAGATGTGCAGGTCAGGTGAATTGCCCATGCTAAATTGTCCATAGTGTTAGGTGCATTAGTTAGAGGGAAATGGGTCTGGGTGGGTTGCTCTTTGGAGGGTCGGTGTGGACTGGTTGGGCCGAAGGGCCTGTTTCCACACTGGAGGGAATCTAATCTAATTTCCTCAAATGTACCTGGCTAATCACTTCAATTACCTCTTAAATAAGTACATGAAGGAATACAAGAGGAAACGGAAGATACGATGAGATAACTTGTGCGATCAGGGATGTTTGAGGTGTCTTACTACAACAGACTGACCTCTAGGTAACAATGTTTCCTGGAAAACTGATGAAGAGTAGAGAATTTTGTCAATAAAGCCTGTTCCACCAATCAAACCATGGCTGATCTGTCACCTGACACCGTATACTTGCCCCCTGCTCTTTGACCTGGAAAATCCTCTGGGTAACCAAATCATATCAACCTCACACAAAGACAACATGCTGCAGGTACTGGATATCTGAAATAAAAACAAACAGCTGGAGAAACTCAACAGGTCAGGTCGCATCTGTAGAGAGACAGAAACAGAGTTAACGTTTTGAGACGAATAGCAGAACAGAGTCAATTGGTTTAATGTCCTCCTCTTGCTCCCATGTCTTATGATCCATCACGTACAAGTAGAGATGGGAAATACCACCAAAGACCAGGAGTAGACAAGCAGGAAGATGCTACCATCACCACTGCGACCACACTAAACCTTCACTCAAACACTTCAACCTAAAGATCAGAGAATGATAGAACCATCCTGGGACACACTCTAAATATAAGTGATTAACCCATTTATCAATATGAACAATTATATAATTTATTTGCATTGGACACAGAATAAAAAGATTAATCAATCAGATTTCTTCAATAAACAATAAAATTATTAATTTATTCTGAAACAAGTCTCATTTGGCAAAGATACAAAGCTGAAATATGAAAGTATAAATATTTACCCTTCAAAGTAACCACGCACGCACACAGACAAGTTTTAGCAAAATTAAATAAACTTTCTCTTGCATGTATTAGTTTCCTAAAAAAGGCCAAATATTGTCATTTCTTGCAGAAGAAAGCACAAGGTGCAAATAGTTAGACATTGTTTTCAATCTGGTATATTCTTATATGTAGGTGGGTTTCATTAGACACAGAAGATCTTCCAAGACTGCTGGATAAGAATGAGTTGGGTGAGTTCTGTCAGCCGGTTTCACATGAACACAAACAGTACGAAAAAAACCAGAGAGAATTGTGGAGGCTGGAAATCAGAAACAAAAAGAGAAATTGCTGGAAAAGCTCAACAGGTCTGGCAGATTCTATGGAGAGAAATCAGAGTTAATGTTTTGAGTCCAGTAACCCTTCCTCAGAACTGAGGAAACAATATCAAAAAATCCAAACAATAAGATTATAAGTCCATAAGTCCAAAGACATAGGAGCAGAAATTAGGCCATTCAGCCCATCGAATCTGCAAAGGGTTACACCCAAAACATGGACTTCTGCACCTCCTGATGTCGCTGTGTTCGTCCAGTCTCCTGCCTATCTATTTTAGTCGCATCTGTAGTTGTTTCTGTCTCCTGCCATTCAATCACAGCTGATAAGTTTCTCAACCCCATTCTCCCATTTCCTTCCCATAACCCTCGATCCTCAAGAACTTATCTCCATCTTAAATATATTCAATGTCCTAGCCTTCACAGTGTTCTATGGCAATGAATTCCATAGATTCCCCACTCTCTGGCTGAAGGAGTTTCTCCTATCTCTGTTCTAAAAAGTCTTCCCTTTACTCTCTGGCTGTGCTCTCAGGTGCTAGTCTCTCCTACCAATGGAAATACCTTCCCAATATTTACTCTGTCCAGGCATTCAATATTCTGTAAGTATCAATTAGATCCCCCCATATCTTCTAAACTCCTTCGAGTATAAATCCAGAGAGCTCAAATGTTCCTCAAATGTGAAGCTTTTCATTCCTGGGACGATTCTTGTGAACCTTCTCTGAACACAGTCCAGGGCCAGTACATCCTTCCTGAGATTATGAGGCCCAAGACTGTGCACAATATTCCAAATGTGGCCTGACCGGAGCCTTATAGAGATTCAGAAGTACATCCCTGCTTTTATATTCAAGTCGTCTCAAAACAATGCCATCACTGCATTTGCCTTCCTAACTATTGACTCAATCTGCAAGTTTACCCTGAGAGAATCCTGGAATAGAACTCCCAAGTCTCTTTGCACTTCAGAATTCTGAATTTTTTCCCCATTTAGAAAATAGTCCATGCCTCTATTCTTCCTCCCAAAGTGCATGACCTCACACCTTCCCACATTGTACTCCAGCTGTCGCTTCTTTGCCCATTCTCCTAACTTGTCCAAATCTTGCTGCATCCTCCCCACCCCCTCAATGCTACCTGTCCCTCCACCTATCTTTGTGTCACCTGCAAACTTAGTCAGAATGCCCTCTGCTCCTTCGTGTAGATCGTTAATGTATAACGTGAAAAGTTGTGATCCCAACACTGAGCGTTGCGGAACACCACTTGTCACCAGCTGCCATCCTGAGAAGGATCCTTTTATCCCCACTTTCTGCCAAGCTTCTATCTATGCTAACACCTTACCTCTAACACCATAGGCAGTTGCCTCAGTCAGCATTCTCCTGCACAGCACCTTGTCAAAGGCCTTCTTGAAGTCCAGTGAGACAATTTGTGGGCGGCACGGTGGCACAGTGGTTAGCACTGCTGCCTCACAGCGCCTGTAGACCCGGGTTCAATTCCCGACTCAGGCGACTGACTGTGTGGAGTTTGCACGTTCTCCCCGTGTCTGCGTGGGTTTCCTCCGGGTGCTCCGGTTTCCTCCCACAGTCCAAAGATGTGCGGGTCAGGTGAATTGGCCAAGCTAAAATTGCCCGTAGTGTTACGTAAGGGGTAAATGTAGGGGTATGGGTGGGTTGCGCTTCGGCGGGTCGGTGTGGACTTGTTGGGCCGAAGGGCCTGTTTCCACACTGTAAGTCTAATCTAATCTAATCTAATATCAAGTGGCTCTCCTTGGTCTAAACTACTTGTTACTTCTTCAAAGACTTCCAGGAGATTTGTCAGGCATGACCTCCCCTTGATGAAACCATGCTGACCTTGCCCTATTTTACCATACACTTCCAAATATTCAGATATCCCATCCTTCACAATGAATTCTAGGATCTTACCCATGACCAAGGTTAGGCTAGTTAGTCCCTAATTTCCCATCTTTTTCCTTACTCCCTTTTTAAACAGGGGTGTCATGTAAGCAATTTTCCAGTCCTCTGGGATCATCTCTGCTTCTAGAGATTCCTGAAACATTACACTAATGTCTCCATTATCTCTTCAGCTATCACCCTTAGAATTCTGGGGTGTAGTCCATCTGATCCAGGTGATTTATCCACCTTCAGGCCATTCGTTTTTGTCTAGCACCTTCTCCTTCGTAATGATCATCGTACTCATTTCTACCCCCTCTCTCTTGAATGTTTGCGATATTCCTTGTGTCTCCTACTGTAAGGACTGACGCAAAATAATTATTCCGTTCTATAGCCATTTCCTTGTTCCCCATTACAATCTCCCCAGTGTCATTTTCCAGCACCTAATATCTGCTTTTACCTCTCTTTTGTCCTTCATGTATCTAAGTAAACTCTTACAGTCTTCCTTTATATTACTGGCTAGCTTACCCTCATATTTAAACTTCTCCCTCCTAATTTCTATTTTTATTGCCCTCTGTTTGTCCTTGTCAACTTCCCAATCCTCTGGTTTCCCACTGCCCTTTGCCATATTATATGCTTTCTCTTTTCCTTTTATGCTATTCCTGACTTTCCTAGGCAGCCATTGTTGCCTCATCCTCCCTGTGCCATGTTTTTTTCTTTCCTGGGATGAATTTCTGCTGTGTCTCTTGAGTTACTCCCAGAAACCCCTGCCATTGTTGTTCCACTGTCTTTCAATTCGACCTAGCTCCTCCCTCATGCCTCTGTAGTTGCCTTTATTCAGCTGTAATACTGTTACCTCTGATTCTGTCTTCTCCCTCTCAAAATGCAGAGTAAATTAAATCATATTACAATCACTGCCTCCTAAGCGTTCCTTCACCTTAAGCTCCTTTATCAAGTCTGCCTCATTGCACAACATTAAATCCTGTATTGCCTGGTCCTGAGTGGGCTCCACCACAAGCTGCTCCGAAAAGCCATCTCATAGACATTCCACAAATTCCTTTTCTTGCAGACTGCTACCAACCTGATTCTCCCAGTCCACCTGCATATTGACTCCCCCATGAAATTTTGCCTTTCCTACACATCCTTTCTACCTTCTGGTGTACTTTGTGCCCAGCTCCTGATTACTGTTTGGAGACCTCTGCATAACTCCAACTATGGGTTTTTCACCTTTGTGGTTCCTCAACTCTACCCACACAGACTCTGCATCATCTGACCCTATTTTGTTTCTTTCTATTGATTTAATTTCATTTCTTACTAATAAGGCAATCCCACCCCCTCTGCTCACCTGCCCATCTTTTTGATTGAATTGAATTGATTGTCACATGAACCGAGGCACAGTTATGAAACCAGCTGGTGCGTGTGTCTGTACCTTCTCCCCGATGGTAGAGGTTGTAGAAAAACATCGCCAGGGTGGGATGGATCTTTGAGAATGCTGGCTGCCTCTCCTTGACAGCGGGCCTGGTAGATGGATTCTATAGATGGGAAGTTGGCCTTTGTGATTGTCCAGTCCGAGTTCACCACTCTCTGTTACTGTCTCCAACCTTGAATGGTACAGTTGCCATCCCAGGTAGTGATACATCCAGACAGAATGCTCACGATGGCACACCTATAAAAGTTGGCAAGGGTATTCACCGTCATGCCAAATTCCCTCAGCTGCCTGAGGAAGAAGAGATGTTGTTGGGCCTTTGTAACCAGTGCATCCACATGAAGAATCCAAAAAAGCTTGTTGTGGATGACCACTCCCAGGAGTTTGACACTCTCCACTCGTTCCACCTCTGCCTTGTTACTGTGTAGGGGGGCATGAGTAGCATCCTGCTGAAAATCAATAATGAGTTCCTTGGTTTTGCCAGCATTGAGAAGTAGGTTCCACCTCCCATCTTTAGTCTGTTTCGTCGCCATCTGAGATTCGACTGACTATAGTGGAGTCATCAATGAACTTGAAAATGGCATTAGTCTGGTATTTGGCGACACAGTCATGGGTATACAGTGAGTACAGTAGGGGGCTGAGTACGCTCCCCTGGAGGCTCCAGTGTTGAGGGTTAGTGAGGATGTAATATTGTCCCCAATCTTCACTGATTGTGGCCTGTGGGTCAGGAAACTGAGGATCCAGTTGTAGAGAGTGGGGCTTAGTCCGAGATCACTAAGTTTAGTAATCAGTTTCGAGGGGATAATAGTGTTGAAGGCTGAACTGTAGTCAATCTTACGTAGCTGTTCTAGGGAGGAGTGAAGGGCAAGTGATATGGCATCTGACATGGATCTGTTGGTCCGATAGGCATATTAGAGTAGGTCAAGAGTAGTGGGGAGGCTGGAGTTGATTAATGCTATGATCATCCTTTCAAAGCACTTCATGACCATTGTAGTTAGTGGTCTAAAATGTTCGGGCCCCTGGTGGGGCAGGTAATGTTCTGGTGGTACTTGGGCAACACTTTCCTGAGATTGGCTTGATTGAAGTCGCCGGACAAGATGTATATCCTGAATATTCAGCTCCCAATCCTGATCCTCTTGTAGCCACATTTCTGTGATGCCCACCACATCATAGCTGCCAATTTCAATCTCTACCACAAGCTCATTCCTTATACTGCGTGCATTCAACACCTTGAGTCTGTGTTAACTGTCCCAACTTTCATTGTTGTTCGCTTGTCCAGTGTACTTGGCGTATGATGGTTAACCCTGCCAGATACACATTCCTATTTGTGTCTGTGCTGGAGATTTTAAAAATCTCTCCTGAGTTGTGCACTTTTATCTCCTCTTTTAATTCTGCTTTTCTAATTGCCCCATTTTACCCCCCCCCCCCCCCGCCCATCCCCAATCTATTTAGTTTAAAGCAGAAGGGCTTATGCCCGAAACGTCGATTCTCCTGCTCCTTTGATGCTGCCTGACCTGTTGCACTTTTCCAGCAACACATTTTTAAGCTCTGATCTCCAGCATCTGCAGTCCTCACTTTCTCCTAGCCCAGTCTACGGCCCTGGTTATGTGATTTGCTGGGACTTCTGGTCCCAGCACAGTTCAGATGAAGACTGTCCCATCAGAACTGATCCCTTCTTCCCCAGTACTGGTGCCAAGGTCCCATGAATTCGAACCCAATTCTCCCACACCAATCTCTGAGCCACGCATTTACCTGCTAAATCTTATTGACCCTGTGTCAATTAGCTCATGGCTCAGGTAGTAATCCAGAGATTATTCACTTTTTTGGTTCTGCTTTCTAATTCAGCTCTTAGCTGTTCATGCTCCCAGTGCAGACCCACTGCCCTAGTTTTATCTGTGTCATTAGTACCTATGTGGACCATGAGGACCGGATCTTTACCCTCCCATTCCGAGTACCTCGGTAGCCCAGATGAGGTACCCTGAACCTGAGCACCAGGCAGGCAACACAACTTTCGGGACTCTCACAGAGAACAGTGTCTGTGCCCCTAACTATATTATCTTCAACTGCAACAACATTTCTCTTCGCCAACCCCCCCACCCCCACCCCCTCACCACTGAAAGGCTCCCTGCACCACGGTGCTGTGGGCAGTCCGCTAATCCTTCCTGTAGTCCCCATTCCTGTCCACACAGGGAGAAATAATAAATAGTTCAAATAATATCAAATATCAAGTAACCCTGACAGCCATAAACTCAGACATATGCCTTCCAGTAAACAAAATGTAACAATGACCCATAGTACATAGAACATAGAACATAGGAAAATACAGCGCAGTACAGGCCCTTCGGCCCTCGATGTTGCGCCGATCCAAGCCCACCTAACCTACACTAGCCCACTTTCCTCCAAATGCCTATCCAATGCCCGTTTAAATGCCCATAAAGAGGGAGAGTCCACCACTGTTACTGGCAGGGCATTCCATGAACTCACGACTCGCTGAGTAAAGAATCTACCCCTAACATCTGTCCTATACCTACCACCCCTTAATTTAAAGCTATGCCCCCTCATAATATCTGACTCCATACGTGGAAAAAGGTTCTCATGGTCAACCCTGTCTAAACCCCTAATCATCTTGTATAGTAACAATGACCCATTTGATTATTCCTTACTCCTCACCTTTGTTAATATAAACCTCAGTCTCATAGAAATCCTAAAATGACAAAGAGGCTTGTTAGGGTAGAAGTGAAGAAGGTGGGGGCAGGGGGAAAACCAGGAACCATCAATATTAGACAGCAATTAATAAATCATGGGCGGCACGGTGGTTAGCGCTGCTGCCTCACTGCGCCAGAGACCCGGGTTCAATTCTCCCCTCAGGTGACTCTCTGTGTGGATGCTGCCTGACCTGCTGCAATTATGTCCTCAGTACTTCAAATGAAGTCTTCAAAAAATACAGCACCCATATCTTCTGTTTGTAGTTGGAATATATTCAGCTGGTGCTAATCCTCATAAGGTGAAAGTGAGGACCGCAGATGCTGGAGATTAGAGTCAAAGAGCGTGGTGCTGGAAAAGCACAGGTCAGGCAGCATCCAAGGAGCAAGACAATCGATGTTTTGGGCAAAAGCCCTTTTGCCCGAAACGTCGATTTTCCTGCTCCTTGGATGCTGCCTGACCTGCTATACTTTTCCAGCACTATACTCTCGACTCTAATCCTCACTAAACCTACTCATTGACCTGTTGGCAATTCTTCTGGCCAGCAACCTCTGCCTGCTCTGTTCTAAAGGTATCCTCCAGAGAAAGTCATATACTCATTTATGACATTGCTGTAGCATTTCAGGAGGTAAATCATTTTAAAGTCTCGAGATCATTTTGATAGTGACTGAGGACAGGCCATGTGTAAGGCATGTGAGGGGTAAGGTGGGCAAGACAGTGCAGTGCCAGGTAAGGTAATGAATGACTCCAGTT
The DNA here is from genome assembly GCF_020745735.1 of Hemiscyllium ocellatum. Classification (NCBI taxonomy): domain Eukaryota; kingdom Metazoa; phylum Chordata; class Chondrichthyes; order Orectolobiformes; family Hemiscylliidae; genus Hemiscyllium; species Hemiscyllium ocellatum. The sequence goes on from NC_083408.1 coordinate 112,379,234, forward strand.
TTAACTCCAGATTATGCTGAATTAATAACATTTGCTCCTCAGAATTGATACCCCAACAGTAATAACAGCTTCATAGAAACACAATGCAAGCCTTAGTTTGTGTCATTTCCCTGCTGGAGACAAGAGTGTGAAGGTCAGGTTCAGCCAAAGGCAGGTATGATGCCAGTGGAGGAGAGGGCATGATGCCAGTGGGGGGGGCAGGGGGGAGGGTATAGTGCCAGGTGGAGGGGGCAAGGGTACGCCAGGTGAGAGAGAGGGGATGGTCCCAGGTGAGAGAAAGGGTATGGCGTCACTGGGAGAGAGGGTATGGTTTCAGTGAGAGAGAGGATATGGTGCCAGGTGGGAGAGAGGGTATGATGCCAGGTGGGAGAGAGAATATAATGCCAGGTAGGAGAGAGGGTATGGTGCCGGTGGGAGAGAGAATATGATGCCAGGTGGGAGAGAGGATATGGTGCTGGTGGGAGAGAGGATATGGTGCTGGTGGGAGAGAGGGTATGGTGCCAGTGGGAAAGAGGGTATGGTGCCAGTGGGAGAGAGGGTATGGTGTCAGGTAGGGGAGATGATATGGTCCCAGCCAGAGACAGGATAGTCTGTGGGCTGGGTGAGAGGACTGTGACAGATAGGGGAGACTGGAGAGTGTAGGATGTGTTGGAGGGGGTATGGTGCCAGGTGGTAAACAGCATAAGGTGGGGAGTGGGGAAAGCATAGGGTGCTAGTTGGGTGAGGCTGTTAAGTGAGGGTGGGGGAGAGGAAGAGTGGAGTGTAGGGGAAAGGGAAGGGTGGTAGATGGGCTAGCGGATAGGATGGGGGTTGAGGTGGGGTGCCAGATGAGGACAGGGCAGGGAGGTTCTGGTCTGGAGAACTGTTGGGATCAGGCAGCAGTTGTGTTGAGAGTGTCAGTGCTGAGTTAGGGAGTCAGTTTCACAGTTAGCCAGGAGTTAGAGGAGGATTTTAATCCCCAAACCTTCACTAGGTAACCGTGAAGCTTCGGTGGGTCAGAACTGTCCTGCTTTAAGGAGTTTTATTGGAGGTGCCAGATGCAGGGAAATTTCCCACTGGAATTTTCAATTTCCCGGCAACTTCCTTGAAGACTGCTTCCTCAGGAAGTCTCCATTGACCTAATGTATAACTACTGTTGCCATTGAATTAATCACATCTAGCCATCAGAATAGATTCACCAACAGTTTTCACAATAGGAATTCAGGCTTTAACTTGTTTAATCTTTCCTTATTGCTTAACACTGGGCTCTAGGAATTCATCTGACATCTCCAGAATTCCTTGTTGGATTTTTTTTTTAGATTTTAGATTTTTTAGATTACTTACAGTGTGGAAACAGGCCCTTTGGGCCAACAAGTCTACACTGACCCGCCGAAGCACAACCCACCCAGACCCATTCCCCTACACCTACCACCACGGGCAATTTAGCATGGCCAATTCACCTAACCTGCACATTTTTGGATTGTGGGAGGAAACTGGAGCAAACGGAGGAAACCCATGCAGTCACGGGGAGAATGTGCAAACTCCACATAGAGAGTCGCCCGAGGCTGGAATTGAACCCGGGTCTCTGGCGCTGTGAGGCAACACTATTTTTGTGTGTGTGCCTGTGTGTGTGTCTCTGTGTTTTTGTGTGTGTTATGTGTCTGTCTGTTTGTGTGTGTGTGTGTGTGTGTATATCTGTGTCTATGTGCCTGTGTGTGCGTGTCTGTGTGTTTGTGTATACAAGTGGGAAGGGGAAAACATGACTGATAAAGAAAGAAAGCGAGATAACTGCGGCAGTTAATATAGTTAATATAAAAGGGAATCCAAACATTTCCTCTTGGCTTTTAAATTGTTAGTTGGTATTAAATGGCAGGATTAAAGTGGGTTTATGGTTTAACCAGTAGAAATGGGTTAAAAATCACACAACACCAGGTTATAGTCCAACAGGTTTAATTGGAAGCACCTAGCTTTCAATGGGAACAGGAGTAGGTTCTTCAGCCCCTCCAGCCTGTTCCACCAATGAGATCAGAGTTAGGAACTAAGGATCCAAAGATACACGTCTTTTAAAAAGACAGGCAGATGAGCAGAGATGTTTAAAAGTTTATTCATGGCATGAGGGCATTGCTGGCTAGGGCAACATTTATTGCCCAGAAGGCAGTTGAGAGTCAACCACATCACTGTGGGTCTGGAGTCACATGTTGTCCAGACCAGGTAATATTTTTCCTAAAAGACATTGGTGAACCAGATGGATTTTCCTGACAAACGATATGATCATCATTAGATTCTTAATTCCAGACTTTTACTGAATTTAAATTGCACCAACTGCTGCAGTGGGGTTTAATCCTGGATTCCCAGAACATGACCTGGGACTCTGGAGTAACAGTCCAGCGATAGTGTCACAAGGTATTCTCTCCCCCTTGTCAGTAAGAAATGAAATGAAATTTTTTAGTAAGACACGATATCGGGTCAGGGGTGTAGAATCTGGGTGGGTAGGATTGCAGAACTGCCCAGTGAAAAAGACCCTGATGTGACTAGGAAATATCCTCCTAGCAGTAATCAGGATATGGAGCAGAAAATAAATCGAGAGACAGAAAAGGCATGTAAGAAAGGCACTATAACAATAATCATGGGGGGACTTCGATATTCAGGTGGATTGGGAAAATCATGTTGGTAGTGGATCTAAAGAAAAGAATTTGTGGAATGCCTACGCAATGATTTCTTTTTGGAGCAGCTTGTAGTAGAGCCCACTGGGGAACAGGCAATTCTGGATTTGGTGATGTGTAACAGACAGACTTGATGAGGGAGTTTAAGGTGAAGGAAGCCCTATTGGGCAGTGATCATAATATGATCAAATTCACACTGCAGTTTGAGAGGGAAAGCCGGAATCAGATGTAACAGTATTACAATTGAATAAAGGTAACAACAAACACTTGAGAGGGATCTGATTGAAGCTTAAAGAATACTGAGAGGCCTGGACAGAAAGCAATGGAGATGATGTTTTCATTAGTAGGACAGACTAGGACCCTGAGGGCACAGCCTCAGGGTGAAGGGATGATTTCTTTGAACTGAGATGGGGAGGAGAGTGGTGAGCCTGTGGACCTTATTGCCTCAGAGGGCTGTGGAGGCCAAGTCATTGAGTGTATTTAAGACAGAGATAGATGTCTCTTGATTGTAATTGGGATCAAGGGTTATGGGAGAATCCAGGAGAATAGAGTTGAGAAACATATCACCATGATCGAATGGTGAAGCAGGACCCAATGGGTCAAATAGCCTAATTCTGCTCAAGGATTTTATGGTCTTATGGCTGACACATGGAGAGGTTAACAGTAATTAAGGAGAGTCAATGCGGATGTGTAAAAGGCAGAACATGCTCGAATCATTGCAATTGATCATTTCATTTTGATGAAGTAACAGGGAAAGTTAAAGCAGAGAATGCATTGGACACCAAAATAACTCCAAGATGCTATGCTACTCTCTTACTGCTAGAGTCACAGATATTACAGAATGTCTGCAGGACATTCTACTGGGGGAAGGCAAACAGCCAGGTGTCCTGGTCCACATTGGCATGAATGATACCGGTGAGAAGGAAGGTTCGGTTCTGAAGGCAGAATCTAGGGAGCTTGGTGGAAAATTACCTCTAAAATAGTAATTTCTTGAGTACTCCCAGTGTCACTGTGCAAGTGAGGATAGAAAGAGAAGGATAAAATAGATGAATGCATGTCTTTAGATTCCTGGGACAGACTCTGGGGAAGATGGCAGCTGGACAAGACAAGTCGGGTTACATCTGAACATAGCTGGGACTGAGTTCCTTCTGGGATATTTTGCTAGTGCTGTTAGAGAGAACATAGAACATTACAGTGCAGTATAGGCTCTTTAGCCCTCAATGAGGAAGGTTTAAATTAACCCAGTGGAGAACATTGGAATGCAATACCTGAGTGCACAAACTAATGGGAGAGGCAGATCGCACAAATATAGAGAATAGTAAGTTAGGAGATGGAGTTGGAGTACGTCAGTAAGTGACGATGTCTAAATCAGGGCTATGCTGCATTTGTGTGAATATGGTTAAAGGTTTGGGGAGGTATAGCCACAGATTGTCTTGTGGGATTGTGATGCTGTGGTGAGATAGCTCAAGGAAAGCTGAACTGGATGTGAAGTATTCCTGATGCAAGGTGTTCATAAAAGATAGGAAGGAGACCGAAAAAGTGGTTAAAAGTTTGGTTAAGAAGAGCATTAAAATGCTGGAGAAAGAGGATGTCCCAGGAGTTCAAGGACAGAATCGATTTGGCTGGAGTAAGGAACAAGAAGTGCGCAATTACATTGCTCAGTGAAATCTGCAGACCACCAGCTTAGTGGGAAAGGTATAGGGGAACAGGCAGCATCCGAGGAGCAGGAAAATTGACGTTTCAGGCAAAAGCCTGATGATTTCTGATGAAGAGCTTTTGCCTGAAATATCGATTTTCCTGCTCCTCGGATGATGCCTGGCCTGCTATTCTTTTTCAGCACCACTGTGATCCAAATTCCTAGATTATGTTCAGGAGTATCCAATCCAACAACAAAGGAGGTACTGCTAGACCTGGTTCTTGGGAATGAGGTGGGCAGTGGGAGCACATTCACTGTATCATAAATCTTAGGATCACCTGTGGAAAGGATCCAATTCAGAGTAAAAATATCCAATTTGTGGAGAGCAGACTTTGTAACTATAACTTTTTTTGGAACAAGGGTGTGGTGTTTGCAATTATTCAACACTCTATCACCAGTTATGTTGCAGTTCCCAGCTGCCTGTATCTGAGCCACGCCTCCTTCCTTTTTCTGGTCAAAGCCTCAATATCTCTTGTCATCCATGGTTCCCTATTCCTGCCAACCTTGCCTTTCAACCTCACAGGAACATACAAACCTTGAACTCTAGCTATCTCACTTTTAAAGGCCTCCCACTTGCTGGAGGTCCCTTCGCCTGCAAACAAACTACTCCAGCCAACCCCTGCAAGCTCCTGTCTAATTCCATCAAAAGTCACTCTGCCCAAATTTAGAACATGAACCTGTGGAACAGTTTTATCCCTCTCCATAACTATTTAAAAATTAATAGCACTATGGCCACTCGTCCCAAAGTGTTCCCCCTCTGTCACCTCCATCACCTGTCCTGCCCTATTTCCCAATAGTAGGTCAGGTTTTGCCCCTTCCTAAGTAGGACCCTCTAAGTGCTGTTTGAGGAAACCTTCCTGAACGCACTTAAAAAATTCCACCCCATCTGAACCCTTAATGCTATGGCAGTCCCAGTCTATGTTAGAGAAATTAAACTCCCCTACTATGACAACTCTATTGTTCCTGCAAGTATCCCCAGTCTTGCTGCATATTTATTCTTCTAATTCCCGTTGACTACTTGGGGGCCTGTAAGTACAACGCAGTACTGTCACCATCCCCTTCTTACTTTTTAGCTCCACTCACAAAGCCTCACTGGATGATCCTTCAGTTATTTCATCTCTGACTACTGCTGGGATACTCACCTCAATCAAAAATACAACTCCCCCTCCACTCCTTCCACCATCTCTGTCCTGCCTAAAGCGCCTGTACCCTGGCACATTAAGCTGCCAGTCCTGTCCCTCCCATAGCCATGTTTCTATGAAAGCTATAATAGAGCCATAGAGTCATAGAGATATACAGCATGGAAAAAGATCCTTCGGTCCAACCCATCCATGCTGACCAGATATCCCAGCCAAATCTAGTCCCACCTGCCAGCACCTGGCCCATATCCCTCCAAATCCTTCCTATTCATATACCCATCCAAATGCCTTTTAAGTGTTGCAATTCTACCAGCCTCCACCATATCCTCTGGCAGCTTTTTCCATACACGTACCACTCTCTGTGTGAAAGAGTTACCCCTTAGGTCACTTTTATATTTTTCCACTCTCACCCTAAACCTATGCCCTCTAGTTCTGGACTCCCTGATCCCAGGGGAAAGATCTTGTCTATTTATCCTATCCATGCCCCTCATAATTTTGTAAACCTCTATAAGGTCACCCCTCAGCCTCCGATGCTCCAGAGAAAACAGCCCCAGCCTGTTCAGCCTCTCCTATAGCTCAAGCCCTCCAACCCTGGCAACATCCTTGTAAATCTTTTCTGAACCCTTTCAAGTTTCACAACATCTTTCCAATAGAAAGGAGACAGAATTGCACGCAATATTCCAACAGTGGCCTAATCAATGTCCTGTACAGTCCCAACATGACCTCCCAACTCCTGTACTCAATACTCTGTCCAGTAAAGGAAAGCAAACCAAACGGCTTCTTCACTATCCTATTTACCTGTGACTCTACTTTCAAGGAGCTATAAATCTGCACTCCAAGGTCTCTTTGTTCAGCAACACTCCCTAGGACCTTACCATTGTTGCTGAACAAAGAGACCTTGGAGTGTAGGTTCATAGCTCCTTGAAAGTGGAGTCGCAGGTAGATAGGATAGTGAAGGTGGTGTTTGTCTGTTTTCCTTTGTTGGTCAGAGTATTGAATATAGGAGTTGGGAAGTCATGTTGCGGCTGTACAGGACATTGGTTAGCCCACAGTTGGAATATTGCATGCAATTCTGAACTCGTTCCTATCAGAAAGATGTTGTGAAACTTGAAAAGGTTCAGAAAAAATTTACAAAGATGTTGCCAGGGTTGGAGGATCTGAGCTAAAGGGAGAGGCTGAACAGGCTGGGGTTGTTTTCGATGTAGTGTTGGAGGCTGAGTGGTGACCTTATAGAGGTTTATAAAATCATGAGGGGTATGGATAGGATAAATAGACGAAGTCTTTTCCCTGGGATGGGGGAGTCCAGAATGGAGAGCATAGGTTTAGGGTGAGAGGGGAAAGATATAAAAGAGACCCAAGGGGTAACCTTTTCACACAGAGGGTGGTGCGTGTATGGAATGAACTGCCAGAGGAAGTTGTGGAGGCTGTTAAGATTGCAACATTTAAAAGACATTTGGATGGGTATATGAATAGGAAGGGTTTAGGGGAATATGGGCCAGGTGCTGGGAAGTCTGACTAAATTGAGTTGGGATATCTGGTCAGCATGGATGAGTTGGACCAAAGGGTCTGTTTCCATGCTGTGCATCTCCATGACTCTATGAGAGGGGGCAAGGTTTAGGGGAGAGGTGAGGGACAAGGTTTTCACACAGAGAGTGGTGGGTGGTTGGTATTTATTGCCGGTGTAGGTGGTGGAAGCAGGCACATTAGCAACATTTAAGGCATATCTTGATAGACACATGAATGGGAAGTGAGCAGAGAGATAGAAACCACACATGGGCAATAAGCAGTGAATCCAAATATTTAGAATTGGTGCAGGCTGATTGGACCGAATAGCTTGTTCCTACACTGAATTGAATTGTATCGTGCTGTATTGAATGGTATTATACTGAATTGAATGCTATTATACTGTATTGAATTGTATTGTACTGTGTTGAATTGTATCGAATTGTATTGTACTCTCTTGAATTGTATTGTACTGTATTGCATTGTATTGCTCTGTATTGAATTGTATTGTACTGTACTGAATTGTATTGTATTGTATTGAATTGTATTGAATTGCATTGTGCTGTATTGATTTGTATTGCGCTATATTGAATTGTATTTTACTGTATTGAATTGTATTGTATTGTACTGAATTGTATTGTGCAGTATTGATTTGTATTGTGCTATATTGAATTGTATTGTACTGTACTGAATTGCATTGTTCTGTACTGAATTGTATTGTGCTGTACTGAATTGTATTGTACTGTACTGAATTGTATTGTGCTGTATTGATTTGTATTGCGCTATATTGAATTGCGTTGTTCTGTACTGAATTGTATTGTACTGTACTGAATTGTGTTGTGCTGTATTGATTTGTATTGCGCTATATTGAATTGTATTGTACTGTACTGAATTGTATTGTACTGTATTGAATTGTATTGTTCTGTACTGAATTGTATTGTTCTCTACTGAATTGTATTGTATTGTACTGAATTGTATTGCGCTATATTGAATTGTATTGTTCTGTACTGAATTGTATTGTGCTGTACTGAATTGTATTGTGCTGTACTGAATTGTATTATACTGTACTGAATTGTATTGTGCTGTATTGATTTGTATTGCGCTGTATTGAATTGTAGTGCAATGTATTGAATTGTATTGTGCTGTGTTTAATTGTATTGCACTGTATTGAATTGTATTTTATTCTTATATAAGAAGCAAGTGGGTAACGAGAGAAAGGATTGGTCCACTAAAAGATAATGTAGGAAGGTTGTGTGCCGAATCTGAGAGAATGAGTGATATTCTGAATGATTACTTTGTATCAATGTTCACTGAGGAGAGGGACATGATGAATCTTGAGATTAGATAGAAGTTTGATTAGTCTGGATCGCACTGTCATAAGCAGGGAAGATGTGTTGGGTATGCTGGAGGCTTTTAAGGTGGACAAATCCCCAGGACAGGATAGGATCTATCTCAGGTTGCTGAGGGAGGTGAGAGATGAATTAGCTGGAGCCCCGACAGATATCTTTGTGGCATCCTTAAATACAGGCAAGGTGCCGGAGGACTGGAGGGTAGCTTATGTTGTTCCCCTGTACAAGAAGGGTGGTAGGGATATTCCGGGTAACTACAGACCAGTAAGCCTGACGTTGGTAGTGAGGTAGTTGCTGAAGAGGGTACTAAGAGATAGGATCTATTCATATTTAGAAAAGAATGAGCTTATCAGTGAAAGGCAACATGGTTTTGTGTGGGGGAGATCATGCCTTACCAACTTAATAGAGTTCTTCGCGGAAATGACCAAGTTGATAGATGAAGGAAGGGCTGTTGATGTCATATACATGGACTTTAGTATGGTGTTTGATAAGGTTCCCCATGGCAGACTAATGGAGAAAGTGAGGTCACATGGTGTGCTCAGTGGATAAAGAACTGGTTGAGCAACAGGAGACAGAGAGTAGTAGTTGAAGGGAGTTTCTCGAAATAGAGAAAAGTGACCAGTGGTGTTCCACAGGGGCCAGTGTTGGGGCCACTGTTGTTTGTAATCTACATAAATGATCTGGAAGAGGGCACTGTTGGTATGATCAGCAAGTTTGCAGATGACAGAAAGATTGGTGGAGTAGTAGAAAGCATAAGGGACTGTCAGAGAATACAGGAGGGTATAGATAGACTGGAGAGTTAGGCGGGGAAGTGGCAGATAACTTTCAATTCAGACAAATGTGAGGTGATGCATTTAGGCAAGTCTAATTCTGGAGTGACTTATACAATGAATGGAAGAGCCTTGGGAAAAGTTGATGGGCAGAGAGATCTGGAAGTGCAGGTCCATTGTACCCTGAAGGTTGCTGTACAGGTGGATAGAGTGGTCAAGGTGGCATATAGTATGCTTGCCTTCATTGGATGGGGTATTGACTATAAGAGCTGGCAAGTCATGTTAAAATTGTACAAGACATTGGTTCAGCCGCATTTAGAATATTGTGTACAGTTCTGGTCACCACATTACCAAAAGGATGTGGACGCTTTGGAGAGGATGCAGAGAAGGTTTACGAGGATGTTGCCTGGTATGGAAGGTGCTAGCCATGAAGAGAGGTTGAGTAGGCTAGGTTTATTTTCACTAGAAAAAAGGAGATTGAGGGGGGACTTGATTGAGGTTTACAAAATCATGAAGGTATAGACAGGGTGGATAGAGACAAGCTTTTTCCCAGGGTGAAGGATTCAATAACGTGAGGTCACGCTTTCAAGGTGAGAGGTGGAAAGTTTAAGGGGATTTACACGGTAAGTATTTGACACCGAGGGTGGTGGGCGTTTGAAATGCGTTGCCAGCAGAGGTGGTAGAGGCAGGTACGGTAGATTCATTTAAGGTGCATCTGGACAGATGCATGAGTAGGTGGGGAGCAGAGGGATACAGATGCCTAGGAATTGACCGACAGGTTTAGACAGTACATTTGGATTGGCTCAGGTTTGAAGGGCTGAAGGGTCTGTTCCTGGACTGTAAATTTTCTTTGTTCTTTGTTCTATTACTCTGTACTGAATTGTATTGTACTGTATTGAATTATACTGCGCTGTATTAAATGGTATTGTTCTGTACTGAATTGTATTGTGCTATGTTGAATTGTGTACTGAATTGTATTGTGCTATGTTGAATTGTGTATTGAATTGTATTGTGCTATGTTGAATTTCTCCTCTCAGAGGGTAGTGAGTCCATGGAATTCATTACCGCCGAGAGCTGCACAGACTGGTTTGTTCAATATATTCAAAGCTGGGAGACACAGACTTTAATCAGGAAGGGAATCAAGGGTTATGGGGAAAAGGCAGGAGAGTGGAGTTGAAGATGACCAGATCAATCATGGTGTCATTGAATGGCAGAGCAAACTTGATGGGCCGAATGGTTTGCTACTGCTCCTATGTGTCGTAGTCTCTCTTGTAGATGAGTTCGGGACTGGCGAACATGGCTTCAGAATTAGGGCTCACCCGTTTGGGTCAGAGATTTTTTTATCCCAGAGATTTGTTCGACTTTGGAACTCTGCCTCAGAAGCAGAAGAGTCAGTGAATACTCTGAAGGCGAACATACAGCGATTCTTATCACACCAGGGAGATAAATATTATCAGGGGTAGATGAGAATATAGAATATCAAACATAAACAGATCAGCCATGACCCTATTGAATAGTAATGCAGTCTTGGAGGGCTGAATGGCCTACCTTTTCTCTTACTCTGTATATTTGCAACTGCCTCTCCAACAGCACTGTTCATATTTCTACACCATGGACTGCAGCAATTCACCAAAAAACTATCCATGACCTTCCCACGGACAACTAAGGACAGGAAATAAATGTTGGCCCAGCCAGCGATGCCCATATCCCATGAATGACTTGAATAAAAATTAAATGCAGCTCTCTCTTTGTGAACACTGTCTGCTGAATCTGACATCAATAACATTCTCGAGAGTGTTCAATACATTACCTAGTTTGGAAAAGCTGTTTGAATTTGCATGTATGGTAATCTTCTGCATTTCAAATAACACTTCCCATGAAAGATGATTCCTAATGTCACTGAAAACATTTTATACCAGAGGATATTCCAAGGTCAGTCCAATATTGTGAGCAGAATGAATCCCAAAATGAATGTATTGATTTGCTTCTTTGCCATCTCCCGACAGTATAGAGATCGGAGAATGCCAGAGGTAGAACAGAAAGATGGCAAAATATATTAAATAATTATTTCTGTTCAGTATTTACTAAAGAACTAGAATGTAAATAGACATGACATTGAATGGTGAGCTGAGAGAAGTGCATTTAAATTTTAAATCAGGGATGCATGAACATGAATAAATTAATCAAACTCAAAGAGGATGAAGCACTGGTCTGAATTTTATCTTTTATGGTATCATTTTCCAATTGGTAATGTTGGCATTTGTTGCCCTTCCCTAATTGCCCTTGGACTGAAAGGTTTGCCCACCCATTTCAGAGGGCATTAAGAGTCAATTGCATTGGTCTGGGTCTGGAGTAAATACAATAAAAGAGGTTGGAGGGTTGTTTAACTGAGGTGTACAAAATATTGAGGGGCTTGGGTAGAATGGACAGTGATGGTTTGGAGTGGGCAGTGATGGTCTGGAGTGGGCAGTGATGGTTTGGAGTGGGTAGTGATGGTCTGGAGTGGGCAGTGATAGTCTGGAGTGGGCAGTGATGGTCTGGAGAGGGCAGTGATGGTCTGGAGTGGGTAGTGATGGTCTGGAGTGGGCAGTGCTAGTCTGGAGTGGGCAGTGATGGTCTGGAGTGGGCAGTGATGGCCTGGAGTGGGCAGTGATGGTCTGGAGTGGGTAGTGATGATCTGGAGTGGGCAGTGATGGTCTGGAGTGGGCAGTGATGGCCTGGAGTGGGCAGTGATGGCCTGGAGTGGGTAGTGATGGCCTGGAGTGGGCAGTGATGGTCTGGAGTGGGCAGTGATGGTCTGGAGTGGGTAGTGATGGTCTGGAGTGGGCAGTGATGGTCTGGAGTGGGCAATGATGGCCTGGAGTGGGCAGTGATGGTCTGGAGTGGGCAGTGATGGCCTGGAGTGGTGCAACGGCTCAGTAGTTAGCCCTATTGCTTCTCAGAGTCAAGGACCCAGGTTTGATTCGGCCCTCAGGTGACTGTCTGTGTGGAGCTTACACATCCTTCCTGTGTCTGTGTGAGTTTCCTCCAGGTGCTCCAGGCTTAATGGCAGCATTTAAAAGGCATCTAGATGGGTACATGAATAGGAAGGGTTTGGAGGGATATGGGCCGAGTGCTGGCAGGTGGGATTAGATTAATTTAGACTATCTGGTCAGCACGAACAAGTTGGATGAGATGTCTGTTTCCATGCTGTGCATCTCTATGGCTCTATGAGTCGTTGGACTGAAGGGTATACTTCCATGCTGTATGATTCTATGATTCTATGAATTTGAACTCCTCCAACTGCTACGGTTAGATTTATCCCATGGCCCCCAGAGCAGTAACCCCAATGCCTCTGGATTACAATGACAGCATCTTCCCAAATCGATTGCAGATGTGTACTTGTGGACCCAGGACAAGAGACAGAGTGGATTGTGAGCTGATAAAACGCAGAGTGAGAGTGAAGGGCTGTTACTGTGGTAAGAGGTGGAAAGTGGTATTCAGTTCATTCGGTTCCTTTTCTATATGGCAACACTTAGTTGACTTGCCGCTATCCCTGGATTAAGGTATTGCTTTGTTGGTGGTCTCTCTGATCCATCTGTCAGCCTGATATCTCTCAGACTCTATCAAATCCCTCCATGTGGACTAAACAATCAGCTTTTCAAGTTATTCAGGCAACTGTCTTGTCCCAGACAATGGTCCAGCCACCTCCCCTTTCCAGTAAGGTTCAATTGAAAGAAAAAACCCTTCCCTCATCCCCTTCTCTTTAAGAACTTGCATTTCCATAGCATCTTTTACAACTTCAGCTTGTCCCCAAACACAGACACAATTAATTGGAGCAAAAATGCCATAAATGGGTAATTAAAACAGAAAATGCTGGAAATACTCAGCAGATCTAGCAGCATCTGTGGAGCAGGGCAGCAGTAGATGTTCGGTTCATCGCCACTGCCATTTGACGCATTAAAACAAGATCGGACCCGACATAGTGCACCAGTTGGAGGATGCTCGGGTGTGTGGTGGAATCCCGTCCGCGCTCACCCCTGCCCGGACGGAATTTCACATTGGCCCCAAGGTCCCGTACTTCCCGCGGGAGCCTGTGCCCACAACCTGAGCCACGTCCGGAGTTTTAGCTTTGTCCCTTTTAGGCACATAAAACTGCTGCACACCATCCACTTCTTCTCCCTCATCCACTGCCCAGACATGCCTTGGCGTGCCCATTTGTCACTGGGCAGTGGGGATCCCCAGTGGAGGGCTTTCTACGCAGGAGTCCTCCCCCTTTCTCTCGGGGGATCTGGGGTGGAGGGTGCTGCATGCAGCGGTCCCCTGCAACCGCAAATTGTGGTAGTTCACGGACTCCCAGCCCAACTGCTTGTTCTGTAGCGCTGTGGAGTCCGTGGACCATGTATATATTGGGTGTGGGCGTTTGCATACAAGGGGGTAAGGTAGGTCTGAGGGCCTTCTTGTGGGTCTGCTCCTGGGCCTGGCCATACTGGCCATAAACAGGTCCAGGCAGCGGGCCGTGGAGGGGGTCGTTAGGGCCGACTGCCTGCCCCTCTTCCGCGGTTACGTTAGAGCACCGGTGTTCCTGGAGAAGGAGCACACGGTGTCCACCAACACCATCAAGATTTTCAGGGCGAGGTGGGCGCCGCAGGGAGTGGAGTGCGCCATTTCCCCCTCCAACTCTATTTGGATTTAGTCCCTGCCCTCCCCTTCACTGTTTTGATCACACAGCATTGCCCTTTGATGTGAAGGGCACTGCTTGTCACTGGCCACTCGGGTGTTTCCTTTCTTCTTGGTGGTGGAATATAAATAAAGATTTGCATACTCGTTGTTTTTCACTGTGTCTGACACCTGCACACACACTACATGGGGGCCGGGAAAAAATAAGCACTATTGCTGAAAATAAAACAAAAAAAACCCAGTATCTGTGGAGAATAAAAGCGAGTTGATGTTTCAGGTTGATGAGTATCATCAGAACAAAATATCCATACCAGAAGAACTTTGCTGAAAATGTGTTGCTGGTTAAAGCACAGCAGGTTAGGCAGCATCCAAGGAACAGGAAATTCGACGTTTCGGGCCAGAGCCCTTCATCAGGAATGGCTCTGGCCCGAAATGTCGAATTTCCAGTTCCTTGGATGCTGCCTAACCTGCTGTGCTTTAACCAGCAACACATTTTCAGCTCTGATCTCCAGCATCTGCAGACCTCACTTTTTACCAGAAGAACTTTGAGTTGTTAGTCAGAAATGAATGAAAGAAATTGAATTTGTCTGAAAGGCAGTATCGTTGACACAGTAGGATTCTAACTGTACCATAGAGCCGGGCTTAGATTTGCTTTCCAATAGAGATTGATAGAGTCACAGAGTCATAGAGATGTACAGCACAGAAACAGACCCCCCGGTCCAACCCGTCCATGCCGACCAGATATCCCAACCCAGTCTAGTCCCACCTGCCAGCACCCGTTCCATATCCCTCCAAACCCTTCCTATTCATGTACACATCCAAATGCCTTTTAAATGTTGCCATTGTACCAGCCTCCACCACTTCTGCTGGCAGCTTATTTCATACACGTACCACCCTCTGCGTGAAAATGTTGGCCCTTGGGTCTCTTTTATATCTTTCTCCTCTCACCCTAAACCTATGCCCTCTAGTTCTGGATTCTCCCACCCCAGGGAAAAGACTTTGCCTATTTACCCTGTCCATGCTCCTCTGATTCAATGTGAGAATCATACCTGCTTCTGAATCTCCCCAGTGTCTCACAAGACCCTCTGTGAAAACAGATATTTCCCCAATATCCCACACCCTTTGACCATTCAGCAGGCAGGAACTCCTCCATGGCAGTGAGACGGAGAGGGATTTCCTGGTGTTATAAATCTCCCAGCAGTTTTTATAACACTCCTGAGTTCATTTTTGACCAGCAGGAAGATGACTGAGTGAAACAGGCTATAAAATTCTGGGGCTAAATTAAATGTCCATAAATGACTAATTGTGTATTACTGTGCGGTCTCCCCTGCAAACATTAAATACACTTGTTTCCTGCTGTATAAATAATCTATTTGGCTCAACATTACATTTCATAATCGACACACTCAGAGAAGCCTGTTAAATATACCATGATGTAATATTGCTGGGTGCTAAAATTTATCATTATCCCTTTACAAATAAGAGCATTTACACTGAGGTGAAGAGAAATTTCTTCACTTGAATTGTGGTGAATCTTTAGAATTCTCTACCTCACAGGACAGAAGGAGCTGAATCATTCAGCAGGTTTGAGATGGCGATTTCTGGAAATGAGTACTTCCCTCTGCACTGGGCCACTGTCACCTCCCTTTGCACTGGGCCACTGTCACCTCCCTTTGCACTGGGCCACTGTCAACTCATTCCGCACTGGGCCACTGTCACCTCACTCTGCAATGGACCACTGTCACCTCGCTCTGCACTGGGCCACTGTCACCTCCCTCTGCACTGGGCCACTGTCACCTCGCTCTGCACTGGGCCACTGTCACCTCCCTCTGCACTGGGCCACTGTCACCTTGCTCCGCACTGGACCACTGTCAACTCGTTCCGCACTGGGCCACTGTCACCTCCCTCTGCACTGGGCCACTGTCACCTCCCTCTGCACTGGGCCACTGTCACCTCGTTCCGCACTGGGCCACTGTTACCACATTCTGCACTGGGCCACTGTCACCTCGTTCTGCACTGGGCCACTGTCACCATACTCTGCACTGGACTCTGGTCACCTTGCTCCACGCTGGACCCCAGTTTCCTCGCTCCGTACTGGTTCCCGGTCACCTCGCTCTGCACTGGACCCTAGTCACCTCACTCCACACTGAGCCGCGGTCACCTCACTCTGCACTGGACCCTGGTCACCTCACTCCACACTGGACCCCAGTCACCTCACGCCGCACTGGATCCCGGTCACCTCACTCTGCACTGGACCCCGGTCACCTCACTCCACACTGAACCCCGGTCACCTCACTCCACACTGGACCCCGGTCACCTCACTCTGCACTGGACCCTGGTCACCTCACTCCACACTGGACACCGGACACCTCACTCTGCACTGGACTCTGGTAACCTCACTCTGCACTGGGCCCCGGTCACCTCACTCTGCACTGGACCTCGGTCACCTCACTCTGTAGTGGACCTTGGTCACCTCACACCACACTGGACCCTGGTCACCTCACTCTGCACTGGACCCCGGTCACCTCACTCTACACTGGGCCCCAGTCACCTCACTCCACACTGGACTCTGGTCACCTTGCTCCACACTGGACCCCAGTTTCCTCGTTCCGTACTGGTTCCCGGTCACCTCGCTCTGCACTGGACCCTAGTAACCTCACTCCACACTGGGCCACGGTCACCTCACTCTGCACTTGGCCCCCGGTCATCTTGCTCCACACTGGACCACGGTTTCCTTGCTTCACACTGGATCCCGGTCACCTCACTCTACACTAGACCCCGGTCACCTCGCTCTGCACTGGACCCCGGTCACCTCACTCCACACTGGACCCCGGTCACCTCACTCCACTCTGGACCCCGGTCACCTCACTCCACACTGGACTCTGGTTACCTCACTCTACACTGGACTCTGGTCACCTTGCTCCACACTGGGCCCCGGTCACCTCACTCTGCACTGGGGCCCGGTCATCTTGCTTCACACTGGACCACGGTTTCCTTGCTCCACACTCGACCCAGCCCACCTCTCTTCGCACTGGACCCTAGTCACCTTGCTTTGCACTGGGCCCCGGTCACTGCATTCCACACTGGGTCGCTTGTTTGTTGGTGTCCAATCTGGGTGCATACAAATAATTGGTGAGGTAGCTTTAAGGCAGGAGGACAGCTTAAGATCTGAAGAAATTATCAAAAGGAATCAATGATAAATTTTAGCGTGATATTATATCACTGTAGGTTTAACAGGCTGCTTTGAGCATGGCTGAGAGAAATTTTGAACCAGCTAGATTATTTATACAACAGGAAACAAGTGTATTGAATGTTTGCAGGGGAGACCGCACAGTAATCCACAATCAGCTATTTATAGGCATTTCATTTACTCCCAGAGCAATTATTAACACGCTGTCTTGGAAACAAATGGTCTATGAAGTTTGTGTTGATATCCACCGTGTGATTTATCATTTCCAGACAGCATGGGCTGTATGTTTCTGCCAATTCCCACCAGTCCTTTACACAGCTTGTAGAAGGCGGTCAGTTTATTTTTCTCTGTCCTTTGCTGCAGTGGTGCCCATCCCGAGTCTTTGATGAAAATGTGACACTGGTCAGAATCACAATACACATGATTGGATCATCTCTTCTGTCTCTCTCACCTTATATAGATTTCATTTGCCTACTCCAGGATTAGTAATCTCCAACCCTGATAATTTTGTTTGATTGTTGTCACATGTACTGAGATCGAGTGAAAAGTGTTGTTTTGTGTGCTCAACAGGCAGATTGTACCATACAGGGTACAGAACAGAGTACAGAATACAGTGATACAGCTACAGAGGAGGTGCAGAGAGAGACAGAGATCTGAATTAACATTTGAGATGTCTGTTCAAAATTCTGATAACAGGGGAAAAGAAGCTGTTCTTCAATCTGTTCGTGTATGTGTATTCTAACATTTATATCTTCTGCCCGACGGAAGAGGGTGGAAGAGAGTGTAACTGGGGAGGGAGGAGTCATTGATGATGTTGGTTGTTTTCCCAAGACAGCAGGCAGTACACACGGAGTCAATGGTTGGAAGGCCGATTTACCTGATGGACTGGCCTGTGTTCATGACTCTGTGGTTTCTCACTGTCTTGGGAACAGCAGCTGCCATGTCACACTGTGATTCATCCACATAGGATCCTTTATATGGTGCATCTATAACAATTGGTAAGTTTTTTTGAAATAATAAAGACATTTCCTCAGAAGTTTACAATATCTATTTGGTTTGGGCGTTATCTGCTAACACACCAACAGCATTACCCCACCACCTTTTCCTTCCTCTCTACCCTTTCAAATAAGACCACATACCTGTGAATATTGAATTTCCAGCCTTGGTCTCCTCGTAAGCATATTTCCATTATGGTTATAAGATCATCCCCATTAAACCACTATTTGTGTTGTTAATTCATTTTGTTTTCCAAATGCTACATTCATAGATATAAAGAGCCATTAAGTTTGTCATTTTAGAATTTCTCTTTTTGAACCTATTTGCTGTTGTTTTTCTATGTCTGTGCACTCTGTGCCGTCCTCTCTCATTCTGTGTACCATTATGCAAATAGCTGCTCTGTAACATCACCATATCCTCTTCTTCTGTAACCCACATTGTCCCTCTCCTAACCAGCGTTACCATTCTGATGTTTTTTGACCTAGGTCTATGTTTCTTTCAGTCCTGTCTATGCTCCTAGGTTTGTCCATTGGATTCAGGCCTACGCCCAGTGCAGGCACATACATAGGATGGGAAAGTGTTAGGTTAACTCTTTAAGTTGTGGTGGTGTTACATTCATGCAGGTTTTTCACAAGATGTGAAAGCATGCTGGGATACTTTAATAGTCCACATGACATTGTCCTGAAAAACAGTTTTACTACTTCATAATGTTATGGACGGGTTGTGCAAAGAACCATGTGAAAGTGAAAAATAACTTGGGATAGCTGAAGTTAAAACTGTCAATGTTTTTTCTATGTTCTTTTGAAGGTACTATCTATGTTTTTCCAAAACTTACAGTGACAACACTAGCCCTACCTGTCTCCTACTAATTCATCTGTACCAGATGTATGGCATGTTCCAGGTAGACAATGCTCCAAGTGTGGCACACTCCAGGTATGGCATGCTCCAGGTGTGACATGCTCCAGGTCTGTCATGCTCCAGCTGTGGCATGTTCCAGGTGTGGCATGTTCCAGGTATGGCATGCTCCAGGAGTGGGATGCTCTAGGTGTGGCATGCTCCAGGTGTTGCATAGTCCAACTATTTTTCAGAACAATGTCATGTGAACTATTAATGTATCCCAGCATGCTTTCACATCTTGTGAAAAACCTGCATGAATGTAACACCACCACAACTTAAAGAGTTAACCTAACACTTTCCAAACCAGATTGGTGATACCCATCCTATGTATGTGCCTGCACTGGGCGTAGGTATTGCACGTTATTGGTGTGTCATGCTACCAGAGCAGCACACACCAGGTGTTGGTATTCTCCAGGCATGGCATGCTCCAGGTGTTGCATGTTCTAGGTGTGGCATGCTTTAGGTGGTTACAGATTGTGCTGGAGTACAGTTCTGCTGCTGTTGGTGGCCCACAGTGCCTCGTTGCT
Source organism: Hemiscyllium ocellatum (assembly GCF_020745735.1). NCBI lineage: Eukaryota > Metazoa > Chordata > Chondrichthyes > Orectolobiformes > Hemiscylliidae > Hemiscyllium > Hemiscyllium ocellatum. The sequence continues at coordinate 112,398,602 of NC_083408.1, forward strand.
AGATCGGTTTGAAGTCTGTCCATTTAGCACGGTGATAGTGTCATGCAACACGATTGAGGTTATTCTCAATGTGAAGGCAGGACTTCATCTCCACAAGGACTGTGCAGTGGTTACTTCTTACCGATACTGTCATGGACAGATGCATCTATAGCTGGCAGATTGCTAAGGATGAGGTCAACTATGCTTTTTCCCTGTTAGCTGTTTCTGCTGTTGTCTTTTCTAGCATCTCAGTCAAACCCAGGTGGTCAGTCCAATTTCATTTTTTTCCCATTGAGGACGACGAATTCTAGGAAGGGGATAAACCAACCATGGTTAGCCAGAGAAGCTCAAGATAACAGCAAATGGAAAAGAAACACAAATAATATGGCAAATATTTAGCAGTAAGCCAAAGAATTGGAAAAGCCTAAAAAACGCAACAAGAGATGACCAAAAAGAATGATGGGGAAGATAAAGTTTGAGGATAAATTTGCAAGCAATATCAAGGTGGATGGCAAAAGCTTCTTTAAGTCAATAAAAAGGAAGAGAGAGGGCAAAGTTAACATAGGTCCCTGAGGCAAAAGGCCTGTTAAATATTCATGGGAGCCAGTAAATGGCAAAGGAATTGAATAACATGTTGCCCCAGTCTTCACAGTAGAAGACACGAGTAACATTGTAAAGAGGTGAAAGGAGGAAAGGAAAGGAATGCAAGAAATGTCACAGGAGAAAAAACTGTGAGTGAAATAAATAGGGCTAATGAACAATAGGTCCCTGGATGTTATGGGATGCATGCTCGGTTATTAAAGGGAGTAGCTGCAGAGATAGTGGATGTATTGGTATTAATCTTTCAAGAGTCCTTAGACTCTGAAAAAGTCCCAGAGGATTGGGAAATTGTTAATGCAACGTGTTAAGAAAGGAAGGAGACAAAAGAATAGTTGTCTTATCATCTGTTATTGGGAAAAATGCTGGAATCTATTATAGACAATGTAATAACACAGCATTTAGAAAAGCATAATATGCTCAAGCTGAGTCAGCGTGGCCTCATAATGGGGAAACCATACCCAACTAATCTCTTAAAATTCTTTGCGGAGCTAACAAGCAGGATAGATAAAGGGGAAGTGTGGATGTAATATACCTGGATTTTCAGAAAGTCTTTGCTAAGCTGTTGGACATTAGGCTGCTTAACGGCAATAGCCTATGGTACGGCAATAGCTTATGGTGTTGGAGGTGGTGTGTTAGCATGGATGGAGAGGATTGTCCAATTAACAGATGACAGGGGGTTTGGAATAAGAAGGGTATTTTCAGAATAGCAACCTCCTAAAAATGGTGATGTGCCCCAGGGGTCAGTGCTGGGACAACAATCAATTATAATACATGTTAATGACTTGGATGAGGGAAGAGAATATCTGTAGCCAGGTTTGTGGAATACATAAAAATAGGTCAGAAGCCAGGTATTGAGGATGACCCAAATTATGTGCAGAGGGATGTAGCCTGGTTAAGAGAGTGGGAAAAGGTGACAGATGGAATATAATATGGGGAAATGTGAGGTTAGGCACTTTGGTAAGAAGAATAGGGGAACTGAATACTATTTAAATGGAGAAAGACTGCAGAAAGTTTGAGGACAGGGGAATTTGGAAGTCTTTGTGCATGAATTGCATACAAATTCAAACATTAATGGTGAAGGAAATGGAGTAGAAAGAATTGGAATGTTGGCCTTTATTTCAAAAGGAATGGGATATAAATGCAAGGAAGCCTTGCTAATACTATACAATGCACTAGGATTGAGAGTGTGTTGCTGGAAATGCACAGCAGTTCAGGTAGCATCCGAGGAGCAGGAGAATCGATGTTTCAGGCATAAGCCCTTCCTCAGGAATCGTGATGGAGAGCTTATGCCTGAAACGTTGATTCTCCTGCTCCTCAGATGCTGCCTGACTGCTGTGCTTTTCCAGCACCACATTCCCAACTCTGATCTCCAACATCTGCAGTCCTCACTTTCTCCTAAACAAAGCACTAGTCAGACTACAGTTGGAATACTGTAGAAGAGTTTTGGGCCCCTTATCACACTTGCATTAGAGGCAGTCCAGGAAAGGTTCACCAGTCTGACCATGGATACGGAGGGACTGTCTTATGGGGAGAGATTGAGTAGATTGGTCTTGTATTCATTGAAATTTGGAAGATGAGAGGTGACCTTTTTGAAACATATTTTTTATGGGACTAGACAGGATAGATGTGGAAGGGTTGTGCCCCCTTGTGGGAGACCCTAAAGCCAGAAGGCATCATCTCAGGGTAAAATGTTGCCCAATTTAGTCATAGACCATACACCACAAGAAATAGGATCTCACCCCTTGAGCCTGCTCCACTCTTCAGTGGAATCATGGCTGATCTAGTATTCCTCATACTCAATCTCCTGCTTTTTCTCCCTCGATTCCCCAACTGATCAAGAATTTCTCTCTCTCTCTCTCTCTCTCTCTCTCAGCCTTAAATATACACAGGGACTCTGCTCCCACAGCTGTCTGTGGTAAGGAGTTCCAAAAACTCTCAACCCTCTGAGAGAAGAAATTCCTCCTCATCTCAGTCTGAAACTGGCGCCCCTTTATTCTGAGACTATACACTCTGGTCCTAGACTCTCCCATGAGTGAAACATCCTCTCAGTATTTACCCCTTAAGAATCTGATATGTTTCAATGAGGTCATCTCTCATTCAGTGAGTAGAGTCCCAACCTGTGTAGCCTTGCCTCATAAGACAATCCCTCTATCCCAGGGATCATCCCAGTGAACCTTCTCTGAACTGATGAAGAGGAAATTCTTCTCTCAAAGAGACATAAATCTGTGGAATTCTTTACCACAGAAGGGAATCAGGAAAGGAATTGAGGATTATGAGGAAAAAGGTAGGAAAGTGGAGTTGAGGATTACCAGATCATACATACTTACACTGAATGGCAGAACAGAGTTAATGGGCTGAATGGCCTTAGATGCTTATTGAATAAAAATAACACGCAGAGGTATGGGGAAGAAGCAAAAGATTGGCCTAAGGTAATGATGCTCAGTAATGAGCTGGTACAGCAACAATGGGCCAAATGGCCTCCATCTGTATTGCAACAATTCAGTCTAATCCATTCCAGACCATGTGAGTTTTTAAAAAAAATTGTTCATGGATCCATCACTGGCTAGGCCATTATTCATTGGTCAGCCCTAATTACCCACAGGATAGTTAAAAATGAATGACAATTCTGGAGTCCCAGGTGGGTCAGACCAGGTGAGGATGACAGATTTCTCTCCTGAAAGGGTATTTGTGAAGCAGTTCAGCTTTTACAACAACTGACAGTGGTTACGTAGTCTCCATACAATCACACAGCACGAAAGACGCCCTTCAGCCCATTATGTCTGTTCCATGAAATTTACACTAAAAGGGGCCAGTAAGTGAACTTCTAACGTCAGGATTTGATTAAGTTTGCATTTCACTATCTGCTATGGTGGAATGTGAGCCCGGGTGATTGGTCAGGAAGTTTGGTTTAGACAGTTAGTAAAATGACCATTACCGTACTACCCCCTCCAAAGGCAAACTGATGGTGATGATCAGGGTGAAAGAAGGTGTTGGTTTTAATGTGGAGGGGGGAGCTGTTTTAAGACATAGGTAAGTGTTTAGTTGAGCAGATCATTAACTGGCACCCACCAGTGATACTACGTTTAACAGGAGAAAATGAGGACCTCAGATGCTGGAGATCAGAGTTGAGAGTGTGGTGCTGGAAAAGCACAGCAGGTCAGGCAGCATCCAAGGAGCAGGAGAATGAAGGGCTTACGGCTGAAACATCAACGCTCCTGCTCCTCGGACACTGCCTGACCTGCTGTGCTTTTCCAGCACCACACTTACAACTACTGTGTTTAACAGTTCACTTGAAAGGTAGCTTCTCATGCAGAGCAGCACTCTCTCAAATACTGTGGAGAGTGAGTGAATGAATGAGGGGAGTGGGTACCAGCTAATGCCCTGATAGAGTGCAGGAATAAGGGACAGTGAACTGACATTAACTTTTCCAAAATCTCAGAGATTCCGTGATACTTTATCAGATTCCTCAAGCTCTCCTCACCCCCACCCACTAAAACAACTCAGTCATAAAAATATCTTTTTTTTAAAAAAAAAGAAACTTTGGCTCCTCTCCCACAGAACCATCAAGGAGCCCAGCAATTGCTTAAATCATTCGCAAGAGGCTGCTGATTTGAATTAATCTCCTTCAATTCAGTCTCCACACTGCAATTTCTCCAGCAGAGATGGAGTCAATGTAGAAGAAACATCGAGATTAAATACCTCACCTCAACCTGAGCCAAAGTAAATTTTGCCGCGCTTAATTGGCTGATAATTCATGCCCCTAAGTGCATAATTACACAGGATCAAGGTGGGTTTATCTAATAAAATGTGGATGGTTAGCAAAATACCGTGCCATGGCCGTGCGTTGTGTTTACTGCTGACGGTTCGAGCAAATTACTTCATCAAATTCAGGAGGAAAAATCAGGAGTGATGGTTTGGATTTTTTGTTGAGAAAGACGATACCTTGGCAAACCTGTTTTTCACGAGAGAATTTTGTACGTTGTAATGTGATTTCAGTGACCTCATTTTAGAACCTGATATTAGCTGCTCCTGGCTGCTGTACATTGCTTGATTGTGATATAAAGCAATCCTTTTTTGTCTCTCTCTCTCTCTCTCTCTCTCTGATTTTTGTTTAATGTTCGATACTATTTTTATATACATACCAACCAATTTTCCACTGCTCGGAAATCAAATCAGCCAGGGTTCCTGCTCCTGATTGAAAACTGACTGAATGCTCACTTTGTAGAACAGCACAAGGGCAGTTAAAATGGAACAAGATGCTCGGACTGCATTTGCCAAGTAAGTGCGGATCACATCTCCAAAATTCATGCTGAAGTTGTGCCACAATCTACTTAAGTAGCACCTGGAGTACTGGAATTAAACAAAAAACAAAAAAAAAGCATTATACTGGAAACACTCAACAAGGCAAGCAGCATCTATAAAGAGAGAGAGAGAGAGAGACAGAGTGATCCACACAATGGAATGTCCTTTGTCAAACTTTAAAAATGTTGGGGAGGGGGGGTTGGGGTAATAATTTTTAATATCTATGTAGAGGAAGGTGGGAAAGTAAAGCTCTAAAAGAGAAGGTTTGTCACAATGTGGAAGGTAGAAGAGAGTAAATGACAGAAGAGATGTTCGTTCAAGGCAGGAGAGGGTGGTAGAGAGTAAAGAAACACAAGAGGCTTTACATCAGCACAGCTCCGTACGTGCGGGGAGTTGAAAATGCCCATTTTCAGGGCCATGTGACATTGACCTGAGTTAAAGATGCAGCGGTGGGTGTGAGGATGGGTCAGGCGCTATGCGGTTATTTGTCATCCATCCCAGATTGCAGAAGGAAGGATCGGCTGCATTTCTGTCAGACATACTGAGACTGAGTTCCATGCAGGACAAAGCACCATCCTTTGCTCTCCAGACTAGCTGGTGTCCCCTCTGAAAGGTCATCTTTACATGGACATCCACAGGTCCATTTTGGGTTGACCCCATCACCTTTTTCCACCTGGTAGTGGCTGCTCTGTTGGGGAGGGTGAAACCTGTGAGCAATCAGTGTCTGTCCTGCTCAGTCCCAGTGCCTAGCAGGTAACCTCCGACTGGGCCTCAGCTGCACATCTCGGTCAGGTCTTTTCATGTAATATCCAGGGTCTTACATGGGCAGTGCTGTTGATATTGCTGTTAACCAGGCGTTACAAACTGGTCAGACCACAAGATGTCAATTTCAACTAAAGGCAAAATATGGACCTTTAGTGGTGGAGATCTGAGACAACACAGAGAATGCTGGAGAATCTCAGCAGGTCTGGCAGCACATGTAGAGAGAGAGAGAGTTAATAATTTGTGATCAATATGACCTTTGTTCAGAACCATTTGTTCCTTTCACTATTCCCCTTCTCTGCTCATGTCTGGAGATACTTTAGATCTGTGGGCCCTCCCTGTGAAACACGATAAAGTGGCGGCAACCTTCAGCCGCACTGGTCTTATTTCTCTGAACAAGAAGACTTCCCATCTGGTGACACAGGGGACGCTGATGTAAGGACGTCTTTTTCATAACTTGCAGTTACCCCAAAGTGAAACGAGGTCTGACAGTGACTGCCCTTGACATCAAGTCACGTTCAATAGAGTGTGGCATCAAAGAGCCTGAGCAAAACTGGAATCAATGGGTATCGGGGCAAACTCTCTGCTAGTTGAAATCATACCTGATTCATAGGAGGGTGACTGTGGTTGTTCGAGGTCAGTCATTTCAGCTCCAGGATATCTTCCTTCAGGGTAGCATCCTCAGCCCAATGACCTTCCTTCCATCATAAGATCAGAAGTAGGGATGTTCACTGCTGATTGTTCAATGTTCAGCACCACTTGCATCTCCTCAGATACTGAGGCTGCCCATGTCCAAATGCAACAAGATCTGGACAATAATCTGGGCTTGGGCTGGGCAAGCAGCATTTATGCCACACAACATGCCAGGCAACAACCATCACCAATAAGATAAAAGATGATCACCACCATTTGACATTAAACAGTGTTACTATCGTTGAGTCGCCCACTATCAATATCCTGGGGGTTACCAATCCTGGGCAGCATGGTAGCTCAGTGGATAGCGCTGCTGCCTCACAGCACCAGGATTTGGTTCGATTCCAGCAGCTGTCCATGTGGAGTTTGCACATTTGTGTGGGTTTCCTCCCTCAGGCCAAAGATGTGCAGGTTAGGTGCATTGGCCATGCTAAATTGCCCATAGTGTTCAAGGATGCTTAGGTTAGGTACATTAGTCATGGGAATTGGGGGGAATAAGGTTGGGTGGGATACTGAGCTGAAAATGTGTTGCTGGTTAAAGCGCAGCAGGTCAGGCAGCATCCAAGGAACAGGAAATTCGACGTTTCGGGCACAAGCCCTTCACCAGGAATGAGGAAAGTGGGTGGGATACTGTTCAGAGGATCAGTGTGGACTTGTTAACAGGGCCAAAAGGCCTGTTTCCACACTGTTTGAGATTCTATGATTCCATGATCAGAAACTCAACTGGACTCGCCACATCCTGACTTGGAAATATATCACCACTCCAGAGTCAAAATCCTGGAATTCTCTCCCTAACAGCATTGTGGGTCAGTCCACAGCACGTGGACATCAGCGGTTCAAGAAGGCAGCTCATCCCACCTTCTCAAGGGGCAACTAGGGATGGACAATAAAAGTTAGCCATCCAACAATGTCCACACCCCACAAGTGAACAATAATGTCATGCCCACCTCTTTAATAGATCTGCTGAACTCAGTGATTGAGAGGAATGGAGCACTACTGGCGTGGAAGCAGAATATTCATGGGTTAGGCTATGAGCGATGGAGCCTATAAAATGTTGATGTGTGAAATGGAAAACGATAGAATACAGATGAGACACAAATTGTGGGGAAAGTGAACTGGCGTTGAAGCTGTCTGGATATGTGGACTAGTTGGACCAGCCATTAACTTGTTGAATGGCAGAGCTAGGTTGAGAGGTCTACTTCTGTTCCTAACTTATATGTTTATGGAAGACAATTGGAAAAGATTTGCTGATACTTTTCCATCCCAGTATATCGAAATACAGGCAGTCCTTGGTTTGTGAATGGTCTTTAGTCCATTTGCAAGTCAATTTATGTGCATGATTTGCAGGTGCTGGTGTTGGACTGGAGTGTACAAAGTTAAAAATCACACAACACCAGGTTATAGTCCAACTGGTTTATTTGGAAGCACTAGCTTTTGGAGCGCTGCTCCTTCATCAGGTGGTTGACAATCACTTGATGAAGGAGTGGGGCTGCGAAAGCTAGTGCTTCCAATTAAACCTGTTGGATTATAACCTGGTGTTGTGTGATTTTTAACTTTGTGAGCAAGTGGAAACACAATGCAAGATAATATAAAATAGCTGTTTTTAAGTATAAGGAGACCTTTCATATGTCCTTACACCTCTGTGTGGGATTGTGTTCACAAGTATGAGCATTCGTAATTCAGATGTTTGTAAATCGGGGATCCTTTGTATGTTAATTCTGATAAAATAGAGTTTACTCTTGAATAAATTTGTGTTTCTTCCAAAGAAAATGGAGCAGCTCATCAGAAACCCTAAACACAGTTAACAGCTCGTCACCATCCTTCGAGAGCCTATAGAATTAACTCGTGTGGTGGAATGGGTCGAGAGTGTGGTGCTGGAAAAGCACAGCAGGTCTGGCAGCATCTGAGGGGCAGGAGAATCAACGTTTCGGGCAAAGGCCCATCATCAGGAATGAGGCTTGTGAGCCGAGAGGGTGGTGAGATAAATGGTTGGGGATGGGGGGGAGTGGGGAGGTGGTGAGGCTGGTGAAAGTAACTGAAAGGGTGATAGGTAGATGGAGGTGGGGGTAAAAGTGATAGGTCAGAGGGGAGGGTGGAGTGGATAGGTGGGAAGGACGATGGACAGGTAGGACAGGTCATGAGGGCAGTGCTGAGTTGGAAGCTGGAACAGGGATGAGGTGGGGGGAGGGGAAATGGGGAAACTGGTGAAATCCACATTGATGTTGTGTGGTTGAAGGGTTCAAAGGCAGTAGATGAGGTGTTCCTCCTCCAGGCATTGGGTGATTAGGCTTTGGTGATAGAGGAGGCCCAGGACCTGCATGTCCTTGGCGGAGTGGGAAGGGGAGTTGGAGTGTTCAGCCATGGGGTGGTGGGGTTGGTTGGTGTGGGTGTCCCAGAGACGTTGACTGACATGATCTGCAAGAAGGTGTCCTGTCTCCTCAATGTAAAGGATACAGCATGGATAGCAACAAATACAGTAAATGACATGTGTGGAGGTGCAGGTAAAACTCTGATTGGTGTGGAAGGATCCTTTAGGGCCTTGGATGGAGGTGAGGGGGAAGCACAGGTTTTGCAATTCCTACTGTGGCAGGGGAGGATGCTTGGAGGGGAGGGTGGGTCGGTTGGGGCGTGGACCTGACCAGCTGGTCAAGGAGGGAACGGTCTTTACAGAAAGCGGATAGTGGTGGGGAGGGAAATATATCTCTGGTGGTAGGGTCCATTTGTAGATGGCGGAAATGGCGGAGGATGATGCGATGTATACGGAGGTAGGTGGGCGGAGGGTGGTCCTACTGCAAAAGTGTTTGGAACTATTCCCCTGGCTCTGGTAGTGAGTACATCTGTCTTGATTGCTGGTGGTGTTCAAATTTCAAACCTATTTTGGCGAGATTGCATGTTGATTTCATGAATATTGCAAATGCGGTGAATATGATGATTTGATCAACATATGTTTGATGGCAAGGACATTTTGTGAGACAACTCTGGTGTAGAGGAACAAAAATGGCAATATCAGAAACCGATATTAGTAGCAGTCCATGCAAAGGAAGGGTTGTGAAGTCATGCAGCTGAGGTTTCATCCAAGTCCAGAGGTAATCCAGAGGACAGAAACAAGGGAGGTATGGAATTAGAAGACGAGGTAGGTCAACAGTCTAACAATATGATTGGTATTCAGGATGATCGAGCATAAGCGATTCCTGAAGAAGGGCTTATGCCCGAAATGTCGAATCTCCTGCTCCTTGGATGCTGCCTGACCTGCTGCGCTTTTCCAGCAACACATTTTCAGCTCTGATCTCCAGCATCTGCAGACCTCACTTTCTCCATTCAGGATGATCGGACTTGAGGACTCCATTGTCCAACATCTGGCTTGTTCGATATGTGGCCCTGTAAATCCTGGTCCTAGAATCATAGAACATTCCAGCAAAGAATGAGGCCAGTCAGTCCACTGAATCTGTACTAGCTCATTTGAAGAGTAACCCAATTAGTTCCGCTCTCTTTTTTTTCCCATTCCTTCAATTATTTCTCCTTCTGGAAATCCTCCCATTTCCTTTCGAAAACTGCTCTGGAATCTAGGCCCAGCCCCCCATATTGGTGGAGGCAGAGTGAGAGTTGAGGGTGGTCCTACAATGTCATTGGCTAGTTACAATAAAAGTTAAGATTCCTTCATGGCTTAGCTAGGTAAAGGTACTGGTAATTTATGGCTGGGTAAAGACAATGGTTAGTTAAAGTTAAGATGAGGGTTCCATAATAGCTCATTAGTCGATGTCTAGCTACTGAAGCCAAACAGAGTAGTCGTCTGATTTTAACCTGATGAAGGTTTTTAACTTGAAATGTTCCTTGGATGCTGCCTGACACACTCTCGACTCTGAATTTAGCCTGTGCTGAGTAGGTTTATTTCCATTAGGATACTGGGGATATTAGAGTTAAACCTGCATTTTTAAAAGATTTATTCACAGTATGTGGGCACCACTGGCTGGGCCTGTATTTATTGTCCATCCTTAATGGCTCCTGGGGTAGTAAAGAGTCAATCACATTGTTGTGGGTCTGGAGTAGGCCAGAACAGGTAAGGGCAGATTTCCTTCACAAAAACTTTAGTGAATAAGATTTTTTTCCACCCTAATAATTAGCAATAGCTTCAAGGTCAACAATTCATTCTGGACTCCAGATTTTTATTTTATTCAAATGTGGGATGCCATGTGGGATTTGAATGCAGATCTCCACAGCATTATCTGTATCGCTGGATTAATTGTCCAGTGATAATACCACCAAACTATCACCTCCTACCATGTTGTGATCAGGTAGTCTTACACAATGGTAAAGTAGACAATTACCCTAAACAGCTGCAAATGTGTTGCTGGTCAAAGCACAGCAGGTTAGGCAGCATCTCAGGAATAGAGAATTCGACGTTTCGAGCATAAGCCCTTCATCGAATTACCCTAAACATTCATCCTAACCCTTAATCCTTTTTTCAACTCTGTTCCTAATGTAATCACATTTTTGATCCTAACTTTAGCCTGATCTGTAAGTCTGATCCTTACTGCAGCACTGACCCTAACCCTAACCCTAGCACTAACATGAACTGTACTCTATTCATAAAACAGCATGATCTTAGAAATAGTAAAAATGGGACGCGAGAGCAAGGATAGAGTTGAGCAAATTTCTGCCAAAAATAGCAGAAAGGGAGATTGAGACAGTTCAGGACTTAATGAGTTAAAGTGAATTTAAGGTTTGAAAGCATAAATTCCAAAGTCATTAAATTACATCTATACTTCCTGCAAGCTATAGTGTACAGTATTAATTTTTTTATATATATAACTGGATTCATCCCTGCTCTGCTCCAGTTACACCTAATGAGGATCATTATTCCAAGGCTTAACTATAATTCTGTATCAATTCCTAGGTTTTTGGAAGCTTTTATTGGCAGGGGTAGTCTTGCAGGACAAAGCAAAGCTACCTTCATTCTACGAAAACAGATGGTGCTACCCACCTTCCCCCATACCTACCCTGCAACCCCTCCAGAGAAACCTTCCCAGCCCTTCCCTCCCCCACCTCTGTCACTCAGCCCCTGCGGTCTAAAGAACTGGGACTAATTCCCAAGTATAGTGACTTAGAGCAAATTTAAGGATGGGATTAAAGCTGGCTCATTCGAGAGGGTAGAAGGTTGAATTTTTTTTTTCTGAACAAAAATATGCAGCTAATTCCATCTTGTCAACAGTGGGCATTGAAGATTATTAATTGGCAGATGCAGTTCATGTGGAACCACAATGGACACTCTGTTGCTGTTTAATTTTGGAGACTTGGAATAAATCTGGGATATAAGCAGGGTATCATCTGAAGGTGAAAGTGCAGGGGATTTACTGGGGCGTGTTAGCAGACACAGCAAGAGTTGCACTGGGGTCATTCGGTGGAAGAGAGAGCTGAACTTCGAAGGTAATTTCCTAGGCTTTTACTTTTTAACTTTTTATTGTTTTTGGCCTGGTTTATTTCATTCTAGTTACTTTGGTTTACAACTTCTGCAACCATACAAAGCAGCACTCTTTGCAAACACCACTCTGTTCATTGTTGGCAGTATTTATCCTTTCCCTATTTGCCCTTGAGAACTGAGCAGTGAACTCCTTTCTGATCTGCCACTGTCCAATTGGATCCACGATGCTGTTAGGGGAGGGAATTCCAATGCTTTGATTCTAATGACGGTGAAAATGGTGATATATTTCCAAGTCAGGATGGTGTGTGCCTTGGTTGGGAACATGCATATGGTGGTACTCCCATGTATCTACTGTTTCTCTCCTTCTGGATGGAAGTGGTCTTGGGTTTAGAGAGTGTGTCAATGCATCTTGTAGATATGCACATAGTGAATGCATTTTCAATCATCCATGTTGGAAGGGGTATTGATTTTTTTTTGGTGGTGGGAGGTAGGGGACATTCTCCTCATTCCTGAAGAAGGGCCCATGCCCGAAACGTCGATTCTCCTGCACATTGGATGCTGCCTGACCTGCTGCGCCTTTCCAGCAACACATTTTCAGCTCTGATCTCCAGCATCTGCAGTCCTCACTTTCTCCATGGGGTATTAATTAAACAAGGTGCTTTTTGAGTGTTGTTAGAGCTGCACCCATCCATGTAAGTGGGGAATATTCCACCAGATGACTTGTGTTCCGTAGGTGGTGGGCAGGAGATGAGTTACTCACTGCAGGATTCCTAGCCTGTGACCTGCTCTTGTAGCCACTGTATCCATATAGCTAGTCCAATTGAGCTTCTGTTCAATGGTAACCCAGGATGTTGATAGTGGGTGGTTCAGTGATGGTGACACCAAGGGGTGATGGTTTGTTTCTATCTTTGTTGGAGTTGGTCATTACCTGGCATTTGTGTGGTGCAAATGTTATTTGTAAATCGTTCCAACAAAGCGAATGGCAGGAAGTAAGAGTGGGAATAATTCCTGATCAGCCTGTGATGGACATAAATTGGAGCTCATACCAACACTTCCCTGGCTGCATGGAAAAGCCCACTTTGTTATAGAAAATCAGATTCTCGGAGTGATACATGTTGGACACAAAGTACTAGAAAATGTCCGGAAGATCTAGAAATAGCAGAGGTAAAATTCAAAAAGGAAGTTAGGAAAGCAAAGGGTGAATATGAAACAATGTCAGCAAGTCAAATCTAAGAAAGCCAAAAGTTGTCATATGCATATTCGAAGAGCAGAAAAATAAAAGCTGAGCCTTTTAGAGATTAACGTGTGCATGAAGATAGAATATCTCAACATTGTTCTTGATGAATATTTGCACCTTTCTTCACAGAAGAGAACAGTACAGACATTGCGAAGATGAGGAATGTGAAATTTGGGTAAATGTAATTTGCAGGTGCTGGTATTGGACTGGGGTGTACAAAGTTAAAAATCACGTAACACCAGGTTATAGTCCAACAGGTTTATTTGGAAGCACTAGCTTTTGGAGTGCTGTTCCTTCATCAGGTGGTTATGGAGTGTAAGATCATAAGACACAGAGTTTTAAGCAAAAGTTTACAGTGTGATGCAACTGAAATTATATATTGAAAAAGACCTGCGTTGTTTGTGAAGTCTCTCATCTTTTAGAAAGAATGTGTTGGTTTCAGTTCTTTCATATATAAATCCCAGGACTTTTTTTTTAAAGTTACATTCTCAAGGGAACTTTAACAATAGGTGCCATGTCAGCCCAGATAATACATTGAAGGTGTGGGGTGCCCTGTTTGAGGCTGTCTGTGCCCCAATGTTCAAACTGATTCCATTTCTAAAAATAGAATAATTACAGACTCTTACAGTTTTTAAGTAAAACAAAATGTAATTCTTCAAGTACAAGTTCACCCACAAACTTATATGTATGTGTGTGCATGTGGGTGTGTGGGTGTGGGTAATGTTTGTGAGAGAGTATGTGCGTGAGTGTAAAGGGATATAAGTCTGTCAGAGGGTGTGTGTGTGGTGTCAGTGTTGGGGTTGTGCATGCGTGAGTGTATGAGAAAGAGCTTGTGTATGAGAGAGGGCCTGTTTGAGTGTATGGGTCTGTAGGTGTGTGTATGAGAGAGTGTGTAATGCCGTGGGGTCACCTGTAGTGTGACATGAACCCAAGGTCCTGATTGAGGCCATCCCCGTGGGTATCAAAATTGGCTATCAGCCTCTGCTCGGCCACTTTTTGCTACTGCCTGTCCTGAAGTCCGCCTTGGAGGATGGTCACCCGAAGGCCTGAGGCAGAATGTCCCAGACCACTGAGTGTTCCCCAACTGGGAGGGAACACTACAGGATGGTGATTGTTGTGCAGTGTCCATTCATCCATTGTCGCAGTGTCTTCTTGGTCTCACCAATGTACCATGCCTCGGGGCATCCTTACCTGCAGGGCATGAGCACCTGTCACGTACATGGTGGATGGTGTCCCCATGCGTAATGAGATATCCATGTCGACCCTCTGACATGTCTTGCAGCGTCTACTGTGACAGGATTGTATGGTGTTGTCCTGAAAGCCGGGCGGTTTGCTACGAACAATGATCTGTTTGAGGTCTGGTGTTTGTTTAAAGGCGAGAAGTGGAGGTGTGGGGAAGGTCTTGGCGAGGTGCTCATCCTCATTGATAATGTGTTGTAGTCTGTGAAGAACATGGCGTAGTTTTTTGGCTCCTGGGAAGTACTGGATAATAAAGGGTACCCTTTCGGCTGCAGCAGGTGTCTGTCTCCTGAGAAGGACATTACGGTTTCTCACTGTGGCACGTCGGAACTGGCGGCCGATGAGTTGAGCATTGTACCCCATTCTAATGGGGGCATCCTTGAGTAATTCCAAGTGCCCGATAAACATAGTGGGAGGAAATATTTAACATCCTCGAAAGTAGCTAAATTACCAGGTTTCCCAAGATAAGGAAAGTGCTACATGGCAGAACCATCAAGGAGCTGGAACTCTGAGAGGTCCAAATGCAATGTCCAGTTGGGTCGGCCACTGGAATTTTCTTTCAATACCAGTGCCTTGTTTTACTGTAAATCTCAATGATTTAGACTGCTCTGCTGAGACTATGATTGAAAAATCTGCAGCTGATACTGGAAGGATAAACCTGAAGAAAAGGGCTGTGGTCTGCAGGAAGACCTCAATGGACTGGTCAGGTGAGCAAATGGAATTCAGCCTGGAATGTGGGGATCATTTGGTAAGGGCAGGTAAGACCAAGGGACAATGAATGGTGGATATTGAGATATTTAGAGGAATAGAGTGAATAATCCAGATCTCTGAAGGTAGCAGTTCAGGGACATAAGGTGGTTAAAAAGATAATGATGATCCTTTCTTTATCAGCTGAGGCATAAGAATAAGAATACAGAGATTTTACCAAGTAGTAGGGAAGTGAATTTAATGTTACCAAATTTGCAGATGAGACTATAATAGGTTGAAATGCAGGTTGTGAGAGGGATACAAACAGTTCAGGGAGAGTTATTGATAGGTTAAGTAAATGGGCAAAAATGTTGAAAATGGAGTATAATGTGGGGAAACGTGGTGTTGTTCATTTTGGATGGAGAACAGGGTTTTATTTAACTGGAGAAAAATTGCAGAAAACTGCAACACAAAGGAACTTCGGGGGATCTTGTGTACAAAGCACAGACAGCGGCACACAGGTGCAACAGTTAATCAGGAAGGCTAGTGGAATGTTGATCTTTATTTCGAGGAGTTTGGAGTATTAGAGTAGGGAAGTCTTACTAAACACGTACAAGGTGCTGGTGAGACCACATCTGGAGTACTGTGAGCAGTCTTGGTCCCCTTATTTAAGAAAAGATTATCATGTTTTGAGAAGATTTGTTGCTCAGGTTTGAGGTTCTGGATATAGGCTTGCTCACTAAAAAGCAAAACTAATGTCATTTACAAAATACCGTACAAGGACTATAACAAACACTACCTTGGACAAACAGGCGGAAAACTAGCCACCGAGATACATGAACATCAACTAGCCACAAAATGACATGACCCACTCTCACTAGTATCCTTACGCATGGGTGAGGAAGGACACCATTTCGACTGGGACAACATATCCATCCTACGACAAGTCAGAGACATGCACGAGAATTCCTAGAAGCATGGCATTCCAACAGGAACTCTATCAATAAACATATTGACTTGTATCCCATTTACCACCTCTGAGAAAAATAACAGGAAATGACATCACCATAGGAAATTATGCCACCACAGGAAATGACATCACCAACCCAAGAAACCCAAACATATAAGTAGAAAGTGGGCTACACCACCAGTGCTTCATTCGGAGGCTCACTGAAGATGTTACATATAATAGTGATCAAATGTCTGAAAACGAACCTTCCAGCTCGACCTACATCCAAAAAACTTTCATTTCATTGGAAGAAGTTCAAGAGAAGATTCATTCGGATGATCCCTGGTATGGAAGGATTGTCTTATGTGCAAAGGCTGAACAGGTAGGGATTCTACTCACTGGAGTTCAGAAGAATGAGAGGTGATCTCATTGAAACATATCAGATTCTTAAGGAGCATGGCAGGGTAAATGCTGAGAAAATATTTCCCCTCATGGGAGATTGTAGGACCAGAAGAGATAGTCTCAGAATAAAATGGCACCAATTTAAGACTGTGATGAAGAGGAATTTCTTCTCTCAGAGGGTTGTGAGTCTTTGGAACTCCTTGTCACAGAGAGCTGTGGGGGCAGAGTCCTTGTCTATATTTAAGGCTGAGGAAGAGAGTTTCTCGACTAGTCGGGGAATCAAGGGAAATGGCAGGAAATTAAGCGTGAGGCATGTTGAATCAGGCCTTATCCTATTGAATAATGGAACAGGCTCAGGGGGGCAAACTGCTTATTCTTGTCCCTGTTTCTTCTGGTCTTAACTCTATAAATTAGTTAGATGGCAGATATGGCACCAGGTACCATTCTGGCAATGACACTGACTGTAGAGCAAGCTGATGAGGAAGTATGCCAGGATTGGTGAAATTTAGTGATGGTTGAATATTTGCGAGGTGGGAATGTTTACTATAGAACAAAGGCAGCTGAGTGGAGATTTTAATTGAGTTGTCTAAAATTACGAGGGGACTGAGTGAAAGTGGGAGAATTTATTTCTGTTTGGAGAGAGAGGAGAGTTGAGGATGGATATTTTTTGCCCAGAGGGAGGCAGAGTTTGAAGTTCTCTACCTGAATGTCTGGTGAGTATGGTTCATCACATCACATTTTAAAAATACCAAGCCATACTCCAACCCCCTGAAATAAGGGCAAACATTCCATTCGCCTTCCTGATTATCTGCTGTACCTGTGTGCTAGCTTTCTGTGTTTCATGCACAAATTCTCCCCAAATCCCTTTGTGTTTGCTGCTTTCTGCATGTTTTCTCCAATTAAATAATATTCTGTTCCTCTGTTGTCTCTTGCAGCTTCACATTTTCCCACATTATACTCCATTTGCCTCATTTTTGACCACTGACTTAACCTATCAATATCTCCCTGTAAACTGTTTGCGACCCTCTCACAATCTGCCTTTCCACCTATTATAGAAAATTAGATTAGATTCCCTACAGTGTGGAGACAGGCCCTTTGGCCCCAACAAGTCCACACCGACCCTCCGAAGAGTAACCCACCCAGACACATTTCCCTCTGACTAATTCACCTAACACTATGGGCAATTTCCCATGGCCAATTCACCTGACCTGCACATCTCCAGACTGTGGGAGGAAACTGGAGTACCCAGAGGAAACCCACGCGAATACTGGGAGAATGTGCAACTCCATAAAGATAGTCACCCGAGGCTGGAATTGAACGTGGGACCCTGGGGTGCTGTGAGGCAGCAGTGCTAGCCACTGAACCACTGTGCTGCCTCCATATTGTAGTGTCATGTGCAAATTTGGTGACAGTCCCTAAAGGTCTCTTGCTTACAAGAGCAGAGTTGCGATGCGTTGGTCATTCTAACATTTGTTCAGGCAGCACAGACTCCTGGATGAAGTTACCTCTTACTGTGCTGTGAATTTTGATGAGTCCAATCTTCCCTCAATCTTCCTGTCTGTCGTTGTTTGGAGTGATTTGGTTGAGGCTGCATTGCAATTGATGCAGATCCCAGCTGATGTTTGATCATGTTTTGGAAACTCTGATTACTGGTGCAGTGAATTGGACAGTTAGGTGGCTGTTTGTGACCAGGGCAGACTCCATGGGCATTTTCATGTACTGTAGACTTATAGGACTCTCTCCATGTGCTGGAATACCCGGGACCATAATGAATTGCCTCATGTTGTTTCAGTGCTGACTGACTGGGTTGTACAAAATCTCATTAACAATCCATCATCGCTTTGACTCAGTGTGAATCGTTTCTGGGTGGTGAGAGTTAGTGGGCAGGGAGTGGGAGGGGGCAGGAGTGGAAGGGTGGAAATTCAGCTTGGAAACAGCGAAATGTGACCCTTTTCAGTAGAGAGTGTTCTGGGTCACCTTGGACACTGAATAAAACAAAGACGGCTCTGGGCCCTGGAATCATTTGAAGAATCTCCCAGTCGTGTTGATCTTGGACTCGTGAAACTCAAATCATTGATGTACTACCAAGAAATGATTGAATTTAGTGTCAGGAAGTCCCATTCCCGGTTCGCTGCGTTTAGTGTGATTATTGTTCGTAAATGAAATGGAATTGTGTTTTAGAGTTCCCACTTTGATGGTCCTGTCATGCACTGAAGGGGCTTTCAGTTGAAGATTTATTGGGTCTGGCAAGCTTTGGAATTCTCAGAACAAGTCGCTGAGCTTAGTGTCCACTCTCAGGACGAGAGCCAGATGAAGATTTGCCAAATCACTGCATTGCCAAAGTACCAAGCCAGCCCAAATGCCTTGATGGTTGAATGCTTGCCCTGTGTTGAACAGAACTACACAGGAAGATCCCACATTTAACTTGTTTCTCGTTACCATGCTGGTTTGCTGACCTCAGAGGCGCCAGTCTCCCCACAGTCAGTGCAGGTTTAGGTGAAAGTAAACAGGTCTCGCATGTCTGATCCCTCGGGCTGGTGACGGTCACGCGTGTGGCCAAGATTGTTTCAGGCAGTAATGACAACAACTCACAGAATAGGCCCATAACCGTCAACAGCTTCAGGTGTGGCAGCATTGCAGTTACTGTAACACACACTCATCCCCCGCAAGCCCTCACAGGCAAGGACTGTGTGTACAGGGGCTGTGTGTCACTCTGCACATGCAGTATGCTCTGCATTCTCTTAGACCATAGATGCAGGCCATTCAGCCCATCGAGGAACATGCAATGCCATTTAAGGAGATTGTAGCTGATCTGACATGACTCAGCACCACTCTCCTGCCTTTTCCCCCCACCCTTGATTCCCTTACTGATTAAAAATTTGTTTGTCTCAGCGTTGAATATACTTAATGACCCAGCCTCGACATCCCTCTGTGGTAAAGAATTCCAGAGAATCACTGCCCTCTGAGAGAACAAATCCCTCCTCATGTCTGTTTTAAATCAACAATTCCTTACTCTGAAATGATGTGCTCTGGTCTGAGACTCTCCCACAAGGAGAAACGACCTCTCCACATCTCCCCTGTCAAGTTCCCTCAGAATCTTGGTATGATTCAAAGAGGTCTCCTCTCATTCTTCTAAACTCCAATGAGTTCGGGCCAAACCTACTCATCCTCTCCTCACAAGACAGTCCCTGCATAAAAATAAAACAAAGAATTGTGGATGATTGAGCTCTGAAACAACTGAAAAGCAGAAATTGCCAGAGAAATTCAGCAGGTCTGGCAACATCTGTGGAGAGAGAAATAGAATTAGCATTTCAGACCCAGTGGATTTCTCCAGCAATTTTTGTGTTTTTCTGTTTGAGATGTTACCTCTCGAGCTGTTATCAGCTTGGTGGACTTTCTCTGGACTGCCTCCAGTGGCAGTTCATTTTTCCTAAGATAAGGAGCCCAAAACTGTTCACACTATTCCACTATGCTGACCATTGCTTTGTACAGTCTTAGCGAGATTTCCCAACTTTGTATTCCATTCTTTTGAAATAAAGCCCATTTCCCTTCTCAATTACTGACTGGGCTTAAATGCCAAATTATTTTGATTCTTGCATGGGGACCACCCCCCCCCCCCACCCCCCAAATCCCTCTGTGCTGTGGCTTTCTGCAGTCTTTCTCCAGATAAATAATATTCAGCGCCTCCATTGTACCTGCCAAAGTATATAAACTCACATTTGTCCACATTGTCTGTCCCACTCGTTCAACCTGTCTATATCTCTCTGGTCTATGTCCCCCTGTAGACTGCTAATGTCATCCTCACAACTTGGGATCCTACCTATCTTTGTGCTGTCCACAAACGTGGTAACAGTGCATTCACTTAACAGCCTACTCGGTGATTAAGTCAGAAACAATGCCTTAATGAGGAAATGTAGACCAATGATGATGGACGATGAGAAAACTTCTTTTAGCTGTAACAGGTTACTCCTTTTTTGAGGTATTTTAGGTGTTGGAGGTGATTTCCTCAAATTCCAGGAGTAGCATTTACTGTCTTACATGCTGCTGCATTGTTTTGGAACTTTGGAGAAAAGAAATCAAAACAACAGCAGTTTTAAAAGGGAGAGAAACAGACAAAGGCAACACATGGTGAGGTCGGTGCAGGAGAGAGAGAGAGAGGGAGGGAGAGAGAGAGAGAGAGAAAGAGAAAGAAACCCACATTGCTAACTGACACAGCAGTGAACCTGCACAGTTACTGCCTTTGCTGTTTGAATTTATAAATCACTGGACATCGGCGTGCATCTGGGAAAGTTACCAAACAGTGAAATTCACAACTAATCTTGGAGGAACCTGTTTGGGCGGGATCACAGCACAGAAACAGATAAGTGAATAGTTTTAAGTGTGATTTGGAGGTGCTGGTGTTTGACTGCGGAGTACAAAGTTAAAAATCACACAACACCAGGTTATAGTCCAACAAGTTTATTTGGAAGCACTAGCTTTCGGAGCGCTGCTCCTTCATCAGGTCCTTGTGGACCATAAGATCATAGGACACAGAATTTATAGAAAAGGTTTACATTGTGGTGTAACTGAAATTATATATTGAAAAAGACCTGGATTGTTTGTTAAGTCTCTCGTCTTTGTGGTTTCAGTTCTTTCAAATGTAAATTCCAAAACTTTCTTAAAGTTACATTCTCAAGTGAACTTTAACAATAGGTGCGATGTCGGCCCAGATGATGCATTGAAGGTGTGGGGTGCCTTGTATGAGGAGGTCTGTGCCCCAATGTTCAGACTGATTCTAATCTAAAAAAAGGGATTTACAGAATCTTACATGGATTTGTGCAGTTATTGAGCAAAATAAAACGCAATTCTGCAAGTACAGATTCACCTGACAAACTTCTGCATGTGATTGCATGTGGGTGTTTGTGTGCGTGGGCTAAGTGTCTGTGAGAGGGTGTGTGCTTGTATGTGCATATAAGTGGGAGTGTAAAAGGGTATAAGTCTGTGCGAGGGTGTGTGTGGGAGTGTATGTGTGGGCATGTGAGAGAGAGCTTGTGTATGAGGGTCTGCATGAGTGTATGGGTCTGTAGTATGTGTGTGTGTTTGTGTGTTTGTGTGTGTGTGTGTGTGTGTGTGTGTGTGTGTGTGTGTGTGTGTGTGTGTGTGTGTAGTGCAATGGGGTAACCTGTAGTGTGACATGTACTCAAGGTCCCGGTTAAGACCAGCCCCATGGGTACCGAATTTAGATATCAGCCTCTGCTTGGCCACTTTAGGTTGTTAAGATTAGGGTGGTGCTGGAAAAGGCAGCAGGAAAATCGACATTTTGGGCAGGAGCCCTTTATCAGGAATGGCTGATGAAGGGCTTCTGCCTGAAACATCGATTTTCCTGGTCCTCAAATGCTGCCTGACCTGCTGTGCTTTTCCAGCACCACCCTAAGCTTGACTTTAATCTCTAGCATCTGCTATCCTCACTTTCGCCCACTTTACATTGTTGTCTGTCCCAAAGGCCTTGAAGGATGGTCACCCAAAGGTCTGAGGTTGAATGTCCCAGGCCACTGAAGTGTACGCCAACTGGGAGGGAACACTCCTGTCTGTTGATTGTTGTTCGGTGTCCATTCATCTGTTGCAGTAGCCTCTTGCTTGGTCTCACCAATGTACCAAGCCTCAGGGCATCCTTGCCTGCAGCGTATGAGATAGACAACATTGGCTGAGTCACATGAATACTGGCCCCACACATGGTAGGAGGTGTCCCCACCTGTTTTAAGTTTTAAATGTGGTCTTGCTGTAAGTCTGCAGTAGTCAGTAGAGTGGGTTTTTTCTTGATCATATGTTTTATTGAGGTATTGTCTCTTGATTAACCTTAAAAATATAAGCCATAAGTATTAAGTTAGTCTGCACCAGTGTTTTGTCGAGGAATAAGACGGTGCTATTTTCTGGATCTGCAGATTGGAAGAAGCAAAATGACCCATCGTAGAGTGATATGCTCTTCTTGTCAGATATGGGAGTTTAGGAAGAGTTTACATGTTACTGAGGATTATATCTGCAATAAATGTCATTGGTTGCGAATCCTATCATATTGAATGGATTAGTTGGAGCGACAGTTAGAGGCAATGAGGAATTTACAAGAGCAAGGGGGTGTGATGAATAGTGGTTATAGGAAGGGGGAAAAGTCACTGATACAGTCACATAGATGGGTTAACTTGAGGATTAACTCTCCATTTCAAGCAAATATGCTGTTTGGAAAATATAAAGGGTGATGGATTCTCAGGGGAATGTAGCATGAACAGCTAGGTTTCTGGAATTGAGACTGGCTCTAATGCAATGAGGGGTATGTCGGGCTCCAAAAGATCAATTGTTTCAGGGGACTCTCTAGTCCGAGGCAAAGTTCCAGTGGCCAGCAGTGAAAAATCAAAATGGTGTGTTCCCTCCTTGGTGTAAAAAATGAGGTCTGCAGATGCTGGAGATCACAGCTGCAAATGTGTTGCTGGTCAAAGCACAGCAGGTTAGGCAGCATCTCAGGAATAGAGAATTCGACGTTTCGAGCATAAGCCCTTCATCAGGAATCCTGATGAAGGGCTTATGCTCGAAACGTCGAATTCTCTATTCCTGAGATGCTGCCTAACCTGCTGTGCTTTGACCAGCAACACATTTGCAGCTGTTCCCTCCTTGGTGCCAGGATCAAGGATGTCTCAGAGAAGGTGCAAAATGTTCTCAGAGGGGAGAGGGACCAGCAGAAGGTCATTGCACACATTGGTACCAACGACAAAGGAAGGGAAAAGGCTGAGATTCTGAATGGAAAATACAGAGAGATAGGTAGACATTTAAAAAGGGTAGTAATATCTGGATTACTCCTGGTGCTACAAGCTAGTGAGGGCAGGAATATGAGGATAGAGCAAATGAATGCATGATTGAGGAGCTAGTATATGGGAGAAGGATTCACACTTTTGGATAATTAGAATCTATTCTTGGGTAGAAGTGATGTGTACAGAAAGGACAAATTGCACCTGAATTGGAAGGGGACTAATATACTGGTAGGGAGATTTGCCAGTGCTCATGGGATTTAAACTAGTAAGGTGGGACCCAGGGAGTTACTGAGGAAAGAGATCAATCCGAGCCTGGTACAGTTGAGAAAAGAAGCGAGTCAAAGAGTCAGGGCAGGCAGGAGCAAAGCAAAGAACAAGGTAGGGCTGATAAATTAAACTGCATTTATTTCAATGCAAGAGGCTTAACAGGGAAGGCAGATGAACTAGGGCATGGTTAGGAACATGGGACTGGGATATCATAGCAATTACATACAAATGCTACAGGAAGGATAGAAAGGGAGGCAAGAGAGGAGGGGGAGTGGTGTTTTTGATAAGGGATAGCATTACAGCTGTGCTGAGGAAGGATATTCCAAGAAACATATCCAGGGAAGTTACTTGGGTGGAACTGAGAAATAAGAAAGGGACAATCACCTTACTAGGATTGCATTATAGATCCCCTAATAGTCAGAGGGAAATTGAGAAACAAATTTGTTAGGAGATCTCAGTTATTTGTAAGAATTATAGGGTTGTTATGGTTGGGGATTTTGACTTTCCAAACATTAACTGGGACTGCCATAGTGTTAAGGGTTTAGATGGAGAGGAATTTGTTAAGAGTGTGCAAGAAAGTTTTCTGAGTCAGTATGTGGATGTACCTACTAGAGAAGGTGCAAAACTTGACCTACTGTTGGGAAATAAGGCAGGGCAGGTGACTGAGGTGTCAGTGGGGGAGCACTTTGCGGCCAGGACCTATTGTTTTAAAATAGCGATGGAAAAGGATAGGCCAGATCTCAAAGTTGAAGTTCTAAATTGGAGAAAGGCCAATTTTGATGGTATTAGGCAAGAACTTTCAAAGGCTGATTGGGGACAAATGTTTGCAGGTAAAGGGACAGCTGGAAAATGGGAAGCTTTCAGAAATGAGATAACAAGAATCCAGAGAAAGTATATTCCTGTCAGGGTGAAAGGAAAGGCTGGTAGGTATACGGAATGCTGGATGACTGGGGAAATTGAGGGTTTTGTTAAGAAAAAGAAGGAAGCATTTTTCAGGTATAACAGGATAGATCGAATGAATCCTTAGGAGAGTATAAAGTAAGTAGGAGTATACTTAAGAGAGAAATCCAGAAAAGATTGAAGAGGACTCTATTTAAAACCAGGAATGGGGATCAAACATCTTTTGTGATTACGGTTATTTCAACAAGATTTCCTGAAGCTCTGCTTTTAGGGAAAACTGTTGCAGAAATATTAATGAAAAAGTGGTTCTGTTTGCTTTACATGATATTGATTACCCAAAGAAATACAATCAGATCAATGATTAAATGTTATGTTGCAAATATTCATGGGAATGGTGAGTAATTAAACCATTTACATCTTCCAGTTACAATCTTAAGGTGTGTTAGAAAAAGGACATCGAACTTTGAAGACAATGATTACACCTTATTCAGAATGTCCTAATGATTGGACAAAAGGAATTCCTTTGTCACTATTTATCATTAAGGATGCTCTTAATCAGCTCACAGTCTTTTTGAACTGATGCATGGGTGTAAATTAAATTAATCACAGGTAAGTTGATAAATCAAAACTCAAAGGCACTGATATTTTATTGATATCTGATCCAGAATTTCTGAGAAAAACTAACCAACTTGCATGAGTTAGCTAAAAATATTTGAAAAAGGGTCAACAACAAATGAAAATTAGAGTGACAAAAAGGCCAAAGTTTGAAATTTTATTAATTGCTGTTGTTACCTGTCTCTGGGAAACCATTGAAAGCAAGTTTCATGGGACCTTATCAAATCCAACAGAACTTTCAAGTTATGGATTATGTAATGAGTATATTATAAACCGACTGACTCCCACAGCTACCTGGACTACACCTCCTCCCACCCTGCCCCCTGTAAAAACGCCATCCCATATTCCCAATTCCTTCGTCTCCGCCGCATCTGCTCCCAGGAGGACCAATTCCAACACCGCACAGCCCAGATGGCCTCCTTCTTCAAGGACCGCAGATTCCCCCCAGACGTGATCGACGATGCCCTCCACCGCATCTCCTCCACTTCCCGCTCCTCCGCCCTTGAACCCCGCTCCTCCAACCGCCACTAAGACAGAACCCCACTGGTTCTCACCTACCACCCCACCAACCTCCGCATACAACGTATCATCCGCCGCCATTTCCGCCACCTCCAAACGGACCCCACCACCAAGGATATATTTCCCTCCCCTCCCCTATCAGCGTTCCGCAAGGACCACTCCCTTCGTGACTCCCTCGTCAGATCCACACCCCCCACCAACCCAACCTCCACCCCCGGCACCTTCCCCTGCAACCGCAGGAAATGTAAAACTTGCGCCCACACCTCCACACTCACTTCCCTCCAAGGCCCCAAGGGATCCTTCCATATCCGCCACAAGTTCACCTGTACCTCCACACACATCATCTATTGCATCCGCTGCACCCGATGTGGCCTCCTCTATATTGGTGAGACAGGCCGCTTACTTGCGGAACGCTTCAGAGAACACCTCCGGGCCGCCCGAACCAACCAACCCAATCACCCCGTGGCTCAACACTTTAACTCTCCCTCCCACTCCACCGAGGACATGCAGGTCCTTGGACTCCTCCACCGGCAGAACACAACAACACGACGGCTGGAGGAGGAGCGCCTCATCTTCCGCCTGGGAACCCTCCAACCACAAGGTATGAATTCAGATTTCTCCAGTTTCCTCATTTCCCCTCCCCCCACCTTGTCTCAGTCGGTTCCCTCAACTCAGCACCGCCCTCCTAACCTGCAATCCTCTTCCTGACCTCTCCGCCCCCACCCCACTCCGGCCTATCACCCTCACCTTGACCTCCTTCCACCTATCCCACCTCCATCGCCCCTCCCCCTAGTCCCTCCTCCCTACCTTTTATCTCAGCCTGCTTGGCTCTCTCTCTTATTCCTGATGAAGGGCTTATGCTCGAAACATCGAATTC
Organism: Hemiscyllium ocellatum; assembly: GCF_020745735.1. Classification (NCBI taxonomy): domain Eukaryota; kingdom Metazoa; phylum Chordata; class Chondrichthyes; order Orectolobiformes; family Hemiscylliidae; genus Hemiscyllium; species Hemiscyllium ocellatum. Next base: position 112,424,828 of record NC_083408.1, read on the forward strand.
TCTATTCCTGAGATGCTGCCTGGCCTGCTGTGCTTTGACCAGCAACACATTTGCAGCTATGTAATGAGTACACTAGACAGGGGGTAGAATCAGTGAGTGTGTCATATTAGCATGTTTAAAAGATATCATGATAAGGACAAGTTAGCAGATACAGTACTGAATGACTTATTGAATGTAATTTAAAAAAAAATCCGAGTGGTTGGAGTTTTGACTTTTTCATTTTAAATTCAAGGTTAATCCCCAGACAATCAGATTGGATGTCACAGAGGTGCTTAACAGGTTAGATAATGTTATGCTTTATTTTACAGGAAACTCTGGAGGTGATAGGAATGCTATTATAAATCAATTTGTGAGAAAGGCCAGGAAAATAGTTTTGACCCAAAGTGTAGTGTTGGAAAAGCACAGCAGGTCTGCCAGCATCCAAGGAACAGGAAAGTCGACACTTTGGGCATAAGCTGACTCACAGTGTGGATGTGGCGGATGTGTTACCTAGAAAGGAATATTTGTACAGGCTCAATCGACAGAGATTAGCTCAGTTGAGGGAAACGATTAGGTTCATGATGGACAAAAACATTATTAAACCGAGTCATGGAGCTCACTTGATGTGCACTGATGATCTCATTGTCAAGGTAGGAATGAAAAGGGACTCATTCTAAACAGAAATTGGATGAATTGAACATGCACTAAAACTGATCTCCTAAGGGAAAACTGGCAAGTTCCTTTAACTGAGAGAGTTAAAGAAATACCAGTTTTGTAATGACCTACTTTGTGGGATCATCACAAAACTGAATGATTTGATTAGAAGCATTCAAGGGAAATCACAGAAAAGTGAATATCGGATCAGCCATCTGTCAATGGAACAATGGAGTCCATCAAAAGAACTTGCTGATATCCATTTTGGTGATAAATCATGCATTTCCAATTTTTTCAATGCAGTACTCCAATCTTAAATAGGATAAAATTGCACTTTTCTGGTGGTGTTGGCTTTATAATAATGCAGAATATTTGAAACCAATTTGGTTTCAGCATCATCCATGACACCATGCTCTAGTTCCAATGAGTCAGTCGATAATGTCATTCTCCAATATGTACGTAACTTCTTCTCCCTCGAGCTAATTTTTTCTGGATTGAGTCAGTAAGAATGCACATCCTCTGCACTAACACCATGAACAACTAAAGATATTTATTCTAGCCTATTCACACATTCAGTTATGATTCTGTGATAACCTTTGCAAGTCACTTCATTTGCTTTCTGCAAGATAAATCATTGTGTTACCTGACTGTGTGTTTGAGACCATTCCTGAAGAAGAGCTTATGCTCGAAACAGCAACCTTCCTGCTCCTTGCTTGCTGCCTGATCTGCTGTGCTTTTCCAGCACCACACATTCTTTGACTCTGATCTCCAGCATCTGCAGTCCTCACTTTCTCCTGATTGATTGTAGCCTTTGTGTTATCCAATCCTATTGTTGGAGGATCAATTTCTGGTTAATTCTCCAATTATTCTGATATTATTGTTTTACTTCTTTTACTATAAACAGAAGTTTGTCCTGACTATTAGCCGTGTCATAATATTACCTTTTATATATTAACATGACACACTTGCTGATCCTTAATCCTTTCTGACCTCATTACAGCCTTGGTTCAAACATGGACAATAAAGGTCAATTCCAGAGGGGAGAGTGACAGACCTTGACATCAAGGCAGCATTTGACCAAGTATAGCATCAGGGTGTTCTAACACAACTAGAATCCATGCATATCGGGGGCAAGCACTCTGCTGCTTGGGGTCATACCTGGGACATAGGAAGATGGTTGTGGTTGTTGGAGGTCAGTCATCTCAGCTCCAGGACATCTCTGCAGGAGTCCCTCAGGGTAGTGACCTAGGCCCGACCATCTTCAGCTGCTTCATCAATAACCTTCCATCCATCATAAGGTCAGAAGTGGGGATGTATGGCAATAACTATGCAATGTTCAGCATCATTCACGACTCCTCAGATACTGAAGCAGTCCCTGTTCAAAAGCAACAAAATCTTGGCTGACAAATTAGACACAAAGAAAACTGCAGATGCTAGAATCTAAGGTAGTCAAGCAGGAGGCTGGAAGAGCACAGCATATCAGGCAGCATCAGGAGGTAGAGAAGTCGACATTTCAGGTGTAACCCTTCTTCAGGACTGATTCATGGGCTGACAAGTGGCAAGTAACATTCATGCCAAATAAATGCCAGGCTATGACCAGCACCAATAAGAGATAGTCTAACCACCATCCCTTGACATTCAATGGTGTCACCATCACTGAATTTCCCACTATCAACATCTTGGGATTTATCATTGACCAGAAACTCAGCCAGACTCACCCCATAAACACAGTGGCTACAAGAGCAGATCAAGAGGATAGGAATACTGCGGCTAGTAGGGTAACTCACCTCCTGACTCCCTAAAGCCTGTCCACCATCTCCAAGGCACAAGTCAGGAGTGCGATGGCATACTCCTCACTTGCCTGGATGGGGGCAGCTCTAGCAACACTCCTCTTAATTAACATCACATCCACAAACATTCACTCCCTCCAATACCGATGTTCAGTAGCAACAATATGCTGTGCAGAAATTCATCAAAGACGCTTAGACAGCATTACTCAAACCCATGACTCCATCTAGAAGGACAAGGGCAGCTGATACATGGGAATATCACCTGCAAGTTCCCCTCTGTTCTATTCACCATCCTGGCTTGGAAAAATATCGCCGTTCCTTCAGTGTTGTGGGGTGAAAATCCAGGAATTCTCTCCCTATGGACATTGTGGGTCTACCTACAGCACATGGACTGTAGTGATTCAAGAAGGCAGCTCATCCCCACCTTTTCAAGGGGCAGCTAGGAACGGGCAATAAATACTGGGCCCAGCCAGCAATGCCCACATCCCAGGAGTGAATGTTTTAATTTGCAATATTTTCTGTTTTTTGACTGACGTATGACTTTGACTTCTGGTGACGAACTTTAGTGATTGTCATGGTCACTACACAGGATGCAAAAAGACTTAGAACTCATTCTTTCAACTGTTCAGTCTCTTTAGCCTCACTCATACCTTCCGTGATTATAGGCGAATCTATGAATTTCATTTCAGCCAAATCACTCCCCAGGAGTGAGTCCACTCCGTTCACAGGTAATGTCCAAACTATCTTGGCTGCCGCTAAACCAGACAACAAATCATACTAAAAATGGGTTTTGCATCACAAAACTAGGATTGTCCAAGCACATGAATAATTTTAAAATTTTACTGTCGTTGAATTGAGTTCTGTTGAAATAAACATAAGTTTTTGTCCCAAAACATTTCCAAAAACAATGCAAAATTTGAAGAATTGAGGTACATATCAGTCCATGACAGTTTCTTCCACTTTATTGCTGATGAATGTTTCAAAATGCTGTAGAGCCAGCAGAGGCATTTGTCTCTTTATCAATGATTGAATATTTATTGGTGACCTCTGGTCAGTTTCCAACACCTTGTCATCATCTTGCAGGAAAACAGACCCCACACTAATATCACTGGCATCAATGGGGTTCATTTGAATGGCTTTGCCTAATTTGCCTAAAACACTGGTGCAGCTATCAGCATATTTTACATTATCAACGTTTATTAGACATCCATTCAAAGGTTCTGTCTTTTCTCAATAAGTTTGTTAAAGGTGGAACAGTTCATAACTCAGACTTGCAATAGAATCCAGTCTTTAAAAAAAATCAAATTACAACACAGGAACAGTCCCTATATCACTCCAAGCCCGCACCAATACAGATCCTCTATCTAAACCTGACACCGATCTTCTCAGGGTCTGTATCCCTCTGCTCCCTGCCCATTCATGTATTGTGCTAATAGAACATAAAATGTCACCTTTTGTCCTGGGCATGGGAAAATCCAAACAGCTCGTATCTTCTCTTTTCGAGGTGCTACTTGGCCAGGTCCTACAGCGTGGCCCAGATAAGTTGCCTTTCCCTTGGCAATTTCATTCTTAGCCAGAAGGTTATGACCATGATCTTAACAAACTTGGTCCATTGTACCAGAGCTGAAAATATGTTGCTGGAAAAGCGCAGCAGGTCAGGCAGCATCCAAGGAGCAGGAGATTCGACATTTCGGGCATAAGCCCTTCTTCAGGAATGAGGAAAGTGTGCCAAGCAGGCTAAGATAAAAGGTAGGGAGGAGGGACTTGGGGGAGGGACGTTGAAGATGCGATAGGTGGAAGGAGGTCAAGGTGAGGGTGATAGGCCGGAGTGGCGTGGGGGCGGAAAGGTCAGGAAGAAGATTGCAGGTTAGGAAGGCGGTGCTGAGTTCGGGGGATTTGACTGAGACAAGGTGGGGGGAGGGGAAATGAGGAAACTGGAGAAATCTGAGTTCATCCCTTGTGGGTTGGAGGGTTTCTAGGCGGAAGGTGAGGCACTCTTCCTCCAACTGTCGTGTTGTTATGGTCTGGCGATGGAGGAGTCCAAGGACCTGTATATCCTTGGTGGAGTGGGAGGGGGAGTTGAAGTGTTGAGCCACGGGGTGGTTGGGTTGGTTGGTCGGGGTGTCCCAGAGGTGTTCTCTGAAACGTTCCGCAAGTATGCGGCCTGTCTCCCCAATATAGAGGAGGCCACATCGGATGCAGCGGATGCAATAGATGATGTGTGTGGAGGTGCAGGTGAATTTGTGGTGGATATGGAAGGATCCCTTGGGGCCTTGGAGAGAAGTAAGGGAGGAGGTGTGGGCGCAAGTTTTGCATTTCTTGCGGTTGCAGGGGAAGGTGCCGGGAGTGGAGGTTGGGTTGGTGAGGGGTGTGGACCTGACGAGGGAGTCACGGAGGCAGTGGTCTTTTCGGAATGCTGATAGGGGAAGGAAGGGAAATAAGTCCCTGGTGGTGGCGTCCGTTTGGAGGTGGCAGAAATGACGGCGGATGATACGCTGTATATTGAGGTTGGTGGGGTGGTAGGTGAGAACCAGTGGGGTTCTGTCCTGGTGGCGGTTGGAGGGGCAGGGCTCAAGGGCAGAGGAGCGGGAAGTGGAGGAGATGCGGTGGAGGGCATCGTCGATCATGTCTGGGGGGAAATTGCTGTCTTTGAAGAAGGAGGCCATCTGGGTTGTACAGTATTGGAACTGGTCCTCCTGGGAGCAGATGCGGCGGAGACGAAGGAATTGGGAATATGGGATGGAGTTTTTACAGGGGGCAGGGTGGGAGGAGGTGTAGTCTAGTTAGCTGTGGGAGTCAGTCGGTTTATAGTAAATGTCCGTGTTGATTCGGATTGGGCGGCACAGTGGCACAGTAGTTTGGGCGGCACGGTGGCACAGTAGTTAGCACTGCTGCCTCACAGCGCCAGGGACCTGGGTTCAATTCCCGCCTCAGGCGACTGACTGTGTGGAGTTTACACGTTCTTCCCTTGTCTGCGTGGGTTTCCTCCGGGTGCTCCGGTTTCCTCCCACAGTCCAAAGATGTGCGGATCAGGTGAATTGGCCATGCTAAATTGCCCGTAGTGTTAGGTAAGGGGTAAATGTAGGGGTATGGGTTGGTTGCGCTTCGGCGGGTCGGTGTGGACTTGTTGGGCCGAAGGGCCTGTTTCCACACTGTAAGTAATCTAATCTAAATGGAAAGGTCTAGGAAGGGGAGGGAGGAGTCTGAGACAGTCCAGGTGAATTTGAGGTCGGGGTGGAAGGTGTTGGTAAAGTGGATGAACTGTTCAACCTCTTTGTGGGAGCACGAGGCAGCGCCGATACAGTCATCGATTTGGCGGAGGAAAAGGTGGGGGGTAGTGCCAGTGTAGTTGCGGACGATGGACAGTTCCACATATCCTACAAAGAGGCAGGCATAGCTGGGGCCCATGTGGGTGCCCGTGGCTACCTTCTCCAAGGCCTCAAGGGATCCTTCCATATCCACCACACACATCCACACACATCATCTATTGCATCCGCTGCACCTGATGTGGCCTCCTCTGTACTGGGGAGACAGGCCACCTACTTGCGGAACGTTTCAGAGAACACCTCTGGGACACCCGGACCAACCAACCCAACCACCCTGTGGCTCAACACTTCAACTCCCCCTCCCACTCCACCAAGGATATGCAGGTCCTTGGACTCCTCCATCGCCAGACCATAACAACACGACGGTTGGAGGAAAAGCGCCTCATCTTTCGCCTAGGAGCCCTCCAACCACAAGGGATGAAATCAGATTTCTCCAGTTTCCTCATTTCCCCTCCCCCCACCTTGTCTCAGTCAAATCCCTCGAACTCAGCACCACCTTCCTAACCTGCAATCTTCTTCCTGACTCTCCGCCCCCACCCCACTCCAGCCTATCACCCTCACCTTGACCTCCTTCCACCTATCGCATCTCCATTGCCCCTCCCAGAATTCCCTCCTCCCTACCTTTTATCTTAGCCTGCTGGACACACTTTCCTCATTCCTGAAGAAGGGCTAATGCCCGAAACGTCGAATCTCCTGTTCCTTGGATGCTGCCTGACCTGCTGCGCTTTTCCAGCAACACATTTTCAGCTCTGATCTCCAGCATCTGCAGACCTCACTTTCTCCATTGTACCAGAGCAATGGCTGAACAAAGGCCATCACCAGGGGCTACGGTAACACACCATAAGCAGATGTTAGGGTAGCTGAAACTCTATTGAAAAAGGAGAGTCATCAATAGTAGCATTTGGCATGTCCTTAGTAATTGAGGCTCTAGAAGAAGATGCAAAGTTTAAAACATTAGTTCAGTTAGCTCACACAAAATTTGAGGATTAGCGGGTTGCAGTGAAGGATTAGACTATAAGGGAGGTTCTGATGAGGAAGTGGAGACACCATCACAGACTTACAGATGATAATTGGAAGGCTGTTCATCAAATAGTAGCACTGTACAGATATTGTAAGGAGATATTATGAATAGAATATGAGATTCCTATGGCGCCATATATTGAAATACAAGAAAACGCAAGCATCAATAAACATGATCAAGACTTCAAAAGAACATAGTGTCATTCTGTAAAATGTATCAGATAGTAGGGAATCCTCGGTATGTAATCAAGCCAGTAACTCTAGCATTTTGAAAGAACCACTCAGTCAAGTGCGAATAGATCACACAGGGTCATTACCAAAAATGAATGCAGGACATCGGAATATCCTAACAATTATAGATGTGAGAACCTGATTTCCAGGAATCAATCCTTTTAACACAATTACTGGTGAGGTTGATGGAAATCTTCTGAAGAACAGTCATATCAGACTCGAAATGTTAACTCTGTTTCTCTCTTTGCAGATGCCGTCAGACCTGCTGAGTTTATCCAGCAATTTCTGTTTCTATTCCAGAGTATTTTGCTTTTATTTCAGTGGAAAAGTTGACCAACATTTTGCACATTATGGCCGACCAGTTGAAATATAGTGTCATCAAGATTCTAACTTAAAGTTCTCCTGAACATCATCAACAACATGGGTATAAGACAATTATAGCCAACTGCTCATCATCCACAAACACATTTATAGAGATGGAATAGGACTCTAAAAAACCATAAATTAGACAGACTGCCATGAATACCAACAGGATTGACCTTGATCAGATGGATTGATGGGATGAGGAGTGGCAGATGGAGTTTAATTTAGATAAATGCGAGGTGCTGCATTTCGGAAAGGCAAATCAGGGCAAGACTTATACACTTAATAGTAAGGTCCTAGAGAGTGTTGCTGAACAAAGAGATCTTGGAGTGCAGGTTCATAGTTCCTTGAAAGTGGAGTCACAAATAGACAAGGTGGTTAAGAAAGCATTTGGTGCACTTGCCTTTATTGGTCAGTGCATTGAGTACAGGAGTTGGGAAGTCAATTTGCAGCTGCACAAGGATTTACAAGGATGCTGCCAGGGTTGGGGGTTTTGAGTTATAGGGAGAGGCTGAATAAGCTGGGGCTGTTTTCCCTGGACCATCTGAGGCTGACGGGTGACATTATAATGTTTTACAAAATCATGAAGGGCACTGATAGGGTAAATAAACAAGGTCTTTGCCCCCGGTAGGGAAGTCCAAAACTAGAGGGCACAGGTTTAAGGTGAGAGGGGAAAGATTTAAAAGGGACCTAAGGGGTAACCTTTTCACGCAGAGGGTGGTGTGTGTATGGAATGAGCTACCAGAGGAAATGGTGTAGGCTGGTACAATTACAACATTTAAAAATGGTAGCCATGATGAGGAGATGCTGGCGTGGAACTGGGGTGGATAAAGTTAAAACATCACACAACACCAGGTTATAGTCCAACAGGTTTATTTGGAAGTACAAGCTAGCTACCTGATGAAGGAGCAGCACTCCAAAAGCTAGTACTTCCAAATAAACCTGTTGACTATAACCTGGTGATGTGTGATTTTTAACACGTAAAAAGGATGGGTATATGAATAGGAATGGTTTAGAGGGATATTGGCTGGCAAATGGGAATAGATTAATTTAGGATATCTGGTCAGTAATGATCTGTTGGGCCAAAGGATCTGTTTCCATGCTGTTCATCACTATGACTCTAAATGTTTGACTTATCGTCAGTAATTTGGCCTCAGAAAGTGGATCAGAAGTTAAGTATGTCAGCACAACAGCTCACACTGACCATGAGGCTGAAGGCATTCCAGTCTGTTATTATATAAGAAGCAGAGTTCTGGTAAGGAAACGAAGGCTTCATCGTAGACCTGCAGATGAATTGTCAGTATTGATACAGACCAGCTATCATAAGGATATATTGAGAGTGGCACATAAGGATCCTATGGCTGGACAATGGAGGAAAATGGAGAGCTCGAGTGTTGATTAACAGGTATTTTACGTGACCAAGATGTTGTGAAAACGTGGTGAAATTCTGTAAAATGTATCATCTGTGTCGATAGGAAAGCCTTAGCATGTAATCAAACCAGCTCCTTTAGTACCCATAGCTGGTTTGAAAGAACCAATCAATTGCATGATCATAGATTGTTTCGGACTATTAGCAGGACATCTTCACTATGTCCTTACTATTATAGATAGAAATATATGGTAACCAGAAACTTCTCTACTGAGGACAATTACTGACAAGGCAGCACTCATTGATGTTGGCTGAAGATACAATTTGTCTTCTATAGGGGTTAACAAAGGAGAAAATATGATTTGGAGATATATATGGAGGTTACAAACCAGCACCATGATACAGAATTGGATTAAAGAGTGACTTAGTAAATGCAGAAGTTGTGGTTGGAACCAACAGAGAGAATACTGGAGAAACTCAGCAAGACTAACAATATCTGTGGAGAGAGAAAGAGACTTAATGTTCTGAGTCTGCTATGACCAATCTCCAGAATGGGAAGAAGCATACATGACTTGAAATGTTAGCTCTGATTCTCTCTCTACATTCTCTTTGTGGAAGCTAGAAATCTGAAACAGTATTTTGCTTTTATTTAAGCTAAAAATCACACATCACCAGGTTATAGTCTAACAGGTTTATTTGGAAGTACAAGCTTTCGGAGCGCTGCTCCTTCATCATTTAGGGATTTCTGGGATTTGCATATTAATGAACCAAAACTTTGGACAGCACAGTGGCTCAAGGGCAGCACGGTGGCTCAGTGGTTAGCAATTCTACCTCACAGAGCTAGGGTCCCAGGTTCAATTCCAATCTTGGGCAACTGTCTGTGTGGAGTTTGCGCATTCTCCCAGTGTCTGTGTGGGTTTCCTTCAGGTGCTCCGGTTTCCTCCCACAGTCCAAAGTTGTGCAGGTTAAGTGAATTGGCCAAGCGAAATTGCCCATAGTGTTCAGGGATGTGTAGGTTAGGTGTATTAGTCTGGGGTAAATGTAGGAATTGGGTCTGGGTGGGTTACTGTGGACTTATTGGGCTGAAGGGTCTGTTTCCACACTGTATGGATTCTATAAAACCTGCAACCCATTCTAAAAGATGAATGACCTAACAGCAATCTAGGTTTGTTCAATATATTGCACCAGTTGTATGATACTATGATCTTTTACGATAAATTCTGTATCCTGTGATTCTGTCCCACTAGCTACTTGATGAAGGAGCAGCGCTCCGAAAGCTAGTGCTTCCAAATAAACCTATTGGACTATTACTTGGTGTTGTGTGATTTTTAACATCATCCACCCCAGTCCAACACCTGCACCTCCTCATCATGGCTTTTATTTACGTTGTAGTTGGAATAGTGTACAAATCCCTCATAGAAGGAATTGGTTTTATCTTGGGTAAAGAACTAACTGGTTAAAAAATATTGGCCCCACAAAGAGAGCTAGAACAACCAGTGGACGTCAAAGAAACTGAAATGGAGCAACATCCTAGATTGTTTCCTGACTGTGTTGTGATTAGATCTCAGACTCATTGGCTGAGACAGCAAGGAAAAGAATCTTTGAAACAGGGAAATGACTTGGAAATTCAGCTATCAGATACAATTTTTGAGATTTAAATAAAGAAGGATAATGGTAAGTACAATGAGGCTGACATGTTGAGTACATTTTCTTTCTTAGAAATCCAACGAACAGAAGCTCAGTTGAAAGGATTGTACCACAAGCCCACACAGAAATCGAGTCAGAAACAAATACAAAGATATTGAATTAGGGAACTTGGGGAAATAAATGTGACATCTAGAAAAGTGTCCATATTATAGAGGAGGAGGTGACTGGCGGTCTTACAATGCATACAAGTAGATAAATCTCTGGAATCTGTTCAGGTGTTTCCCAGAACTTTGTGGAAAGCAAGGGAAGTGCTTGTATCATCAATAGCTACAGGTGTGGTGCCGGAAGACTGGAAGGTGGCTAATGTTAACGTCATTATTTAAGAGAAGCGGTAAGGAAAGTCAGGGAACTGTAGTCCGGTGAGTCTGACATCAGTGGTGGGTAAGTTGTTGGAGGGGATTCTGAGGGACAGGATTTACATGTATTTGGAAAGGTAAAGACTGACTGGGATAGTCAACATGGCTTTGTGTGTGGGAAATCTTATCTCATGAATCTGATTGAGTTTTTTGAAGAAGTGACAAAGGAGATTCATTAAAGTAGAGCTGTAGACATTGTCTACATGGACTTCAGCAAGGCATTCGACAAGGTTCCACATGATAGACTGGTTAGCAAGGTTAGATCACATGGGATCCAGGGGGATCTAGCCAATTAGATTAGAAATCAGAGGTTGGTGGGTGGAGGGTTGCTTTTCAGACTGGAGACCTATGACCAGCAGTGTGCCACAATATTTGGTGCTGGTTCCACTGCTTTTCCTCATTTATAGAAATGATTTGGATGAGGATTTCGCAGGTATGGTTAGTACATTTGCAGATGACACTAAAATTGATGGCAGAGTAGACAGTGAAGAGGGTTTTCTAAGATTACAAAGAGATCTTGGTCAAATGGGTCAATGGGTGGCATGGTGGTTAGCACTGCTGCCTCACAGCGCCAGAGATCCGGGTTCAATTCTCAACTCAGGCGACTGACTGTGTGGAGTTTGCACGTTCTCCCTATGTCTGCGTGGGTTTCCTTCGGGTGCTCCGGTTTCCTCCCACAGTCCAAAGACCTGCAGGTCAGGTGAATTGGCCATGCTAAATTGCCGGTAGTGTTAGCTAAGGGGTAAATGTAGGGGTATGGGTGGGTTGCACTTCGATGGGTCGGTGTGGACTTGTTGGGCCGAAGGGCCTGTTTCCACACTGTAAGTAATCTAATCTAATCTAAAATAGCAGATGGAGTTCAGTCTGGATAAATGGGAGGTAGGCAGAAGTGAGGACTGCAGATGCTGGAGATTAGAGTCAAAATTAGAGTGGTGCTGGAAAAGCGCAGCAGGTCAGGCAGCATCTGAGGAGCAGGAAAATCGGTGTTTCGGGCAAAGGCCCTTCATCAGGAATGGGAGGTATTCCATTTTGTTAAAACAAACAAAGGCAGAACTTATACAATTAATGGTAGGGCCCTGGGTAGTGTTGTACAACAGAGTGACCTAGAGGTGCAGGTATATAATTCTTTTAAGTTGGTGTCACATATAGACAGGGTGGTTAAAACGGCATTGAGCAAACGTGCCTTCATTGCTCAGTCCTTTGATTATCGGAGTTGGAAGTCATGTTGAGGCCTCTTCTGGAATACTGTGTCCAGTTCTGGTTGCCCAGTTATAGGAAGGATATTATTAAGCTGGAGAGGGTTCAGGAGAGATTTACCGGGATGTTGCCGGGTTTGGAAGATTTTAGTTATAAAGAAAGGCTGGATAGGCCGGAACTTTTTCCAATGGAGCAAAGGATTTTGAGAGGCGATCTGATAGACATTTATAAAATAATAAGGGGTGTAGATAAAGTTAATGTTAGTTGTCTTTTCCCTAGGATTGGGGGTTTCAAGATGAGGGGGCACATTTTTTAGGTGAGAGGAGAGAGATTTAAAAAAGACAAGAGGCGAATGTTTTACACAGAAGGTGACTCCCAAGTATTGAGAAAGTGATGTATGTGGGTACAATTACAACATGTAAACCTACCTGGATAGATACATGAATAGGAAAGGGCCATGGACCAGGAACGGGCAGGTGGGACTAGTTTAATTTGGGATTATATTTGGCATGGACTGGTTGGACTAAAGGGTCTGTTTCCATGCTGTATGACTCTGTGACTCTAAAGTTGGAGATGTAGTGGACAGGGAAGAAGGTTACCCCTGGGTGACCCAGGGCCATCACTGTCGCTCATGGGGAACCATACCCTGTGGCAGTCACCAGCATCGGTGATGCAGAAAAGTGTTTGTTGACAAGCAACCTGAAGATTTGCAGAAGGAGACACCCCATAATATGGAGGGAAGGATGAAGACAGCAAGTGATGTAGCTCACAATCTCAAAGCCCACAGACTGGGAGGTTTGGATGAGATGAATGGATGGCAGGGTGGGGTGGTTGGGGAATCCATCACAGATGGTAAAGGGGAGGGTGACTCAAGAAAGAGATAAGCCTGGGGTTTAGACCTTTGGCAAATGTGGGAAGCAAATCCAGAGACCCAGGTAACGTTCTGGGGACCCCACTGCCACAATATAAATCTGGAATTAAGAGTCTAATGATGACCATCAAACAATTGTCAGGGAAAACTCATCTAGTTCACTAATGTCCTTTAGGGAAGGAAACTGCCATCCTAACCAGGTCTGGCCTACATGTTACTCCAGACCTACAGCAATGTGGGTGACTCTTAACTGCTCTGTGGGCAATTTGGGATGGACATTAAATGCTGACCTGGTCAGCAATATCCTCATCCTGTGAATGAATAATAAAAGACATGATACATAGTGTCCAGCACAAGTTACAGGAAGCTCAAGACTAGGTGTAATCTGTGGAATGTGTTTGAATGTGCATCATCCACTTATTAATCTTATGCAGCCCAAAGACAAAAGTTGATGACTATGCACTTCCAAATACTCTTCAATCTCAACCTTTATAATGGACTCTAAAATATTGTCAAAGACCAAGGTCAGGCTAAGCTGCTTATAATTTCCTGTCTTCAGCCTCAGCTCACTGCTGGAGTTCCTCAAACAACCAACATGTGTTACAGATATGGTCACAATGGAGTCCACCAGCTCTCACATCATGCAGATACAAACACATAACCTGGTCCGACATCTCTATTTTAATTCTTCAGTTCTTAATTTGATTATTAAAAATTTTGTACTGGTCTTTTAGTTTGTAACCAGTAAATATGTCAGCTTTTTACTTTTAATCTGAAAGTACACCTATAATGGATAGTCAAATTAGTAGTATCACTAAGCAAGAAATTTATGGTTTACCTGTGATGTCACTCATGTGTGCTGGGCTCCTGATCCTAAGATTGCTTTTTCTTGTTTTAAGGATAAACCTTACAAACTATGAGTCAAACAAGCAATTAAAAGGCACCTCTTCCCCCTCTGCACCAAATTCCCACATTACTTCCAAATTACCAAAAGGATGTGGACGCTTTGGAGAGGGTGCAGAGAAGGTTTACGAGGATGTTGCCTGGTATGGAAGGTGCTAGCTATGAAGAGAGGTTGAGTAGGTTAGGATTGTTTTCATTAGAAAAAAGGAGATTGGGGGGGACCTGCTTGAGGTTTACAAAATCATGAAGGGTATAGACATGGTGGATAGAGACAAGCTTTTTCCCAGGGTGAAGGATTCCATAACGAGAGGTCACGCTTTCAAGGTGAGAGGTGGAAAGTTTAAGAGGGATCCCCGTGGTAAGTATTTTACACAGAGGGTGGTGGGCGACTGGAAGGCGTTTCCAGCAGAGGTGGTAGAGGCAGGCACGGTAGATTCATTTAAGATGCGTCTGGATAGATGTATAAGTAGGTGGGGAGCAGAGGGATACAGATGCTTAGGAATTGGGCGATAGATTTAGACAGTGGATTTGGATCGGCTCAGGCTTGGAGGGCCTGTAAATTTTCATTGTTCTTTCTTTGTTCTTCTCTGTACTATATACTCATTCAGGCTGTGTCTGACTCCGGATGTGACGGTGACTCTCTTCCTGACGGTCTGACACTTACTGATCATGTGCTTTCTTAAATAGAGGCCTTTACTTAAATAGAGCTGAGACGATTCATACCGGGTTTACTCATTCACCTGACACTTTTATCACCTGCAAAGGCGTGTTATTCAGCCTGTCGACACTACACTCACACCATTTGTACTCATCCTTTGACACTATTAATTACCTGGAATTATCTTGCCATTACCTCTCCACCTGTAAATTCCATGCCTGTGCGCTTCCCTTCACTTCACCTGACGAAGGAGCAGCGCTCCGAAAGCTTGTGATTTCAAATAAACCTGCTGGACTATAATCTGGTGTTGTGTGATTTTGCCACACTGAATAAGCTTCAACAGTAATTAAAGCCCTACTCAGGGATCAAGTGGCCCATCAGTCAGCTACCTTATTAATCTGCTCACTGGACTTTTAAAATGGAGAATAAAAAGAAAGATTTACCGGTTCCATTCCAAAAGGAAGTGGTTCTGGGTTTGGAAGATGCCGTCTCAGGGGTTTTGGCGAATACGGCTGCAAATGGCTCTTGTATCCCTGCAGAAAGTCAACCTCCCATTAGATACCCAATGCTCTTCCAGTATGAAAGAGAAAGCCTCTTTGATGGATTGGAGCAGTTGGTGTGGAGAGACTGGTTGGTGATGGGAGAATGGGAGGAAGAGGCCATTGTGATGGGGGTGGGGCGGGAGGCTGCTGGGAATGGGGCTCCTTAATGTAGTCCATGTGCAGATGGTAAACCACCTGTAAGCAGTTCGAACCTTCACTCTGTGGCGCTTTTTAAATGTCTTCATTCCTTGGGTGAAAACTCTTTAAAGGTTAAAATTGATGTGACTGGCAACCTTTGGCTGGGCTCATAAAACTACTCAGTGTCTCTCAAATGTGTTGTTTTTGGCATCTGAAGTTTCTTAGTTTAGAAAAAAAGGATTTTGATTTTATCAACCACAGTAAAATATATTGAGAGTCATTTCAATATCCAGGCCGTCTCTGAAGTGGGTTGTTCTTTAAACCCCGAGATATAAGACAGCTCCATTATTTTAAGTTAACCTACTCAGATTTGTTATGGCACACCCTCAAAGCAAGTGGGAATTTAACCCAGAACATCTCATCAGAACTCAAGGTAGGGACATGCCAATTTCTTTTGATTCTTTCATGAGATGTGGTTGTCATTGGCTGGGCCAACATTTATTGCCCGTTCCTAATTGCCCAGAGGGCAGTTCAAAGTCAACTACATTGCTTTGGGTCTGGAGTTACATGTAGGCCAGACCAGGTAAGAATGGGAGATTTCCTTCTCTGAAGGATGCTAGTGAACCAGGTGGGTTTTCCTGACAGTCAACAATACTTTCATGGTCATCATTCGACCCTTAATTTGAGATTGTTTATTGGATTCAAATTCCACCAATTATCAGCTGCAGTGGGAGTCAAACTCAAGTCCCAAAAACATTATCTTGGTCTCTGGATGAATATTCTACTCATATTACCATAGGCCATTGCCCCCCCGCTGCTTCACCACACGAACCAACTGCTGATCTATGAGACAGAATTCATGACTGGGGTGCAATCTGTGCATTCTCAGCAGCACAGAGAGAGAGAGAGAGAGAGAAAGAGAGAGAGCACCACACACACACACACGTACAGATATATACAACAGATAATTACAGACAGATACAGGTTCACCAACCATCAACCAAATGTAGACTGACACACATCCAGACACACCCAGGCACACATACAGACACACACTCTCTCTCTCTCTCACTCTCTCTCTTTCTCTTGAATTTACAAACAAATACTGAAACACACACAAGTAGTCACATTCACACACAGAGTCATAGACACACACAGACAGACAAACACGCATATAATCATTGGGACACAGACAAAGACAGATAGGCGCACACTTGCACACGCACACACACAGAGTCACATTCACACAGACAGACAGACACATTCAATCAGATACACACAGCCACTTTTGTACAGGAACAAACAGAGACAGAGTGTCAGGCATACACAGCCAGACATACATCCACACAAATGATGTCACATGACTGATTGATTTGCTACCGTTTATTAAGTCCCCCATGTGTGAAAGTGAAAATCCACCCAGCATATTGACTTACAGAAATGACAGCAAGCCTGTCTCACCATGGGCCAGAGCAGTTACACTGCCTGGGCACCAGTACTGAGCCCATGTGAACAAACACAATCACATAATCCTTCTCAAATTCCTCTCACTGAGTCTTTCCATGATCTTACTAGTGGCAGGTTTCCAACTCGAGAGAGAGAGAGGCTGGACAGGAAGATAAACAGATGTGAAGTTAATATCCCAGGGCAGTTACCCAAAAATACCCTTCACGACCTTTCAAATGGAAGCCAATTTCTTCGGACCTTCTAGGTTCTTTCTCAATAAGCCTGCAATTATAGTAATAATTATTATTTCTATCACTTGAATCAACCCGGACATAATTAACAGCTCAAGTCCTGCCTGATGTGATGTTTGCCAGGTCTGACTTTGACATCACATTAATGGTCATGATAGTTCATGACCAATCATTTCTATTTTTTTCTCACGTCAGTGAGCCTGGACACATTACTGTTTCGCACGGTAGGTTTGCTCATCAAGACAGTGTCCAAGATGATTAATAGACTTGTTGGGGTGGATAGAGAAAAACGATTTCCTCCAGTGGGGAAATCAGGACTGCGATGCCAAAAGGACTGAGCTCGACCAATGACAGGATAACCTCTTCAAACAAATAGTGTGAAGCACTGAAGCCCAGCAGCCAATGAACAACATCAAAACTGAGTTTGAGAGACCCCTCCTCAATGGTCCTTCTGCTAACCCGAAGCCCTCTTTGTGGGTGAGCAGGAATTTCCTCCAAGTAAATATTGGGAATTCTGAAGCCAATGTTTTTGGTCACCACTCCAAATTCCATCTGTTAGCTTCCAAATCCATCCCTCTCCTGGGGAACTGTCTGACACTAAACTAGACTAGCTGCAACTTTGATATCAGATAAGACCACAGTAGAAGCAGGCCATTCAGCCCATCGAGTCTTTCAGTGAGATTGTGGCTGATTTGATAATCCTCAACTTGACTTTCCTGCCTTTTTCCCATAACCCTTGATTCCTTTACCAATTGAAACCCTGCCTGTCTTAGCCTTGAATTTACTTAATGACCCAGCCTCTGCAGCCTTCTCTGATAAAGAATTCCACAGATTCACTCCCTCTGAGAGAAGAAATTTATCCTCATCTCTGTGTGAAATGTATGATCCCTTATTCTGAGGGATTCCATCTGGTCCTAAACTCTCCTACGAGGAGCCACATTCTCTCCACATTTACACTGTCAAGTTCCCTGAGAATTTTGTAAGTGTTAATAATGTTACCTCTCATTCCCTTAAGTTCTGACAAGCATTATCCCAATCTACTCAACTTCTCCTGAGAAGACAGTTGCTCCATACCCAGTATCAAGCTAATGAACATTCTGAGGATTCCCTCCAAGCCAGTATATCTTTCCTTAGAAAAGGGAACCAAAACTGTTCACAGTATCCCAGCTGTGATCCAGTTAGTGCCTTGCATACTTTTAGCAAGACTTCGCTAATTTTACAGGCGAAAGTGAGGACTGCAGATGCTGGGGATCAGAGTCAAGATTAGAGTGGTGCTGAAAAAGCACAGCAGAACAGGCAGCATCTGAGGAGCAGGAAAATCGACATTTCGGGAATCCTGATGAAGGCTGATTTTCCTGCTCCTCGGATGCTGCCTGACCTGCTGTGCTTTTCCAGCACCACTCTAATCCTGACTCATTAATTTTACATTCCATTCTCTTTGAAATACAGGCCAACATTCCATTTGCCTTCCCTGTTACTCAGTCAACTTAACCGTTAGTTTTTTTGTGCTTAATGGATGATGACTGCCCAATCCCCCTGTGTTACAGCTCTCTGCAGTCTTTCTCCATTTAAACAATTTTCAGCTCCTCCATGCTTCCTGCCAAAGTGCATAGCCTCACATTTCCCCATATTATGTTCCATCAACCACGTTTTTGGACACTCGTTTATCTTGTCTGTACCCTTCTCTAGTCTATTGCCCTCATCATTTGCCCTCCCACCCATTTTTGTGTCATCCACAATCTTGGCAATAGTGCGTTCACTTTCCTTCACAAAATGATTAATATTAATCGTAAATAATTGTGGTCCCAACACCTAACCTTATGGCACATCACTAATTACAGGTTGTCATTCTGAAAGTGCCCCTTTTATCCTAATTATTTTTCTTCTATTAGAGTCATAGAGTCATAGAGATGTACAGCATGGAAACAGACCCTTCGGTCCAACCTGTCCATGCCGACCAGATACCGCAACCCAATCTAGTCCCACCTGACAGCACCCGGCCCATATCCCACCAAACTCTTCCTATTCATATGCCCATCCAAATGCCTCTTAAATGTTGCAATTGTACCAGTCTCCACCATTTCCTCTGGCAACTCATTCCATGCATGTATCACTCTCTGTGTGAAAAAGTCGCCCCTTAGGTCTCTTCTATATCTTTCCCCTCTCACCCTAACCTATGCCTTCTAGTTCTGGACTCCCCGATCCCAGGGAAAAGACTTTGTCTATTTACCCGATCCATGCCCCTCATAATTCTGTAAACCTCTATAAGGTCACCCCTCAGCCCCCGAAGCTCCAGGGAAAACAGCCCCTGTCTGTTCAGTCTCTCCCTATAGTTCAAATCCTCCAACCCTGGCAACATCCTTGTAAATCTTTTCTGAACCCTTTCAAGTTTCACAACATCTTTCCAATAGGAAGGAGACCAGAATTGTACGCAATATTCCAACATTCCTAACCAATGTCCTGTACAGCTGAAACATGACCTCCCAACTCCTGTACTCAATAATCTGACCTATCAACGAAAGCATACCAAACGACTTCTTCACTATCATGAGCCAATGTTCTACCCATCCTGATTTACTCCCTCCAACACAATGTGCTCTTATTAAATAGCCTAATATGTGATGCTGTACCAAATACCTTCTGAAAATCCAGATATATGACATCCTCTGTTTCCCCATTATCTACTTTGTCTGTTACCTTTTCAAAGAATTCTAGTAAATATTTGACTTGAGTGCACTGTATATCCCTATTTAATCAAATTACCCCATGTCCAACAGCTGCCTAGATCCTGAGCTCTGAAATACCCTTCTTAAACTGCTCCACCTTCTTCCAGATGTACCTTAAAATTAACCTCTTTGGCTAAGTATCAATCCCAATATTGTCTAATATGGCTTAATGTTAACGTTTCACTTGTGATCATTTTTGCTGTGAAGATTTATTATGTTAAAGGTGTTACATAAATGCAAGTTAATATGGACACTGGATATTAAGGGAGAAGAGTTCTAAGTAGTCGAGTAAAAATGCACATCAACCATGCTCTAAATGAATAGCAGAAAAGGCTGGAGAGACTGAGTGGTCGTCCCCAGTTCCTATATGTTTAGCTGAGTGGATGGTAAAGATTCTCAGTCCATTATGAAGTTGGATAGAAACAGCTATATATTCAGCAATGACAGCTAGTATGATCGATTCATGGATTGGAAAGGGTGGACGCTAGGAAATTGTTTCCGTTAGACGAGGAGACTAGGACCCGTGGACACAGCCTTAAAATTAGAGGTGGTCAATTCAGAACAGAAATGCGGAAACATTTCTTCAGCCAGAGAGTGGTGGGCCTGTGGAATTCATTGCCGCAGAGTGCAGTGGAGGCTGGGACGCTAAATGTCTTCAAGGCAGAGATTGATAGATTCTTGATGTCACGAGGAATTAAGGGCTACGGGGAGAATGCGGGTAAGTGGAGTTGAAATGCCCATCAGCCATGATTGAATGGCGGAGTGGACTTGATGGGCCGAATGGCCTTACTTCCACTCCTATGTTTTATGGTCTTATGGTCTTATTCCTCTGCTGGTACATGTGTATATGGTAGCCTCAAGTGGACCAAATGCACAAGAGAAAGTTCAATGCACTTTTCCCAGGAAATTAGTCTGAGAGAAGCGAACTTTACTGGCATCAGCGAAAGCTGCATCTTCCAGCACAGCTACAACACTGGCATCTCTCTGACAATGGAGAAAATTGCCCAGGTACGTATTCTACACAAAAAGCAAAATAAATTCAACTCAGCCAATCGCTGCCTTATCAATCTACAGCCATTCATGGACAAACTGACGGAAGGAATCATCGACAGTTCAACCATGGGGCACTTTCAAAGGAATAACTGTCTCACTGACATTCAGTTTGCATTCCACTACAACTCCTTAGTACCTGAGCTCATGGCCAACAGAGACGGTCTACAGAGGTGACTATACTATACAATAAAGAGGCATTTAACTGGGTGTGGCATCACAGAGTTCTACCAAAACTGGAGTCAATGGGAATCAAGAGAAAGCTCTCCACTGGTTGGGGTTATACCTGACACTTAGGAGGATAATTGTAGTCATCTCAGCTCCAAAAGATCTCTGGAAAGGTTCCTCTGGCCAGTGTCCTAGGCCCAACCATCTTCAGCTCCTTCATCAATGATTTTCCCTCCATCATAAGGTCAGAAGTGGTGATGTTCACCGATGTTCAGTCCTTTTGTGATTGCTCACATACTGAAGCAGAATAAGTTCATATGCAGCAAGATCTGAACAAAGGTCAGGATTATGGTGATAAGTGGCAAGTCACATCTGTGTGATGATCAACTCCAATAACAGAGAACTGACCCCGTCACCTTAATATTCAATAGCATTAGAATCGCTGAACCCTTTGCTCTCAAAAACCCAGGGCTAACCATT
Source organism: Hemiscyllium ocellatum (assembly GCF_020745735.1). Lineage (NCBI taxonomy): Eukaryota > Metazoa > Chordata > Chondrichthyes > Orectolobiformes > Hemiscylliidae > Hemiscyllium > Hemiscyllium ocellatum. The sequence continues at coordinate 112,446,053 of NC_083408.1, forward strand.
GACTAGAAACTGAATGGGCTTGCCATATAAACACATTGGCTACAAGAGCAGGTCAGCGATGAGGAATACTGCAGAGATGAGGAATACTGCAGCAAGTAACTCACTTCCTGACTTCATAAAGCTTGCCCACCACCTACAGGAGTATGATGGAATACTCTCCACTTGCCAGGATGGGGGAAGCTCCAACAACAGTCAAGAAGCTCAACATCATCCAGATCAAAGCAGTCTGCTTGATTGGCACCACATCCACAAACATCTACCCATTCCATCACCAACGCTCAGTAGCAGCAGTGTGTACTATCTGCAAGATGCACTGCAGAAATTCATCAAAGATCCTTAGACAGCACCTTTCAAATCCATGGCCACTTCCATTTAGAAGGACAAAGGCAGCAGCTTAATGGGAACACCATCCCCTGCAAGTTCCTCTCCAAGTCACTCACATCCTCGGAAATATATCGCTGTTCCTGCAGTGTCACTGAGTCAAATTCTTGGAATTCCCTCCCTAAGGGCATTGTGGGTCAACCTACAGCACGTGGGTTGCAGTTCAAGAAGGCAGCTCATTGCCATCTTCTCAAGGCTCACTAGGGATGGGCAATAAATACCAGTCTAACACATGATACCTGCCTCCTTTCAACAAATAATGCAAAGCAGGAGGCACATGAGTTTCAAACTAAGCTGGGAGCTTAGCAATAAAAGTGATGGAAGGAGGAATATGAGAAAATCCAAACGTAAAAGACTCCAGATCTACAGCAAACTGCCCTCTGGGAAATTAGGGATGGAATCTTGGATTGGCACATACAGGTTAGTACAACGAAGGGTATGTAGGTTAGTCTGATTATAGAGAAGGATAAAAGGCTGGCACAACATCGAGGGCCTGCACTGTGCTATATTGTTCTATGTTCTATGTTCAACAAATGTTGGCCTATCTAGCAATGCCCTCAACCTGTGAATAAGTGAGAAAAGAACACATGTTCACTAACAAGACGCCCATCTTAGATGAGCTGAGACACCATTCTGAGAATTTATTGAACTGAAAGCCTCATGAAGAAAATGAAACAACCTCATGGTCAGGCACCCATGAAATTATATTATTATTGTTATATTTAGTTTAATAAGTCCCAGATACAAATTCATAGAACAAGCAGAATATTAGGAATAATTCATGCAAGCTGGTGACTCAGAGTAGATTTGTAATGTCGCTGCTGAGCATCAAACAGTTGTCAGTAATTTACTTTTATGCATTTATTGCCCATCCCTTATTGCCCAGAGGGCAGTTAAAATCAATTACATTGCTGTGGGTCTGGAGTCACATGTAGGCTAGACCAGATAAGAATGGCACTTTTAGTTCCTGAAGGGCATTGGTGAATCAGATGGGCTTTGCTGACAATTGACAATGGTTTCATGGTCATCATTAGATTCTTAATTCCAGATTTTTATTGAATTTGAATTCCACCATCTGGGCAGGGATCAAACCCATGTCCCCACAGCATTACCTGGGTCTCTGGGATTTATTAAAACCATTGGTTGATAAGAAATAGGAACAGGATTAGGCCATTTGGCCCATTGAGGCTACTCTGCCATTCAATAGAATCGTGGTTGGAGATAAATAAACTGTAGATGCTTGAATCCAAGGTAGACAGGCAGGAGGATGGAAGAACACAGAAACCAGGCAGCATCAGGAGTTGGAGAAGTCAGTGTTTTGGGTGTAACCCTTCTCTAGGAAGGGGCGTGGTGGGAACTGCAGATAAAAGGGGTGGAGGACAGAGTGGCCCCATCTCACAACCTCCCTTTCCCCTGCGCCCCCTCCCACTCCCCATACCTCTTGTATCTGCAGCTCCCCTTAATCCCACCCCCAGTCCTGGAGAAGGGTTATACCCAAAACATTGACTTATTCAGCATTTAATAGGATCTTGGCTGATCCACTACCACTGTGCATTGCCTCCCCACCTGTCTATACCACATCCTGTTTGAATTTCCCTTCCATTGGTTGAGATTATAGGCTAATCACAACACTCCAGCTCCTGTCAGCTCTGCAGAAATTCGGAAAGAGATTCAACTCTAAACAATAGACTGATACATTTTCTAAAAACCGAGGCTTGGGCTGTTTGGAACAAGTAAATGTTGGGTGAAAATTCAGTATCACTGACCTTGAACATCCAAGAATCGAAGATTAATCTCCTGGTTATTTCCCATGAAGAATTCAGGAGAATAATCATAGAAACACACAAATATTTTATGTTCTGTTAATGTGAAAATAAATATCTGGATATTGTTGTCAATCAGTTCTAACTTCAGTAGGCTGTCTGGAAGCAGAAGGCATGTTGAAATCTGGATAAATTCATCCAATTGGTGCTGGCAAATCGAGATAAAGATCTTCAAAAGCACTAGCTCTGACATTGGCATCTACGCTTACGTTCCCTGAATTTAGGAAGTTAGGGATAATTTGAGGGAAGTTTTCAAAATAACATGGTGAACTGACCGGGTTGTTGGAGAAAAAATATTTCTGCTGTTTGGGCCTAGTACTATAAATGAAAGGCAGGCCTTTTGGGAATAAAATTAGGAAACACATCTTCACAAAAAGGATCGTAGATGATTTAGGCCAGTCTTTTGTAACTGGTACGATCAATGGCAATTTTAAATCTGAGATTGATAGACCACATCATCCAAAGGTTCACAGGGATGGGGATCTGAAAGGGGGCACTTGGATGTAGAGCACAGATCAACTGGAAGAGACTTTCAATCTGTTTCCATGTTCCTCATGGTCTCAATACACTTTAGATGGCCATTTCAATTGCCTGAAAAATGGCCCACCTCAATCAGACTTTTCAAATTACCATGGGAGCTGGAACATTGAGATCAGAGAACTGGTTAGTGCATCTTAAGACAGCTGGTGAAGAATTTAATTTGAAATAAATCTTATTCTGTATAGTTTATTCTTCAAAGAATGCAACATTACATATGTTTGCATCCTCCCAACTAAATGTCCAATAAATCTCCCTTTATAAGTGATCTATGTACCCTAACTGAACAATGCTCTTCACTTGTGTGTGTTAAGTTCAGTCACTCTCAGCTCCCCTCTCTAATTTAGTTCTTTTGACTATTTTAGACCAAGACTTTAGCAAACTCCAGAGCAGAGTGGCCTTGAAAGAACCCAAACTGAGATGCAGCTTATCCTTTTCCAAATGCAATGATGATGCCGCCTTCTGTCATTTTATTGATGATTGAGAGTAGGCTGATGGGACGGGAATTACCTGGATTGGATTTGTCCTGCTCTTTGTGTATGGGACATACCTGGATAATTTTCCACATTGTTGGGTAGGTGCCAGTGTTGTAACTGTACTGGAAGAGCTTGGCTAGGGGAGAGGCAAGGACTGGAGCACATGTCTTCAGTACTATTGCTGGGATGTTATCGGGGCCCATTGCCCTTGCAGGATGCAGTGTCTCCAGCCGTTTCTTGGTTTCATGTGGACTTTGTGAGTTACTGATAATTACAAATATTTAAAATTAAAAATACAAACAGCTGTTTAAAATAAAAGCTCCTACAATCCTTCAAATTGGATGAGAAAACTTGCAATGAGACCTGGTACGTTGGGGCCTTTGAAAGAGAAAAATCCTTAAAACTTCAGTCTCAGGTCAAGAAACAGCAGTCTTTAAAAATACCTCTTGTTACCCACAGTAAACCTTCTTCCTGTTCAACACTGACTGGATCAGGTAGGAATTTTCTGTGACTAATTAAATTAATGCTCACCACAAAAAGCCTGGTCACTGCATGTTGGAGTCCTTTGGAGTATTATATGTATGTAAACGGAGAGATTTATATATTTGGATAGAAAGCGAAGAAAACTCTGAGCTGGATTTAGGTTAATTTCCTTCCAATTAGAGGAAGGGAAGATTTATGCTATAGCTCCTCAAATCCATCCTGTTTCATTTATTAAATCAGGACGAAATCCCCCAAACCTCTGTTACGAATTCTCTTCCTGCATATACAGTTTCAGTATCTACAGAAGAACCTGACATGCAAACCCTATTAATTTATCAACCCAAGCACAGAATCAAATCTATGCTTTTCTCTTAAGGCAAACAGCTGTATTAAAGTGAGGCACACTCCCCGGCTCGGGGGAAACCCAAATTCGCTGAGCATGCTCTTTATGGTGACTGAGGCAAACGTGGTGAAGTTTTCTTCCTCTGCGGCAGATGGAACTTTCTGGGCGTGTTGTTACGCTGTTTCATTGAATGGGTGTGAAATAAAATGGATTGAGGTCCCTTTTACCCAGTTCTGTTCTTCAAGAAAAGAAAGATTCTATGTAACACCATTCAGAATGTTCCAAAGAGCTTTACAATTGCAGTACTCTTGCAGTCCCCTGTTGTAATGGCAGAAACACGGCTGCCAAGAAGCAGGAGGAACCTTCCCTGAAACAACAATGTTTTAATGACCAGGAAATTCAATGTTTCTGTATGCCTGCTGAGGATGAATCTTGGATTCATGTCTCTAGGGATAACTCGCATTCTCTTGTGTGGACACTCTCTAGGGACTCTCTATGGTCACCTGATTGAGAGATGAGCCCTCAGTTCAGTGTCTCGGCTTGGAAGACAGAATCTCTGAAAGAGCATACCCACTGCACGAGAGAGTCCACTAGCTTCTGGATTCAAACTCATAACAGCTCAGAAGACCAATGGCAATGGTCAGGCGATACAGATAGGACCAGGTATCAGTCATATTGACAGGACTAGGTATCAGTGATATTGACAGGACTAGGTATCAGTGATATTGACAGGACCAGGTATCAGTGATATTGATAGGACCAAGTTTCAATGATATTGCTACGACCAGGTATCAATGATATTGATGGTATCAGGTATCAATGATATTGATATGATTAGATATCAATGATATAGGTAGAAGCAGACATCAGTGATCTTGATGAGACCAAGTGCCAAAGGTATAGATAACATTGAAAACAGTGATATTGTTAGCAGAAGGTGTCAATAATAACAATCCAACTGGGTATCAGTGATATTGATAAGACCAGATATCAGTGATGTAAATAGCTCTAGATATTAATAATATAGATTCATTCTCCTATCTATGATATCGATTAGACCAGGTTTCAATGATATTGATCGAACTTGGTATCAGCGTTAAAAATAGGACCAGGTATCAGCGATATCAGTAGGACCAGATGTCACTGATATTGATTGATCCAGGTATCGATGATTTGGATTGGAACCAGTATCAGTGATGTAGATCAAGCCAGGTTCTTCTTAGCAATATGAATTCCTAAAGGCTAAATGTAATATCAGTACCACAAAATTAATTATCTCTAAATTCTGATGTCTTTGATAGATAATCCTGGATTATTTCCTGAGTCATGATCAAATTGGCCAATGGTAAATAAGATTATAGAGTTAAATGCATACTTGAAAGATTCCTATATGAAAAATTGTTTTGAATTCATGGCCGAAAGTGAGGACTGCAGATGCTGGAGATCAGAGCCGAAAATGCGCTGCTGGAAAAGCGCAGCAGGCCAGGCAGCATCCAAGGAGCAGGAGAATCGACGTTTCGGGAAGAAGGGCTCATGCCTGAAACGTCGATTCTCCTGCCCCTTGGATGCAGCCTGGCCTGCTGCGCTTTTCCAGCAGCTCATTTTCGGCTCTGAATTCATGGCTCTCTGGCACCAGTTCTAATTGAAGTAGGAGCTGTACTGTGAAATGATCTACACCAGGGCTGTTCTGGGAACAGTGTTCAGATAATCATATACTTGGAGCAGCAAAAAAGGTGTAAAACTAAATGGAGCTGTTAAGGGATTGTATGAATGAGCATGTGATAAACTAAACAGAAAGGACGAGACAATGTAGTAACATGGATAACGGAAGTCAGAACATGATAGGAAAGGGCAGAACTCTCAAACTTAAGAGTATGCTCGTACATAAGAATAGACGTTGCAAAACAAAATAACAAGACAGAACTAAATGTGCTGTATTTGAATGCATGTAGCAGTCCCAGCAATGGATGAATTGTCAGCTCAAATAGAAACAAAGATGCGTGAACTGATTGTCATTATAGAGACATGGCTGCAAGGTGATAAAGGCTGAGACCCGAATATTTCAGGATACATGACATTTCAGAAGGACGGAAAGGTAAGAAAAGGTGACGGGATATCTCTGATAAATACAAGTGACATTAGAATGATAGTGAATCTTGACGTTCTGAGGAATAAGATGCAGAATGAGTTTGGGTAGAGACAGGAAATATTAAGGGTAAGAAATCACATGTGGCAGTATGGCTCTCCTGTAGCAACCATACTGTAGAATGGTTTTAATCCATGTATAAATTGGATGAATGATATGGATAAAGGTAATCTGGAAGGGACTTCATGGTGTATGTTCATGATAGTTTCTTTGAGTAGCACATTTTAAAACTGACCAGAGAACATGTGCCAGTCCCTGGTAATATGTAATGAGATGGATTTGATTTATGATCTTCATAGTAAAAGACTGCCTGGGGATCGGAGATCATAACATGATTGAATTTCATATTCAGTCTGAGGGAGAGAGGAGTGGGTCACAGCCTAATGTTTTAAACTCAAATAACAATTATAAGAGTATGAAATCAGAGCTAGTTAAAATGAACTGGGAAATTCAGTTTAGGGAGATAACAGTAGAGAAATGTTGACAGGCATTTAAAGGGTTTTTTTTTAATAACCTTCAACAAAGATAGATTCCAGTGAGAAAGTAAGCCTTTAGGGAAGGACATGCCATCCTGGGCTATTTGAAACAATTGAAATTAGAACTAAATTGAAAGAAAAAAAATGCACAAATCTGTGAACATTAATGGCTAGTCAGAAGACTGGACAGGGTATAAAAACATCACAAACAATGGATAATTAAGTTGGGAGAAAAAATATATAGAGCATGACCGAAGAAAAGAGCTTATATATTTCTAACTAGCAAGAGATAAGACTGCAGGTAATAAGAGTTTGATAAAGGGAATTTAATGTGGCAAAATGCAAACTTGCCCACTATGGCAGGAAATACAGAAAAGACATAGACAGTACTATGGATAGAGATTGCAGATCTCTGAGGGATCTGGGTGATCTGGGGGTCCTGGTAGTTGAATGAAGACGTCAGTTTGCAGGTAGAGTCAGTAGGGAGGGAAACAGAATGTTGCCAAATACTGCATGGGGAATGGTATAAAGAAGTTGGGATATTTTTCATTGTGCAGGGAGTTGGTGATATCTCTTCTGGACTATTGTGTATAGTTTCCTTTTCCTTATTCAAACAAGGTAATTGCATTTGCAAAAAGAAAGTGAAGGTTCACCTGACTGATTCCTTGCTTGAAGACATTGTCTTAAGAGAAAAGATTGGGCCTATATACACTGGAATGTAAAAGAATGAGAGGTGATCTTATTGAAATTGTATAAGACCTAAGGGAAATAGATAATGTGAATGTTGAAAGGATATTTTCCCTTTCACTAGAACTAGGGGGCAACATTTAAAAGTAAGAAGGCTCCACTTTAAGATAGAGATGTATCTGACATGTCCTGTATCTGACATGTCCGGTACCTGACATGTCCGGTATCTGACATGTCCGGTATCTGACATGTCCGGTATCTGACATGTCCTGTATCTGACATGTCTGGTATCTGACATGTCCTGTATCAGACAGTTTCTGTAGCTGACATTTTCTGAATCTGGACTGGTCCATAATTATCTGACATGTCCTGGAAATGAAATAAACACAAAGAACAGTGAATGTTGGAAATCTGAGACAAAACCAGAAATTGCTGGAGAAACACAGAAGCACAAGTTGGACTGAAAGGTCTGCTTCCACACCGTATGAATCTGTGACTCTATGTCTGACAGCATCTGGAGAGAGAAGTGAAAGCTTTCTCTCCACAGATGTTACCAGACCTGTTGTGTTTCTCCAGCACTCTGTTAATGCCCTGCATCTGGCCTGGACTGTATCTTTTGCATTGTGATTGATAGATGCTGTATTTGACATGTGCTACAATTGGCCCAGGCTGTATATTTTATTCTGTATCTGATGGATCTCGTTCTAATGTATACTTTGTCTGACTGGGCTGTATCTTTTGCAATGTATTGACACATTGTGTATCTGACGTGCTGTATCAAACACACGCTGCACCTATTGTGTTCTGTTTCATACATGTGCTTGTTATGTGCAGTATTTGGTATGTGTGTGGCATGTACTGTATCTAACACATGCTCTCTGACCTGGGCTGGATTTTATGTACTATTCCTGATGAGCGTATTTAATTGGTGCTCATTCTGACATTTAGGCTATATGGAGTCATAGAGTCATAGACATGCATAGCATGGAAACAGACCCTTCAGTCCAACCAGATATCCTCAATAAATCTAGTCCCATCTGCCAGCATTTGGTCTATATCCCTCTAAACCCTTCCTACTCAAGTATCCATCCAGGTGCTTTTTAAATGCTATAATTGTTGTGGTTCTGTTCGCCGAGCTGGAAGTTTTTGTTGCAAACTTTTCGTCCCCTGGCTAGGCGACATCATCAGTGCTTTGGAGCCTCCTGCGAAGCACTTCTTTGATGTTTCTTCCGGTATTTATAGTGGTCTGTCCTTGCCGCTTCTGGTTGTCAGTTTCAGCTGTCCGCTGTAGTGGTTGGTATACCAGTGGTTGGTAACTCAGGGAAAAGACCTTGTCTATTCACTGTATCCATGTTCCTCATGACTTTATAAACCTCTACAAGGTCACCCCTCAGCCCCCAATGCTCCAGGGAAAACAGACCCAGCCTGTACAGCCTCTCCTGAAAGCTCAAACCCTACAACCCTGACAACATCCTTGCAAATTTTTTCTGAACCTTTTTCAGGTTTCACAACATCCTTCCGATAGGAGAGAGACCAGAATTGCACACAATATTCCACAAATGGCCTAACCAATGTCCTGTACAGTCACAACATGACCTCCCAACTACTGTACTCTATCTGTAACATGTTCTCAATCTCCTCCATCGCCAGAACATAACAACACGACGGTTGGAGGAAGAGCGCCTCATCTTCCGCCTGGGAACCCTCCAACCACAAGGGATGAACTCAGATTTCTCCAGTTTCCTCATTTCCCCTCCCCCCACCTTGTCTCAGTTGATTCCCTCGAACTCAGCACCGCCCTCCTAACCTGCAATTTTCTTCCTGACCTCTCCGCCCCCACCCCACTCCGGCCTATCACCCTCACCTTGACGTCCTTCCACCCATCGCATCTCCATCACCCCTCCCCCAAGTCCCTCCTCCCTACCTTTTATCTTAGCCTGCTGGACACACTTTCCTCATTCCTGGTGAAGGGCTTTTGCCCGAAACGTCGAATTTCCTGTTCCTGGGATGCTGCCTGACCTGCTGCGCTTTAACCAGCAACACATTTTCAGCTTACCAGAACTGTACCTGCTTCATCCCTTCATATCACAGTGCATTCACCCTTTGAGCTGCTGAAGACTAACTTGCTGGTATTTTTATACAAAACCTTCATCCTGTGGGATGTTATTGCCTGGACTTCACTTGATACATTAAATCATTAACTGCCATCTGTATCAGCATTCCCACACAGTTATGAACATCAGTAGTTACATACAGCAGAACAGTGCAGGAAATATCTAACACAGTATTGGATGACACACTGCGAGGTGCTAAATCAGTTTTACAGCCCAAAAGGGCCATGTGAGTGAACTGCAGGCCAGATGATTCAGACAGGCCTTTCTCAGCTGCATCAGTTGTGACTCAGTGAGTTGCACCCTCACTCCAGAGAATAAGGTGGTTGCAGGTTCTGAATTCTACTGCAGGGACTTGGGACTATATTCGGCTCCCAGTGCAGTTCTGGGGAGTCGTTGCATTGTAAAAGGCACCATCAGCCCCGCGGGATGCTAAACGTGGGCTCGGCCTTTGCTGGAGATGCACGTCCAGTGATCACAGTTCAGAAATAGATTCTCTCCTGCATCCCTCAACCCGCACCTTAAAACAAGCTACCTGGCTGCTATTACAATAATGTCTTCAGAACTTTGCTGTTTGCAAATTAGCTGCTGCATTTCCTACACCGCAACAGTCACTACACTTCATTAGCCATAAGCTCCTTCCAGATGTTCTGCAGATATAAAGATGCAAGTTCATCTTCCCTTCCTAAGGTCAAAGCTCAAGTCAGCGTGGGGCACCAACAGGGAGCCAGGTAACGAGATGAATAGGTGAGGTATTGGTGAGTTATCTCACCACACCTGGTCACTTTTCGACTTGCCTCCTTCCATTGACTTAACCCTATCCCGACCTCTCCAGTCCATCCCTGAATTTGTCCCGAGTCCCATTCACCCATCATCCCTTTACTGGATGATCTACATTGGCTCCCAGTAAAACAACTCTCGATTTCAAATTCTCATTGTATTTTACAAAATTCATCCACAGAAAATAGCTCCTTCTGAACTCCATAGCCTGCTGCAATCCCACAATCCCCCAGTTCCAGCCTCTTGTCGATCCCCATTTTTGACTCCCAGCCCATTGGTAGCCATGTCTTCAGCTGTCCAGGCCCCTTCACCTGACCTCTTGTTCCCTCTTTCCTCCTTTCAGACAACCAGAAGGCCTACCTTTTTAACCAAGCTTGTAGTCACCTGCCCTAACGTCTCAAATGTTAATAAAACTGAAAGAACAATGGATGTTGGAAATCTTAGGCTAGCTTCCAGTCACCTGCCCCTTCAAAACCCTACCTTGCTCCCTGGCCAACATCTCTGTCTCAGGCTTGCTCCAGTGCTCCAGTGAAGCTCAGTGCAAGCTGGAAGAACAGCTCCTCGTTTTCCACTTGGGAATCCTGAAACCTTCTAGACTCAATATCCAGTTGAACAATTTAAGGGCTTGAGCACCTTTCCCCACTATTTACCCCAATCACACACCAGACCTCGGTATCACACAGGCTGCTACCACACACTACCTACTGTTAGTCTCTGATAGTCCCCATTAGCAGCTATTCATTCTCCCCAGACAGACCTCTACCCCTTTGTCTGTCCAATTGTTTTTCTCTCTCTTTTGGTTCTATTTCCATCTATAATTACTCCCCCTCAACCCATACCCCATCTTCTGTATAAAACTAATCTTTTGCCTAGGTACCCATCAGTTCTGAAGAAGGGTCATTGGAGCCTATACATTAGCTCTGATTTCTCTCTACAGATGCTGCCAGACCTGCTGAGATTTTCCAGGAATTTCTGTTTTTGTTTTATCTGTGAGGGACCAGGAAACATTTTGCTCCCTTGAAGGTGCTTTAGAAACGCACGTGGTAGTTATTGTTGTGGGAAGATGGATCCAATGAGCTTATGTGTTGGGGATCCAGTGTAAGTGTAGGTGAGAGTGTGGGTGAGAGTGGGGATGGATCTTCCTTCAATATACCAGCTACAGGGTGCAACCTTATCCCCGGGCAATGTTTGAGGTCACAATATCAAACAAAATTTCCTTTTCCTGTCCAGTCCTTACACTTTGACCTCTGCAAAAGTATTCCTTGCCTTAATTTACACTAATTGACTAAACCTTTGACTGACAGATGTGTGTTAAATAGTTCTAACCCTCATCTATCAAGCTCTGGTTTAGACACAGCCACTCATTAGGAACTCAACATTTGGATCTGGTTTATCGGAACAGTTCCCACATAAATCTCAGTTAATCTGAGCTGCGTGAATCATGCCATATAGATTCATATTTAATTCTTTCTGTCAAGCTCCATCTCACGGAGCTCCATGCCAGCTTCACTGGGAAGGGAATTAACTCTTAACCCCTCCCTTCCCCCCATCCATTCCCTCAGCGCTGACGAATTCAAGAAACATAGTTTCCTTACTTGCCTGTGGTAAAGTCTACATTTGCAATGATTTTATTTGCTGGAGAAGCTCAGCAGGTCGGGCAGCTTCAATTAGTTTTGAAGAAGAGCCACTGGACTCAAAATATTAACTCTACTCTCCCTCCACAGATACTACCTGAGGAGTTTCTCCAAAAATTTCTTTTCTTGTTTCATATTTCCAGCATCCTCAGATTTTTTGTTTCATTTCTATTTGGGACTGGGTTCCACTGCTGGATAACACACTACCCTCACCCTTTTAAAACTGATCTTGCTCGTACTGCTCAGAGACAACTGCATCATGCACTGACTTTCTTGGATCAGCGCAGTTTGTACCACCTACAGGATGCCAGACAGTGAGGTTGCCTGATACATAATGTCTCCCAGGAGCAGGAGATACACAGGAACCACCACCACCCACACGTCCCCCTCTATGACACGCGCCATCCTGACTTGGAAATATGTCAGATGCTCCTTCAGTGTTACATTCCTGCAACACTAAACATTTTGCATGTGACTTCATGGTGGCTCAGTGGTTAGCACTGCTGCCTCACAGCGCCAGGGACTTGGATTCAATTCCACTCTTTGGCAGCTATCTATGTGGAGTTTGCACATTTTCCTTGTCTCTATGTGGGTTTTCTCTGGATGCTCTGGTTTCCTCCCAAAGACCAAACAACTGCTGATTAGGGTGGATTGGCCATGTTAAATTGCCCATAGTGTCCAGGTATGTGTAGGTTAGGTTGATTAACCATGGGAAATTCAGGGTGAGAAGAATAGGATAGGGTGTGAGTCTGGGTGGGATGTTTTCCAGAAAGTTGGTGTGGACTGGATGGGCCAAATGGCTTGCTTCCACACTTTTGGGATTTTATCAAGGTCAAAAGTCACATGACATCAGGTTTACTTCAAATCACAAACCTTTGGAGTGCTGCCCCTTCGTCAGCATGGTGGCTCAGTGGTTAGCACTGCTGCCTCACACCTGGGCCGGGTTCGATTCCAGGCTCGGGTGATTGCCTGTGTAAAGTTTACACATTCTCCCCGTGTCTGTGGGGGTTTCCTCTGGGTGCTCCGGTTTCCTCCCACAATCCAAAGATGTGCAGTTTGGTGAATTGGTCATGCTAAATTGCGTGTAGTGTTCAGGGATGTGCAAATTAGGTGCATTAGTCAGGGGCAAATGTAGAGTAATGGGGAATGGGTTTCGGTGGGATACTCTTTGGAGGGTCGGTGTGGACTTGAGGGATGAATCACTGGCCCAAGAGTGTCCAAAGTAGAGGTGGAGCTTCCAGGAAGGTGTCGAGTACCTTGAGACGTATCGTTGTGAAAAAAGCAGAATCCCGGGAGGTGGGGGGGTGGGGGGTGGGGGTGGGGGTGGGGGGTGGTAACAGCGAAAGGAGCGTTCTGCCCTTACCAACGCCCCCACCCACCCTCTTCCTGTGATCACCACCTGCCTCCAAGTGTAACAGAGCTGTGGTAGCCCATTTGGGCTGTGTAGTCACCTACAGAATCACCCTGAGATTGGATACGAGTCATCAGCGTTTATGAGGGACCGCCAATGAACGGATTGGGTCAAAATCCTGAATCTCCCTAACTGCATTGTGGGTGTAACAACATTTGCCATAGGAGCAGAAGCGCAGCCATTCAACCCACTGAGCTGTCCCTACACCCAACGGACTGTAAACGTTCAAGAAGACAGCTCACCATCCCAGGGCAAGTAGGGATGGACAATGATTGCTGTCTCAGGAGGTGAGGCCATAAATGAATAATTAAAGAATTATGGTTGGAAGTGGGAGGAGTGGGCTTAAAGGGAATGTCACAGTCAGATCTTATCAAATGGAGGAACAGGTTCAATGGACTGAATGGCCTACTCTGGTTTCTTATGTCCGTAAATAGCAGATTTCTCAAAGTTACAATAGTTTTCTTTACAGTTTGCCACTACATTTCTCGTTCCCCTCCCTTTTCCCAGTCTTTCAAAAGGGAGCCAGTGGTCTCGAGTACCTCAGGTAGGGCCATCCTTTCACTGTTCACACAGACAGTCAGTCAGTGGATATTGTAGGTGAGGCTGACCCTGTCCACTGCTGGGAACCCAGCTCGTATACAACCCAGGGAAAGGAGATCAATAGAAACCAGGCAAGGATCAGCCAAATCAGTGGATTAAACCTGAGACTTTGCTGGCCTGACTATTTCAGCGACTCAAAAAAACCCCACAATATAGTCTGAAAGCTTCATTTATTTTGTTAACCTCTATTTTACAGAGGTCTTTGTTGAGTTTCCTCTCTGCTATTACAACTCATCTTAGAAAAATTGGATAATTGCCTTCCTTAATATTTGAGAACAAAAATATGACTAATTAGAGGTATTTTTCCAAGGAATTGTGTGGTATGGCCGGTTAATACAATGTCCTTCTATCGCTAGGGTCTGAGTTCAACGACTGATTAGAAGAAATTTTGCTTCTCACCGACAGGAGAACAGAAACAAACTGCAACAAAAGCCACTCGTCCATTCATGCTGTTCCTGACTTTTCTTTGTTTCACTAACAAGCTGAAAGGAGATTTCTCAGCATTTCACTCAATTCTATTTCACGGTAATAGAGACTCCAGTTCTCTGCATCTTTTTACTACCACCCAATGTGAAACTGGGTTTGGGGGAGAGGTGAGTGGAATCCAGTCTAGATAACTGTGAAGTGATGCACTGGGCAGGACAAACAAGCCAAGGAAATACATGATGAAGAGTAGGACCCTAGGAAGCACCGAGGATCATGGGGACTTTAGTGTGCATGTCCCTTGAGGTATCGGCACTGGTAGATAAAGTGGTTAAGGAGGTACATGAGATACTTCCCTTTATTAGTTGAGGCATAGAGTTTACGAGTTGGGGGGTAGGGGTGTGGTTGTGCTGGAACTGTGTAAGACTTTGGTTAGCCCACAGCTAGAGTATTGTATGCAGTTCTGGAATCCACATTATAGGAGGGATGTGATAGCACTGGAGAGGGTGCGGAGGAGATTGACCAGGATGTTGCCTGGCTGGAGAGTTTCAGTAATGAAGAGAAAGTGGACAGACTGGGGTTGTTTTGGAGGGTGTGAATGGGTGGGGGAAATCTGGAACTCACTGCCTATGAGAGTTGTAGAGGTAGAAACACTAATAAAATGGAAGAAGTATTTAAGATGTACAGCTGTAAGAGCAAGATATACAAGGCTATGGGGCAAGTGCTGGAAAATGGGATTTGAATAGCCAACTGGTTGTTTTGGATAGGTGTAGACTTGATGGGCCAAAAGGCCTGTTTCTTTGTGGTAGACAACCTTGATTCTGTGATAGGCCAGTTTTTGCAGCTTCCATACTTCTCCTTTCTTTCCAAACGTTACGTTGCCCCCAGTCAATGCTGTCATCCACTGGAGAAAATGTTTCCACTAGAAGCATGTAGGTCAATGCATCCTTCATCCTGCCCTTCATCAAATGGATTAAATTCCTGATGAAGGGGTTATCCTCGAAACATCGACTTTCCTGCTCCTTAGATGCTGCCTGACCTGCTGTGCTTTTCCAGCACCACATTCTCGACTCTGATCTCCAGAATCTGCAGTCCTCACTTTCTCCAGCTGGATTATAGCAGCTGAACACACCGTCCCTCCATTCAGACCAGGCTATTGCTATCCATTTGTACAAAGGTGGCCACAGTAGTGGAAGTTAATAACTTTCCATAACATTACACTGTTCTCCAGGAGAACAGCATGAAGCAACTCAATATACAGGAAGTGAGGGGTGACTAGAAAGAATACACTACAAGGTTTCACAATCACAGCATGTCCAAAAGCACCTGACAGTCAGTTAAGTACTTTTTAAATGTTCCTACTATTCCTACCTGTGTGATAAATTATTTATGGTCAATTTTCCTGTATTGAATGCCAACACAGGGCGGTCAAATGATTGTGGCATCATTATCCAAGTTCATGGCATAATGATCTCTGGAATGGATGTAATAATCTCCAGTTGCCTAGACAAGTGCAGCTCCAATATTCAAGATGCTTGACACCATCCAGGACAAAGCAGTCCTCTTATTTGGCTCTCTATTTTATATCTTCAACATCGGCTCCCTCCACCACTGATGCTCAGTAGCAGCAGTGTGTACTATCCACAAGATTCACCACTGAAACTCACCGAGGCTCCTTCGACAGCATTATCCAAACCCATGGCCACTTCCAGCTAGAAGGGACAGGGCAGGAGATGCGCACAGCAAGTTTCCCTCCAAGACACTCACCAGCCTGACTTGGAAATAATTCAGCATTCCATCTGCGTCACTGGGTCAAAATCCTGGAATTCCCTCCCACATGTGAATCTACCCACATCCCAAGAAATGCAGTGCATCAAGAAGGCAGCTCACCACCACCTTCTCAAGGGCAACCAAGGATGGGCAATAAATGCTGACCCAGACAGTGACGTCCGTATCCCACGAATGAATAAAAAAATGGACACTTGTGAGGAACAGACAGAGCAATCATATATTTAATTATTCTTAACTCTCAATCTGGTCAGTGGGGTTAACAGAAATGATGGGAGTAAATAAATTCATTCCACTGTTGCCTGTTCTAAATAAACTGGGTCACTTCATTCAGCAGTAGCCATTTCTGTGGCAAGTTACATTTGACATTGTCCACTCAGTACTTCCTCAGACTTCTTATGATAAAGTGAATCACCTCGAGCAAATCCTCAGGAAATATCATTCAACCCTGCAGCACCAGCTGAGCCACCCTTTCCTCTGGTTAGATTTTGGGAAGATATGAATGAATCATTTTTGCTTCCTCCCCACATACATTGCAAGCTGCCTCAGGCTTCATTCTGGCTACTGGACCAGACCGTGCTCAACGTGACCCCAAACAGAGCCTCTGCACATCACCCCTCCTTCCCATGACAAAGACATTCCGATTCCCTCTCCTTAATGTTATGCATCTTCAATTCAACCTCGGTCCACCTACTGCTAAAATCGTCATCAGTGTTGTTAACACTTCTTGGATTTAATGCTTCCAATGTTCTCTGGACCCCTCATATCTACCACTCACTATGTCAGGACATCTGAAAACTAACTCCCAACCATTCCTGTCATCCTGTCATCCCTCACCTACTTTGGAGCTGAGCTCCTCAGTCCCTCAAACTTGCATTTCCCTTCTTCCCTATCTCTGAACCTCTTCCAGGTTTAAAATCCATACCCATTCCATTCACACCTTGTTACTGTCTAGACCTTTGTGCATGACAGAGACATCCAGATTGCTTCAACTCTGCTCCTTCTTCACTTCCCAATTCTGCTTAGAAACTGCCTTTCTATTTCTTTATCCAATTAGTTGGATCCCTTCCGATATCTCCGTAATTGGTGGAATCCAATTTGCTTTAGATCTGAGAATGTTGTGGGTGTTGGGACAGTTGGTGCCTTCAAGACTGATGTTGAAAGCTTATTGTTTGGTAGGAGAATCCAGGGATATGGGATAAAGATATGTGAAGAATTGGGTACACATCAACCGTGACATATCTAAATGGCAGAGTGGGCTCAGAAGTGTGGTGAATAGGAAGGATATTGTTAAGTTGGAGAGGGATCAGAAGAGATTTACCGGGATGTTGCTGGGTTTGGAAGGTTTGAGTTAGAAAGAAAGGCTGGATGGGCTGGGACTTTTTTCACTGGAGCCTAGGAAGTTGAGAGGTGACCTTACAGGGATTTATAAAAGCATGAGGGGTATAGATAGGCTCAGTGGTTAGCACTGCTGCCTCACAGTGCCAGGGACCAGGGTTCAATTCCACCCTCGGGCAACTGTCTTTGTGGAGTTTGCACATTCTCCCAGTGTCTGCATGGGTTTCCTCCCACAGTCCAAAGATGTGCAGGTTAGGTGGATTGGCCATGCTAAATTGCCATTGTCCAGGGATGTATAGGCTAGGTGGATTAACTATGGGAAATGCAGGGTTACTGGGATAAGGTGAGTCTGGGTGGGATGCTCTTTGGAGGGATGAATGGCCTGCTTAAACGTTGTAGGGATTCTATTCGATATGGTTAATGATAGGTGCCTTTTCCCTAGGATGGGGATTTCAAGACTAGGAGGCATATTTTTAAGGTAAGAAAAGAGAGACCTTAAAAAGACATATGGGGCAGATTTTTTACAGAGAGGGTGGTTTGCATGTGGAATGAACTTCCTGAGGAAGTGGTGGATGCGGACTCATTTATAACATTTGAAAGACACTTATCTAAGTCCATGAATAGGAAAGGTTTGGAGGGATATGGGCCAGGAGCAGGTAGATGGGACTAGCTTAGTTTGGGATTATGGTCAGTACGGACTGGTTGGACTGAATGATCTATTTCCATGCTGCATGACTCTATGTCGTCCTATTACTGTGTTAAAACAAAGAACTACAAATGCTGGAGTTTGGAAATGAAAACAGAAATTGCTGGAGAAACTCAGCAGGTCTGGCAGCACCTGTGGAGAGGAAACAGAATTCTCGTTTTGAGTTACTACGTCAAAGGTCTGAAGAAGGGCCACTGGACTCGAAATGTTAACTGTTTCTCTCTCCACAGATGCTGCCAGAGTTCCTTCAGCGATTTCTGTTTTTGTTCTGTCCCTATGTTCTTAGCTTGACAAATTCTCTACAGGGCATAATATGGAATTAGAAAGCTAACTCCATATCTACTGGTGGGAGTACGCAATAACAGGATAGCACTTTTATATTAGGAGTTGTAATGGTAAATATGAATTATACAGAAACAAATAATTAAAGATGTCGGCACAGAAGGGAGGCAAAAGCAGGAAAACAGCCTTTTCTGCATGGGGAATGCTTGCAAAATAATATTTTTAATATGATGTAAACAGATATGTCATAAACTATGTATAAAATAGTATTAGTGTATATATTAAATAATAGCATTATATTTTTCAATGTATCTCCTATTTATCTCCTCGATCTATGTGATCACACTTTTCTATTCAGTCTATGTATAAATCCCTCCAGCCAATTATCATCTAATTAAACCATTTAATTAAATAATCTAAATTGATGTACTGAAGAAAGGTCACTGGACTTGAAACATTAACTCTATTTTTCTCTCTTTACAGATGTTTCCTGGACCTGTTTCTCCATCATTTTCTGATTTTTTTTTGTTAAATTTCAGATCTCCAGGATTGGCAGTATTTTGCTTTAATTATCATCTAGCTAAACATCTCCTTCAGCATTTAGCGTTCACATTGTCTGTCTATATGTTATCTTACTTTGTTTATGTCTTGAAGTGCCCAGCATGGGCTACAACACCACGAGAGATTAGGAGAAGCTTGAGAAAGCGGGTAATCTCTTCCACCTAGTTCTACATATTGATGAGCTGCTAATTCATTACTTAGCCCGTAATGAGCTTTCTTTCACACTAAAGGTACTGAGAAGTTTATTTCTTTTCCTTTGGGTCTTTTAATAGATTTAAGGCTGTGGAGACCACCTGGGTAGGAATTTGATGGAAGATGGCCCATACTGCAGCATTCACTTCCTGCTCATCCATTGTACTGGGAAATAACCATTTGAGATGAGTAATCCTAAAGCAGCCCTGATAATTAATTGCACAATGAACTGATTAGAGGGAAGCTGCTTTATGTCAACAGCAGGTCTTTTGTCTAGGAGCTCGCTGCCATCTTGTCAATAATTGCAGTGGTTCTTGGTTGGGAATGAGATGATGAGGGTTGATGGAGACAATGCAGGGGCAGGGAGGGTCAGTCATGCTTATGTGAAGCGGTAAGGGCCTACTTTCTGGAAGATATAGAAGATAAGGCCATGCAAGGAACAATGAATGAGTTAAAATCACTCTTTTCTCTGCCAAGGTATTTTGGGTTATTTTTATGATGTGATATTGACAGGTGAAGTCAGAATCTCATAGTGAGTTCCACATGAAATAAGCACAATAAGCACTTGAGAAACAGTACTATGGAAACTAATGGGGCTAAACATTGATAGGTCTCCTGGGCCTAATGGCTTGTGTCCTAGGTTTTAAAGGAAGTAGCTTTGGAGATTTCCAGAGATTCGGAAAAATTCCCAGAGGAATTGGAAAGCTGCCAATGTAACACCTTTATTCAAAAAGGGAGGAAGGCAGAAAATAACTATTGGCCACTTAGCTTAACACTTATCATTGGAAAAGTGTGGAGTCTATAATGAAGGATGTAATGGTGGAGCATTTAGAAACATAGAGTAAAAAGTGAGGTCTGCAGATGCTGGAGATCACAGTTGAAAATGTGTTGCTGGTTAAAGCACAGCAGGTCAGGCAGCATCCAAGGAACAGGAAATTCGACGTTTCGGCATAACCCCTTCATCAGGAACATATACTATAATCAAGAAGAGTCAGTATGGCTTCCCAAAGGGGGAATCGTGCCCGACAAATTTATTATAATTCTTTCAGGAGATAACAAACAGAAGGTAAAGGGAAACTAGTAGATTTGATGTTTTTGATTTCCAAAGGGCATTCAAGAAGGTATTGCACATAAGACTACTTAATAAGACTTAGTTTCTGAGTGTGGACAGAGGATTAACTAACTAATAAAAGATGGAGAGTTGGGATAAAAAGAGCATTTCTAGGATGATAACTTGTAACTGGTGGAGTGCCACAGGGATTAGTGTTGGGGTCACAATTATTTGCGATATATTTTAATGATTTAGATGAAGAAAGTGCATTATTATCGCTACGTTTATGGGTTTATGGATGGCACAAAATAGATGGGAAGGCAAATAGTGTGACATAAAGAGTCTGCAGAGAGATGTTGACAGGTTATGTGAATTGGCAAAAGTTTGGAAGATGGAGTATATTGTGGGAAAATGTGAGTTTCTCCATTTTGGCTGGAAGAATCAAAGTTAGAATAGATTATTATTTAAACAAAGCAGCAGTGCAGAGGGATTTGGAGATCTGAGTACATGAATCACAAAAAAACTAGCATCCAAGATCAGTGGGTAATAGGGAAGGCAAATGGAATGTTAGCCTTGGTTTCAAATGGAATTGAGTATAAAAATAGAGAGGTCTTGCTCCAGCTGAATAAGGCAGATATCAGAGGATGGCTGCAATACCATGAATAGCTTTGGTCCCATTATCTAAGGAAAGATTTCACAACATTGGAGGCAGTCCAGAGATTGATCCTGGGTATAGAGGGACTGTCTTACGAGGAGAGCTTGAATAGATTGCCCTGTACTCATTAGAGTTCAGAGATTACCTTTTTGAATCAAATAGGATTCTTCAGGGATATCCCAGGGTAGAGGCAAAGGGACAAAAACCAGAAGTTGGTGCAAAAGCTCAGCAGTTCCGGCAGTATCTGTGGCGAGAAATCAGAGCTGGGATTTCAGTTCTGGTGACCAATCCTCAGAACGGTTCTGAGTCACTGGACCCGAGACATCTCCACAGATGCTGCCAGGCCTGCTGAGCTTTTCCAGCAATTTCTGTTTTTAGAACATAGAACAATACAGCGCAGAACAGGCCCTTCGGCCCTCAATGTTGTGCTGACTTGTGAAATATTCTCAGCTCGTCCCCCTACACTATTCCATTATCATCCATGTGCTTATCCAAGGATTGTTTAAATCTCCCTAATGTGGCTGAGTTAACTACATTGGCAGGCAGGGCATTTCATACACATACCATTCTCTGAGTAAAGAACCTGCCTCTGATCTACAACATCTGCAGTACTTTCGGTTTTTATTTAGACGTAGAGGGGTTGTTTTCCCTTCTGGGAGAGTTTAGGATGAGAGGACATCATCTCAGTGTCAGAAGCCACCCACTTAAGACAGAGGTGAGGAGGTGTGGAATTCTTTACAGCAAAGGCCTGTTGGGATTGTGTCATTAAGAGTGAGAGAGACGGATTTGTAATCAGTAAGAGATTCCAAGGAAATCAAGGATTGTTAGGAAATGTCAGGAACGTGGAGCTGAGGAGTATCAGATCAGACCAGATCAGCCTGGACCTCAATAAATGGCAGAGCAGATACAATGGATCAAATGGTCAGATTTCTGTTTCTGCATCTTATTACCAACCACTGGCTGTGTGAGGAAAAGTCTCTGGGATAGGGCACGGAAGGGGGAAGGTTACAGCAAAGAGAAACCACAATCCAAAATTACAGCAAGTATTACATTTATTACAGTCACTTGGTAAATGAGGAGACCAGAAATAAGTCTTCATTTTTAGTCTTATTCACAAAATGGGGCATTGCAAAACATGCTGTTTTCTTTATTTGTTCACCACCCATAATTATTGAGGTCAGGCCATCTCAGAGGGCAGTTAAGAGTCACCCACATTGCTATGGATCTGGAGTCACATGTCGACCAGACCAGGTAAGGACGGCAGTATCCTTCCCTGAAGGGCCTTAGTGAACCATACAGGATTGGATGACAATTAGTAATGGTTACAGAGTCACTCCCAATTATTTTTTGAATTCTAATCTCCTTTTCTGCCATACTGGGAATTCAAGACCATGCCCTCAAAACACTAGCTTGGGTGGTCTGGATTGCTAGTCCAGTGACATTACAATGGTACCACTGCCTCCCCTATTTCCTTCATAGGATTAGGGCATCTCTATCTGTGCCAACATTTATTGTCCATCCCTAGTTGCCCCTTGAGAAGGTGGTGGTGAGCCGCCATCTTGAACTGCTGCAGTCCACCTGCTGTGGGTTTACCCACAATGCCCTCAGGAAAGGAATTCCAGGATTCTGATCCAGTGACACTGAAGGAATATATTTCCAAGTCAGGATGGTGAGTGGCTCGGAGGGGAACTTTCAGGTGGTGGTGTTCCCAAGTATCTGCTGCCCTTGTGCTTCCAGATAGAAATAATCATGGGATTGGAGGGTTCTGTTGAAGGATCTTTGGTGAATTACTGCAGTGCATCTTATAGATAGCATACACTGCTGCTACTGCATGTTGGTGGTGGGGAGTGGATGCTTGCGATTTGGTGCCTATCAATGTAGAGGTCTAGGGTCTTGGGGCATACTCCTTACCTGGAAGGTATCAAGCTTCTTGAGTGTTGTTGGAGCTGCACCCATCCAGGCAAGTGGGGAGTGTAGTGATTGTAATGAGGTCAACCAGGTGGACCTCATCAAATTTGAGTTCCCTGATTGGGTCTGTTAATCTGGTCCAGTCAGGGAGCTCTGGCTGACAGATATAAACAAGAGTGTCAGGGACTCTGTTCACTTTGACAGCTGGCTCTGAGCGAGCTGATTCAGAGTCAAGGACTGTCTGTGTGTAAATAAAGAGGGACTTGGTGATGGGATACCAGCCTCTGTGGAGATTTTTCAGCGAGTATGCCCCAAAACGATAGCTCAGGCCTCTGGTCTATTACCTAAGCTACATCAATACCACGGCTGAAAATGTGTTGCTGGTTAAAGCTCAGCAGGTCAGGCAGCTTCCAAGGAACAGGAAATTCGACGTTTCGGGCAAAAGCCCTTCATCAGGAATGAAGCCCTTCCTGATGAAGGGCTTTTGCCTGAAATGTCGAATTTCCTGTTCCTTGGATGCTGCCTGACCTGCTGCGCTTTAACCAGCAACACATTTTCAACTCTGATCTCCAGCATCTGCAGTCCTCACTTTTTACTCTACACTAATACCACCCCAACATGTCCCTGAGTATGGCTCTGAATGTTACAACTCAGTGTCAGTGTCACAGAGTGACTTCCCTGGGACTTGAAACCCAAATCTTCAAGCCCACAGGTAGAGACACCAACCCTGTGCCATGAGACACTTAATAATTGCCGTTTTAAAAAATGAAATCAATGTATTAATAAAATGTCATGATATATCTTCAAGGCAGGTAAGAATTGAACATGGACCCTCCAGCACAGACACAGCAGCATTGTCACTGGGTTACAAGACTTCTTAAAGTCTCAGTTTGCATGCTATTTTCTATGTACAAGGAATGACTCCCACAGTCAGGAGTTTGCCCCTGATTCTCAGTGATTCCAGTTTTGCTAGGGCCCCTTGTTGTCACACTCAGTTGAATGTGGCCTTGATGTCAAGGGCTATCATTCTCATCTCCCCTCAGGAATTCTGCTCTTTTGTCCATGTTTAGATTAATGAGATCAGGGGCTGGGTGATCCTGACAGAACCCAAAATGGGCATCAGGGAGCTGATTGTTTCCTTGCAAGTGCTATTGGGGATGAGTTGGGAGCTCAACTCAGCTTAGAGTGGGATTTATTCCACAAAGAACAACATTTCAATCCAAATTCCTTGCTTTGTTTGATGTTTAGCCATTTTCTCCTTCCACCTCTAATTGCTTTCTTGTATAAAATTTAAACATTGCCAAACAAGTTGCAAGGTCACACTGCTCTTTTTAATGCCACTGCCATTAAATCTGGGCGGGGGATAATTATGCCCTGTGTGTTTCTGCTTATTTAGCTCACATTTGTTGGCCAGAGAGAATTCCTTATTTGAAATTATGCCATGAGATCATTACATGCAGCAACGAGTGCAAAGAGGGCATTTGCCCAACACCTCTGCACCTCCGACAGTGCAGCCCTCCTTCAGTAATTACTGGAGTGTTGACCGATATTTCCAACTCAAGTCTCAAGCAGGACAAAGGTTTCTACTCTGGAATTTCCCTGTAATCTGTAGGAGTCATAGAGTCATTGCGATGCACAGCACAGAAACAGACCATTCGGTCGAACCCATCCATGCTCACAAGATATCCTACGTTAATCTAGTCCCATTTGCCACCACTTGGCCCATATCCCTCTAAACTCTTCCTATTCATATACCCATCAAGATGCAGTTTAAATGTTGTAATTGTACCAGCCTCCACCACTTCCTCTGGCAGCTGAAGCCATCACCACAAAGGGACAGATCCACCTGATTATTTACCTCATTACTAGTTGTGGGATCCTGTGTACAATTTGACAGCCAACATTTCCCTCATTGCAGCCACTGAAATGTTGCAATGTACCTCTGACACCGTGAGAATACGAGGTGCCCCACATCTGCAGGCAAACAATCCGTGCATTTCAAAAGAAATTCAGCATTCGAAGGGTTACAGCTTTCAATTGGACGGCCAGCATTCAGATCATGCTGGTGCTTGTGCTAATACAAGTGAAAGGTCAAGGATCAGTAAACATTGGCAGGCTGAGAGATAAACAGATTAAAATAAATCCACTGCCATTAAATCTGGGCGGGGGATAATTACGCCCTGTGTGTTTCTGCTTATTTAGCTCACATTTGTTGAATTTCTAAATCATGTCGATTGCCTGATTACTGTGGTTTGCCTGGGAGGGCAGGCCCAATCATTTGGCCATCGCTACAGGTCCTGGGGAGCATGAAAAATGAGTTCAGTGTAACCTGTGATTCAAATATTCACTTGTAATCTTTTTAAATACCAACATCTTCCAAGTCTGAGCTGTCCCAGTGGGATCCTGGAATGTTAAATACACTTACGAGATCAATGCACCAGCAAGTAATGTGGGAACAGGAGGCCATTCAGCCCCTCAAGCCTGTACCGTGAATCAATCAGATCATGATTGATCTGTCACTTAATACCATTTAACCACCTTTTCTCCATCTCCTTGAACAGCCTCAGTTGCAGAAATCTTTGATTGAAGGCATGGGGAGGGGATTGGGCCTCAGGATGGGGTTAAGGAGATGGATTCATCTCATCAGGTCTGGGCTGACTGGCCCCAGAGCGATCATAAATTAATCTCACTGTCCCGCGCTCTACCCATAGCCCTGTACCAAACCCCTAACTAATTCCAGTGCCCCTTGCTCTCCCCATAGCTCTGTATCAATCCCTAAATTAATCCCACTGTCCCATGCTCTGCCCATAGCCCTGTACCAATCTTTTAACTAATTCCAGTGCCCTGTGCTTTCCCCATAGCTCTGTATCAATCCCCTAACTAATCCCATTGTCCCACACTCTCCCCATAGCCCTGTACCAATCTTCAAATTAATCCCATTGTCCCGCACTTTCCCCACCGCCCTGTATCAATCCTCAAACTAATCGCACTGCATCAGAATCCTGTACTTTTCTCTCGATCAACATGTTTCGCACTGTCTTGCCTCAACTATTGCCAGTGGTTAAGGGCTCGGAGATTTAACATGTGTTGGGACCATTTGTTGAACTTTTGTTGTCATTCTGTTAGTAATATCTAAGTCCTCATCGACATCAGCATGACAGCGAGGGGAGCTGATCTTCCCTTGCTCAGCCTGTGAAAACGCTTCACGCTATAACCCAGAGAGAGCTGCGTGGTGGTTGGAATATTAGATCAGGAGAAGGGGAAAGAGCTGGGAAGGAAAAATGAACAATGAATTTCATTCTCTGGGAGCAGGATTCTGCACAAGATCTTACAGTATTCTGCACAATCAGAGATCCTTTTATTTTCGCTCTCTCTGCTTTGGCTTTCTCAGCACTCATTACTCTGAACTGAGTTTCGTAATGGAAAACATGTCCAAACTGTGCAAAGGCGCCAGGGACAGTCTAGTGATATCAGCAAAACAATGTCTTTCACTGCAGTCAGAGTAAGGAAAACTAACTCATTTGGCAACACTGGTCAGTCAAATACATCGAAGCAATTGTAAATGCTACTGCCCATTCCTCAATGGGCTGTTTTACTTGGAGAATGAGCCCAGTACTAGATGAAAGAATTTGGCTTTATCTTGCACCTTAGGACGTCTCAAAGCACTTCAGCTTCAATTAGTTATTTTTAAAGTGCACCGACTGTTGCTATGCTGGCAAACAAGACAGGAAAATTCCCAGCAAAATCCCTCAATAGCAAATTAAATGCATGACCGGTTAATCTGATACTTGGTAAAGGGAGAACTGTTGGCCAGGGGAACAGGAAAACTATCCCAGCTTTCTCTCAGACAGCACCTTGGCTTTGGTTTAATGATTTCATTCAAAGGATTGGAGGCCCCAATAGTACAGCACCACTGTACATCTGACAGTGCAGCACTCCTTCAGCACTGACCCTCTGACAGTGCAGCACTCCCTCAGTACTGACGCTCCAACAGTGCAGCACTCCCTCAGCACTGACCCTCCGACAGTGCGACACTCCCTCAGCACCGACCCTTTGACAGTGCGGCACTCCCTCAGTACTGGCACTCCAACAGAACGGCACTCCCTCATTACTGACCCTCAGACTATGTGGCACTCGCTCAGCATTGAACCTCAGACAATGTGAAACCCCGTCGGTACTGACCCTCCGACAGTGCAACACTTCCTCAGTACTGACCCTCCAACAGTGCGGCACTCCCTCAGCAGTGACCCTCCAACAGTGCGGCATTCCCTCGGCACTGATTGTCCCATCACTGACCGTCCCTCAGTATGGCACTCCCTCAGTACTGACCCTCCGACAGCACCTGCTCCCTCAGCATTGACCCTCAGACAGTGTGGCACTCCCTTAGCACTGTCCCTCCAACAGTGCAGCATTCTCTCAGCATTGAGCTTCCACCATGCAGCACTCCACCATGTCATTGACATTGGGTTTAGATGGATTTCAGACCAGTTTGATAGGGTTGAGTCTTTAAATGGCCTCATGAGTTACCTGTCAATTATTTATACCCTCTGGGTTCAAACCAGGACTTAGCATTCAGTAGCAGAAGGTTCTGCTGACTGGGTCAGGTGAAGGAAGGCAGGAAGAAGCTACAGGGAAATAGAAACCCTGGTGCAAACCATTAGGGCTGAATGGTTGTGGTGTACATTCAAAGGAACCCAGTGACTAGACAATTGAATCAGGACAATAGAAGATTGCAATCAGGGAGGACCTACTGGTCCTACTGGTATTATCACCAGACTTTTAATCCGAAAAAACAGCAAATGTTCTAGGGACCCAAGGTGAAGTGGAATGGTAGATTGGTGGAATTTGAATCCAATAAGAAAAAAAATCTGACATTAAGGGTATAATGGTGGAACCATTGTCATTGTTGGAAAAACCCATCTGGCTCACTAATGTCCTTCAAGGAAGGAAATATGCCATCCTTATCTGGTCTGGCCTCCATGTGGCTCCAGACCCACAGCAATGCAGTTGACTCTTACCTACCCTCTGAAATGGCAATGAAAGCCACTCTGTTGTATCAATCACTACAAAGTCTTTACAAAAGAAATGAAACCAGTTGGACCACCCGGCATTGACCTAGGCACTTTATAAGATAATGGCAGAAACAGCCCTGGCAGTCCTGTGATGATACAATGGCCTTAAGAGGTGTGTTTTGTCCAGGTTGTTTTTAATGAAGAATGATTCCTGAAGAAGGGCTTATGCCCGAAATGTCAAATCTCCTGTTCCTTGGATGCTGCTTGACCTGCTGCGCTTTTCCAGCAACACATTTTCAGCTCTCATCTCCAGCACCTGCAGACCTCACTTTCTCCTTTAATGAAGAAAGGTTGAGTCAGAGGAATCAAGCGATCTACTGAGAGCCAATAAAGTAAATAGCTTGTGAGGCCTGAGGGTTTATTTTAAAGTTGGAACAATAGAAGCAGCCTGTATGGTTGGGGTTAAGCTCCCACAGAACCAGGATTTTTAGTTTTAGTTTTTCAGTAGCAGTTGTTGCTAGAGTCTTGAAGCAGGATTGGTTGTGTCTAAAAGCTGGGGTTCTCTTCCTGCTGCTGGAATTGCTTTTGGGACAATCTATTTTACTGAATTTGCCTTTGCAAAGGGTGTATTTATGGGATGTTAGTGTATTGGAACTGTTACTGTTTAGTAGCTACATAACCTATTATTCTATTATGTTTTCCAATGGATTTAATTATTCCAGTTTCTTCTTTTGTTTAGTGTATTTTACCAAGAGTGTATGAATAAAGCGTGGTTTTGTTTCAAATCTGGTAATTTGACCAATCGAATTGCATCAGGAACACATCTTGCACTTGCCTGGAAAATAAGAAACTGTTAGGGTCTAGACCATCTTCTGAACATATTTTGAGGGGGTTTGCTATGGTTCATAACAATCTGTAAAGTCCTCCTCACAAACACTGGGGCCTGGTACCAACATTGGGAGAGCTGTCTCACAGATGAATCAAGGAACAACCTGACATAGTCATACTCACAATATCATACCTTACAGACAGTGTCCCAGACACCGCCATCACCTTCCCTGGATATATCCTGTCTCACCGGCAGAGGTGGAGGCACAATAAGATACTGTAGTGAAGGAGGTGCTCTGGGAGTCCCCAACATTGACTTCTGACCCCATGATGTCTCATGGCTTCAGGTTAAACATGGGCAAGGAAACCTCCTGCAGATTACCATGTACCGTCCTCCCTCAGGTGGTGAATCAGTACTCCTCCATTTTGAACAGCACTTGGAGGAAGCGCTGAGGATGGCAAGGGCACAGAATGTACTGTGGGTGGAGGATTTCAATGCCCCCCAACAAGAGTGGCTTGGCAGCAGTGCTACTGATTGAGCTGGTCAGGTCCTAAAGGCAGAGCTGCAAAACTGGGTCTGCGGCAGGTGGTGAGGGAACCAACAAGAGGGAAAAACATACCTCACCTCATCCTTACCAATCTGCCAGCTGCAGAAGCATCTGTCCATGACAGTATTGGTAAGAGTGACCACCTCATAGTCCTTGTGGAGACAAATTCCTGCCTTCACATTGAGAATAACATCCATTGTGTTGGGTGGCACTATCACCGCGCTAAATGGGATAGACTTTAAACAGATTGCGCCCCTCAAGTCTGGATATCAATGAGGCGCTGTGGGCCATCAGTAGCAGCAGAACAGTACTCCAGCACAATCTGGAACCTCATGGCCCAGCATATCCCCCACTCAACCATTATATCCAGCCAGGGGATCAACCCTGGTTCAATGGAGAGTGCAGGAGGGCATGCCAGGAGCAGCACCAGTTGTACCTGAAGATGAGGCATCCAGCTGGTGAAGCCACCAAACAGGATTACTTGCATACCCAACAGGATAAACAGTAAGTGATGGACAGAGCTAAGCAATCCCATAACCAATGCATCTGATCTAAGTTCTGAAGTCCTGCCATATCCAGTCATGAATGGTGGTCAATTAAACAATTCACTGGAGGAGGAGGCTCCACAAATGTCCCCATCCTCAATGATGGAAGATCCCAACACATCAGTGCAATAGAAGTGCCAAGTGGATGATCCATCTCGGTTTCCTCCAATAGTCCCCAGCATCACAGATACCAGACTTGAACAGTTCCACATGACATCAAGAAATAGTTGAACACATTGGATTCTGCAAAGGCAATGGGCCCTGATAACATTCTGGCAATAGCACTGAAGACCTGTGCTCCAGAACTTGCTGCTCCCCTTGCCAAGCTCTTTCAATATAGTTACAACACTGGCATCTACCCAACAATGTGGAAAATTGCCCCCAAGTATGTCCTGTACACTAAAAGCAGGAGAGATTCAACCCAGCCAATTACCACCGATCAGTCTACTCTTGATCATCAGTAAAGTGATGTAAGGGGTCATCAAAAGTGCTATCAAGCAGCACCTGCTCAGCAATAACCTGCTCAGTGATGCCCAGTTTGGGTTCCACCAGGGCCACTCAGCTCCTGACCTCATTACAGCCTTGCTTCAGCCACTGTTGGAATATTGCGTGCAATTCTGGTCTCCTTTCTATCGGAAAGATGTTGTGAAACTTGAAAGGGTTCAGCAAAGATTTACAAAGATGTTGCCAGTGTTGGAGGATTTGAGCTATAGGGAGAGGCTGAACAGGCTGGAGCTGTTTTCCCTGGAGCGTCGGAGGCTGAAGGGTGACCTTATAGAGGTTTACAAAGTTATGAGGGGCATGGATAGGATAAATAGACAAAGTATTTTCCCTGGGGTCAGGGAGTCCAGAACTAGAGGGCATAGGTTTAGGGTGAGAGGGGAAAGATATAAGGGGCAACCTTTTCACGCAGAGGGTGGTACGTGTATGGAATGAGCTGCCAGAGGATGTGGTGGAGGCTGGTACAATTGCAACATTTCAAAGTCATTTGGATGGGTATATGAATAGGAAGGGTTTGGAGGGATATGGGCCGGGTGCTGGCAGGTGGGATCAGATTGGGTTGGGATATCTGGTCGGCATGGACAAGTTGGACCGAATGGTCTGTTTCCATGCTGTACATCTCTATGGCTCTATGACTAAATTCCAAAGGGAAGGAGAGAGTGAAAGCTATTGACATCAAAGCCACATTTGACTGAGTGTGGCTTCAAAGAATCCCAGCAAAACTGAACTCAATAAGTGTCAGGGGGCAAGCTATCTGCTGCTTAGACTCCTACCTGACACATAGAAAGATGACTGTGGTTGTTGGAGGTCTGTCATCTCATCTCCAGGACATCTCTGCAGGAGTTCCTCAGGGTAATGTCCTATACTCAACCATCTTCAGCTGCTTCAACAATAATCTTTGATGTTCAGTTGGGATATTCACTGATGATTGTACAATATTCAGTACCCTTCGCAACTCCTCAGATACTGACACAGACCATGTTGAGGACCTGCACAATATCCAGGCTTGTGCTAACAAATGGTAAGCAACATTCACGTCACACAAATACCAGGAAACAAGAGAGACAATAAGAGACAATCTAACTACTGCGCTTGACATTCATTGGTATTACCATCACTGGATCATACATTATCAACATTCTAGGGATTACTATTGACCAGGAACTCAACCGGACTCACCACATAAACACAGTAGTTAGAAAACTGGGTCAGAGGCTAGGAATACAGTGCCAACTCACCTCCCAACTTCCCAAAGCCTGTCCACCATCTACGAGGCATATGTCAGGAGTGTGATGGAATGCTGGCTTAGATGACTGCTCTCAAGAAGCTTGACACCATCCAGGACAAAGCAGCCAGTTGATTGATATTACATCCATAAACATCCACTCCCTCCATCCCTGATGCTCAGTAGCAGCAGCAGTGTGTACTATCTACAAGATGCACTGCAGAAATTCACCAAAGATCCTTAGACAGCACCTTCCAAACCCACGATCACTTCCATCTAGAAGGACAAGGGCAATCGGTACATGGGAACACCACCCCCTGGAAGTTCACCTCCAAGCCACTCACCATCCTGACTTGGAAATATATTGCCGTTCCTTCCCTGTCGCTGGGTTAGAATTCTGAAATCCCCTCCCTAAGGGCATTGTGGGTCAACCTACAGCACATGGACTGCAGTGGTTCAAAAAGGCAGCTCACCCCCACCTTCTCAAGGGGCAACTCGGGATGGGCAATAAATGCTGACCCAGCCAACAATGGTCCTTGAGTGAATCTTTTTAAAAAACTGAGATCTATCAAGAGAAAGATTGAACAGCAACAGCACTTCTCTAAGTGAAGTTCTCTCTCAATGAAGGGAACAGAAGGGAATGTGGGGGGTGGAGACCCACAGAGAAAATAACTTCCTAAAGTCAGGCTCTGGTGGTAGCTGCAACTTGATTGGATTCGTTTTAACAGGAGGTAGACCTTGTGTTGAACAGTAGTGGAGAACACCCAGAGTACACAGGGACCAGGGACTCTGCTAGACTGGGTTCACATGGAAGGAAATTTCCCAGATGTAGGAGAACCCAGAGCCCGCTTACGGCTACTCTGACTCACAAGTTACTGCAACTGATTGGTGGCAGGCTGAATAAATCATTAGGGTCGTGTCTATTTGTAATCGCTTGTATGTTCATAAAAGGCACGGTGCAAATTTCCTGGAGTGAATTCCAATCCACCCTCATAGAATCAGCGAATCATAGAATCCCTACAGTGCGGAAAGAGGTCATTCGGCCCTTCAAGCCTGTGCTGACCCTCTGAAGAGCATCCCAACCAGACCCAGGTCCCCAGCCTATGTCCGTAACTCTGCATTTCCCATGGCTACAACACCTAGCTTACACATTCCTGAACAAAATGGACAATTTAGCATGGCCAATCCACCTTAACATACACATCTTTGGAGATGCTTAAATACACGCTTAGGCTATATTATGGCAACATTTATAATGATGTCATTGCAGTAGAAGCATTGATACTGAGTGAATATTTCTCAGTCTATCCTACATTTCAAAGACACCTTCAGCGAAAGGAACCTGGTTAATTGCTGCAATAAAGGAACTGCCCAGTGAGTGAGCAAAGCTGTGAACAAGTTACATTTTCGAAAGAAAGGATTTGCTCTTCTGTCGTGACCACAGGAGATCCCAAAGATGAATTTTGAAGTGCAAGTCACCATTGAAATGCAGGAAATCAGGCAGGTAATTTGTGCACAGCAAGGTCCCAAAGTAAACGTATAAAATAATAAACCATCTAGGGACTAAAGAAAATGAAAGGGGGGAGTGGGGGGAGGTGGAGTGCAAAGGCTGCTCGGTTCCAGCAGAACTGGGCTGATGAAGATTAAATAATGCAAGTTTGATTTAATTGAAGAATTTAGATGATATCGCAAATCACAAGGTCTGAAGCTCAATTGGTTAATGGCTGTCATCTACACCCAGAGATTATGTTACATTCTTGCTGCTTGCTCCCAATCATCGGTAATTTTTTTATATAATATATTATGGTTTTAATAAAAACGAAAATCAAGATAATAACAGATGAAAGCAGAGCCCAAATTACCCTGATTGGGGACCAGGAGGTTATCGGAATGTCAATCCAGGACAGGCCAGGCGTGTTTCTTAAAGGGACACACCACTATAGGTCACAATACACATCTTCCTTCTTATACTAGTTCTGTATGTTTTAGAGACATAGAGCTGCACAGTATGGAAGCAGATCCATTGGTCCACCTCGACCACACCGACCAGATATCCTAAATTAATCCAGTCTCATTTGCCAGCACTTGGCCCATTTCCCTCTAAGCACTTCCTGTTGAAGAAGAAGGTGTTGGCTCTTGCTGTGTCTTTGACCCAGTGACTATTCCTCACTAGTGTCAACCTAGCTCAATGACTCAGGTAGTGTTGTCTGCATAGAAAGTGGATTCATATGGCAATTGAGGGCAGGGTTTAGACTGCAGTAGATGAGGGCTGTGGTGTAGGAGCAAGCTTCATTTCAGATGGAAAGACTTGCATTTACGTAGTATTTTCTCATGATTACTGGACATTACAAGATGCATTACAGCCAATGAGGAAGTGTTGGGAACCAGGTCTCAGTCTCAGTTTGTGACATTATTCTTCCAGTGCCCTGAAACAATGA
This sequence comes from Hemiscyllium ocellatum, assembly GCF_020745735.1. Classification (NCBI taxonomy): domain Eukaryota; kingdom Metazoa; phylum Chordata; class Chondrichthyes; order Orectolobiformes; family Hemiscylliidae; genus Hemiscyllium; species Hemiscyllium ocellatum. The sequence continues at coordinate 112,479,942 of NC_083408.1, forward strand.
TTTTTAATGCACCAAAGTACATGACTTGATCTTTCACCCATTTCCAATGGGATTATTTGGCTGCGCGGTGGCTCACTGGTTAGCACTGCTGCCTCATAGCACCAGGGACCTGGGTTCAATTCCATCCTCGGGCAACTGTCTGTGTGGAGTTTGCACATTCTCTCCGTGTCTGCGTGGGTTTCCTCCGGGTGCTCCGGTTTCCTCCCACAGTCATAAAGATGTGCAGGTTAGGTGGATTGGCCATGCTAAATTGCCCGTAGTGTTAGGTGCATCATTCAGAGGGAAATGGGTCTGGGTGGGTTGCTCTTTGGAGAGTCGGTGTGGGCTTGGTGGGCCGAAGGGCCTGTTTCCACACTGTAGGGAATCTAACCTAATCTATCAATGGTATTGTTGAGTCAGAGGATGTAGGTTACAAATCCCACTCCAGATAGTCCCAGCAATGGTGGAGCAGAGCTTTGACTTAAACAGCTGCCACCTTTCAGGCCCCATGGAGATCTCTCTGCTCCAGTCTCACTGTCACTGTTACAGAGACAATCAGGAGACGGGGGCCTGTTTCTTGAGAAATCTGTCTCCTACAAGCACCAGAATTAATGGGCTAATTATTTGCACAGGGCTGCTTTTGGAGCTTGCTGTGTACACAATGGTTGCTGTGTCCTGTACATCAGCTTGAAGAGATGGTGGTGTCGTGGTAATGTCATTCAACTAAAACTTCTGTGGTCTAGGGTAACAAACTGGAGAGGGTGGCATGATGGCCTCACAACAACAGAGATCTGGATTCAACTCCAGCCTTGGGTGACTGCCTGTGTGGAGGTTGCACATTCTCCCTTTGTCTGTGTGGGTTTCCTTCCACAGTCCAAAACTGCGCAGGTTAGATGGATTGACCGTGCCAAATTGCCCATAGTGCCCAGGGATGTGGATTACCGTGGGAAAAGCTGGGTTACAGGGATAGGGTAGGGCAATGGGGCTGGGTGGAATGCTCTCCGGAAGCTTGATGTAGACTCAATGGGCCGAATGGCCTGTATCCACACCATAGGGGTTTCAATGCGGTTCAAAACCCAACTTGTGGTGAAATAGAATAAAAATTATGATTTGGAGATGCCGGTGTTGGACTGGGGATGTACAAAGTTAAAAATCACACAACATCAGGTTATAGTCCAACTAGTTTATTTGGAAACACTAGCTTTTGGAGCACTGCCCCTTCATCAGGTGGTTGTAGAAGCAGCTTCCAAATAACCTATTGGACTATAACCTGATGTTGTGTGATTTTTAACTTAATAAAAGTTAGGCTTGTAAGTTATGGTGACCAACATAGCTATCACTGATTTTTGTTAGGAACCCAGTTCGCTCCCATCCTTCAGGGTAGAAAATCTGCCATCCTTACTGAGTCTGGCCTACCTGTGACTCCAGACCTACAAAAGTGTAGTTGAGTATTAACCACCCTCTGAAGTGACCGAAGAAGCCATTCAGTTCAAGGTCTTATCAGTCACCCTCGTAAAAGAGACAAAGTTAAAACAGTGACGAGTGGTTGTAAGGCGCCCTGAGATATCCTGACCGTATGAAAGGTGCTTTAGAAATGCAAGTTCTTCATTTTTATTCCTTTCGCTCTCCACCGAAATGAGACAGATGTGCAATGTTTTTATAAAAGTGATTATTATTTGTTCTTGGATCACTCTGACAATCTCCAGTTGCTCAGGGAAGGTGAAGCTCGCTTCGCTCCATTAAGATTGAACCAAGTCGTGTACAACTGCAATCAAGGTTCCACCCCCTGAAGACATTGATGAATCAGTTGGGTTCTGAAACAGTAATCCCGTGAGCTTTTCATGGTCATTTCCAACTGGTGCCAACCCCCCAAACGAGTAGATTTATAGGAGATTAAGTTTCACAATTTGCCATAGTGTGTGATTGCAAAAACCCACAACTAATGGTCACTCTATAGCCTCCTCCTGACCACTAACAGGACAGGCAATGGTGGGGTAGGGGGTGGGGGAGGGGGCCACTGCGCAATCCTTAAGAAATTGACGGTGGTATTTATAAGAGAAAACCACTCCTGAAAGTGACTAAAACACCAGGCTGTTGTTTCACAGTAAGGGTCATGGGATGGCCCAGAAATTGCTTGAGGCGTGTTATTGCTGTGTATGACATTGCCTTAGAAACCCCTCGATTGAATTACAGCCTTGTAACAGACTCCCGGGTATGTGTCATTCTATATTTATTCAATGATCCTAAAGGCAGTAAATAGAGAATAATATGTTTCCGGAGCGGCGGACCATCTGGCAGTATGAAGGCCTCTGATAAAAATCAGCTCAGGTCAGCCAGAGAAAGAAAAAGTGATCTCATAAGTACACAGCAACATATGATCTTGAGCCGATGCTCAGAGTGCAGACTGCAGACAGAGGAGGTACAGTCAAACTCATTGCTCTATCATACAGAGACTGGTCAGGGAAGAATAACGCCTCCATCCCTGTAACTGACTGAGTACAGGCTGCTTGTAACTCAGTCGCTTTAAACTCCACAGTGTAATCAATGAAAATTGATTCTATGACCAGGTACAAATCACTTGGTGATCCCATAATCTAAAATGGACCCAATACTGACCATTTAGGCTCACAATCTTTCTCCAATCCTGAATCATAACTCCCACAGAACTGTTATTGGTAAATTTGAGACATTCAACAGAAGTTTAGACTCTCCCATGGGCGGAGTGAGTAACAGGCCTGCTCCAGAAACCTGACCATCAAACCCACCATAAACCTGACCATCAAAACCACCAGAGACAAGACCAGCAAACCCACCAGAAACCTGACCATCAAACCCACCATAAACCAGACCATCAAAACCACCAGAGACAAGACCAGCAAACCCACCAGAAACCTGACCATCAAACCCACCAGAAACCAGACCATCAAAACCACCAGATATAAGACCAGCAAACCCACCAGAAATAAGACTAGCAAACCCACAAGAAACCTGACCATCAAACCTACCAGAAATCAGACCATCAAATCGATCAGAAACCAGACCATCAAATCCATCAGAATCCAGACCATCAAACCCACCAGAAACCAGATCATCAAACCCACCAGAAACCAGATCATCAAACCCACCAGAAACCAGACCACCAAACCCACCAGAAACTTGACCATCACACCCACCAGAAACTGGACCATCAAACCCACCAGAGACCAGACCATCAAACCATCCAGAAACCAGACCATCAAATCCATCAGAAACCTGACCATCAAAGCCACCAGAAACCAGACCATCAAACCCACCAGAAACCTGACCATCACATCCACGAGACACTGGACCATCAAACCCACTAGAAACCAGACTATCAAAACCACTGGAGCCCTGCTCTCGAGTGGAGAGTAAATGTGAATTTGCACAGGTTGAGCTCAATGCTGCACACACTGGAACTCTGTGCAAATCCAACATGAACTACAGGCAAATCTTTTTGAATCAAAAAATCTTAGTTTTTAATTAGTGAATGGGCTGGTGAAAGTCAGCCAATGTAGACTTGTTAAAGGCAGGTTGAAGTAAACTGATTCAAAATGTTTGATCAAATGAATGCAATGGTATCCATGCATGTAACAAAGGTATTCGATAAAGTTCCTTTTGGAAGCCTTGTTAGAAACCTTTCAGTTTATTTGTTCAAGGGAACGTGGGTGTATTGACTGGGCCAGCATTTGTTGTCCGTTGCTAGTTGCCTTGAGAAAGTGGTGGCGAGCAGCAGTCTTTGGGATGTAGGATTTGATTTGATTTGATTTATTGAAGTCACATGTACCTAAGTACAGTGAAAACCTTTGTTTTGCAAGCAATACAGGCAGATCATAGCAAACAAGGACATACAGACCAGAGGGTGTTCAGACAGAGCAAGGCGTATAGCTGCACAGAAGGGGCATTGAGCAAGATCAGCATTATTTGAAGTTAGAGCTGTCCATTCATCAGTCTAATAACGGCAGGGAAGAAGCTGTTTTTGGACCTGTTGGAGCGTGTGTTCAAGCTTCTATATCTTCTGCCTGATGGAAGATGGTGGAAAAGAGCATTACTGAAAAGGGAAGGGTCTTTGATGATGTTGGCAGTCTTTCCACTGCAAAGAGAAGTGTTAGTTGAGTCCATGGATGGGGTTGGCTTCCATAATGGTCTGGGCTGTGCGCAGAACCTTGTGCAGTTCCTTACGGTCCTGGGCAGGGCAGTTGCCATACCAGACCGATAGAATGTTTTCTATGGTGCATCTGTAGGAGTTGGTGAGGGATTTAAAGGATGTGACTAACCACATTTAACCAGCTTGTTCTCATATCTCTCTGAGTCTCCATTTTCTTGATTTGCTGATCTAATTTCAGGTTCAAATCAACATCATTTCAGTCTCAATGATGACAACTAATTTCCACAAGCTCGCAAATCTCTGTCTGAAGAAATTTCTCCTCCCCTCTATCAAAATTTCTCTCATTGAATCTTATAAATTGCATCTGGTTCTAGACCCCTGAACAACTGGAAATAATCTGATTTCTATCTACCCTGTTCCCATCTTTTTTATAATCTTAAACACTCTTTGCACTGAAGTTTGCAGAACTGTGGTTGAAATTCCCTTTGGAGAGTCACTCCTTAGTCTCACTGTCATTTTTACTTGGTTTGAAATTAAAAAATCTTGGTAATATTTTCCAATTCAACAAGATATAAAAGTTATTCAGTGTGTAAAGGATTGCTGATTCGTTACAAACCTGTTTCACATTGCTGGTATTGATCAAACCTTTCATATCTGGGATGGAGATGGAAGTGGCCTCCAGGGGTCAGTATTCAGCACTATGGCTTTTCTTAACGTACAAATAAACTGGGCTTTTGCACTTGGGCAAAATGTCAAAAGCTACAGCTAATATAAAACACTGGGAGCAGTGTCAATGACTTCAGGCGAATCAATTATTGCAGTGTTTGCACAGATTGCTACTGCTGACCTCTCTCCTAGTAAGTAACAAAGGATACGGGTTGTTGGTTGTAAACATTGAGATAGTTCACTGCTACTATTTCTCCTTTCTCTATACTGTGTTTACGATGAATCAAATTATCAATGGTAAAGGATAAGCCACTGATGCATCTGAACAGAGGAGGCATTTAGCTTAGTTAGCAAGTTGTTTTGTATGATAGCAATAATTACATTACTAGTCAGGTATAATTATGGAAGACTCTGAGATGCAGGACAGAATATCTTTGTTCCCTACTGAGGCTAACATAGAATCCCTTGTCATCACCCAAAGAATGTGTGTGAATTGGTTAGATTGGATGGAGATAATGCAACTCTAACATGAGCTCTTTCAAATTTCTAATCCAGGCTGTTCTCATGCATTTTGAAACTTTTGTCATATGTCTCTGAAACTAACTCAGATCCATTCAGAATAGCCAATTGTTACAGTGTTATAATCATTAGAAACCTTCTGTGATAGTGAAGGATAAATTTCCTGAGCTTTACCCGTCCACTTACTCTGCATGGCCAATGTCGGGTTTTCCTGAGGCAACTGCATTCGATTTGTTATTTTCTCATATGATATAAAGAATGTTTTCCTCATGTTTTGGTAGGGCCTGTACAAACTTATACATTTCCTAGTGAATTTTAGATTATGACAAGAATTTTCCCCATCAGATTCTGCATCAGCATCTGATAACTCTTTTTTTAAAAACTGTAACATTTTAAGCTGATGTTTGTGTTCTCTCACTTTGCTTTCCCTTTGTAACTCTAATTCAAGTTTTCTTATATCCATTTCCAACCCCAGCTTCATTCTTCCCTTAGGCATGAATTTCTTTAATTGCAATTCAATCAGAACTGATTCCAATGTCTCACTAACTGGTTTCCTCTATCTCTAATAAACACAAATGCTGCACTGCTTTTTCAATTATTTCCTCTCTCTTAGCCATGGCAGCTAATTCCCCTTCCAGTCCATTTTCCAATTCATTCAATTTGACTTTTGTGATCTCTTTTAAGTTTGCCAGGGACACCTGTAGCTGCTTCCAGTGCTATCTTACTTGCTTTCCACAAAAAAAAACTGGTGTCTATCTTTTTATCCTTTTATCACTTGCTCTAACTCCACACCCTATCTTACATTATCTTTGCTCCAAATTCCCAAATGAGCCCCGAACTTTGTCGCAACTCTCTAGGGTCGGCTGCTGGAAATCAAGCTCTGCTAATCCCGAATCATCAGAAATGTGAAAAGTTGATTAAGCCTTTTTTTTGCCCTTTTTCTTACTAACTGTCTAATTCAGGGAAATAATATTTACACCAGGATTTTCATTAATAGGAAAATTAACCATTGGCATGAAACATTAATTGCTAACTTGCAACTTAAACTCTTCCTCCTTCCTAAAGCTTTTCCCAGCTACATATAAATACATAAGAGACATGACAAGAGACAAGTATCATGGGTGGGGAAGCAAAGATCAAAGTCAGAGAAGCACAGTTGAAGCACCAGTTTGGATAATCTTCTTCCTACAAAACCATTTTAACTCCACCTGATTATCTTGAACTTTTTAATGTGTCCTGCTATAATATTTTCAAAGTAGTTGTAACATCTGGACAATGGCAGATGTTGAGATAACTGGCCTGCAGTCCCCCATTTTCCATCTCCCTCCAATTATCCTCCAGCACAATGAAGGATATCCTTAATGTGAAGCTGGGATTTTATCTTGACAAGAACCGTGCAGTGGTCAATCCTACTGATACTGTCATAGGCGTTAACATCTCTGACGGGTAGATTGATGAAGACAAAGTCAATGAAGGTATTTCTCCTTGTTTGCTCCTTAAATATTTGCAGCAGACCCAGTCTAGCAGCTATGTTCTTTAAGAGTTCCCAGTTTGGTCAGTAGTGCTGCTAGCAATCTGCTCTTAGTAACAGACATTCAAACTCCCAACCAGAGTACATTTTGTACCCTTGTCACCTTCAATGCTTCATCCAAACATCATTGAATATGGAGGAGCACTGATTCATCAGCCAAGGTTGGGGGTGGAGGGAAAAGATGGGGGAAGGGGGAGGGGGAGGGGAGGGTGCAGGGAGTGTGGGTTGGAATGTGACAATTAGCTGGAGATTTCATTACCCCCGTTTGATACCATGAGACTTTATGTGGCCTAACATCAATGTTGATGACTTTCAGGGCAACCATGTCCTAGATGTATCCCATTGTGCTGCCATCTCTGCTGGATCGGTCCATATCTTTCCTGACGAAGGGCTTATGCCCAAAACATCGATTCTCGTGCTCCTCGGATGCTGTCTGACCGGCTGTGCTTTTCCAGCACTGCACTCCCGACTCTGATCTCCAGGCTCTGCAGTACTCTCTTTCTCCCTGTCTATACCCAGTAGGACACAGCCGAGATGGTGATGATATTGTCTGGGGCCTTATCTGTGAGGAATTTTCTATAAGTCAAGCTGTTGTTTGACTAATCCGTGAGACAGCTGTTCCATTTTTGGCATTAGCCCCCAGATGTTAGTGAGGATGACTTTACGGAGTCGATAGGGCTAGGATTGTCTTTGCTAATTCTGAAGCCTTGTTCAATTGGACCAATAGTCTGTCCAATTTTAGTCCTTTCCTTAGACACTGAAGTGGTTTTGTTAAAACTGAATGACTTGTTTAGCCATTTCAGAGGCCAGTTGTTACTTAACTTGATTTGATTTATTGTAGTCACCTGTACCTAAGTACAGTGAAAAGTTTTGGTTATGAGCAGTATAGGCAGATCATAGCAAACAAGGATGTACAGATCATAGGGTGCTTAGACAGAGTGGGGCATTCAAGGTTACAATGCACAGGAGGTGCACAAAGCAAGAACAACATTATTTGAAGTTGGCGAATCTATTCATCAGGGAAGGAGAAAGTGAGGTCTGCAGATGCTGGAGGTCAGAGGTGAAAATGTGTTGCTGGAAAAGTGCAGCAGGTCAGGCAGCATCCAAGGAGCAGGAGATTCGACGTTTCGGGCATCAGGAATTCTGAAGAAGGGCTTATGCCCGAAACGTCGAATCTCCTGAATCTATTCATCAGCCTAATAATAGCAGTGAATAAGCTGTTCCTCAACCTGTTGCTCAAGCTTCTGCCCTGATGCAAGAGGTTGGAAGATAGTATTACTGGGGTGGGAGGGGTCCATGATAATGTTGGCAGTCTTTCCATTACAGTGAGAAGTGTAGATGGAGTCCATGGATTGGAGGTTGGCTTTGAACACAACTTGCTGTAGTTTCTTACAGTCGTGGGCAGAGCAGTTGCTGCATCGAGCCGTGATGCACCCAGACAGTATGCTTTCTATGATGCATCAGTAAAATTTGGTGAGGGTCTGTGTGGACATGCTGAATTTCCTTAGCCTCCTGAGGAAGAAGAGACATTGTTGTGTCTCCTTCAATGTTGCATCTATGTGGGGGGACCAGGACAGATTGTTAGTCATGGTTGCTCCTAGGAAGGTGATGCTCTTGAATCTCTCCAACTCAGCTCTGTTGATCTAGATCAGGGTGTGTCCTCCTCCTTTCTTCCTGAGATCAGTGATCAGTTCTTTTGCTTGAGAGAGAGATTGTTATCATTGCACCATAACACCAAGCCCTCTGTTTCCTTCCTCTATACTGACTCATCAGTTGTTGGATATTCAGTCAGCGAACTTATAGGTGGTGTTCGTACAGTTGTGGGTGTACAGGGAGTATAATAAGGGGCTGAGTACACATCCTCGGTCTGTTCCAGTGTTGAGGATTATCGTGGAGGAGGTGTCTATTGTCCATCTTCACTGATTGCGGTCTGTGGGTCAGGAAGCTGAGGAAACAGTTGCAGAGGGTGGAGCCGAGATTTAGGGTCTAGGGGTTTTGAGATCAGACTGGAGGGGATTATAGTGCTGAAGTGTAATTATAGTGTAGTCGATGTGCAGGATTCTGACGTAGGTGTTCTTGTTATACAGATGTTCCAGGAATGACTGTATGGCTGGGGCAATAGTGTCTGCTGTGGGCCTGTTACGTTGGTAGGCAATATGCTGGGAATCGAGGAAGGCTGGGAGGCTGGAATCAATGTAGGCCATGACGAGCCTCTCGAAGCATGTTATGATTGCCTAGTTGCCATGGAAAAGCTGCCAACATCATCAAAGACCCCTCCCACCCCAGTAATGCTCTCCTGCACCCTTGTCCTTCAGGCAGAAGGTACAGAAGTTTGGAAGCACACACCAACAGGTTTAAAAACAGCTTCTTCCCCGCTGTTAATAGACTGATGAATGGACCTCCCTCGCTACAAGTAATGCAGATCTTGTTAATGTTGGTCTCATTAATGTTAAACTTGTTAATGTTGAACTTGCCTAGTGCACACCATGGGCCACAGAACCTCTATGCCTTTGGCTGAGCTCTTTTTCAACTTAGGCTCGGTATGTCCTTGCTTACTATGATCTGCCTGTACAGCTCGCAAACAAAGCTTTTCACTGTACTCAGGTACACATGACAATCAATCAAATCAAATCAATCAATCAATCAATCAGTTATGGAGGTCAGAGCCACTGGGCGGTAGTCATTGAGGCACGTTGCATGTGTTTTTGTTGCTACTGGGATGATAGTGGCCTTCTTGAAGCAGTGGGAATTTGTGAGTCAAATACATCACTGTGGGTCTGGAGACATGTCTCGGCCAGATGGGGTAAGGATGACAAATTTCCTTCCCTAAAGGACATGAATGAACCTGATAGGTTTTTACAACTATTGATGATAGGCTCATAGTCACCATTACTGGGACCAGTTTTCAGATCCCCACACACGGGTAAGTCTGCCGGGATATAGACTGGACATGGGCAGGGCCATGTCATGTTCAGCAATTTAACCCCAGATCTAAACCAAACCCTATTTCCCTTAGGCTGCTAAATCTCTGTTCATGATGACCCATAGAGCGCGAGATTTCATAATGACCAAAGATCTTGAATTATTTCATTTATTGACATGTCAGTGATAGATTTACATATATATAGTCTGTGTGCGTGTGTGTCTCTGTGCATCAGTGTGTGTGTGAGTGTGTCTGTGTAGGTGTGTGTGCGCACGCACACATGTCTGTATGTATGTCTGTGTATGTGTGTGTGTGTGTAAGCATGTCTCTGTGTGTCGGTGTGTGTGTGTGTGTTTGTGTGGGTGTGAATGTGTGGGTGTGTCTGCGAAGCGTGCGTCTGTGTATGTGTGAGTGTGTATGTGTGTCTCTATGTGTCAGTGTGTGTGAATGTGTGTTTGTGTGTAAGGGTGTGAATATGTATGTGTCTGTGTCTGTGTAGGTGTGTGTGTGTGCACGTGTGTGTGTGTCTGTGCGTGCGTCTGTGTATGTGTGACTGTGTGTGTCTGTCTGTGTGTGTGTGTAAAATTGAGAGATTGTATAATGGAGAATTTTATTGTCTTGGATTGAGTGTATCAGAAACATTTACACTGACAGGTTTAACAGATCACAGTTTTAAAATGAGAAATTTAAGGTATCAATTTTAAGCCGAGATTTAACATGTCACATTGTTGCTAAAGGATATTCAATACTGCAGAGTTACACAGTGAGAGATTTAGAATGTCAGAGACTGTGACAGGAGGAGGTTTAGTAAGTCAGTGAGTGTTAAGATGAGATGTTTAATATATGATTATTATAGCGCAATGTTTAATATCTGAACATTACAATAAGATCTCTTATAAAACTGACAATGAAAGATTTGATACAGTATACTATTAAAATGTGACTTAATATATCAACGAGGGATACAATGAGAGATTTAATTTTTTAGAGAATTGCTGTTAGACTATATGTACCAGCTTGAGTGAGATTTATGAGATCCAGAGAGTGTTACAAAAAGAGATTTAGTGTAACACTGTTACAATGACAGGTTTCATATACCAGAGAGTTATACTGAGAGCTTTAATATATCCATAAACTATACATTTGGAGATTTTATGTATTCGTATTTGTTGGAATGAGGGAATTGATAAACCCAAGATGAGATTCCAATCACAAAGCCAATCCATCACCTACTTCCTCGATAACACACTCACCCTTCCCTCAGCCATCTGCTGTTAAACCTTCCTCCACATCTTTGTTACCTGATGTGACTAATCCAACATTGTCCCTAACATATTCCAAATAGTATAATTCAAACTTATTCAAAACCTTGTTTCCCGTATCTTAATGAACACCAGCTCTCATTTACCCATCCTCCCGTGCTCTATTCTGGATTATCAACTCCTCACTTTTCAAATTCTCATTCTTCTTTTCAAATATCCTCATTGTCTTTCTCCTCCTTTTTCTCTGAGACTTCCTCCAACCCACTACCTTCTGAAGTCTCTGCCATACTCCAACTTTATTGCCTGTTTTACTTGCTCTGTTATTAGTGCTCATGCTTTCAGCTGCCAAAGCCCTAATTTCTGGAACTCTCTACCTAAACCTCTGTCTCCTTGGCCGTTTGCCTCTCCAAATGGCTCGATGGTTCTGTAAGTTCATAATGACCTGATGGTGGCCTCAATTCCACATTCCTGTTAACTTCTGATAACCAATGACTCCATTGAATCTACCTACATCTGCCTTAGAAATATTCAAGGACCCTGACTTGGCCAGCTTCTGGACAAGTGAGTTGCACAGGCCCAGAGGAAAAAAAATCCACCTAATTGCCTTAAATGTGGACCTTGCTTTTTAATCTTAGTCCCCTAGTTCTAGCCTCTCCCACATGGGGAAACCTTTCTGCATCCACATTCCTCCACAGTTCAATGGATACAAGCTAAATCTATCCAACCTTCCTTCATAATGAGAAGACTCTTTCCCATTTTTATAGATGCACCATATAAAGAATCCTATCTGGATGGCAACTGTTCTTCCCAAGACCACGAGAAACTACAGAGAATCATGAACACAGTCCAGTCCCTCACACAAACCAGCCATTGAATCCATTGACTCCATCTATACTTCCCACTGCCTCGGGAAAACAGCCAACATCATCAAAGACCCCTCGCATTTCAGTTACACTCTCTTCTACACTTACATCAGGCAGAAAATATAAAAGTTTGAATACCTGTACAAACAGATTCAAGAACAGCTTCTTCCCCAATGTTATCAGACTTTTGAACAGACCTCTCAAATATTAATTCTGATCTGTCTTTGGGCTTTCTCTGTGTCTATAACACTGAATTTTACACTCTATTCTGTTATCCTTTGTACTTTGTACAGTACAATCTGCCTGTATAACACACAAAACAACACTTTTCACTGTATCACTGTACACATAACAACAATAAATCAATCGATCTGATCAAGGTCTCATTGTACTCTGAGATAATCTTCTTCACTGTCCACTACACTACTTATTTTGCTGTCATTTGCAAACTTACTTAACCATGCCTCCTATATTTACACCCACATCTGGCCCTCTTGAAATTAATGCTAACATTGCAATTGAGGAGAAAGTGAGGATTGCAGATGCTGGAGATCAGAGCTGAAAATGTGTTGCTGGAAAAGCGCAGCAGGTCAGGCAGCATCCAAAGAGCAGGAGAATCGACATTTCGGGCATGAGCCCTTCTTCAGGAAATTGTCGATTCTCCTGCTCTTTGGATGCTGCCTGACCTGCTGCGTTTTTCCAGCAACACATTTTCAGCTAACATTGTAATTTCCCCGTTTACTGCCAACTCAATCTGCATGTTAACTTTAAGAGAATTCTGAACTCGAGCTCCTAGGTCCCTTTTTTCTTAAGAACTCTGGTGCCCTTCGCTGTTTAGAAAATAGTCAATGCTTCTATTCTTCCTACCAAAGTGGATAATGTCACATTTTCTACATGGTATTCCATCTGCTACTTCTTTCCCAATCTCCTAGCCTGTCAAAGTTCTTCTACAGTCTCCCTGCTTCCTTAACACTACCCATCCCTCCATCTATATTTGTGTCATCTGCAAACTTTGCAACAATGCCCTCCGGTCCTTTGCCCGAATTATAAATGTATAGCACGAATACTTGTGGTTCCCGACACTGACCCCTGCAGAACTCCATTACCTCTGGGCTGCCATCCTGAAAAAGACCCCATTGTCCCCACTCTCTGTCTCCTGCCAGTCAGTCAATTCTTTAGCCATGACAGTACCTTGCTCCTCACACCATGGGCTCATCTTATTTAGCAGCGTTCTCTGAAGCACCTTTTCAAAGGCCTTCTGGAAATCCAAATGGATCACATCCACTGGCTCTCCTTTGTCTAACTTACCATACATTCGAACCATATCTTACTTACAGCGATGTTAATTTGTTAAACATGACAAAATATCTCCTTAAATGTCTCCATGCCTCTCTACTGATCTGTCCCTCAACCTCGTTTTGCCATTCACTTTAGCCAGCTCTGTCTTGAGACCATCAGAATTTCCCTTATTTAAGCATAAAGCTCTAACCTTAAAGACAAATGATGAATTCTAATACAAATCATTTTACCAGAGCGGCGAGCAGAGAAGGAGTGGTGAAGTGAGGGATGCCAGGAAGGGTGAGGTTTCCCCGCAATAAAAGGAACTTACTTTGGGAGTCGGGCCTCCATTTGCCAAGAGGTACGAGGGAGGAGCAAAGGAATTCTGGGAAGTCATATATTTGTGTGGTTGCGTTATCTGAAACACTACTCGAGTAGTGTCTCCCACCCATCCTCCTCCTCTAACCAAAAATAAAGGTTCTGTGGGCCAGATTGGGATGGTACTGAGCTTATTTTTTATTCCTTATTTTTCAACAGTCTCTTTGGGAATTTAGAATCATGGGAATGGTGGTTAGGACAGTTGAACCTTCCTCCTGCAGAATGTGGGAGGTAAGGGTCACCACTCGTGTCCCTGCTGACTGCATCTGCAGGAAGTGCACCCAACTCCAGCTCCTCGAAAACCGTGTTAGGGAATTGGAGCTGGAGCTGGATGAACCTCAGATAATTTGGGAGGCAGAGGGGGTTATTGAGAGGAGTTACAGGGAGGTAGTCACTCCTCAGGAACAAGAAAAAGGCAGATGGGTTACAGTCAGGGGATGGAAAGGGAACCGAGAGGCAGTGCAGGGATCCCCTGTGGCCATTCCCCTCAACAATAAGTATATCATTTTGGATACTGTTGGGGTGGACGACAGGGGAAAGCGGTGGGGCACAGGGCTCTGGCACAGAGTCTGTCCCTGCTGCTCAGAAGGGAAGGGGGAAAACGATCAGAGTGGTAGTCATTGTGGACTCCATAGTTAGGGGGACAGATAGGAGGTTCTGTGGGGACGAGAGAGACTCACGGTTGGTGTGTTGCCTCCCAGGTGCCAGGGTTCATGATGTCTCTGATCATGTTTCTGGGATCCTTAAGGAGGATGGGGAGCAGCCCCAGGTCGTGGTCCACATAGGCACCAACGACATAGGTAGGAAGAGAGATGGGGATTTTAGGCAGAAATTGAGGGAGCTAGGATGGAAGCTTAGAGCTAGGATGAACAGAGTTGTTGCCTCTGGTTTGTTGCCCGTGCCACGTGCTAGTGAGGCAAGGAATAGGGAGAGAGGAGTTGAACACGTGGCTGCAGGGATGGTGTAGGAGGGAGGATTTTGGATTCTTGGATAATTGGGGCTCTTTCTGGGGTAGGTGGGACCTCTACAAGCAGGATGGTCTTCATCTGAACCAGAGGGGTACCAATATCCTGGGGGAGAAATTTGCTAAGGCTATTGGAGTGGGTTTAAACTAATCCAGGAGGGGGATGGGAATCAAAATTGTAGTTCAAGTATAGAAAAGGTTGAGAGTAGGGAGGTCTGAAATCAAGTTTCAGGGACACAAGATGGCACCTGCAAGCAAGAAGTTGGATTGAAGTGTGTCTACTTCAACGCCAGGAGCATCTGGAATAAGGTGGATAAACTTGCAGCATGGGTTGGTACCTGGGACTTCGATGTTGTGACCATTTCGGAGACATGGATAGAGCAGGGACAGGAATGGCTGTTGCAGGTTCCAGGATTTAGATGCTTCAGTAAGAACAGAGAAAATGGTAAAAGAGGGAGAGGTGTGGCATTGTTGGTCAATGACAGTCTTACAGTTGCAGAAAGGATGTTTGGGGACTCGTCAACTGAGGTAGTATGGG
This sequence comes from Hemiscyllium ocellatum, assembly GCF_020745735.1. Lineage (NCBI taxonomy): Eukaryota > Metazoa > Chordata > Chondrichthyes > Orectolobiformes > Hemiscylliidae > Hemiscyllium > Hemiscyllium ocellatum. Next base: position 112,494,969 of record NC_083408.1, read on the forward strand.
CTGAGGTTAGAAACAGGAAAGGAGAGGTCACCCTGTTGGGAGTTTTCTATAGGTCTCCGAATAGTTCCAGAGATGTAGAGGTAAGGATAGCAAAGATGATTCTCGATAGGAGTGAGAGAGACAGGGTAGTTGTCATGGGGAACTTCAACTTTCCAAATATTGACTGGGAACACGATAATACGAGTACTATAGATGGATCAGTTTTTGTCCAGTGTGTGCAGGAGGGCTTCCTGACACAGTATGTAGACAGGCCAACAAGGGGCGAAGCCACATTAGATTTGATAATGTGTAATGAGCCCGGCCAGGTGTTAGACTTGGAAGTTGGTGAGCACTTTGGTGATAGCAATCACAATTCTGTTATGTTTACTTTAGTGATAGAAAGAGGTAGGTGTACAGCACTGGGCAAGAATTACCACTGGGGAAAAGGCAATTACAATGCGATTAGGCAAGATTTAGAAAGCATATGATGGGGAAGGAGACTGCAGGGGATGGGCACATCAGAAATTAGATTCTTTATTAGATTAGATTACTTTATTAGATTACTTACAGTGTGGAAACAGGCCCTTCGGCCCAACAAATCCACACCGACCCGCCGAAGCGCAACCCACCCATACCCCTACATATACCCCTTACCTAACACTACGGGCAATTTAGCATGGCCAATTCACCTGACCCGCACATCTTTGGTCTGTGGGAGGAAACTGGAGCACCTGGAGGAAACCCACGCAGACACAGGGAGAACGTGCAAACTCCACACATTCAGTCGCCTGAGGCGGGAATTGAACCCAGGTCCCTGGCGCTGTGAGGCAGCAGTGCTAAATAATGTGGAGCTTATTCAAGGAAAAGCTACTGTGTGTCCTAGATAAGTATATACCTGTCAGGCAGGGAGGAAGCTGTAGAGCGTGGGAGCCGTGGTTTATGAAGGAAGTGGAATCTCTGGTCAAGAGGAAGAAGAAGGCTTATGTTAGAATGAGATGTGAAGGCTCAGTTACGGTGCTTGAGGGTTACTAGGTAGCCAGGAAAGACCGAAAGAGAGAGCTCAGAAGAGCCAGGAGAAGACATGAGAAGTTGTTGGTGGATAGGATCAGGGTAAACCCTAAGGCTTTCTATAAGTATTTAAGGAATAAAAGAATGATGAGAGTAAGATTAGGGCCAATCAAAGATAGTAGTGGGAAGTTGTATGTGGAGTCAGTGAATATTTTTCGACAGTATTCACTCTAGAAAATGACAATGTTGTCGAGGAGAATACTGAGATGCAGGCTACTGGACTAGGTGGGATTGAGGTTCACAAGGAAGAGGTATTAGAAATCCTGCAGTGTGTGAAAATAGATAGGTCCCGTGGGCCGGATGGGATCTATCCTAGGATCCTCTGGGAAGCCAGGGAGGAGATTGCTGAGCCTTTGGCATTGATCTTTAAATCGTCATTGTCTACAGAAATAGTGCCAGAAGACTGGAGGATAGCAAATGTGGTTCCCCTGTTCAAGAAGGGGCGTAAGGACAATCCTGGTTATTATAGACCAGTGAGCCTTACTTCAGTTGTTGGTAAAGTGTTGGAAAAGGTTATAAGAGATAGGATTTATAATCATCTAGAAAAGAATAATTTGATTAGGGATAGTCAGCATAGTTTTGTGAAGGGTAGGTCGTGCCTCACAAACCTTACTGAGTTCTTTGCGAAGGTAACCAAACAGGTAGATGAGAGTAAACCGGTTGATGTGGTATATATGGATTTCAGCAAGGCATTCGATAAGGTTCCTCACAGTAAGCTATTGTACAAAATGTGGAAGAATGGGATTGTGGGAGATATAGCAGTTTGGATCAGTAATTAGCTTGCTGAAAGAAGACAGAGGGTGGTGGTTGATGGGAAATGTTCATCCTGGAGTCCAGTTACCAGTGGTGTACCGCAAGGGTCGGTGTTGGATTCACTGCTGTTCGTCATTTTTATAAATGACCAAGATGAGGGCAGAGAAGGGTGGGTTAGTAAATTTGCAGATGATACTAAGGTCGGTGGAGTTGTGGATAGTGACGAAGGATGTTGTAGGTTACAGAGAGACATAGATAAGCTGCAGAGCTGGGCTGAGAGGTGGCAAGTGGAGTTTAATGTGGACAAGTGTGAGGTGATTCACTTTGGTTGGAGTAACCGGAATGCAAAATACTGGGCTAATGGTAAGATTCTTGGTAGTGTAGATGAGCAGAGAGATCTCAGTGTCCAGGTACACAGATCCTTGAAAGTTGCCACCCAGGTTGACAGGGTTGTTAAGAAGGCATACAGTATTTTAGCTTTTATTCATAGAGGGATCGAGTTCCAGAACCATGAGGTTATGCTACAGCTGTACAAAACTCTGGTGCTGCCACACTTGGAGTATTGTGTACAGTTCTGGTCACCACATTATAAGAAGGATGTGGAAGCTTTGGAAAGGGTGCAGAGGAGATTTACTAGGATGTTGCTTGGTATGGAGGGAAGGTCTTACAAGGAAAGGCTGAGGGACTTGAGGCTGTTTTCGTTGGAGAGAAGAAGGTTGAGAGGTGACTTAATAGAGACATATAAGATATTCAGAGGGTTAGATGGGGTGGACAGGGAGAGCCTTTTTCCAAATCTGGTGACGGCGAGCACAAGGGGGCATAGCTTTAAATTGAGGGGTGATAGATATAGGACAGATGTCAGAGGTAGTTTCTTTACTCAGAGAGTAGTAAGGGTATGGAATGCTTTGCCTGCAACGGTAGTAGATTCGCCAACTTTAAGTACATTTAAGTTGTCATTGGACAAGCATATGGACATACATGGAATAGTGTAGGTTAGATGGGCTTCAGATTGGTATGACAGGTCGGCGCAACATCGAGGGCCGAAGGGCCTGTACTGCGCTGTAATGTTCTATGTTTAAATGTTCTATAAATCTGTCTATTCTTATTACATGTCAGTAAGCAGATTGTGACATAAATGTTCCTTTTTTTAAACAATGGGGGCATATGTTCCCACTCTGTCTATTTGTGTGATCTGACTTTACAAGGACTGTACGAATATTGTTGACAAGTTAAACCAGAAGATGGGAGTCAGAGAAAGGGCAGTGGCACTTCAAGACACAAATAACTTGAGGGTAGAGATTGAACAAAAAGAAGGATAAAGAGATTATTCAACTAATGACAACTCAAATTCAAAACAATTGAGAGGTATCAGTTTATCAATGACCTTGCTTTTGAGATGGTGTATAAAAGCCCAACAATGGAGTTAGCAGTCTTGCATTCCTTTGTGCTGCAAATGTGTTGCTGGTCAAAGCACAGCAGGCCAGGCAGCATCTCAGGAATAGAGAATTCGACGTTTCGAGCATAAGCCCTTCATCAGGAGTAAGAGAGAGCAGCCAAGCAGGCTTACTCCTGATGAAGGGCTTATGCTCGAAACGTCGAATTCTCTATTCCTGAGATGCTGCCTGGCCTGCTGTGCTTTGACCAGCAACACATTTGCAGCTGTGATCTCCAGCATCTGCAGACCTCATTTTTTACTCTTATATTCCTTTGTGCTGAATTGGCGAGCCAGCAGTTATAGAGTCATAGAGATGTACAGCATGGAAACAGACCCTTTGGTCCAACCTGTCCATGCTGACCAGATATCCTACATTAATCTAGTCCTATTTGCCAACATTTGGCCCATATCCCTCTAAACACTTCCTATTCATATACCCATCCAGATGCCTTTGTAATTGTACCAGCCTCCACCACTTCCTCTGGCAGCTCGTTACATACACATACCACTCTCTGCGTGAAAACGTTGCCCATTAAGTCCCTTTTAAATCCTGCCCCTCTCACCTTAAACCTATGCCCTCTAGTTTTGGACTCCCCTGTCTATTTACCCTATCCATGCCCCTCATGATTTATAAACCTCCACAAGGTCACCTCTCAGCCTCCAACGCTCCAGGGAAAACAGCCCCATCCTATAGCTCAAACCCTCCAAACCCCAACATCTAATTTAAGTGTCACAGTTTCTTCTCTTTAAAAACTTATTTTAACATTGTCCAAGGAACTTTGTTGAACTGTAACTTCTGTTTCACTGTTTTGGTGAAAGAAAGTTGATGTCTTGTAGATTGTTGGCTGTTTTCACAGGCTGGAGGTTTTTACTTTGTACCCTGCAGTTAGGGATTTTGCTATAAATAGGTGCTGCACGCTGTTGAGCACTTAAGTGATTGCTGTTTCAATAGGTTTGTTGTAGAAAGGGTTCAATGCTGTGGGGGTCATGTGACAAGCCTCTGTGGGGGTGGGGAAACAGTTTTCATCAATACAAAAGTTTGCATTGCATTCAGTCGACTGTCTGTGACCCATCTCAGAGGTTAAGTGGAAAATCAATAACACAGCATCTTGCAGGATAGCTATAACTTGAAATTCTATTGTATCTCTTTGTTTCTTGGAGACAGTCATTTGGAGCAAGTTATAAGAAATTAGTTAGCATCCCAGTCCTATCAGAATGTATACGAAGCTATATATTTCATTTTTAGGACAATAAACTAAAATGGAAGCTGGACTGGTCTAACTCAAATACAGGGGAACTTTACATCTCAAAAGGCTACATGTACTGATGGATTATGTTGATCTAATGTTGCTTTTCAAAGGACCAACAAGGAGAAGTCAAAACTGAGCAGCACCAAGAGTTTTTCCAGTTCTGGAAATTCTGCCTGACAACAGCTCTCTGATTGATTGAGTTGCAGAGGGTTTAAAAACCTGTAGGCGCCCATATAAACATAGGAAAAGAAAAGGCTAGAGCCTGGACGGAGAACATCTCCCTCTCTGTCTCCGGGGAAAAAAAAAGTTTAAAAGAAATAATTTACACAAGAAAAGATCCAAGTTCACCTGATCAACCATTGAATTCAGGAAATTCCATCTTCCTACTGTCAACAGTGTATCAACATTACAAAAATGTGAGAAAATAGCTTTCCATTTTTTTGATCCTTGGAATCTTTGTTTATCCCTCTGATATTATTTTCCCATCCATAGTATATGTGTTAAATCAGTTCTCTTTTGCCTGTCTTAACTGTGATTGAGTTTATGTGGGTTCTGGGGCTTGGAAGGAGCATAGTTTAACTTGCATAATCATGCGTTCCTTTTTTTAACTGCTCTTGGTAAAGTTAAGCATGTTACAATAAAGAGGCTTTTTTTCCTGTTACTGAAAATACACCTTGTGTGAATTGCTTTCATCCTGCATAGCAATCAGTTAGCAAATTGGTCAGCGTAACTATTCTTATCTGACCCAAACTGATTGTACACCTCAATATTTAGCATTGAGGCAATATTTCCTTTGTACTAATGTCATCTCTAGTTATCACAGCTAGCCCTCCACTTCTTCCTTACTGCCAGTCCTTCTGAAATCTGATGTACTCTAAAGGCACAATCATTGTTATATTGCCATGCTGTTTAATGGGTGTCAGATCATCCATATTTAATGATTTTTATGTCATCATTTCAGCTGTTTTGTCACAAAAGGCTCTGATACAGAGCCTTTAGAACTTTTTAAAGCCCTCTGGATCATGATAGTTACAGGATTCGCAATACATTGGTTACATCACAATACAGGTACAAACCATCCTTGTGGTATATCTTCCACATTCTCCCTGAATCAAGCCCATGTCTTCCACACCAGCCTTTGTACCACACACTTAACTTTCTAATATTATTTTGCTATAACTGAGACGAGCAGTGCACTGTTGCTAGTTCCATGACTTCACAGGTAATAATATACAATAAAAATATTTTGCCTGATACCAAGATGGTAAATTAAATACCTTATCTTCATAAGATTTAACATACAGTATATATAATGTAGAAGTATAAATGTTTATGCCTCTAATTACCTCAAAAGTGTGACGAACTTAGACTATGATGTTGCGGCCATAACAGAGACGTGGGTTTCACAGGGGCAGGAAGGGTTGCTTGATGTTCCAGGGTTTAGAACATTTAAAAATATCAGGGAGGGTGGAAAAAGAGGAAGGAATGTAGCATTGCTAATCAGAGAGTGCATCACAGCTACGGAAATGAAGATTGTTGAGGAAGGTTTGTCTACTGAATCAGTGTGGATAGAAGTTAGGAATAGCAAGGGAACAGCCACCTCATTGGGGATTTTCTACAGATCACCTAATAGTAGGAGAGAGATTGAAGAACTCATAGACAGGCAGATTTTGGAAAAATGCAGATGTAGCAGTGTTGTTGCTTTGGGTGATTTCAACTTCTCAATATTGACTGGAACCTCCTAAGTGCAGATGGTTTGGAAGGAGCTGTTTTTGTCAGGTGTGTTCAGGAGGGTTTCCTTACTCAGTATGGAGACAGACCGACGAGGGGAGAGGCCATTTTGGATTTGGTGCTCAGCAATGAGCCAGGACAGGTGTCAGATCTTGTGGTGGGAGAACAGTTTGGTGAGAGTGATTACAACTGCCTCACATTTAGCATAGACTTGGAGAGGGAAAGGTGCAGTTACTGAGGGAAGATATTTAATTGGAGAAAAGGAAATTATGACGCTATCAGACAGGATTTGGGATGTAAAGACTGGGAGCAATTGTTCCACAGAAAGGGCACAGTAGACATGTGGAGACTATTTAAGGAGCAGTTTTGCAAGTGATGCACGAATTTGTTCCTCTGAGACAGGTAAGACGGGGTAGGATTAAGGAACCTTGAATGATGAGAACAGAGGAGCTTCTCGTCAAAAGGAAGAAGGCAGCTTATGTAAGGTGGAGGAAGCAATGATCTAGCACAGCTTTAGAGGATTACAGGCTTGATAGGAAGGAGCTAGAAATGGACTGAGGAGAGCCAGAAGGGGGCACGAAAAAGGTTTGGCAAGAAGGATTAGGGAGAACCCAAAGGCATTTTACTCATTCGTGAGGAATAAGAGAATGATTAGGGAGAAGGTAGGGCCAATCAGGGATAGCGTAGGGTACTTGTGCGTGGAGTCTGAGCAGATAGGGGAAGCCCTCAATGAGTTTTTTCTTTCGGTTTTCACGAAGGAAAGGGACCTTGTTATGAATGAGAACTTTGAGGAGCTGGGATACAGGCTTGACCAGATCAAATTGATGAAGTTGATGTGCTGGAAATTTTGGCAAACATTAAGATTGATAAGTCCCCCGGGCCAGACCAGATTTATCCCAGGCTGCACCGGGAAGTGAGAAAAGGGGTTGCTAAGCTGTTGGCAAAGATCTTTGCCTCCTCACTCTCCACAGGAGTCGTACCGGAGGATTGGAAGGAGGCGAATGTTGTTCCTCTTTTCAAGAAGGGGAGTAGGGAAATCCCTGGCAATTACAGACCAGTCAGTCAGTCTTACGTCTGTGGTCAGTAAAGTTTTGGAAAGAATTCTGAGGGATAGGATTTATGACTATTGGGCAAACCATAGTGTGATTAAAGGAAGTCAGCATGGCGCTGTGAGGGGCAGGTCATGCCTCATAAATCTTATTGAGTTCTTTGAGGAGGTGACAAGACAGGTCAACGAAGGTTGAGCAATGGATGTGGTGTATATGCACTTCAGCAAGACATTTGATAAGGTTCCCCATGGTAGGCTCATTCATAAAGTTAGGAAGTATGGGATACAGGGAGATTTGGCTGTCTGGATTCAGAATTGGTTGGCTGACAGAAGGCAGAGAGTGGTTGTAGATGGAAAGTATTCTGCCCTGAGGTCCCGCAGGGCTCTGCTCTTGGGCTTCTGCTCTTTGTAGTTTTTATAAATGACTTGGATGAGGAGGTTGAGGGGTGGGTTAGTAAATTTGCTGATGACACAAGGTTGGACGTGTCGTTGATAGTATTGAGGGCTACTGCAGGCTGCAGTGTGAAATAGACAGGATGCAGAGCTGGGCTGAGAAATGGCAGATGGAGTTCAACCTGGATAAATGCGAAGTGATGCATTTTGGAAGGTCGAACTCGAATGCTGAATATAGGATTAACTTAGATTACTTACAGTGTGGAAACAGGCCCTTCGGTCCAACAAGTCCTCACCGACCCTCTGAAGAGCAACCCACCCAGACACAGTCCCCTACATTTTACCCCTTCACCTAACACTATGGGCAATTTAGCATGGCCAATTCACCTAACCTGCTCATTTTTGGACTGTGGGAGGAAACCGGAGCATCCGGAGGAAACTCACGCAGACATGGGGAGGATGTGCAAACTCCATACAGACAGTTGCCTGGGGCGGGAATTGAACCCGGTCTCTGGTGCTGTGAGGCAGCAGTGTTAGCCACTGTACCAGGTCTTGGCAGTGCTGAGGAACAGAGGGATCTTGGTGTTCAAGTACAAAGATCCCTCAAAGTTGCCACCCAAGTGGATAGGATTGTTAAGAAAGCATAAGGTGTTTTGGCTTTCATTAACAGGAGGATCGAACTTAAGAGCCGTGAGGTTTTGCTACAGTTCTACAAATCACTGGTGAGACCACACTTGGAATATTGTGTCCAGTTCTGGCCGCTGAACTATAGTAAAGATACAGAGGCTTTGGAGAGGGTGCAAAGAAGGTTTACCACAATGCTGCCTAGACTGGAGGGTTTGTCTTATGAAGAGAGGTTGACTAAGCTTGGACTTTTCTCTCTGGAGAGAAGGAGGAAGAGAGGTGACCTGATCGAGGTGTACAAGATAATGAGGGGAATGGATAGGGTCAATAGCCAGAGACATTTCCCCAGGGCAGGATTGACTGGTACGAGGGGTCATAGTTTTAAGATACTAGGAGAAAGGTATAGAGAGGATGTCATAGGAAGGTTCTTTACGCAGAGAGTTGTGAATGCATAGAATGCATTGCGAGTGGTAGAAGCAGAGCCATTCGGGATATTTAAGCAACTGCTGGACATACACATGGATAGCAGTAAATTGAGGGGTGTGTAGGTTAAATTATTTTATTTTACATTAGGATTAATCCTCAGCACAACTTCATGGGCCAAATGGCCTGTTCTGTGCCATTTTCAGCATTCTATGTTCTTAAAACACATACTCTCTCTCTGAAACAACCTCTGCAGAGGTCCACTTTAGAACAACTTTTTTCTGCCATTAGAATTATTTTTGAAGGCAAAAAATACAATGCATAGGCTTTTCTGAAGTCTTTGACTCTGATCTTCTGCCACATATCATTAATTCAGTAATCACATGTGGTGCCTGGAGTCTTGGCAGACCCAGCTTGCTCAGGAGCTACAATATTGAGAAATTCCTGACAAACAATAATATTCACCCGAAAATCAACAACAGGTTTCTTTTCAGAAGTAGAAGAAATCAGCAGGTCAGTTCTTCCTCACAGGCAACATATTCCCCAACTAATTCTAAAGTACCAAAGTACTCTCCACCTCGTCACTGTTCAGACAACTCCAACAGGGATCAATAGCAAAGCAAGTAGTTATCATTAATCAAATAATTTCTAGGAGGCCTTGTTAAAAAAAATTCTGCTATCACAGAGACCTTCCAATTACATCTTTTTTAAAAAATGCCCGCTCCAAATATTTTCACAATACTTGAAATAAATCAATTTCCACACCTTCAAAATTTAAGGTTTCCATGCAACATTTATAGAATCCCTACAGTGTGGAACCAGGCCATTTAATATGACTTGTTACAAAAAACAATTGCCCTATGCCAATTTGCTTACGGCTCAGCATAATCCAGAGATTAATATCATTGAAGTTCCAGTTTTTTAAAAAAAATTAGTCTCTCATTGTTCCTGCTCTCCCCAGCAGAGCTAGTTTCCTAATCCCATATTGTTGATAGCTACATAGACTACAACAACTGGATCCTCCCCATCCTCTCCAGCCCACAGCCAATGTCCTCAATCCTGATCCTGAACAGACAATACAACCCTCTGGTATCTATCCTGGCTGTAGACAACTGGGTCTCTGCTCCTGACTGTCCTCTCTAAGACTCTGTCATCCTTTCAGGCACTTTAAGACACTCCTTAAAACCTACAACAAAAACAGCATCTGCTGCAGAAACAGGATACATCTGAAGAAGGGTCACTGGACTTAAAACGTTAATTCTGTTTTCTTTTCACAGCTGCTGCCAGACCTGCTGAGTTTCTTTGGCGATTCTTGTTTCTGTTTGTTTCAGATCTCCACCATTCACAGTTCTTTGTTTTCATTTGCTCCTTAAAATCAATCTATTTTCCAAACCTCTTTGATTTAAGTTCTTTTCAGTCAACTGTCCTGATTATTTCATGTGGTTTGGTGTCAAAATTGGAAAGCCTGCAACATGTAACTAAATATGTTGCAGAATTGCAAGTTATAGTTATCAGTGTTTATATATGTGTGTTTTTAGCAGGAGATTTAATGTTAGACTAATTACAAAACAAGGTTTAATATATCTGATGGTGCTACAAAATGCAATCTAAATATCAGAGTTAGTGAGAATTGTATCTGAAAATGTTAAAATGAGAGATTGAATTTTGGTTACGCAAGGAGATTAATTATATCAGAGTATAATAGAGGGGGGCTGATTATATCAGAGTAGTATAGACTGAGATTGATTATAACAGAGTTTTAGAATAGGAGATTTAATATCTTAGAAATTGTAGCAACAACATAGGATGCCTTCCTTGAAGAAGCTCTCTTCCTCCCTCTACAAGGATTTCAGTGAGTCCCTCTCTCACTGCACCCCCCAGGTCATCTCCTCTGCATATAATGCATCAGAGAAGCACAGTGAGGAAAAATGTGCCAGTATGTAGTTAGGGAATTATTATGTCAGGAAGCACTACAACAGAATGTTTAATATATCAAGGAGTGTTATAGTCAGAGGTTTAACATATTGAAGAGTGCTGGAGTGAGAAATGGAATATATCAGTGTAACAATAAGATTTAATATATCAGAATTACTGTTGGAGATTTACTGCAACATGTTATTACAAGAGGTGGTTTAGTATATCAGAATTACTGTGGGAGGTTTTCAGAGGGTTACAGTGCAAGGCCTGATTTCAAGTCTAATAAGAGCATAAGAAATAGGAACAGAAGTAGGCCATTTGGTCCCTTGAGCCGACTCCACCATTTATTAGGATTGTGGCTAGTCTGTCGTTCCTCACTCCACTTTCCTACCCCTTCCCTGTCATCTTTGATTCCCCGACTGATTGAAGATCTCTCTCTCTCTCAGCCTTCAATACACACCTGGACTCTTCTCCCACAGCTCTCTGTGACAAGGAGTTCCAAAGACTTGAAACCAAAAAAATGAGAGAAGGTGATTGGGAGAAACCTAGGGAACTGAGGTTAAAGATTTGCAGTGTCATTTTCAGAGGATCACTTCTGTTCCTTTTGAACCACAAACAAATCTGAAAAATAAAACATTAAATCTCCTTGCATGGGTCTCCACATCTGTGGTGACCTTTCAGGAAGTTATGTCTTGAAGTGATATATTACAGTTGTCTCAATAAAACCACAACCTGCAGATTCCTGGAGAGTTCAGCGATGTAGGTGCCTTGATTAGTGACTTACAAATCAGGAAGGTTGTGGAATCCAGAAAGGGATCGATTGGTTCCACTTGTTGAAAGAGCGAACTCAATTGGATTCCCCTAGGCAGGCAATATTTTAAAAAAGAGTTAGACAGGAGGAAATGGGGAAGGAAGGAAAGAGAAGAGAAAAAGGGAAGGACAGAGGGGAAGGGAAAGGAGGAAGGCTGGAAAAAGCTAGGGAGAGAAAGGTTGGGAGGGAAAAAAGGAAGAAAAAGGAGGGAGGGATGAAATAATTCATTAAGAGATACTGGGATGAGTACAATTCTCATTGTGACCGAAAGCACCCAATTAGGTTAGACATCGATAAATTCGGATCACTGATTCACTGTGGACAGAACCATCCAGTGAATCTTGTTAACACAATGTCCAAGTTCAGACGGAAATAGTTTGAGACCTGTTTCTGGTGAGCACATCTTTAATTTACTTCAATCCTATATTTGCTGGGAACTCCCTGGCCCTCAGTTTCTCTCGGGCCTGCAGCCTGACAGTGTGGTGTGGGATTCATTCCTGGAACATGGGCATCACTGTCAAGGTTGGCATGTTACTGTCCTCAGAGGTTAGTTATATAATCAAATAGTCCCAAGACGCAACAGCACTGCAAGTGTACCCGACCAGGTGAGTTTGGCAGGGTATTGGTGAACTAATTCCTTTTTTACAATAATCCAAGTACTTCACACTGATCTTTATTTCCAATACAAGTATCCCCCACTTTTTGAAAGTTTGCTTTATGCTACTTCGTTTTCACGAAAGACCTACATGAGTACCTGTTTTCGCGAATCCGAAGAGGATTTTCACTTTTACAAAAGAACTGGCGAAATTTACCCCATATTAGTCATGCATTTTTGCTTTACGCCATTTGAGGGTATGAAAGGTTTCCTGGGAATGCTCTACTTTTGGATAGTGGGGGATACCTGTATTTTTTAAAAAACTGTAACTTTTTGTTGTGAAGCTGCTGTGACGATATTATGGCTTTAAGAGGTGAATTTTGTCCTTTAGTATTATGAAGAATGGTTGAACCAGAGGTAATGAGCAGTCTGCTCAAAGCCAATAAACCAAACAGCTTGTGAGACTCTGGGTTTTTTTTAAAAGTTGAAACAATAGAAGCAACTTGAATGGGTGGGATTAAGCTCTCACAGAATCAAGAGTTTTTGTTTCAGTTTTTCAGGAGCAGTTGCTGGGCTCTTGAAACTGGATGTGGAAACTGTTTTTCCTTTCCCTGTTCCTGGTAAAAGCTGCAGTTCTCTTCTTGCTGTGAGAATTACCCAGGAGTAAAAAATGAGGTCTGCAGATGCTGGAGATCACAGCTGCAAATGTGTTGCTGGTCAAAGCACAGCAGGTTAGGCAGCATCTCAGGAATAGAGAATTCGACGTTTCGAGCATAAGCCCTTCATCAGGAATAAGATGAAGGGCTTATGCTCGAAACGTCGAATTCTCTATTCCTGAGATGCTGCCTAACCTGCTGTGCTTTGACCAGCAACACATTTGCAGAATTACCCAGGAGACAATCTATTTTAATACATTTGCTTTCGCCAAGAGTGTGTTTATAGGATGTTCCTGTATTGGAACAGTTACTGTTTAACAGTTAAATAATCTATTATTCTGTTATATTTTCCAATAGAATTCAGTTATTCCAATTCTTTCTTTTGTTGTATTTTAACTAAAGTCTGCGAATAATGTATGTTTTTCTTCAAATCTGACAGTTTGACCAATTGATTTGCAACAAAGTTGCAATGCCCAGCATATACTTTTAAAATAAGAAAACTTCGGGACCTAGGCTATTTCCTTGACATATTTTGAGGGGGTTTGGTCTGGTCCATCACACTGCTTGTGACGACATTTGAAAATATAAATATTAGATCATTTGCATCCATAACGCTGTTCATCCCTGCCAAAAGCAAACCAAAGAACTGCAGATGCTGGAAAGCCGAAACAAAAACAGAAAGTGCTGGAAAAGCTCAACAGGTCTGGCAGCATCCGTGGAGAGAAAACAGAGTTAATATTTTGGGTCCAGTGACCTTTCTTCAGAATTGATTTTAGCTGGGAAAATGTTGGCATTTATGCTGAAGATGTAAACAGGGGCTTGGAGCCAACAATAGATGGAGATGGAGCCCAGAGAGAGAGAGAGAAACAACTGGGCAGACAAAGAACTGAGTAAACGACAGCCTGGGGGGAGTGAATAGCTGCTAATGGGGAGCATTAGCAGCTGACAATGGCTAGTGTATCAGAACAGACCAAGAGGTGACAAGGCCGAGTGTGTGGGGTTGAGGTAAGGACATGAGATAAGGTGGCTCAAGCCCTAACGTTATCGAAATCGGTATTACGTCACAAAGGCTGCAGGTTCCTAAAGTGGAAATTGAGATGTTATACTTCCAGCTGACACTGGCCTCCACTAGAGTACTGCAGCAAGTTCAAGACAGAGATGTTGGCCAGGGAACAGTGTGGTGTGCTTTTCCAGCAACTTCTGCTTTTGTTACTGTTCCCTGTTAGAGTTTGAAGGTGAGTTGATAGGTGTATTAGTGTCATAGTAAGGGTTCAGCAAAGATTTACAAGGATGTTGCCAGGGTTGGAGGATGTGAGCTATAGGGAGAGGCTGAACAGGCTGGCGCTGTTTTCCCTGGAGCGGAGGCTATGAGGTTTACAAAATTATGAGGGGCATGGATCGAGTAAATAGGCAAAGTCTTTTCCCTGGAGTTGGGGAGTCCAGAATTAGAGGGCATAGATTTAGGGTGAGAGGGGAAAGATATAAAAGAGACCTAGAGGGGCAACTTTTTCACACAGAGGGTGGTACGGGTATGGAATGAGCTGCCAGAGAAAGCTAGTACAATTGCAACATTTAAAAGGCATTTGGATGGGTATATGAATAGGAAGGGTTTGGAGGGATACGGGCTGGGTGCTGGCAGATGGGACTAGATTGGGTTGGGACATCTGGACGTCATGGACGGGTTGGACCGAAGGGTCTGTTTCCATGCTGTGCATCTCTATGACTCTATGACTCTAGATCAGTTGGTTTGCAATATGCAGCAATGTCAGTGTGGGTTCAATTCCCACACCAGCTGAGGTCTCTCAGAAGGATTTTCCTACTCATTCCTCTCCTGCCCCCTGAGGTACAGTAACCCTCTGGTTAAACCACCACTGGCTGTCTCTCGCTGATGAGGAAGCAGCCCTATCGTCTGGTGGCACTAGGGTGACCTTACCTTCAGTGTAATTGCTGGACTTGAATCTGCAGCCTTCAACAAACAATCTGGAAATAGGGAGGTGATAGCCTTGTGGTATCATTGCTGATCTGTTAATCTAGAGACACAGGTAATATTCTGGGGACCCAGGTTCGAATCTCACCACAGCAGATGATGGAATTTAAATTCATTAGAAATCTGGAATTGTAAGTCTAATCATGCCCATGAATTCATTGTCAAATGCTGGGTGGGAAAACCCATCTGGTTCACTAATGCCCTTTTGGGAAGAGAACTGTCATCCTTACTTGGTCGGGCCTCCATTGGTGGTAAAGTAGGAGGTATCATGGATAGTGAGGAAGATTCTCAGAAATTGCGGCTGAGAAATGGTAAATGGAGTTTAATATAGATAAGTGTGAGGCCTTGCATTTTGGAAAGTCAATTCAAGGTAGGAGTTTCATGGTGAATGGTAGGGCCTTATGGAGTGTAGTGGAACAGAGGGACCTTGGAGTTCAGGTGCATGGGTCTCTGACAGTGGAGTCACAAGTAGATAGGGCAGTGAAGGCAGCTTTTGGCACTTTGGCCTTCATCAGTCAGGGCATTGAGTATAGAAGTTGGGAAGTTATATTGCAGTACTACAGAATGATGGTGAGGCCGCACTTGGAGTACTGTGTTTAGTTTTACCTTGTTGTAGGAAGGATGTTATTAAACTGGAAAGAGTGCAGAATAAATTTAAAAAGATGTTGCCAGGACTCAATGGTCTGAGTTACAGGGAGAGGTTGGATAAGCTACGGCTTTTTTCTTTAGAACGTAGGAGACTGAGGAGGGGGGGGGCTACCCCATAGAGGTGTATAATATCATGAGAGGCATGGATAGGGTGAATGCACTCAGTCTTTTTCCCAGGGTTGGGGAATCGAGGACTGGAGGGCATCAGTTTAAGGTTAGAGGAGAAAGAATAAAAGGGAACCTGAGGGGCAAATATTTTACACAGAGGGTGGTACGGATATGGAATGAGCTGCCAGTGGAAGTGGTTGAGGCAGGTACATTAACAACATTTAAAAGACATTTGGACAAATACATGGATAGGAAAGGTTTAGAAGAATATAGGCCAAGTGCAGGGAATCAGGGTTAGCGTGGATGGACATTTTGGTTGGCATGGACCAGTTTGAGCCAAAGGGCTTGTGTAGGACTCTTTGACTCCACACCCACAGTAATATGGTTCATTCTTTACTGTCCTCTGGGGTGGGCAATAAATACTGACCTTGACAGTGACACGCTCATCCCATGAATATATATATGTGAAGCAGCTTAGCTGGCACAGATTGGATAGGCTGAATGGCCTCATTAAATGCCAACAATCTTTATATCACAGCCATCCTGCCTTCAAGGGACACTGTCCTATCTTTATTCATTTACACTCACTGACACCACTCCCAAGCCTTATACCATCTCAATCAGAGTCTGACCAATTGAAAGAATGGTGGGCGCTGAAAGTCAGAAACAAAAACAGAAATTGCTGGAAAAGCTCAGCAGGTCTGACAGCATCTGTGGAGAGAAATCAGAGTTAACGTTTCAGGTCCAATGGCCAGTCTTCAGAATTACTCTCGGGAGAGGTGACGACCGAGTGGTATTATTGCTGGATTGTTAATCAAGAGACCCAGGTGATGTTCTGAGGATCTGGGTTCGAATCCCACCACAGCAGAATTTGAGTTCAATAAAAATTTGGAATTAAAAGTCTAATGACGACCATGAACTGATTGCCAGAAAAGTCCATCTGATTCACTAATGCCCTTTACGGAAAGAATCTGCCATCCTTATCTGGTCTGGCCTACATGTGACTCCAGACCCACAGCAATGTGGTTGACTCTTACCTGCCCTCTGGGTAATCGCTGCTGTTCTAACCAGTGATACCTTCATCCTATGACGGATCATCCTATGGGTGGCACGGTGGCTCAGTGGTTAGCACTACTGCCTCACAGCGCCAAGGACCTGGGTTCAATTCCTGCCTCGGGCATCTGTCTGTGTGGGTTTCCTCCCACAGTCACAAAGATGTGCAGGTTAGGTGATTTGGCCATGCTAAATTGCCTGCAGTGTTGGATGGTTTAGTCAGGGGTGAATGTAAGGGAATGGGTCTGGCCGGGTTGTTATTCGGAGGGTCGGTATGGACTTGTTGGGCCAAAGGGCCTGTTTCCACACTGTACGGAATCTAGTCTAATAAAGAAAAATATATATATTTTCCCTCCTGTCCACAGTTTTTGCACTTAGCCAGAAACAACCCTAAGCCCCTGGCCCCAATCACATCTCCTGCAGTCCAACACAAGCTGCAGTCCTTAATTAATCAGTTGTTATTGGCTCCCCCAGATAGGAACCCTGATCAAAGGAATTCTGTAACTTTAAGCTGAACAGATCTGGAAAATATAGAAGCAGAATTTCCCCATGTAGCTCCAAACTGGGATAGATTTTCTGTTTTAGCTGAGCATGTGTGGGACGACACAAGGAGGGGAAAAGAATGGAGGGAGGAGAGGATTATGAAAGAGCTAACCACGACAAAGTGACTCCCAGATCTTCAGAGCCCAGGGCTGAAGTAGGTTTCATTAAAACTAGAAAAATGTTCATGCAGCTCCCTGTAAACTTGTATTTTTCATGAGGACCATGATTCAAAAGTGTTTTTTTTAAAGAATACTATGCTGAAGATATTAATGCAAGCTTCCATTTGATGCAATAAAAGCCAATCTGGGCGCTTATTAACGCTCTGGTTTAGGTTCAGTTGGAGTACACTGTAAATTTGGCTCTGGGTTTCCTCTCTGCTCTCTCTCTCTCTCCCTGTCTGTTGAGTAAAGCCTCACATGCAGCTCATATGTAGATCTGTTTTGGATTGTAAAATAGGATTATTGCGCTAAAGTGTGATTAGGATGGTTAAACACAATTAATTGGAACAGACCTAAGTCGCCGAGGGAGCACGGCTGCTTTTGGCCACTTTCCAGGTTCTGAATTGGAGCGAGGGAGAGAGCAGGCGGAGAGTTGCAAAATCTTGCTATGTGCCTTTGTATAGTCTCCGAGCCAACTTGTCTCAGCCCAGATTAAATACAGCTGAGAATGTTGGTGCAGACCTGCTGTGTGTGTTCCCGTGGGGATAGGCAGGAACATTGAGGCCAGACTTGGTTTGGTTGAAGTGCTGGATGAAAGCTGTCATGTACTCAGGGCAAGAATCCAGGTGTATCGGCGAGGGAGTGGGAGTAATTTCGCTTTCTTTATATAAAAAAAAGTTCTATTAAACTTCTGAACTTTAATCAGGATTGCTACCAGGCTGACAATTGTGATTTAGTTACAAATCAGCAATCAGGGAGCTTTAAGGAGGTGGAGTGGTGGGGAAAGCTGAAAATTCCCTTCTCTCTTTCTCATCCAAATGCTCGTTTTTAAATACATGTATACCAGGAAAAACAGTTGAGGATTTTGCACCTCTGATTAAGCGAGAGAAAGCAGACTCTCGTCAGTTGAGAGAGTTTAAATTGTGGGTAAATGCTGCACACACACATCCCTGCACAGTCTGAATGAGCACTGAACTTTCACCGCACTATTCACACATCGACTGACACTGCTGCACTTCTTGGTGAGAGATATACTGACAAGAGTTCTTCCATGTGGAGGGAAAGACCCATCTGTGTCAGAGAGATAGCAAGAAATCAGATCGTGAATTTGGTAGAAATGTGAAGAGAGAGATGTGGAACTGGCTACCACAGGGTTAGTTGCGGCTGTTAGTATAGGCGCTATACAAGGGAAGGGGGTGATAAAGGCAAAGTAGTCCAGATGCTGGCAATCCGACACAAAAAAAAACTAGACAGTACTGGAGTAGCACAGCAAGTCTGTGGAGAGAGAATGAGTTAATATTTCAAATCTAGTCCTTGGTTCACAGACAGGAGAAGGGATAGATGGGTCCAAGGGGCGATTGAGATGACAAAAGATTGGGAGATGGCTCAGGTGGAGTGTGGACAGCAGGATGGAGTTTTGGGGCTGAATGTGTTGGAAATTCTCTGTTTTCAGGTGTCAGCCTCACCAGTTGAGATAGCAGCACCTTGTCCAGGCTGACATTCCACTCCTCTGAGTCTGTCTATGCAGACCCAGGATCACGAGGAGAAAGTGAGGATTGCAGATGCTGGAGATCAGAGTTGAGAGTATGGTGCTGGAAAAGCACAGCAGGTCAGGCAGCATCTGAGGAGCAGGAGAGTCGACATTTCAGACATAAGCCCTTCCTCAGAATGAGCTGATGATTCCTGATGAAGGGCTTATGACCAAAAAATTGATTCTTCTGCTCCTTGGATGTTGCCTGACCTGCTGTGCTTTTCGAGCACCACAGACCCAGGATCACTCCCTTACGCACAAAGACACACACATGCACATAAGCACACTCACGCACGCATACACACACACACACAAACACACACAAACACTCGCGCACACACAAACACTCATGCACACTCACACACACACACAAACACTCACGCGCACATACACACACACAAACACTACGCACATGCACACACACACAAACACTCGCACGCGCGTGCACACACACGGTTTGGAGGTGACTGAACAGCCCAGTGTTGGAGGCACACCCTTTTCCTTGGGCTGCTGTATGCTGAAGTGGCTGTTTCAGACACACTCCTTCCACCTGGGGCCTGTTGGAGATCCTCGAATTGCAGATGCCTCTTCTCTAGTTTGGGAGGTTTTTGGCTGAGAGATCCCCATGACACTTTGACTTCCCGTTCCAGGAATCACTGCCACACACTGAGAAAACAAAGCAAGAGGGAGCATTGTCCCTGAGGCGTCGGGAAGTTTAATTTCTTTCAGGGAGACTTTGAAGACACCAGGAGGGTATTTCGTCTGCTGTACTGGTAACAGCTTGACCTGATAAAGCTCAGGGGGATTAGAGAGGCTTTTTTGAAAGTCTTGTGTCAGGCATGTGGAGGATGTGGCCAACGTGATTGACTGTTACCAATATGTCAATACTGGGGATGTTGAGCTAGAGAGAACCCTGATATTGCAGTGCCTATCCTGCAATACACTTGTCAGATTTAGTGGAAGCGTCACTGGTGATATTTCCCCAAGGACTGGAGCTGTCTGCTGGACGTTGTCCATGTCTCTAACTCATTCGGGAGAGTAGGTAACATTGTGACCCTGTACGCCGTGAGCTTGGTGCTGGGTTTGCAGTCTTTGTCATCAAGCACTCTTATCTCGGATGGCCAAAGGCTGCACTAGAACAATGGAGGCCATGTGAAATTACATCGTGAATGTCTACCCTCCCTGAGAGGTGCCATGTTGGCCAATAGCTCAGTGGGGATCTTGATCACTGGGATCGGCGGGGGGTTGGAGGAACGGTGCCGGGGGGACCGGACAGTGTTGTGTGGCAAGAGCAGGCTGGAAGAGGAGCTTTGTTCTCTGGATGTTTAGCCTAAGGCCCATTCCTCCATATGGCTATGAGAAGGTGTCAATGATGGTTTGAAGCCCAGCCACTGAGTGTGTGTGCACACAAGCATCATCTGTGTACTGAAACTTGACAACAGAGGCTGGGGTTGTCCTGGGTGTGAACTGGAGGTGGCACAAGTTTCCAATTTGTCCTGGAGAGAAGCTCCACACCAGTGAGAAACAACATGGAGATGGGGTGGAGTTGGTCAGTGAACAAGACAGAGAAGAGGATTAGTGCAATGACACAGCCTTACCCAATCCTGTTTTAGTTTGGGCCAGTGGTGGGTCTGTTAGTGAGGGTTACGGGTTGTTGTCATTTAGCAGATGGGTGATGGAGACCTCAGCTCCTGTAACAAGCCGGCTGCAACTCTTTCTCTGCTATTTTCCACTCAGCCAATCATTTACCAGCTTTCCTTCTGAGTGGCTCCCCCTGGTGGTGGTAGCACTCACTGCTCCCCACTGTATCCTCACTGGCTTGGTGCTGCTTCAATCCCCACAGGGTCAAATACTACCAAGTGTCGTACTGAGGGAGTGCTGCACTGCCAATGCAATGAAATGGTAGGCCAAGGTCTGTTTGGTTTTGTGGTATTGCTGGAACAACATAACAGAATGAAACCTCGATTTGATTCGCTAATTAAACAAGGAGAGCTCATACTCGCTTTCATTTAGAAGGTTAAGGTGTGATTGATCAAAGCTCTCCAAATATTGAGGGGAACAGGTAAGGCCAATTGGGAGAGGGTTGTATTGTTTTCCTTGAAGAGAGGAGATTTGTCGAATGCGTTCAAAAACATGAGGGGTTTGGACAGGGTATATTGGGAGAAACGGTTCCTGTTGGTGGAAGGTTTGAGAATGCAAGGGTGCGGTTTAGCACGAGAAGCAAAGACAATATGAAGAGAAACTATTTCATGCAGTGTGTGCTTGGGGTCAGGATTGAACCCCTGAGGGTGTGGTCGAGGCAGATTCAAATGCGGCCTTCAACACAGAGTGGGATGATTATTTGAAAAGGAGCAACAAAGAGTTCCTGGGAGAAGGCAACATAACGGAACTAAGTCATGATGCTAATTTGGGAGAGTCAGTGAAGTCACAGTGGGCCGAATAGCCTCTTCAGCATTGTAACAACTCAGTGTGAAACTGGGAGGAATATTCCCACCATTTGTGGAATCTGGGAAAGGGACATAGTCTAAAATTTAGAGTGAAATGAGGAAACATTTAGATACACACAAGATAGTAAACGTTTGGAATTCCCTTCCAGAAATGGCCAATAATGCTCGATCAATCGTTCATTTCAAATGAGAGCTTGATGATTGTTTTGTAATCCAGAGTTGATGAGGAGATGGGGCAATAATGGATAATTGGATTTGGCTTCCCCTTGGACCAAGATCTCCTTGGGCAGTGGCAGCTAACTCTTTACAGAAGGAATTTAATGAAGGTGAGGATTTGAGATAAGGTTCCTTCCTTGTTCTCCCCAGATGGATGGGATGTACTAACATGCTATTCCAAGGAGAGGAGCAGATGTCAGGAATTTCGGCTAAGTGTCCATTTCAAATACTGGGGCAATGCCAGGTTACTTTGTATTTTGAACAGCGGAAAGCAGTTTATCAGCTTTATGCCCTTCTGACCACTTTGATCAATCAGAAACTCAAGCTAATCTTTTTCCCCATCTTAAACAGCTCGATTAAATTCCAGTCTGTAACTCACTCCTGGATATCTGTAATTCTGTATATAAACCACCCTGAACACCTCAATTAGATTCCTGCCTGTAACGCACTCCTGGCTATCTGTTATTCTATATATAAACCGCATTAAACACCTCGATTAGATTCCAGTCTGTACTCACTTGAAGGTATCTGTTATTCTATATATAAACCACCCCAAACATCTCGATTAGATTCCAGTCTGTAACTCATTCCTGGGTATCTGTTATTCCATTTATAAACCACCCTGAACACCTCGATGAGATTCCAGTCTGTAACTCCCTCCCGGATATCTGTTATTCTGTATATAAACCACACCAAACCCCTTGATTGGATTCCAGTCTGTAACTCACTCCTGGGTATCTGTTATTCTATATATAAACCACATCAAACCCCTCGATTAGATTCCAGTCTGTAACTCACTCCCAGGTATCTGTTATTCTGTATGTAAACCATCCCGAACCTCTCGATTAGATTCCAGTCTGTAACTCACTCCCAGGTATCTGTTATTCTGTATAGAAACCATCCTGAACCTCTCAATTAGATTCCAGTCTGTAACTCACTCCCAGGTATCTGTTATTCTGTATATAAACCATCCCAAACCCCTCGATTAGATTCCAGACTCCCGGGTGTCTGTTATGCTATATACAGATAACCCTGAACATCATCCCTTTGGTAGCAGCCGACAAGCATCCTAGCTCAGCAAACTGGGACACAGTTCCCTGGGTCACAGATCCCCCCGGGTCATAGTTTCCTGGGTCACAGATCCCCCCGGTTCACAGATTCCCCCGGTTCACAGTTCCCCACTGGTTCACAGTTCCCCATTGCGGGAACGGTGGCACGGTGGCACAGTGGTTAGCACTGCTGCCTCACAGCGCCTGAGACCCGGGTTCAATTCCCGCCTCAGGCGACTGACTGTGTGGAGTTTGCACATTCTCCCCGTGTCTGCGTGGGTTTCCTCCAGGTGCTCCGGTTTCCTCCCACGGTCCAAAGATGTGTGGGTCAGGTGAATTGCCCATGCTAAATTGCCTGTAGTGTTAGGTAAAAGGGGTAAATGTAGGGGCATGGGTGGGTTGCGCTTCGGCGGGTCGGTGTGGACTTGTTGGGCCGAAGGGCCTGTTTCCACACTGTAAGTAATCTAATCTAATCTAAGGGTCACAGTTTCCCCCCGGGGTGACAGTTCCCTGCTGGATATGGAGAGCATTCCCTGGAAGTTGAGTTGTGTCACCGCTGCTTTTGCTCAAACCCTTAACGGATTGAGGGAGGCAGAGAGAGAATGAAAAAGAAGCAATATAAAGCAGGGGCGGGAAGGAAATAAAGAAGTGTTCATTTCTGCAGCTTGTTTCACATCTTCAGGATATCTGAAAACATTTACAATAATATGATCACTGTTGTGATAGAGGAAACATAGCAGTCAGTTAGTGCACCGAATGTGATCACTAAAAAATCATCTGTTTCAGGCACTGGGGGAGGGATAATTGTTGGCTGGGACACTTGGGAGTATAGTACCAGGTTGAGACCAAATTACTATATTCTGGATTAGTGGTGCTGGAAAAGCACAGCAGTTCAGGCAGCATCCGAGGAGCAGTAAAATCGACGTTTTGGGCAAAAACCCTTCATCAGGAATAAAGGCAGTGAGCCTGAAGCGTGGAGAGATAAGCTAGAGGAGGGTGGGGGTGGGGAGAGAGTAGCATAGAGTACAATAGGTGAGTGGGGGAGGGGATGAAGGTGATACGTCAGGGAGGAGGGTGGAGTGGATAGGAGGAAAAGAAGATAGGCCGGTAGGACAAAGTCCGGACAAGTCATGGGGACAGTGCTGAGCTGGACGTTTGGAACTAGGGTGAGATGGGGGAAGGGGAAATGAAGAAACTGCTGAAGTCCACATTGTTGCCCTGGGGTTGAAGTGTTCCAAGGCGGAAGATGAGGCATACTTCCTCCAGGCGTCTGGTGGTGAGGGAGTGGTGCAGTAAAGGAGGCCCAGGACCTCCATGTCCTCAGCAGAGTGGGAAGAGGAGCTAAAATGTTGGGCCACGGGGCAGTGTGGATGGGTGCGGGTGTCCCGGAGATGTTCCCTAAAAGTGCTTTGCTAGGAGGTGTCCAGTCTCCCCAATGTAGAGGAGACCGTATCGGGAGCAACGGATACAATAAATGATATTAGTGGATGTGCAGGTAAAACTTTGATGGATGTGGAAGGCTCCTTTAGGGTGTTGGATGGAGGTGAGGGAGGAGGTGTGGGCACAGGTTTTACAGTTCCTGCAGTGGCAGGGGAAAGTGCCAGGATGGGAGAGTGGGTTGTAGGGGGGGAGGGGGGAGGGGCGTGAACCTGACCAGGTAGTCACGGAGGGAACAGTCTTTGCGGAAATCGGAAAGGGATGGGGAGGGAAATATATCCCTGGTGGTGGGGTCTTTGTGGAGGTGGCGGAAATGTTGGCAGATGATTTAGTTTATGCGAAGGTTTGTAGGGTGGAAGGTGAGCGTTCTGTCCTTGTTACGGTTGGAGGGGTGGGGTCTGAGGGCGGAGGTGCGGGATGTGGACGAGATGCGTTGGAGGGCATCTTTAAGCACATGGGCAGAGAACTTGCGATCTCTAAAGAAGGAGGCCATCCGATGTGTTGTGTGGTGGATCTGATCCTCCTGGGAGCAAATACAGCGGAGGCGGAGGAATTGGGAATACGGGATGACATTTTTACAAGAGGTAGGGTGGGAAGAGGTGTATTCTAGGTAGTTGTGGTAGTCAGTGGGTTTGTAAAAAATGTCAGTGTCAAGTCGGTCATCATTAATGGAGATGGAGAGGTCCAGGAAGGGGAGGGAGGTGACAGAGATGGTCCAGGTAAGTTTAAGGTCAGGGTGGAATGTGTTTGTGAAGTTGATGAATTGCTCAACCTCCTCACGGGAGCACGAGGTGGCGCCAATGCAGTCATCAATGTAGCGGAGGAAGAGGTGGGGAGTGGTGCCGGTGTAATTACGGAAGATCAACTCTTTTACGTAGCCAACAAAGAGACAGGCATAGCTGGGTCCTATATATGTGCCCATGGCTACCCCTTTGGTCTGGAGGAAGTGGGAGGATTCGAAGGAGAAATTGTTAAGGGTGAGGACCAGTTCGGCCAAACGAATGAGAGTGTCGGTGGGAGGGTACTGTCGGGGATGTCGGGAGAGGAAGAAAACGGAGGGCTTGGAGGCCCTGGTCATGGCGGATGGAGGTGTAGAGGGATTGGATATTCATGGTGAAGATGAGGCATTGGGGGCCGGGGAAACGGAAGTCTTGGAGGAGGTGAAGGGCATGGGTGGTGTCTCGAACGTATGTGGGGAGTTCCTGGACTAGGGGGGATAGGACAGTGTCGAGGTAGGTAGAAATGAGTTCAGTGGGGCAGGAGCATGCTGAGACAATGGGTCGGCCAGGGTGGTCAGGCTTGTGGATCTTGGGAAGGAGGTAGAACCGGGCAGTGCGGGGTTCTCGGACTATGAGGTTGGAAACTGTGGATGGGAGATCTCCTGAGGTGATCAGGTTATGTATGGTCTGGGAGATGATGGTATGGTGATGGAGGGGTGGGGTCATGGTCAAGGGGGCAGTAGGAAGAGGTGTCCTTGAGTTGGCGTTTGGCTTCAGCGGTGTAGAGGTCAGTGCGCCAGACTACCACTGCACCCCTTTATCCATTGGCTTGATGGTGAGGGCAGGATTGGAGCAGAGGGATTGGAGGGCTGTGCGTTGTGAGGGTGAGAGGTTGGAGTGGGGGAGGGGAGTAGACAGGTTGAGGCGGTTAATGTCCCAGTGGCAGTTGGAAATGAAGAGGTCGAGGGCAGATAATAGGCCAGCGTGGGGTGTCCAGGTGGATGCAGTGTGTTGGAGGTGGGCGAAGGGGTCCTTGGAAGGTGGGCAGGAGTCCTGATTGTGAAAGTAAGCTCGGAGGCGGAGGTGACGGAAGAATTGTTCGATGTCACGGCGTGTATTAAATTCATTGATGCGTGGGCGGAGGGGGATGAAGGTGTGTCCGTTGCTGAGGACTGATCGTTCGTCCTCAGTGAGGGGGAGGTCTGGAGGGATGATGAAAACTCGGCAGGGCTGGGAGCTGGGATCTGGTGTGGGTGTGGAGCTGGGAGTTGGGGGCAGAGCCGGTAACTGGAGTGGGTGTGATGGTGGGGTGAATGGGGGTGGAGTCATGAGCAGGGGTAGTGTTCCTCTCAGGGTTCTAGGGGCCAGGAATGGTGACAGTGGAATCTGTGGGAGGTGCGTGTCAGCAGAATGCAGGTGAGTGGCATTGGTGGGGGCGGAAGTGGTGGCAGACACGGCAGTAGGGGTGGCGGAAATCACTGAGTGTGTGACATCAGCGATGATGTGAGAGGTGGAAGTGATGTCACGTGTAATGCATGAGGAGTTGTGAGGAGCGGAAGTGGCTGTGGGAGTGGCCATGATGGGGGTGGAAGTGACATCATCAATCAGCATCGGGGTGGCAGCTGCACCAGCCGCATAGCTAATGGCAGCCGAGCAGTTCCAGAGGCCGGGGGAATCTTCTGGAATGTTTGAGGATCGTTGGTTATGGAGGTGGTTAAATAAAAGTTTGTTGTACTTACCGTTTTGGATGTTTGAGATGGAGTTGAAATACTGTTTGTTGAGAGTATGAATTCTCCTGAGGATGTAGTCCTTTGCGATTCTAAGAGAGTGTGGCCCTCAGCTGAGGCAGGGCTGACAGTAGAGAGGTTAGGTGCTGGCGTATTGCTGCGAGCGTGGAGCAGAGGATCTTGAAAGAGAACTGTTGCTGGTGTTTTTGAATCTGTAGTCTGTACTGTTTGTCCTGTTCGGGTCCAAACTCTGCTGGTTTAAAGATGGTCTGGAGTCCGTGTGGGATGAGTTGGTTACAGAGGCAAGCACTGAGGAAGCAAATGTGGCTGTGGTACCGAGTTTGTTTCAGGACATGGTTGAAGAGCTTCAGGACAGAGGAAATGACCTGGGAGTTGCAGTGGGAGAGGGACTCACTGAGATTCTTGTAGAGAGAGGAGGAAAACTTATTCAAGGCAGGCGTCCTTGCAAGAGGATTCACAGTATGGTTAAAATCAACTAGGTAAAAACAATGACTGCAGATGCTGGAAACCAGATTCTGGATTAGTGGTGCTGGAAGAGCACAGCAGTTCAGGCAGCATCCGAGGAGGCCCAACATTTCAACATCCCCTCCCACTCTGTCGAGGACATGGAGGTCCTGGGCCTCCTTCACCGCCGTTCCCTCACCACCAGATGCCTGGAGGAAGAACGCCTCATCTTCCGCCTCGGAACACTTCAACCCCAGGGCATCAATGTGGACTTCAGCAGTTTTCTCATTTCCCCTTCCCCCACCTCACCCTAGTTCCAAACTTCTAGCTCAGCACTGTCCACATGACTTGTCCTACCTGCCTATCTTCTTTTCCACCTATCCACTCCACCCTCCTCCCTGACCTATCACCTTCATCTCCTCCCTCACTCACCTATTGTACTCTATGTTACTTTCTCCCCACCCCCACCCTCCTCCAGCTTATCTCTCCACGCTTCAGGCTCTCTGCCTTTATTCCTGATGAAGGGTTTTTGCCCGAAACGTCGATTTTACTGCTCCTCGGATGCTGCCTGAACTGCTGTGCTCTTCCAGCACCACTAATACAGAATCTGATTTCCAGTATCTGCAGTCATTGTTTTTAACCAAATGACTATAGCTATAGGCAGAAGCTGAATAGGCTGGGGCTATTTTCTCTGGAGCATTGGAGGCTGAAGGGTGACCTTATAGAGATTTATAAAATAATGAGGGGCATGGATAGGGTAAATAGACCCGGTCTTTTCCCAGGATAAAGGAGACCAAGACTAGAGTGCATAGGTTTAAGGAGAGAGGGGAACAATTTAAAATTGACCTAAGGGACAGCTATTCCATGCAGAGGTTGGTGTTTGTGTATGAATTAAACTCTCAGAGGAGGTTGTGAAGGCTAGTACAATTACAACATTTAAAAGGCATATGGATGAGTATATGAATAGGAAGGGTTTAGAGGGATATGGGCCAAATGCAGACAAATGGAATTAGATTAACTTAAGATATCTGCTCGACATGGACCAAAGGGTCTGTTTATGTGCTGTACAACTGTATGACTCTATGACTACTGTGGCAGAGATTTGTTTAACTTCGAATTGGCCAGGAAACCACCCTGGGAGTTTTTTTTTGGTTCATAACTACAGACACAAATATTTGTCCACCAGGGTGCCTACCACTGCTATAACCAATGAGCAAAATTCTTCACTATAGCCCAGTCCATCGAGTGCCTGCTGTGGACATAGTGTAACGTTTGTTACTGGGCCCAACTGAGAATCGAATCATCATCATGGGTGAGGAAACTGAAACAGCTGTCCCCAGAGGAATGAGATTGAAATAAAAAGATCACTTGGAGCACCACCGCAGTTAGGTGGTAGTGTGGGGGTAAAAAAAACAGAAAAAGAAATTTAACAAAAAAGACCACTTGGCTTGGATGATGAGTGCAGGGTGAAGGGAAGTCAAGCATAGTTTGACCAATCGGAATAAGGATTCTAGTTTCCTTTGAAGTCATTCAAGGGAAAAGCAAGAGTTGAAGTTGATATCTGCTCAGGGTTATCGAGTTATTATAGTGTCTCATTTGATTTCTCTTTCCAGGAAAGACTGGGGAATGAGCTTCATGTTCCTTGGAGCATTCCAGGCGTGGTATAGGATTGAGGGATCGATTCTGGATGGCCATTTCTCACTCTTGGTACTGCACGTACACACACAAACACAGGGACACCTTTATATATATATATATCTATCAAACACACACAAATGTATAAAGGCATTTATCATCAAACCTACATCTATACAGAAAAACACACACAGGAACACACAGACAGACAGACCCACACACACATGCACACTGGCACACCTAGGCACAGGCATGAGAAATTACATTTACATGGACACTGACACACGTTAGATAGACACAGTATGTCATATTTCTAGATTCAGGATGCTTAGGAAATTCAACATGCCCATAAGGACCCTCACCAACTTTTACAAATGCACCGTAGAAAGCATTCTATCCAGGCGCAATACAGCCCGGTACAGCAACTAAAGAAGGTGGTGTGAACAGCCCGGACCATCCCGGAAGCCAACCTCCCATCCATGGACTCCATTTACACTTCTTGTTGCCGTGGAAAGGCTGCCAACATCATCAAAGACCACTCCTACCCCTGTGATGCTCTCTTCCAACCTCTTCCACCAGGCAGAAGATGCAGGAGCATGAACACATGCACCAAAAGGTTCAAGAACAGCTTCTTTCCTGCTGTTAATAGACTGCTGGATGGACCCTCTAACTTCAAATAGTATTGATCTTGCTTTATGAACCTCCTGTGCAGTGTCACCTTGTCTGCCTCACTCTGTTTAAGCACCGTATGATCTGTATGTCCTTGCTTGCCTGCTCGCAAAACAAAACTTTTCAATGTACTGAAGTACATGTGACTACAAACAAGACAATCAAATTTTTTTACATGAAGGGGTTTTATTTTAATGCAATTTATATTGGTCTCAGCTTTAAGAAGACCCCCTTAAATGAAAGGGAGAAATAGAAGATTTTGTTCTTTAAGATTACGAAATAATGCAAAAAACCTTTTGAACTTCCCAAGTCTTTAAGAGGGTTGAGTTTGGACACAGTAAGAGGCCTTTGAGCACTTAATGCAGCACCAAGAAAACACACAAACATGAACTGGGAAGAATGGGCTATTCAAACCTCTTGCACCATTCAATGGGATCTTGGATGATCAGTTAGTCGCTCCCATCTCTCCGTGATAACCTACGACTCTCTTGCAAACAAGGTGGTTAGCACAGCTGCCACACAGCACCAGGGTCCCAGGTTGGATTCCAGCCTCGGGTGACTGTGTCGAGTTTGCACATTCTCCCCGTGTCTGCGTGGGTTTCCTCTGGGTGCTCTGGTTTCCTCCCGCAGTCCAAAAATGTGCAGGTCAGGGGTGAATTGGCCATGCTAAATTGACCATAGTGTTAGGTGCATTAGTCAGAGGGAAATGGGTCTGGGTGGGTTACTCTTTGGAGGGTCAGTGTGGACTGGTTGGGCCGAAGGGCCTGTTTCCACACTGTAGGGAATCTAACCTACTTCAGCCTGAAATAATGTTTCAATGACTCTGCTTTCTAAGGCTGAATATTTCAAAATCACACAGACCTTAGAGAGAAAAAAAACTTTCTGCACATCGCTGTCTTAAAAGGGTGATCCAGAATTTTATAACAGTGCCCTCTCATTCTGGATCGATCCAGAAGAGGAAACATCTCTTCATATCCACCTTGTTAAGATCATTTAAGATCTTATAAACTTCAGTCAAATCAGTGGAGACAAGCCCAGTCTGCCCAACCTTTCCTCATAAGACAACATACTCATTCCAGGTATCAGAGTCGAATAATGTGGTGCTGGAAAAGCACAGCAGGTCAGGCAGCATCCGAGGAGCAGGAGAGTCGATGTTTCAGGCATAAGCCCTTCATTAGGAATGCCCGAAATGTTGATTCTCCTGCTCCTCAGATGCTGCCTGACCTGCTGTGCTTTTCCAGCGCCACACTTTTTGACTCTGATCTCCAGCATCTGCAGTCCTCACTTTCTCCCATTCTGGGTATCAATTTGATAACCCCCCCCTGTGAACTGTTTCCAACACATATACATTCTTCAATTATTAAGGAGACCAAAACTGCTCAAAATATTTGAGATGCTGTGGGAATGGAGGGTTTGAGTTATAGGGGTTTGAGTTGTAGGGAGATGCTGGGAGTTTTTCCATTGCACCAGAGGTGTTGAGGAGTGACCTTAAAGAGGTTTATAAAATCATGCTCCTTCATCAGGTGGTTGTGTAGTCCACACAAACCATCTGATGAAGGAGCATTGCTCCGAAAGCTAGTGCTTCAATTATACCTGTTGGACTATAACCTGGTGTTGTGTGATTTTTAACTTTAGTACATCACAGTCCAATGCCGGCAACTCCAAATTATAAACTTATGAAGATTATAGATAAGGTGATTTGCAGGTGCCATTTCTCTAGTGTGGGGTATTTCAAGACTGAGGGCATACTTTAAGGAAAGAGGAGAAAGATTTCAGAAAGACATGAAGGGCAATATTTTTTGCACAGACACTGATTCATGTATGCAATGAACTTTCAGAGGAAGTGGTTGATGTGGGTACAGTTAGAATGTTTAAAAGGCATTTGGACGAGTACATGAATAAGAAAGGTTTGGAGGGATATGGGCCAAGTGCTGGCAGGTGGGACTAGTTTAGTTTGGGAACATGGTGTGGATCTGTTAGAGCAAAGGGTCTGTTTTCATGCTGTATGACTCTACATGGTTTCATTCAATATCCTGTTCAAGTGAAGCATCACATCATTACTTTTATAGTCAATCCCTCTCTTAAAGAAGGAACTAAACTTCTAGGAGCAAGAGAAAAATGACTCTTGGAAATTCTGCCGTGTCCTTACAGCAATCCGTGACCATTTAGAATCTACTTGTCTGGTCTGGGAATTAAGATTAACTGTTCTTTCTGCATCTTCATGCCAATGATGGTTCAACAATTAGCACCCTCTTCTCATGCTGTTCGAAACAGTCTTTCTTTTCTCAACTCTGTTCTTGTCTAGTAGTTCTGATAAGGGCAAGGCATGAAGAATCAACTTCTTAACTTAAATAAGACATGCATTGTCGAGCATTTATTTAAATGGGAGGGTATGTAGGCAGTACAACAGCAACAATCTGCATTTACATTGCCTCTTTGATGTAGCAAACCGCCCAAGACACTTCATAGGCGTGTTATTAGAGTTTTACAAATGGATATTCTTCAACTGCAGTGAGTAACTCACCTCCTGACCCCCCCAAAGCCTGTCCACCATCTACAAGGCACAGGTCAGGGGTGTGATGGAATACTCCCCACTTGCCTGGATTGGGTGCAGCTCCAACAACACTCAAGAAGCTTGATACCATCCAGGACAAAGCAGCCCATTGATTGGCACCATATGTACTGTCTGTAGCATGCACTTTCTTCACCACTGACATGCTATGCCAACAGTGAATGTTAACCACAAGATGCACTGCAGTGACATAGCAACGTTCCTTTGAAAGTGCCTTCCCAAACCTGCAATCACTACCACCTAGAAGGACAAAGGCAGTAGATGCATGGTAAGATGACCCAGTAGACGCTGCTCCGTCAGTCACATACTAGCCTGGCTTGGAAATATGTCACTGTTTCTTCACTTCCGCTGGGTCAAAACTCTGGAACTCCCTCCCCAGTGTTGTGACCCTCCCTTCACCCAGAGACTACACTGGTTCAAGAATGCAGATCATTACCACCTTCTCCATGACAATTAGCGTTCGGTATTAAATGCTGTCCTAGCCAAGAGTTTTCACATTCCATGAACTAATTTTAAAAAAGACTGAAAACTAGTTATCTTTGATGATGTTAGAGATGCTTAAGTAGAAGACGACTCTACAGAATTAGGCTTACATACGCAAAATCATTGCAGCTGACAAGACAGGTTGAGAAAGTGGTTAAAAAGACTTAAGGGGTCCTGAGATTGCTAACAGAGGCAAACAAGTTACTGTGAACTTAATAAAACAGTTGTGTCCAATTCTGGAAGAGTGAAAGACTTTAGAAAGGATGTAGGACAGATTTCATGAGAATGATTCCAGAATCGAGGAACTACAGTTAGGAGCATGCATTGGACAAACTAGCAGTGTTCTTATATGGAGAAGTGAGGGCGTTTAAAATCATGAAGGGTCTAGGGAGAGTAAATTAAGATGAAACCCTTTGCAATGGCAGAAGAATTGAGAACCAAAGGGCAACAATTAAGTGCAAATTGCACCTAAAGACAACATGAAAACATATTCTTGGTTAGAAACCTGAAAAGCACTGTGTAGAGAGTGCGCTGGGGAGAAGGTTCAATTGCAGTTTTCAAAAAAGAATTGAGTAAGTGCTCACTGATCAACAAAAAAAACATGGTTGTGTTGGGGGAAAACATGGGACGAGCTATATTGTGCATGCAGACATTTCGAGGCAGAATGGCCTCTTTCTGAGCTATAACC
Source organism: Hemiscyllium ocellatum (assembly GCF_020745735.1). Taxonomy (NCBI): domain Eukaryota; kingdom Metazoa; phylum Chordata; class Chondrichthyes; order Orectolobiformes; family Hemiscylliidae; genus Hemiscyllium; species Hemiscyllium ocellatum. The sequence goes on from NC_083408.1 coordinate 112,527,787, forward strand.
AATCTATGATTTGAAAGCTTTGGTTACAATGAAAGCCAAGGATTTGGGACAGGGAGAGGCTTCATTTGGACTGTAGGTTAAGGTAAGGGCTATTCTGTTCAAGTAGATCACTGTACCTTGTTCATTATTTTGGATAAGTTGTCCCGGTTGAACAAAGTGATTAATGTATAATCCTCAGAAGCAGCTTCCCATTCAATCAGCACGTGTACAGAACCACAGAAAGTCCTGTTCGAAAATGATACTTGAGCTGACGGGTCCAGCTATCAGGAAGGATTGATGAGGCTGGGAACCTTTTCTTCAGGAAAGGCTGAGGGACAATCAGATAGTGGTACTTATGGTAGGGAAAATGTTTCCATTTGGTTGGGGGGGGGTGTGGGGTGATGGGGGGTGTGTATCCAAAGCTAGGAGCCATAAATATGAGATAGTCAATAATAAATCCAATCAGGAATTCAGGCAAAATCTTTTTACACAGAGAATGGTGAGAATGTGAAACTTTGGACAGTCTGAAGAAATGCAGATATCGAGTTCAGTTCTCCAGGGTGTTTTGATATTCTGTCTTGGATTATGCTACTGAGTCGATTCAAGCCTCGATATATTATAAAAGTCAATGCAATCCAAGTTTATGCAATGTCTGAATATAATTTAACCCTTTAATACCTGATGTGATTCTGATGATTAAACTCAGTATTCCGATTATAGCCAAAGTATTATCCCTAAGGTACAATGCTAAATTGGGAAGCAAGTGGGCCGACGCTGTCAGATGTTTCCAGGTAGAATGAAAAGGGCAGTGTTGGGAAGGGGTCCCTGTAAACATTACCGGGATTTTGAATGCAATGTAACAGAACAAGGAAATCTATTGGAGACCTGTGAGGGCCAAGTATGGGATAAGATTCTTGGATGGGCTTCTGGATAGGTGAGACGTTGGAGGTCTCCGTGGGGAGTGATTGAGAACAGGAGAATGGAGTGGCCTTCTTCATGATGAAGTGGGTCAAGTCAAGATGAAAGTGGGTAATGTCGGTATCCCTCAGCTGTTGGCATCAATCTTCATTCTAAACCAACTGTCCAACCAACTGACCCTCTAATCCTGTATCGGCTGAGGTCACTGTGAGGGATTCTCCTTCTCAACCTCTCCCCTCGCCTGAGGCACAGGGACCCTCAGCTTAAACTGATACCAGTTTGTCTCTAATGAGAGACTAACCCCACGGTCCTCTGGGATGGTGGTGACTTTATCTCCACCAGTTTTTACATATCAGGGAATATTGGATGTAAATGCATGGCAAACCGAATTCTAATTGGACTGAGGCATCTCGGAGTCCCATTCAAACCTTCAAACAAGGAACAGGTGTAGCCCACTCCACCCTTCGAGCCTGCTCTCCCATTCAGTGGAAATGTAGAATCCAGGTGCAGGAATAGGCCATTCAGCCCCTCAAGCCTGCTCCACTATTCAATAGGATCATGTCGGATCATTCAACTCAGTATCCACTTCCCATTTTTTCCTCATTCTCTTTGACCTCTTTAGCCCTCAGGACAATATCAAACTCTTTTCTTGAAGACATTCAAAGTTTTGGCTTCGACTGCTTTCTGTGGCAGTGAATTCCGCAGACTCCCCGCTCTCTCGGTGATGACATTTCTCCATATCTCAGTCCCAAATGGCCTATTCCATACCCTGAGACTGTGACCTGATTCTAGACACACTGGTCATCGGGAAAAGTCCTTTCCAACAGTGAAGGGGTAAGTGTAGGGGAATGGGTCTGGGTGGGTCGGTGCTCTTCGGAGGGCCGGTGTGGACTTGTTGGGCATAAGGGCCTGTTTCCGCACTGTAAGTAATCTAATCTAATCAATAATACCCCATCAATAGTATCATTGCTGATCAGTCTACTCCATGTCCCTGCTAACCCTCCAATACACGTTCACCCTTTGTGCCTATCCAGAGTCTACTTGCTTCCAGTTTACTTACAACCTGATCCACAACTGAACTACAAGTCTTCTCCAAAATCTACTTACTTCTGTCTTTAAAATATTCACACTCTGCTTCCATGATCTTTTGAGAAAGAGTTCCAAAGACTCATAGCCCTTGGTGAGGAAAACATTCTCCTATACCTTTGCCTTTAACGGGTGACCCCCCTTATTTCTATGGACTATATTTAAGGAAATTGATTTATATTGCACTATGTGAATCACCACACTTGAACCATCCTGTGATGTATTTTCACAAACTTTGCGAACTGTGCATTTATGAAAACTAAAATGTGTATTTTCACAAAACAGTGTGTCTAACGGGGCTGAATCCTTGGAATCTTCACAGGTGTTGAATAACTCAGAGTTGTCTTTTTTGATTCATTTTTACTCATTTTGAACACCATTGTACACATCTGAGTTTGCAATGGGAGGTGCTGGCGTTGGACTCGGCTGGACAAAGTTAGAAGTCACATGACACCAGGTTATAGTCCAACAAGTTTGTTTGGAATGACGAGACTTTGGAGCATAGCTCCTTCATTCGGGGCAGCACTTTGAAAGCTTGTGATTTCAAATAAACCTTTTGGACTATTACCTGCCATCGTGAAACTTCTGATTTTGCAATATGAGATTGCAGATAGAAAAGTTGGCAAAAGCTTGACTACTCCTGCTCTTGATCCTGACTGGGGCCCTGAATATCTGGCGATTAATTAAAGATTAAAGATTATCGAGGCATCAAGACTGATTGCCTCATCCTGACTGGGGCTGTAATATGGAAGTCAAACAGTGGCCTTAGACATCACTCCCACCTCACAGTCCACCACCAACTGGTCCCCAGACCCACACCCCAAACCTTGCCCAGCCAGACATCTCAGCTCTGACAGAGGAGAACGACACAAACGAGATGGAAATTGAGAGCTGTACCAAGGCCCAGTGGGAGGTTGGTGGATAAGCATGATTAACAAATTGGTATTCTCATAGATTTGTGGGGAGAGAGAGAGGGAGCCATTTCTAATCACCCTAAGGCTGGGCAGAGGCAGGGGTCAATTCTCAACTTATCGCACACCCCGTGCGCTTGAACCGAGGGCCCCGTCTTAATTAAAAGACTTCGACGCAAACGCAAACCAGCTGTGAGTAATTAGACAATTAAATCGCTATTGAGAACGAATCATTTCAGTGACCATTGCAATAAATCTTTTGCTGCCTGGGTTCATGCTTTAACATGAACTTTTTGGTAATGCTAGCAGAAAAACATTATTGACTTAAAGAAACAGTATCCTTTTTGTGTGAAGGCCCCAGCTCAGTTTTGTAACAGAGACGCGTCCCGAGCAAAAGCCTGATGCTGTATCTGACCCTTCTTATCCACCAGCCACTGCTGAACGCTGTCAGGGAGTCTCTCTGGATATCGATGGGAAACGCTGTAGGTCCAGTGGGGGAGTAGGGGGGGTGGTGGGTGGGTAACCTGCTGAGAAGTTAGCCATTAAGATCTGCTGCTTCTCCTATTTCTTTTGCTTTCACTTGTGGGTGGGAGGGGTATGCTGAGTGAAGGAAAGGGGGGTTGGGCTCCTGTAGGATGAAGATGGCGGGGTGGGGTGTCTTGCTTGGGGTAAGTAGGTGGACCAGGACGGGTGTGCAAGTGTGGGTGTTAGTGGGTCAGAGAGGGTGATCGTGTGGAGCCGCCTCAGGTGCCAACATCTACCTCTGTGGCCAAGCAGTCAAGCTGTGGCACTGAGCAAACATAGTGAGTTCCACATGGTACACAACCCTCTGAAGACAGATGCCAAAGACACAGAGTGGGTAAATGACCAGCTTATCACCGGGATCTTCCCTGAAGTTTCTTGGGATTGGCTCTCACATGACAGCAGAAATGATTTAAGTACACCATGCACCAAAGATCGAGAGAAACCGGCAGGAACTATCCAGGAAGTCCATTGTTTAAGGGCAAAGTATTGGCCAGTACACTGAGGAGAAACTCCTTCCCCTTCTTCAGTTCAGTGCATTGAGATCCTCTACGTCCCTCTGAAAGGGCAAAACGTTTCTCAAATTGGCATTTCATTCAAGAGTTGGCACCTCTGGCAGTGCGGCATTCCCTCTGAACTGACCCTCTGATGGTGCGGCACCCCCTCAGTACTGACCCTCTGACAGTGTGGCAATCCCTCCGTACTGACCCTCCGTACTGCTCCCACTGACAGTGTGGCACCCCTTCCGTACTGCTCCCACTGACAATGCTGCATTCCCTCCGCACTGATCCCACTGACAGTGTGGCACTCTCTCCGTACTGCTCCCACTGACAGTGTGGCACTCCCTCCACACAGACCCTCCGTACTGCTCCCACTGACAGTGTGGCACTCCCTCTGTACTGATTCCACTGACAGTGTGGCACTCCCTCCGTACTGCTCTCACTGACAGTGTGGCATTCCCTCTGTACTGATCCCACTGACATTGTGGCACTCCCTCTGTACTGCTCCCACTGACAGTGTGACACTCCCTCAGTACTCACCCACTAACAGTGCAGCACTCCCTCTGTACTGCTCCCACTGACAGTGTGGCACTCCCTCTGTACTGCTCCCACTGACAGTGTGGCACTCCCTCTGTACTGCTCCCACTGACAGTGTGACACTCCCTCTGTACTGCTCCCACTGACGGTGCAGCACTCCCTCTGTACTGCTCCCACTGACGGTGGGTAGGTTTGGGTGTGGGGAAGTCTGGGCCTTTGTCTTTAAAGGCAGTAGTTTTGGTTTGCTCTGGGCAGAGAATTGTTCTCAGTTTCAATCCATTAATCACATAATCACAGCAATATTTGGGGTTTCCAAGGCTTCCTGAAACATGCAAGTAGACAATGGAGGGTGGGTATGGGGTTTGGGGGGGTGGGAAGTATAGCAACAATCTCTAGTTACACTCAGCTGCTGTCCGTGTTGCGTGTGTGCACTGATCTCCTCCTGTGAATTGGTGAATGTAGAGCTGTGATCCACTCCAGCGAGTATGGACACCACACTGGACTGTGCTGGGCTGGATCCCAGATATGACTTGAGATAATGAGCAGCAGGAATGGTCCCAGGGTGAGCACTGTCTCCCACTGCGGGAATACCCTGCCTCAGGGAGGGCAGGAGCGGTGAAGGTGCATTCCCAGGAAGCCATGTCCTCCACACAGACTCTGCAGCTCCAGGAAGAGCTTCCTCAATGTGCTGCTGAGTCTAAACTAAGGCATGGAACTTGAGAGAACACCTGGATACCTGAAACAACAACGGCAAATCCAAGCCTGTAAAGTCCTCCCCACTAACATCTGGGGGCTGGTACCAACATTGGGAGGACTATCTCACAGACTATTCAAGCAACATCCCCCGACATAGTCATACTCACAGGATCATACCTTACAGACTGTGTCCCAGGCACCACCATCACCATCTTTGGATACATCCTGCCCCACTGCCAGGACAGACCCAGCAGAGGTGGTGGCACAGTGGGATACAGTCGGGAGGGAGGGAAGTGCTCTGGGAATCCCAACATTGACTCCGGACCTTGTGATGTCTCATAGCTTCAGGTTTAACATGGGCAAGGAAACCTCCTGCTGATTACCATGTACCATCCTCTCTCAGCTGATGAATCAGTACTCCTCCATGTTGAATAACACTTGGAAGAAGCACTGAGGATGGCAAGGACCCAAAATGTACTCTGGGAGGGGGAGTGACTCGGCAGCAAAATGGTCTGGTACAGTAACTGCTGTGCCCAGGACAGTAAGAAACTACAGAAGGCAGTGTGCACAGCCCAGACCATCACAGAAGCCAACCTCCCATCCATGGACTCCATCTACACAGCTCGTTGCTATGGAAAGGCTGCCAACATCAAGAAGGACCTCTCCCCCGACCCCCCATAATGCTCTCCTACAACCTCTTCCATCAGGCAGAAGATTCCACGCACGCCAACAGGTCCAAGAACCGCTTCTTCCCTGCCGTTATTAGACTGATGAATGGACCTCTCTAACTTTGAATAATGTTGATCTTCCTTTATGCCCCTCCTGTGCAGTGTAACCCTGTATGCCCCGCTCAGTCTGAGCACCCTGTGATCTCTATGTCCTTGTTAACTATGATCCGACTGTACCGCTCGCAAAGCAAAGATTTTCACTGTATTTAGGTACATGTGACTGCAATAAATCAAATCAAAATCAAACTACTGATCGAGCTGGTTGGGTCCTAAAGGAATAGCTGTTGAACTGAGTCTGTGGCAGGCAGCGAGGGAACCAACAGCGGGAAAAACATATGTGATCTCATCCTTACCAATCTGCCAGCTGTAAATGCATCTGTCCATGACAGTATCGGTGAGAGTGACCACCGTACAGTCCTTGTGGAGATGAAGTCTCCCATTCACATTGAGAATAACCTCCAGTGAGTTGCAGTACTATATCACGATAATGTTAACCCCTATAGACTAGACATACACAAACATACACATATGCACAGACACACACTGATACGAACACACACACACACACACACACACAAAGACACTCTCACACACAGACAAACACACGTATACACACACACATGCACACACTGGGCTGAATGGCATTTTTCTATGTTGTAAATGTTCTCATTCTGGTATCTTCAGCTGGTCATAATCACAGAGTCACAGAGTCCTCCAGCAAGGAGACAAGCCCTTTGGCCCAAACTGGTCCATATCGACCAAAATGTCTATCCACACTAACCCTATTTCCCTGCACTTTCCCCATGCCCTTCTAATCCTTTCCTATCCATGTATTTGTCCAAATGCCTTCTAAATGTTATTAATGGTCCTGGAATATCCCTGTTGCTCTTCTTAAACATAAGAACAACATGAGCTATTCTCCATTCCTCTGGAACCTCCCCTGTGACAAAAGAGGATGCAAACATTTCTGTCAAGGACCCAGACATCTCCTCCCTTGCCTCCCTCAGTATCCTGAGAAAGATCACATTAGGCCCCAGGGGCTTATCGATCATATTGGGGATGTTAATTCATACACAGCAACAACTTTCAGTATAACCCCATTACGGTGATTGCACCTTTCTGAGTTCTACCCATAATGCCTTGCTGGATGACCCCTCCAAGATGTCCTCTGTCGGTACGGCTGTGACATTCTCCTTAGTCAGTCATGGAACTCCGCCTCCCCTTTTACATCCCTCTCTGTCACACCTGAAACATCTAAACCCTGGAACACTGAGCTGTCACCCCTGCCCTTCTCTCAACCAGGTTTCTGTAATGGTTACCACTTCATAGTCCCATGTACTAATCTGGGCCCTGAACTCATCTGCCTTCCTCTGTTATATTCCTTGCAGTGAAATAAATACACCTCAGATGGCTAATCCCACTGTGTTCATTAACCTGGCCCTGCTTTTACTTCCAATTAGACTGACTTGACCTTCACCTTCTCCTCAATCACTCCACATGCTGACCTGTTGATCTAGTTCCCACCCACTGCCGCAGTAATCTAAACCCTCCTGAATGGCACTAACAAATCTCCCTGCCAGGGTATTGGTGACCCTCCAGTTTAGGTGTAACCCGTTCTTCTTGTACAGGTCCCTCCTGCCCTGGAAGAAATCCCAATGATCCAGATATCCGAATCCCTCTGTCTCACACTAGCTCTTCAACTTTAATACCTTCTTATTTTTGACTTCACCTAGCATGTGGCATAGGGTGTAATCTCAAGATTACAACCTTAAACGTCCTGCTTTTCAACTTTCTATCTAACTCCCTGAGGTCCCTTTGCAGGAGCTCATTTCTCTTCCTGCCTACGTCATTTGTGCCAATATGGACGATGACTTTTGTCTACTTACCATCCCCTTGCAGAATATCCTGTGCCCTCTCACAGATATCCTTGACCCTGGCATCAGGGAGACAACTTACTATCCTGAAGTCTTGCTTGGAGACACAGAAATGACCAGTTAGTGCCCCTGACTGTAGAATCTCTATTCACCTTCCTTTAACCTTCTCCACTGTCCAACAGAGCTGATCATGGTGCCAATGATCTGGCTATTGGCATTGCTGTCTCCTGAGGGGCCATCCCTTCTCTAACAATATCCAAAACGGTATATCCGTTTTTGGACGGTTAGGGATAGGGTTGTTAGATAAAGCCCCAGGACAGTCCGGCACTGCCTGCCCCTCCTGGTGGTCACCCATCCATCTGGCTGAACCTCCCTGAAGCTTTTATCGATCCCACTGTATTTCCTGTATGTTCCTCAGTGAGTCTAACCGCCGCTCCAATGATTGATGCAATCTGACAGGAACTGCATGTGGACACACTTCCTGCATTGTCGGGGCACTTAACATTCCCCGATTTCTGACATCTGACAGGAGGAGCAGGCCTTTACAGTAACTGCTAGCGCCGAATGTCTCTAGTAACTGATTGATTAAACAATAGACCTTACCTTGCCTTACCTTAATGCTGTCTGCCCTCCTCAGCGAAAGCCCATGCTCATCCACACCTCTCATTTTACTAATCTTCAATTTCCACAACCTCCTCTTTTCAGGCAATCCCCTGATTCCCAGGAATTTCTGAGAGAAATTACCAGAGCCTCACTCAGGGATCAGAGCAACTGAATTCCTGGGCACCAATGCACTGACATTACTGAGCATGGGAATGCACGCACTACAGCTCAAGGTTGGGATGAAACCCAGGGACAGGGAATTGGAGGGTGGGAAAGCAAGGAGGAGAAAACCAAAAACAGATAGGATTCATAAAACAAAAGCTGAAAATCGCTGGAGAAACTCAGCAGGTCTGTGGAAAGAGAAACAGAGCTAACATTTCGAGTCCAGTGACCCTTCTTCAGACCAGCTAGGACCCAGGAAAAGGGATATTTCTCTCAATGACAAAGGAATGAGGAAGAAAAGCAGTAAGTGGACAGGTGAGAACAGAACACAGACAGAGAGTGGGAGAAGGAGTGAGAGAGAGGGGGAATAAAGGGATTGTGGATTGTAAATCAGGAAAGGAAAAAGATTGGATGGATCAAAATGGGGATGATGAGCATGTGACAATGGCTAGGCTATGCTGAAAGCAGAGTCCAGATTAGAGTGATGCTGGAAAAGCACAGCAGGCCAGGCAGCATCCTAGGAGCAGGAAAATCAACGTTTCAGACAAAAGCCCTGATGTAGGGTTTTTGCCCGAAATGTCGATTTTCCTGTTCCCTGAATGCTGCCTGACCTGCTGTGCTTTTCCAGCACCACTCTAATCTTGACTCAGATCTCCAGCATCTGCAGTCCTCACTTTCACCCTGTGCTGAAAGCAGTCCACTTGATGACAGGAGCTGGACTGTGGAAATGGGGAAATGACATGGAAAGACCTGTTCAGCCTCTGAAATCATTGAACTCAATTTTGAGTCCTGAAGGTTGCAAGGTGCTTTATTTTAGGATTGTTTCATTTTAGGATTTATAAACACCTCGTGCAGGATAATTCTGATGATCTGGCTGAATGAACTGAGGGCATTGTTGCAAAAGTTTGCAGATGACACAATGATTGGTCCAGGGATGGGTAATGTTGAGGGAGTGGGGAGGCTGCAGAAAGACTTGGACAGGTTTAGAGAGTGGGCAAAGAAGTGGCAGATGGAATACAATGTGGGGAAGTGTGAGGTTATGCACTTTGGCAGCAAGAATAGAGGTGCAGACTATTTTCTAAACAGGGATAGGCTTCGGGAAACAAAGGGAGTCCGGGTTCAGGATTCTCTTAAAGTTCAATTGGCAGTCAGGAAGGAAAATGCAATTTTAGCATTTATTTCAAGAGGGCTAGAATACAAGAGCAGAAATGTACTGTGAGGATGTATAAAGGCTTGGTCAGACCGCATTTAGATTATTGTGGAAAGTTTTGGGCCCCGTATCTAAGGAAGGATGTGCTGGCGTTTGAGGGGGGCAGTCCAGGGATGATGGGTTTGTCATATGAGGAGCAGTTGAGGACTCTGAGTCTGTACTTGATGGAGTTTAGAGGGATGATTGAAACCTACAGAATACTGAGAGGCCTGGATAGAGTGGATGTGGAGAAAATGCTTCCACTAGTAGGAGAGACTGGGACTGGAGGGCACCCCACGATGAAGGGATAACCCTTTAGAACTGAGATGAGGAACTTCAGGTGGTGAATCTGTGGAACTCATCCGTGCAGAGGGTTGTGGGGGCCAAGTCATTGAGTACATTTAAGACAGAGATAGGTTTTTGGTTAGTGAGAGGATCAAAAGTTACAGGGAGAAGGCAGGAGAATGGGGTTGAGAAACATATCAGCCATGATCAAATGATGGAGCAGATTGACGGACAGAATGGCCTAATTCTGTTCCTAGATCTCATGGTCTTAGCCATGTAAGCATATGGTGGCAAGAGAAAATGTGAACTCAATTGAGTTGGTACAGGACAGATAGAAGGTACAAAAAAAAATTAAAGACAGGACAAAGTGACTGAGATTGCTGGGAGGAGCAGAGAGATCCAGGACATTGTGTCACGTCACCATGGGAACATCAAGAATGATAAACACGAGTGGAGTTAAAAGGATTAACTGAATCAACAGCACTGTGCACCCAGCCAACTGAATGGTGGAGCAGGCCAGGAATAAACCATGACACAGCAGCCCTTTATTGTTCAGCATCTTCTGTCAAAAGGAAAGGACTTGCATTGCCATAGTGCCTACCACCACCAAAACACATTTAATTACTTTTCAGATGCTTTCCTAGTGGTATTTGGGAAAAGGAGGCAGCACGATCCCACAAACAGCAATAATTCTGTGTGTTGTTTTTCGAGTGCTGTTGGTTGAGAGACAAGTGTCAGTCCAGACAGCAGGGATAAGTTGTTTTATAGTGGCTGTCCAGTCTTTGACGTTCAGTTGAGTGGGTAGGCAAGGCCTTGGGAAATGAAGAAAAGGAGCATCTTTCTGAAGCAGTGACCCTCAGCCAGTAAGGACAGGGAAAGCAGACTCAGTCAGAACTGTGGAAATGGAATTGGGTTAATATCTGCCAGTTCTACATGGGGTATAGATAAAGACACCATAATCCCACACTCTCATTGGAGAGAGAGAGAGAGAGAGAGAGAGAGAGACAACTAGTGCTGGTTTAACCTGAGGGTCAGCATCTTTTCCCTGGAACGTCAGAGGCTGAGGTGTGACCTGATAGAGGTTTAGAAAATTATGAGGGACTTGGATAGGGTGAATAGACAAGGTCATTTCCCCAGGGTAGGGGAGGCCAAAACTAGGAGGGATTTAGGGAGAGGAGAAAGATTCAAAGGTGATCTAAGGGGTAAAGTTTTCACTCACAGGGTGGTATGTGTATGGAATGAGCTGCCAGAGGAAGTGGTGGAGGCTGGTACAATTACAGCATTTAAAAGGCATCTGGATGGGTGTATGAATAGGAAGGGTTTGGAGGGGGGCCAAAATTAACTTAGGAAACCTGGTTGGGATGGACAAAGAATCTGTTACTGTGCTGTACATCTCTAGGACCTTAGGCGAGGGGAGAGGTTGAGAAGGAGAGTCCATCATGGGGGACATCAGCTGGTGTGGAAATTGAACCCACGCTGTTGGCATCACTCTGTGTCACTAACCAGCTGTCCAGCCAACCGAGCTAGCCAATTCTTTAGGGTGATGTTGTGGGGGAGCGTAGTTAATGAACAGGGAACAATTAAGTTCTTTCAAAGGGCTGGTATGGACTTGATGGGTAGATCAGCCAGCCTCAGCTCCATTGTTCCGTGATGTGGAAGGAGACTGGGAAGGGGAAGAGAAGGATGTTTAAGCTCACCCCGCGATGGGGCTCAGTAGAGGGCTGTGCCACATATGCTGGCTATTTACATTCTCACAGTCAATGTGTGGACACGGCTGTGTGCATTCTCTCTAAGTGTTCCGAACACTTCAAGGGCAGTGTTATTGTAAGCACTCATGTTGACACTTACATCAACTTGAAGCCACACAGAGCAATGATTGGGACCCTAATCGTGGCTTTCGGACTTGTCCTGTGCATTTAAAACCCATTGACAGGGAAAGCAGTAAGATGTTTCTGAATTAGATTTGAATTACAGCCACTAAATGCCTTTGTCAGAACTTATTACATCTGACAATCTCCATGAGCCCTTGGCCTGACTCGAAGCTAGGGGGAGGAGCTCTGATGTGAACAAAAGGAAATCTCGCCGACCTCACATTGAATTGTCAAAGCCCTGAGCCCTGACAGCGCGGCAGCTGAACACTGACACTAGCCAGGGTTCCCACAATATCTGAGTAATGAAACAAGAATAACGCTGGGGCTTTGGAGAGAGAGAAAGAGAATGGCAGAAAGGTGGGTGGGAGGGAGGAGATGGGATTGTTGCTTTAAAATCATTGAGGCTATTTGGTGCGGTGGGTGAATTAAAGTTTTCAAATCTGAAATTATCACTTCAATTTGTTTGCTAAGGCCATTAAAGGTTAGGGAACAAGACAATTGGTTAGGAAACAGGTCAGGCGTGACCTTACTGAATGGTGGAATAGGTTGGGTGCCTCTATGGCCTCCTCCTGTTGGAGTACACCCTGGTTTGTATTTATCAGCAGCCTCTCAGTTACATCAGCTCCACTCTCCAAAAGCCCGGGCCTTCTCTTAGAAGCATTTAACTGTTTCCAATGGGGTTCCTTTGATAAATGTTTTAATGGGATATTTTAGTTATTCTCAGTAAAACTCAGCAATGGGTAGAAACAGTCAGAAGCCTGAGTTTACTGTGTCAGGTTCACAACCAGCGTGGATGATTGAACTTGAGACCAGAATTTAATGGCCCCTTTGTGATGTTAAAAATTGATACTGAATACGAACCTGTATAATGGAAGCAGTACACTTTCAGATCGACAAAAGATGCAGGAGATCACAGCGGGTCAGGCAGCATCTGTGGAGAGGAAACAAGCTAACGTTTCGAATCACGCTGGCTCTTCATCAGAGCTGATGTTAGCTTACCTGACCCTCTGTGATCTCCAGCACTTGTTGCTTGCGGTATAGCTTCCAGCATCTGCAGTAATTTACTCTTACATTTTCAGATAGATGTGTGTGCCATCTGTGTGTACATATTTGAGGGCTTATATACACATGAATGCACACCTGCCTGTCTGTGTGAGAACACGTGCGTTTATGTATATGTAAGTTCATATGCGTTTGCATACATGTGCATAGTTTTGGGCTTGTATGTTTATATGTGAGATTCAAGTGCGTGCGTCCATATACATATTTATGCAAATGTATGTCTATGCATGTATGGTTGTAAATGTGAGCATTTTTGCATTTATATGCATGTGAACAAGAAATCAAAACCATTACATTATGTGAAACTTGCATTGAATAGTGGTTATTCTTCAATTGAGAAAACTGTGCAAATGCCAGTCTCTATATTACACAAACACTGGAGAAAGTGCAAAACAGATTTTCCAAACTGATACCAGAACTGAGAAATTCTAACTATTACAGGTTGGGACTATTTTCACTGGAAAAGAAGTGGTTTGAGAGAGGTCTTTAATTTATGAAGGGGTTTGACAAGGTAGATGTAGAAAAGATGTTTCCACTTGTGCAGAAAGTACAGAACTAGGGGCCATAAATATAAGGCAGCCTCGAATAAATTCAGTTGTAATTTCCAACAAATTCAAGTGCACATTTCTTTTCCCAGAAAGTGGTTAGACTGTGGAACTTGCTACCACAAATAATGCTGCTATTTCTTTATTCACTAATGACATGTGGGATGGCTGCTAGCAAGTCCATTTTTATTACACTTAAGTAGGCAGTGGGTGAGATACCTTCAGCAAAAGTGAGGACTGCAGATGCTGGAAATCAGAGTCTAGATTAGAGTGGTGCTGGAAAAGCACAGCAGGTCAGGCAGCATCCGATGAGCAGGAAAATTGATATTTTGTGCAAAAGCCCTTCATCAAGAAGGTGAGATATCTTGCTGAGTCACTAGAAGGTCTTATTTTGCAGTTACTATTGCAATGAGGACCTAGAATGAGTAAATTACCTTCTGCAGAAAGACTGAACAGGCTGGGCCAGTATCCTCTGGAGTTGAGAAGAGTTAGTGGTGATTTTATTGAAACATATAAGATCCTGAATGAACTTGACCCGACTGATGTGGAAATGATGTTTCCCCTTCTGGGAGCATCTAAAACTAGGGGATGGTAGTTTATAAATAACGGTCACCCATTTAAGACAGAGATGAGGAAACATGTGTTTCTGTCAGAGGATTGAGGGTCATTATAATTCCCTTCCTCAAAAGTGGATGCAGAATCTTTAAATAATTTTGAGACAGACTTGATAGGTTATTGATGGCCAAGAATCAGAGAGTCATCGAGATGTACAACACGGAAACAGACCCTTCAGTCCAACTTGTCCATGCTGAACAGATATCATAATCTAATCTAGTACCAATTGCCAGCACTTGGCCCATTTTCCTGTAAACCCTTCCTATTCATATACCCATCCAGATGCCTTTTAAATGCTGTAATTGTACCAGCCTCCATCACTTCCTCTGCCAGCTCATTCCACACATGCACCACCCTCTGTGTGAAAAGGTTGCCCCTTAGGTCCCTTTTAAATTTTTCCCCTCTCACCCTAAACCTATGCCCTCTAGTTCTGGACTCCCCGACCACAAGGAAAAGACTTTGTCTATTTACCCTATCCAAGCCCGTTATGATTTTATAAACCTCTATGAGGTCACCCCTCAGCCTTCGCTCCTCCAGGGAAAACAGCCCCAGCCTATTCAGCCCCTCCCCGTAGGTCAAATTCTCCAACACTGGCAACATCTTTGTAAATTTTTCTGAACCCTTTCAAGTTTCACAACATCTTTCCGATAGGAAGGAGACCAGAATTGAATGCAATATTCCAAAAGTGGCCTAACCAATATCTGGTACAGTCCCAACATGACCTCCCAACTCCTGTACTCAATGTTCTGACCAATAAAGGAAAGCTAACCAAACGCCTTCTTCACTATCCTACCTACCTGCGACTCTACTTTCAAGGAGCTATGAACCTGCACTCCAAGGTCTCTTTGTTCAGCAATACCCCCTAGGACCGTACCATTAAAGATGAAAGATTATTGGGGGATATGCGGGAACATAGAGTTGAGGTGAAAATCAGATCAGCCATGGTCTTGTTGAACAGCACAGCAGGCTCGAAGGACTGAATGGCCGCCTTCTGTTTCTTGTTTGTAAGCTTCTATAAAAAGTCTTGGACTGGAGGTTGATAAATTCCTTGGACCAGATGAGGCACATCCCAGAATGTTAAAGGATGATCATGGATTGTGGTTGTAATTCATGATTCTACTGCTTTCTGGAAAGGTTCCTGGGAAGTATGAAGTGTAACCCCATTATTTAAGAAAGGCGGGTGATGAAGTATGGAAAAACATACACTGTAAGTTTGACGTCAGTGGTCTGTAAAATTGTATCTGCTAATATAAAGGATATGAATTAGAAACAATAAAAAGAACATTTGGAAAAGAATGGCAAGACTGAGCTGAGTCAATCTGGATTGGTGAAAGGGATTGTAAACTCCACCTACCACTCCTCAGCCCATTGGCCCTTCTGATCAAGATCCCATTGTATTCTAATCGCACCTCCCATTTTGGTGTCATCTGCAAACTTACTAACCATACCTCCTGTGTTCACATCCAAACCATTTATATAAATGATGAAAAGCAGTGGACCCAGCACTAATCCTTGTGAATAAAATTATGTTTGAGGGCCAATGTACCAGTATGGATTGATTGGGGTTAGCAGATTGAGAGCAGTGAATAAAAGCATAACACTGGAGGCCTGTGACCACTGGAGTGCCACAAGGATCGGTGCTGTGTCCGCTACTTTTCTTAATTTGTATTAATGATTTGGATGTGAGCATAAGAAGTATAGTTAGTAAGTTTGCAGATGACACCAAAATTGGAGATGTAGTGGACAGTGAAGAAGATTACCTCAGATTACAATGGGATCTTGATCAGATGGGCCAATGGGCTGAGAAGTGGCAGATGGAGTTTAATTCAGATAAATGTGAGATGCTGCATTTTGGGAAAGCAAATCTTAGCAGGACTTATACACTTAATGTTAAGGTCCTAAGGAATGTTGCTGAATAAAGAGATCTTGGCGTGCAGGTTCATCGCTCCTTGAAAGTGGATAGGATAGTGAAGAAGGCGATTGATATGCTTTCCTTTATTGGTCAGAGTATTGAGTACAGGAGTTGGGAGGTCATGTTGCGGCTGTACAGGACATTGGTTAGGCCACTGTTGGAATATTGCATGTAATTCTGGTCTCCTTCCTATCAGAAAGATGTTATGAAACTTGAAAGGGTTCAGAAAAAGTTTACAAGGATGTTGCCAGGGTTGGAGAGTTTGATCTGTAGGGAGAGGCTGAATAGGCTGGGGCTGTTTTCCCTGGAGTGTCAGAGGCTGAGGAGTGACCTGATAGAGGTCTATAAAATCATGAGGGGCATGGATAGGATAAATAGACAAAGTCTTTTCCCTGTGGTAGGGGTGTCCAGAAGTAGAGAACATAGGTTTAGGGTGAGAGGGGAAAGATATAAAAGTGACCTAAGGGGCAACTGTTTCACTCAGAGAGTGGTAGTGTATGGAATGAACTGCCAGAGGAAGTGGTGGAGGCTGGTACAAGAAGCAACATTTAAAAGGCACCTGGATGGGTATTTGAATAGGAAGGGTTTGGAGAGATATGGGCTGGATGCTGGCAGGTGGGACTAGAATGGGTTGACATATCTGGTTGGGATGGACGAGTTGGGCTGAAGGGTTTGTTTCCATGCTGTACATCTCTATGACTCTATGACTCTAAATAGGAACAGGAGTAGTCTGTTCGACTATCATTCAATGGGATCATGGCTGATAAAAAAATTCCTCACTTCCAGTTTACTGCCTTACCCTGTAACCTTTGATTCCTCGACTGATCAAGAAACTCTCTCTCTCAGCCTCATAGACAAAGACTCTGCCCTCACAGCTCTCTATGGCAAGGAGTTCCAAAGACTCACAACCCCCTTAGAGAAGAAATTCCTCCTCATTTCAATGTTAAATTAGCATCTCTTTATGCTGAGTCTGTACCCTCTGGTCCCAGGGCGAACATCTTTTCAGCATTTATCCTGTCAAGCTCCTTAACAACCCAACATGTGTCAATGAGATGACCTCTCATTCTTCTAACCTCCAGTGAGTAGACTCCAGACCCTGTTTAGCCTTTGCTCATCAAACAAACCCATCCACACCAGGGATCATCCTCGGGAGCCTTCTCTGACCTTCCTCCAATTAAATTATATCTTTCCTTAAATAAGCAATTCCCCAGATGTTGCCCTCACCAGCGGTTTGTACAATTGCAATAAGACTTCCCAACTCTTATACTCCAACCCTCTTAAAATCCAAGCCAACATACAGTGGCTCAGTGGCTAGCACTGCTGCCTCGTAGCACTAGGGATCCAGGTTCGATTCCAGCCTCGGTGACTGTGGGAAGTTTGCACGTTCTCCTTGTGTCTGCGTGGATTTCCTCTGGGTGCTCCGGTTTCCTCCCACAGTCCAAAGATGTGCAGGTCAGGGTGGAATGGCCATGCTAAATTGCCCATATTGTGCAGATTGGATGCGTTAGCCATGGGGAATACAGGGTTAACGTAGGGGGGGATCTGACTGGGATACTCTTCAGAGGTTTGGTGTGGACTTAATGGGTTGAATGGCCTGCTTCCATGCTGTAGGGATTGTATGATATAAAAGGGAAATCCGGTGTAAATGGTCTCCATAATTCTCCGTCTAAAAACAAAAATTCTAGCTCTTTTCTGTAAT
The DNA here is from genome assembly GCF_020745735.1 of Hemiscyllium ocellatum. Classification (NCBI taxonomy): domain Eukaryota; kingdom Metazoa; phylum Chordata; class Chondrichthyes; order Orectolobiformes; family Hemiscylliidae; genus Hemiscyllium; species Hemiscyllium ocellatum. The sequence continues at coordinate 112,545,481 of NC_083408.1, forward strand.
CAGACAGATTTCCAGGAAATACAGGTTGAAAGTGCAATTACAAAGGGTTTGGGTTAATCTCCCTTTCTTCATTTTTCTTGTCGGCTATGTGCTTGGCACTCATTGCAAAGGAGAACTCTGTGTCTCCCAACAAAACACAGGATGTTTGGGCCACACAAATTTAAAACTCAAGTCTCACTTGCAGGTCCTACTCACTTTTGGATGTGTGGAAACACCCGAAAGAGAGGGTGGAATAAACTAACGTTAATCCTCCGACCTGTGTGGGAGGCAGCTTCACTGCCTTCAGAAATCCAGTTTTATTTTTCATTATTCTTGAATGGCATTTGTTGCCAATCCAGAGTTGCCCTTGAACAGAAAGGGTTCAGTTACACAATTCATTGGAAGTTGCGTCGCATATAGACAGGGTAGTTCAGAAGGTGTTTCGTACACCTGCCTTCATTACTCAGAGCTTGGAGTATAGGAGTTGGGCATCATGTTGAGGTTGCACAGGACATTGGTGAGTTTTGTTCTGGAATATTGTGTTGAGTTCTGGTTAAAAAATGAGGTCTGCAGATGCTGGAGATCACAGTTGAAAATGTGTTGCTGGTTAAAGCACAGCAGGTTAGGCAGCATCCAAGGAATAGGAAATTCGACGTTTCGGGCACAAGCCCTTCATCAGGAATGTGGAGAGGGTGCCAGGCAGGCTAAGATAAAAGGTAGGGAGGAGGGACTTGGGGGAGAGGCGATGGAGATGTGATAGGTGGAAGGAGGTAGCATGTGGCTGAAGAGCTTCTGTGCAGAGGAGATGACCTGGGGGGTGCAGTGAGAGAGAGACTCACTGAAATCCTTGTAGAGGGAGGAAGAGAGCTTCTTCAAGGAAGGCATCCTTGCAAGAGGATTCGCAGTAGGTTAAAATCTTCGGGTAAAAAATGAGGTCTGCAGATGCTGGAGATCACAGTTGAAAATGTGTTGCTGGTTAGAGCACAGCAGGTTAGGCAGCATCCAAGGAATAGGAAACACAGCAGGTTAGGCAGAATGTGCCCGAAGGGCTTGTGCCCGAAACGTCGAATTTCCTATTCCTTGGATGCTGCCTAACCTGCTGTGCTTTAACCAGCAACAGATTTTCAATTGAGTTCTGGTTGCCCTGCTGTAGGAAAGATGTTTTTAATCTGTAAAGAGTTCAGAAGAGATTTACCAAGATATTGCCAGGAATGGGGGGGTTTGAGCTATACAGAGAGGCTGGGTAGGTTGGGACTTTTCTCATTGGGGCGCAGGAGGTTAAAAGGTGACCTTATAGAACTTTATAAATCATGAGGAACATAGATGAGGTGTCTTTTCTCCAGGGTGGGGTATTTCAAGATGAGGGAGCATATTTCTAAGGTGACAGGAAATAAGATTTACAAAGGACGTGAGGGGCAACTGTTTTACACAGAGAGTGGTTCGGGTGTGGAATGAGCTGCCAGAGGAAGTGGTGGATGTGGTACAGTTACAACACTTAAAAGACATTTGGATAAGTTCATGAATAGGAAAGGTTTGGATGGATATGGGCCAAACGGAGACAGGTGGGACGAATTTAGTTTGGGGTTATGGTTGGCCTGGGCTGGTTGGATGAAAGGCTCTGTTTCCGTGTTGTATGACTCTATGAGAAACAGAAATTGCAGGAGAAACTCAGCAGGCCTGGCAGTAACTGTAGGAAGAAAGCAGAAACAACATTACGAGTGAGCTATTCAGCTGGCAAAAGTTCAGCAGAGATTAATAAGTGTTCTACCAGAACAAGTAAGGTGAAGCTGCTTTGGGGTGCAGAATGCCTAGATATGGGGCTATGGGGAAAAGGGCAGGAGATCGGCAGTAGATAATAGAGCCACTACTGGCATAGCAGGCTGAATGGCCTCCACCTGTCCTGTAATACAATGCAGAAGAGTCAGTAACTTGAGGAAACAAAGTTCAGACCTAATCAGCCAGATGGGAAATGAGGAAGAACATCTTTTACCAGGTGTGATTACGATTAGGAATGTCCCGTGTGAAAGGATGATGGAAGTACATTACTTCCAAAATGGAACCTAATAAATATTTGTAAGGGCAACGCTGGCAGGGTGATGGTGAGAGAGGGAACAGAATGATAACATCATGATTATGTTACAGCAATAATGATTCAGGATACAAAGAGGAAGTGATAATCAGTGTATTATCGCTAGATTATTAATCCAGAAACTCGGGGATGTGCTTTTGAATCTCACCCTGGCAGATGGTGGAATTTGAACTGAAACAAAATCTGGAATTACGAGTCTAATGATGACCATTGTCGATTGTCAGAAAAAACCCATCTGGTTCACTAACATCCTTCAGGGAAGGAAACTGCCATCTTTACCTGGTCTGACCTCTATGTGACCCCAGACCCACAACAATGTGCTTGACTCTTAACCACCTGCTGGGCAATTAGGGTTGGGCAATGAATATTGACCGGGCCAGCGATTCTCTCGTCCTGTGAATTAATAAAAAAAGACAGGAGTTCAAATCCCACTAAGAAAGTTTGGAAATTTAAATTCAATCAATTAAATTTGGAAATGAAAAAGTTAGTGTGAATGACTCATCTACCAACCCACACCTGTCATTCCAATATTCCATAAATATCAAAGGAGAGACTGCGGAACATTTTCCCAGATTTTGGCAGCCACTGGTCACCATTGATGATGGGGTCTAAGATCAGATCAGCCTTGTACAAACGATGGGCAGGAAGGATCTCCACAAGCCAACAAAACTCTGAGCATATGGAGCCAATATCATGCTCCTTTTCTGCAGTGGGACCTGGCCTGTGTATCAGTGACATCACATTCACCAGCAATCTTTGCTGGATTCAATAGAAGATCTATCGAACAAAGTTTTCTGCCCTTCTTGAAGCGAGGTGTACTAGCTTTCAGGCAAAACTCAATCAACACTGGATGGCTAGTAGCCATTACCACATCTCCCACCCTCCCGCGCCCCCCTCCCCTCCACCCCGCCCACCCCCACACCTCTTTCAGGTCCTGTTTACCCAACTCGCAAATATCCAAGATTCCAGGGGATGGTGCTACAAAGTCACTCTGAAGTTCTCCCTCGTGCACGGCAGCATTGACATCACTAACTAGGAGGAGTTTAAGACCATAGGACATGGCAACAGAAGTAAGCCATGCAGCCCATTGACTCTGCTCTACTCATGAATGAGATCATGGCTGATCTGATGATCTTTAACTCCACTCTCCAGCCTTTTACCCCTAACCCTTGATTCCCTTCCTGATTAAAAATCTGCCTCTCAGCCTTGAATATACTTCATGACCCAGCTGCCACAGCCCCCGTAGCAAAGAATTCCACAGATTCACTCCCCTCTGAGAGACAAAATTCTCCTCATCCCTGTCTTAATTGTGCAACCCTTTATTCTGGGATGATGCCCTCTGGCCCTAGACTCTCCCACAAGAGGAAACACTTTCCCCCTTGACCCTGTCAAGTTCCCTAAGAATGTTGCATGTTTCAACAATGTCACCACTCATTCTTCTAAGTTCCAACACTAGCCCAAACTACTCAGCCTCTCCTCATAAGACAGTCCCTCCATCCCCGGGATCAGTGGGTGGACCTTCTCTTGACTGCATCCAATACCAATACCCCTTCAGAAAAGGGGCCCAAGGCTGTTCACAGTATTCCAGCTGTGGTCTGACTACTGTCCTGCATACTTTTAGCAGAATTTCCTACATTTGAAATAAAGATCAACATTCCATTTGCCTTCCCTATTGCTTGATGTACCTACATACTAGCTTTCTGTGATTCAAACTCTGAGGCTCCCACACCCCTAGCTTTCTGTCGTCTTTCTCCTTGTAAACAATATTCAGCTTCTCTATTCTTCCTGTTAAAGTGTATAACTTCACATTTCCCTACATTATATTCTATCTATTACGTTTTATTCCCTTTCATTTAACTTGTCTATTTCCTTCTGCTGACTAATTCTGTCATCCTTAATATTTCCCTTCCCACGTGATTTTGTGTCATCCACAAACTAGGCGATCGTACATTCACTTTCCACATTCCTGAAGAAGGGCTCATGCTCGAAACGTCGACTCTCCTGTTCCTTGGATGCTGCCTGACCTACTGCACTTTTCCAGCAACACATTTTCAGCGCTATTCATGTATCTATCCAAATTAATGTTGATGTGGAGGTGCTAGTTATAGTCCAACAGGTTTATTTGGAAATACTAGCTTTTGGAGCGCTGCTCCTTCATCAGGTAACTGAAAAGCAGGATCATAGGACAGAATTTAATGCAATTGAAATGATATATTGAACAAATGTAACATAAGTTATCTCAAGAATGTGACTTGATAGAAGTTCCAGGATTTATATATTAATGAACCAAAACCTGCAACCCATTCTAAAAGATGAAGGATTTAACAGCAATCCAGGTTTGTTCAATATGTCATTTCAATTGCATGACACTGTAATTTTTGCTCTAAATTCTGTGTCTTATGATCCTCTTCCAAAGCTACCTGATGAAGGAGCAGCGCTCCGAAAGTTAGTTCTTCCAAATCAACCCGTTGGACTATAACCTTGTGTTGTGTGATTTTTAACCAAATGAATGTTGGATTGTTGTAACTGTATCAGCATCTACCACTTTCTCTGGCATTTCATTCCACATACAAACCACCCTCTGTCTGAAAGAATTGTCCCTCAGGCCCGTCTTTTTCCCCTCACATTAAAATTTAGCCTTTAGTTTTGAAATACCCACCTCTAGGGAAAGGACGCTTGCTATTCACCTTATCGATGCCCCTCATGATTTTATAAACCTCTAATAAAGTCACCCCTCAACCTTCAATGCTCCTGGGGAAGATGTCCCAGCCTATCCAACCTCTCTGTATTACTCAAAACTTTGAGTTTTGGTAAATACTTGTAAATCTTTTCTGCAGCATCTCCAATTTAATAATGTCCCTCTTATAACTGGGCAATCAGAAATGGACACTGTACTCCGAAAGTGGCCTCATCAATGTCCTATATAACCTCAACATGACATACCAACTCCTATACTCAATGGTCTGAGCAATGAAGGCAAGCGTGCCAATGCGTTCAATACCAACCAGTGACACAAATCCCAATGAACTATGTACATGAAACCCTAGGTCTCTCTGTTCTACAATTATTGTTGATTTTATGGTCACCAAGACTGAGTATAACTCTCATAGAATCATGCAATCCCCACCATGTGGAAAGAAGCCATTTGACCCATTGAGTTCTGCACCAACCCTTTGAAGAGCATCCCGTGTGGTGGCATGGTGGCTCAGTGTTTAGCACTCTTGCCTCAGCGCCAAGGATCTGGGTTCAATTCTCACCTTGGGCAACTGTCTGTGTGGAGTTTGCACATTCTTCCCGTGTCTGCGTGGGTTTCCTCCGGGTGTTCTGGTTTCCTCCCACAATCCAAAGATGTGCAGATCAGGTGAATTGGCCATGCTAAATTGCCCATAGTGTTAGGTGCATTAGTCAGTGGTCAGTATAGGTTAGGGGACTGGGTCTGAGTGGGTTACTCTTTGGAGGGTCGGTGTGGACGTGTTGGGCTGAAGGGCCTGTTTCCATACTGTTGGGAATCAAATGTAATCTTAAAAAAAACCCTCCATTTCCCATGGTTAACCCACCTAGCTTGTACACTATGGGGCAATTTAGCATGGCCAATCCATCCTAATCTACACATCTTTGGACTGCAGGAGGAAACAGGAGCACCCAGAGGAGACACAGGGAGAACATTCAAATTCCACACTGACAGTCATCCAAGGCTGGGATTGAACCTGAGTCCTTGACACACTGGGGAAGGAGTGCTAACCACTGAGCCACCATGGCTTTCAACTCTGAGATGAAATTACAGCAGCTGCTGCAGAGAATGCCCAGGCTGTGCCTGTAAACCTCTGGATTGCTAATCCAGTGACATCACTGTTCTGTTTCCCACAATGCCCCTGAAATAGCTTTGTCAACACCGTCATCTTACCATCACGAACAACTAGGGATATGCTGAACCTGCAGAGACACCTGAAGGGTAAACCTAATGAGGTTATTCAGCTGATGTTGGAGTAAATGGTCTGTACTGTATAATTCCACAATTCTCAAGAATGATTATTACTCCAAATTAACTATGCTCAATTCAGACTGTAAATTAGAACCCTAGATAGGCAATGTATACTGTGGTATATAACAATGGTGATAATACGTAACTATTTCAGAACTGCCTCAAATTGTAAAGCTGTTCCTGCTCTCTAGTGCTAATGATTATTACTGCAGATAGTTTCTGTGCCATGCTCCAGCTTCTATAGGTACCAGTTGTAGTCAATTGAATTGGTGCAGGGAAATCCGGACTGGGGTGAGACACAGCATTGAAATTTCATGGCTCCTATTTCTGTAGGCTGGCACAGAGAGGTTGGGTCTCGGGGGAATGCTAAAAGCTTTACCTATTGGTTGACTTTTTCAATGTTGTTCAATAAACTCTCTGAGTCAGGAGGTTGTGGATTCAGGGAGTTGTGCACACACAGTGCACCACTGAGAGAGTGCTGCAATGTCACAGGTGCCATCCATCGAATGAGGCATTAAATCAAAGCTCCAAATGAATGTAAAGGACCCAATGGCACAATTTTTAAAAACAGAGGAATTCTCCCATGCGCCCTTCAATCAACATCTCAAAAACAAGCTTTCACACGCAGCTATCGACAAACAGGCACATGAACACGAACTAGCCACAAAATGACATGACCCTTCTCACTAGTTTCCTTACATACAGATAAGGAAGGACATTACTTCGACTGGACAATACATCCATCCTTGGACAAGCCAAACAGAGACATGCGCAAGAATTCCTAGAAGCATGGCATTCCAACCGGAACTCTATCACCAAACACATCAAGTCAGAGCCCATTTACCACCCCCTGGGAAAAAGAACAGGAAATTACATCACAGCAGGAAATGACATCACCATGGGAAATGACATCACCAACCCAAAGAAACCCAAACATATAAATGGAAAGCAGGATTCATGAACAGTGCTTCACTTGGAGGCCCACTGAAGATGTTACCTAGTAGGGTGATGAAACGTCTGGAAATGAACCTTTCAGCTCAGCGAGCAAACCTACATCCAAAACCTCAACCTGAGCTACAAATCTTCTCAAAACAGCTATATATAGCTTACTGTGCACAAAGGTTGCCATGTTTCTTAGATTAAAAAAGAGATTGAACTTCAAAATGATTCAATTGGCTGTAAATTGCACTGGTGAAGTTACAGAGGTGCTACAGAAATGCAAGTCTATCTTATATTCTTTAACTGGTGACTTGTCATGTGATGAATGAGAGGCCCTGACTGGCTGACATTTTAAAGATGTGGTCAGCCTTATTGTAGTAGGTCATTGTACCTCTCAGACATATCCTAACGAGATTATCACTGTATGATCTAAAGGTGTAAATGTCTCGTATTGCATCTGACTGGAGATCACTTGAAGCATGACACGCTGAAGGATGCATGCTACTCTTTGTAATTAGAGAGCATAATATTAGCCCAGATATTGAAGTGCCGTTATATTTGTAAATGCTAGGGAGCTGTGATAAACATGTATTAAAGGTTTCAAAACCAAATTACCACATCCTGGTACATTATAAATGATAATATCATGGCGTTGGGCAAAGATGACTGCTGGAGGAAGAAAACACATTATATTAAGGAGCAATGGAAATCTGTAAGAAACTACACCAAGATCTCAGTGGTAGATACTTGGAAACCTAATTGAAGATCAACTAGACAGCACTCCTGTCTCTCATTGAAAAAACAAGTTCTGATTTTTTAAAAGGCAGACAAATGCTGCAGTAGCATATCTGCAAAGATCTCAAAGAAAATCCAACTTCTAAAACACTAAAACTTAGTTTTCTACACTAAGCAGCCTTACCTGTGTCTGAAAGGTTAGTATATTTTGTTTCTTCAAATTGGCATCAAAGTAGAGGGATGCACAAATGACTTCATCGCTCCTTATTTGGTATAAACACTATTTAGAGGTGAAAACCTTCAATGAAGAGCATGCAAGCTCTGAATTACAAAGCTATAATTCTTAAATCATTATTCTTAAGGGGATTTAGGCCAAACAATAATGGAAAACAGTAGCAAGATAGAGAATGAAATTGGGTTGGTCAGTTTGCTGTGACCTCTACTGTGCACCTCGCAAACTTGTCATAACTCAGGGCCTGAGACTGAAGACAGATAGACAACCAGAGAATTGTTACAATACAGTAGGCCATACAGTGCACAACTCTAAATTGATGCACAGAGAAACGGAGAGGATGCTATTCCTGCTGCCAATAGAATTTAAAACAGTAGAATTTACTCCAGCAAGACAGTAAATGTAGGTCATACATGAACAGGAAAGGATGAACTCAGCGATGGATCTATAGAGCCAGTGTGTGTCAGGTGCAAGGTGAGTAGGTACGTAGTTTGGCAGCTCTGACCATCATGCTGGTTTTTGTCACCATCTCGCTGCTCCCAGACCCACTTTCCTTGAGGCAGGATTAGGATCAGGGCTACTTCCCATGGTCAGTGGACAGGTAGCCAATTAAATCAGTTGGAAGACCTGTTACGGCTGATTGTCAGAGATTGAGCTTTACAAGCTGACCTCCAGGAGGAAGCCCGTACTGGCAGACCTGAGGGCCAAGCACTCCCAGCAAGAGTTGAGGTCCTTCTGCCCATGTGTCAGCTGCTGCCTCAGTCTGGTCTATGCTGGTTCTGCTGTTAACAGCTACTCCTACCAGGAGGCTGGTGTCAAGGCCTAGATCACCTGTCCATCTTGCCCCACTCTCACAGGGAGGGTAGTCTTACTGTAACTGGATAAGGGGCTGGAGTGCAGTGAGCAGTTAGGTCTCTTTCTTTAAGGATATATCATTTCATTGGAGGCAGTTCAGAGAAGGTTCATGAGGATGATCCATGGTATGGAGGGATTGTCTTATGAGCAAACATTAAACAGGTTGGGACTCTACTCACTGGAGTTTAAATGAGAGGTGATCTGACAGAAACATATCAGACAGGATCAATGCTGAGAGAATGTTTCCCCTCATGGGAAAGTTTAGGACCAGAGGGTACAGTCTCAGAATAAAGGGGCTCCAATTTGAGACTGAGATGTGGAGGAATTTCTTTTCTCAGAGGGTTGTGAGTCTTTGGAACTCCTTGCTCCAGAGAGCTGTGGGGGCAGAGTCCTTATGTATACTTAAGGCTGAGAGAGAGGGAGAGAGAGATTCCTGATCAGTCAGAGAATCAAGGATTACAGGGAAAAGGGCAGGAAAGTGGATGTGAGGAATGTTTGATCAGCCCTGATCCTACTGAACAGTGGAGCAGCCTTGAAGGGCCAAATGGCTAGCTCCTATTCCTATTTTCAAAGATGTGCACATTAGGATAGATTGACCGTGCTACATTACCCATAGATCAGGGTGGATTGGCCATACTAAACTACCCACAGTATCTAGGGATGTGCAGATTAGGGTGGATTGGCAGTGCTAAATTAACCATAGTGTTCAGGGATATGTAAGTTTGTCATGTGAAATGCAGGTTATGGTGATAAGATTGGGGGGGTGGGGGTAGGTCTGGATGGGATGCTTTTTGGAAGGTCGGTGTGGACTCAATGGGTTGAATGGTCTGCTTCCACACTGTAGGGATTCGATGACTCTATGATTCTGATGGTTTGAGCTACTCTACTGTCGCTCATCTGCAACTGGTCAGTGACACCTGTCATCCAGCCAGGCTTTCTGTAACGGTTAATCAGGGCAGGACCTATACACTTAATGGTAAGGTCCTAGGGAGTGTTGCTGGACAAAGAGACCTTGGAGTGCAGGTTCATAGCTCCTTGAAAGTGGAATCACCGGTAGATAGGATAGGGAAGAAGGCGTTTAATATGGTTTCCTTTATTGGTCAGAGCATTGAGCGCAGGAGTTGGGAGGTCATGTTATGGCTGTACAGGACATTAGTTAAGCCACTTTTGGAATATTGTGTACAATTCTGGTCTCCTTCCTATCAGAAAGATGTTGTGAAACTTGAAAGGGTTCAGAAAAGATTTGCAGGGATGTTGCCAGGGTTGGAGGACTTGAGCTAGAGAGAGAGGCTGAATAGGCTGGGACTGTTTTCCCTGGAGCGTCAGAGGCTGAGGGGTGACCTTATAGAGGTTTATAAAATCATGGATGGGACAAATAGACAAGGTCTTTTCCCTGGGGTAGAGGAGTCCAGAACTACAGGGCATAGATTTAGGGTGAGAGGAGGAAAATATAAAATGAACCTAAGCGATAACTTTTTCACACAAATGAGCTACCAGAGAAAATGGCAGAGGCTGCAACATTTAAAAGGCATCTGGATGGGTATATGAATAGGAAGGGTTTAGAGGGCTACGGGCCAAATGTTGGCAAATGGGACTAGATTAGGTTAGGATATCCGGTCGGCATGGATGAGTTGGACCGTAGGGTCTGTTTCCACGTTGTACATCTCTTTGACTCTATGAATCTATCTAAAACTCTGGAGGGATTGAGAAGGAGGGCCCCAGAAGATGGCAGTACCCTCTATTACATTTGAAGGATGCTCCTTCCTGTGGCTCTCCAGCTTTGTCAATCTGTACGCCATCTTTAATGGCCCTGCCTGGCCAAAGTCAGGACCGCCACAATCTGAGGGCCTTCCCCCACAGCCACGCGCCATGGTTCCTGTTTCACCCAGAATCCTTTTGGGAGAACCCTGCTCCCCCCACCCCCACCCCCATCCCAGAGCTTGAAGAGGAAGGAGCAGACCGGGTCGATAAACCAGAGAAACATAAGAGCCAACAGCCTGAATGACAAGACCTTCCTGAACCAGCACTTGAGAACATGATTCAAATAAATTCAGTTGTAAATGACGGCACTACAGAGCCTACAGAAGGATCTTAAGCAGAATTGGAGGTTGTTCATCGGACTGATTTTTATTAAACAAGGAGAGACAGAATGAGACTAACAGAACAACAACTGACTATTGAGTAATTAGACAATGAGACAACAGCTAACACGAACCCAGGAGGCCACATTGCCTGGCATGAGCCAGGAAATGATCCATTTGCTCTAATCCTCAAGCAGCTCAACACCAGGAAAAAGCAGCCAATTAATCAACACCCATAAACAGTCACTTGCCCTGCAAAAAATACACAGTATGTTTACCATCAATAAGAGCATGTTACAGAGAGGGGTATGGGACATATCAGTGTTGCAGTGAGGGGTGTGGCAAGTATAAGAGTGTTACAGTGAGGGGTGTCAGGTATTTCAGAGTCTTACAGTGGGGAGTGTGGGAAATATCAGAATGTTACTGGGACGGGTGTGGGAAATATCAGAGCGCTACAGTAAGGGGTGTCAGGTATATCCGAATGTTACAGTGGAGGATGGGAAATATCAGAATGTTACTGAGGGCTGTGGAAATATCAGTGTTACAGTGAGGAGTGTGGGAAATATCAGTGTGTTACAGTGAAGGGTGTGGGAAATATTAGAGTGTTACAGTGAGGAGTGTGGGAAATATCAGTGTGTTACAGTGAAGGATGTGGGAAATATCAGTGTGTTACAGTGAGGGGTGTCAGGTATTTCAGAGTTTTACAGTGGGGAGTGTGGGAAATATCAGAATGTTATTGTGAGGGATGTGGGAAATATCAGAGTGTTATAGTAAGGGGTATCAGGTATATCCAAATGTTACAGTGGAGGGTGGGAAATATCAGAATGTTACTGAGAGGTGTGGAAAATATCAGTGTTACAGTGAGGAGTGTGGGAAATATCAGTGTATTACAGTGAGGGGTGTCAGGTATATCCGAATCTTACAGTGGAGGGTGGTGTGGGTTATATCAGAGAGTATTTCAGTGAGGGGTTTCAGATATATAAGAAGGATTTGGACAGGTTAGGAGAGTGGGCAAAGAAGTGGCAAATAGAGTACAATGTGGAAAAGTGTGAGGTCATGCACTTTGGGAGGAAGAATAGAGGCATGGAGTGTTTTCTAAATGGGGAGAAAATTCAGAAACCTGAAGTGCCCTAAAGAGACTTGGGAGTTCTTGTCCAGGATCCTCTCAAGGTAAAATTGCAGGTTGAGTTGGTAATTAGATTAGATTACTTACAGTGTGGAAACAGGCCTTTCGGCCCAACAAGTCCACACCGACCCGCCGAAGCACAACCCACCCAGACTCCTACATTTACCCCTTACCTAACACTATGGGCAATTTAGCTTGGACAATTCACCTGACCCGCACATCTTTGGACTGTGGGAGGAAACCGGAGGAAACCCACACAGACACGGGGAGAACGTGCAAACTCCACACAGTCAGTGCCTGAGCTGGGAATTGAACCCAGGTCTCTGGCGCAGTGCTAACCACTATGCCACCGTGCCACCCATGATTTATTAATTGCTGTCTAATATTGATGGTTCTCGGTTTTCCCCTTGCCCCCACCTTCTTCACTTCTACCCTAACAAGCCCCTTTGTCATTTTAGGATTTCCATGAGACTGAGGTTTATATTAACAAAGGTGAGGAGTAAGGAAGGCAAATGCAATGCTTGCATTTATTTTGAGAACTTGAACTGTTGGTAGGAGAGTCTGGGACCCGAGGGCACAGCCTGTGAGTAAAGGGAAGACCTTTTAGAATGGAGGTAAGGAGCAACTTGTTCAGCCAGAGAGTGGGGAATCTGTGGAACTCACTGCCACAGAAGACTGTGGAGGCTAGGTCATTGAGTGTATTTAAGATGGAGATTGATAGGTTCTTGATTGTCAAAGGGATCAAGGATTACAGGGAAACGTTGGAGAATGAGATTGAAAAAACATGATTGAATGGTGGAGCAGACTCGATAGGCTGAATGGCCTAATTTCTGTTCCTATGTCTGATGGTCTTATGGTGATATCAGAATGTTAAAGTGAGGTGTGAGGGGTATATCTGTGTGTTACAGTGGAGGGGGAGTGGATGATGTGTGGGGTATATCAAAGACTGTTATAGTGAATGGTGTGGGGTATATCTGTGTGTTACATTCAGGGGAGTGGGGTATATCAGAGAGTTACAGTGAGTGGGGGTGGGATATTCAGCGAGGGGTGCGGGATATTTCATAGCATTATAGCAAGGGGAGTGGGATATATCAGAGTATTATGGTGGGGCATGTGAGGTATATCTGAATGTTTTAATGAGTGGATGTGGGATATTCAGAGTGTTACAGTAAGGAAATGACCACAGGAAATGACATCACCAAAGAAAATGACATCACCAAGCCAAAGAAACCAAATCATATAAATAGAAAGTAGGATTTATCAGCAGTGCTTCACCTGAGGCCCACTGAAAATGTCGGTTAAAGCACAGCAGGTTAGGCAGCATCCAAGGAACAGGAAATTCGACGTTTTGGGCCAGAGCCCTTCATCAGGAATGAGGAGAGGGTGCCAGACAGGCTAAGATAAAAGGTAGGAGGAGGGACTTGGGGGAGGGGCGATGGAGATGTGATAGGTGGAAGGAGGTCAAGGTGAGGGTGATAGGCCAGAGTGGGATGGGGGCGGAGAGGTCAGGAAGAGGATTGCAGGTTAGGAGGGCGGTGCTGAGTTCAAGGGAATCGACTGAGACAAGGTGGGGGGAGGGGAAATGAGGAAACTGGAGAATTCTGAGTTCATCCCTTGTGGCTGTAGGGTTCCCAGGCGGAAGATGAGGCGCTCTTTCTCCAACCGTCATGTTGTTATGTTCTGGCGATGGAGGAGTCCAAGGACCTGCATGTCCTCGGTGGAGTGGGAGGGAGAGTTAAAGTGTTGAGCCATGGGGTGGTTGGGTTGGTTGGTTCGGGTGTCCCAGAGGTGTTCCCTGAAGCGTTCTGCAAGTATGCGGCCTGTCTCCCCAATATAGAGGAGGCCACATCGGATGCAGCGGATGCAATAGATGATGTGTGTGGAGGTACAGGTGAATTTGTGGCGGATATGGAAGGATCCCTTGGGGCCTTGGAGGGAAGTAAGGGAGGAGGTGTGGGCGCAAGTTTTGCATTTCCTGCGTTTGCAGCGGAAGGTGCCGGGAGTGGAGGTTGGGTTGGTGGGGGGTGTGGACCTGATGAGGGAGTCACGAAGGGAGTGGTCCTTGCGGAACGCTGATAGGGGAGGGGAGGGAAATATATCCCTGGTGGTGGGGTCCGTTTGGAGGTGGCGGAAATGGCGGCGGATGATACGCTGTATATGGAGGTTGATGGGGTGGTAGGTGAGAACCAGTGGGGTTCTGTTTTGGTGGCGGTTGGAGGGGCGGGGCTCAAGGGCGGAGGAGCGGGAAGTGGAGGAGATGCGGTGGAGGGCATCGTCGATCACGTCTGGGGGGAATCTGCGGTCCTTGAAGAAGGAGGCCATCTGGGCTGTACGGTATTGGTCCTCCTGGGAGCAGATGCGGCGGAGGCGAAGTAATTGGGAATATGGGATGGAGTTTTTACAGGGGGCAGAGTGGGAGGAGGTGTAGTCCAGGTAGCTGTGGGAGTCAGTCGGTTTATAGTAGATGTCTGTGTTGAGTCGGTCGCCCGAGATAGAAATGGAAAGGTCTAGGAAGGGGAGGGAGGAGTCTGAGACAGTCCAGGTGAATTTGAGGTCGGGATGGAAGGTGTTGGTAAAGTTGATGAACTGTTCAACCTCCTCGTGGGAGCACGAGGCAGCGCCGATACAGTCATCGATGTAGCGGAGGAAAAGGTGGGGGGTGGTGCCAGTGTAGTTGCGGAAGATGGACTGTTCCACATATCCTACAAAGAGACAGGCATAGCTGGGGCCCATGCGGGTGCCCATGGCAACTACCCCGTGGCTCAACACTTTAACTCTCCCTCCCAGTCCACCGAAGACATGCAGGTCCTTGGACTCCTCCATCGCCAGAACGACGGTTGGAGGAAGAGCGCCTCATCTTCCGCCTGGGAACCCTCCAGCCACAAGGGATGAACTCAGATTTCTCCAGTTTCCTCATTTCCCCTCCCCCCACCTTGTCTCAGTCGATTCCCTTGAACTCAGCACCGCCCTCCTAACCTGCAATCCTCTTCCTGACCTCTCCGCCCCCACCCCACTCCAGCCTATCACCCTCACCTTGACCTCCTTCCACCTATCACATCTCCATCGCCCCTCCCCCAAGTCCCTCCTCCCTACCTTTTATCTTAGCCTGTCTGGCACCCTCTCCTCATTCCTGATGAAGGGCTCTGGCCCGAAACGTTGAATTTCCTGTTCCTTGGATGCTGCCTAACCTGCTGTGCTTTAACCAGCAACATATTTTCAGCTCTGATCTCCAGCATCTGCGGACCTCACTTTTTACCCACTGAAGATATTACCTAGTATGATGATGAAACATCTGGAAATGAACCTTCCAGCTCAGCGAGCAAACCTACATCCAGAACCTCAACCTGAGCTACAAATCTTCTCAAAACTCACTAATATCAGAGGCTTACACTGACAGATGTCAAATATATCTGAGGGTTAAGTGAGGGCTGTGGGGTATATCAGGATGTTCCTTGAGGGGTGTGGAGTATATCAGAGTGTTACAGCGAGGGATGAGAGGTATATTCTAGTGTTACAGTAAGGGGTGTGCTCTATAAAGTAGTGTTATAGTGAGGGATATGGGGTATATCAGCGTTACAGTGAAGGGTGTCAGGTATATCAGAGTGTTACAGTGGGGTATATCAGAGAGTGTTACATTGAGGGATATGGTCTATATCAGAGAGTTACAGTGAGGTGTATGGGTTATATCAGTTTTACAGTGAGGGATGAGAGGTGTATCAGAGAGTTACAGTGGAGTATATTAGTCAGTATTACAGTGAGAGGTACAGTCTATATCAAAGGGTTACAGTTCAACGTGTGGTGTATATCAGAGGGTTACAATAAGGGATGTGGGGCATATCAGTGTGTCACAGTAGAGCATGTAGGGTATGTCAGAGAGTGTTACTGTGAGGGGTGTGGTCTATATCAGAGGGTTACAGTAAGGGGTGTGGGGTATATCAGTGTTACAGTGAAGAGTGTGGACTGTGTCAGCAGCAGTTCGTTAAAATTACTAAACATATTAAAAACTCTTTTGAAAAAATTATGTCTAATACGACTTAAGTTCTGAAAGGATTATAAAGTAACTGTACAAGAGGTATTACAGCATTAAGGGAAAGAGAGCAGAGAGAAACGATCCACCATCAATTAATATCAGCTCGAGATAAAGTGGATTTCTGGAGAATGATGGGATGGATCGCTGAAACACATGGGCCCAACTGGTTCTAATTACGTCTGAGTGAGTGCAGGCTGAGCCTAGCGCTGAAAACGGCCTGCTGTATACATGCCATTAATAAGCAGCCCAGTGCCCTGTGCATTGTATTTGTCATATGGCAATTTACAGTAATCCTCCAGTACAAAACTTAAATATCTACAGCTGTTTTTTTTTAATCTTCTGTTTTTTTTCTCTCTTGTAGAAATAGGCGCAAGGCAAAAATAGCTGAGAGAAGAGAAAACCAAGATGGGTTGTGTGGTCAGGGCCAAACTGAACAAGCGAGCAACCGTGTTGAGTGATGGGTATTTTAGTGCTAACTTGGGACTGCATTGAGAGGTCATAGGAAAGTTTCTTGGCAGCGGGTTCTCGGGAAACAATGAACTTCCACATATTTATTTGCCATTTCTTTGTTTTTACAGCGAGTTGAATAAATGAGTTAAACGACATGAAGTGAGTCTGCACAGTGTCTACACAGGTTATAAGTCATTATTATACTTCACTGTGCTGTGCTAAGTTGGTCTGGAAAAGGCAGTTAAAAAAACTATCCTGAATTCTTTCTGTCAAAAAAATCATATAGATTTTCCTGTGTTTTCTTTTAAATATTAAATGCAATCACTTGTGTATTTCATTATTTTGTTTCAGTCCAGATCAAGACCTCTGCAGATTCCTAGCTTTCTGAACAAAGAGTCTATTTATTAAAGTGTTTCCTGATTCTGTTGCAGGGGCTCTGATTGCTTTTCACGCATTAATCCTAAATAAGATTAGCTCTTGAGTATGTATTGCTGCAATAGGAAGCTTATCAAGATCAAGGCTTTTTTTTAAACTCGTCGAATATGTGACACTAACAGAAAGCAGGGAAGGACTTGGGGTAAGACAGGTCTCCCAGTGGACGCACTGTTTTCCAAATCACGAGCCTTTGGAGGGAGAGGTCTGACATAAAAAGTGATTCTGAAACTCTGTGTAGAAAGCTTAAACTGTGCCATAGTTGCACTCTGTCAGGTCTGAAATAACAGAAGATATATTTTGTGAATGTTTGATGGAGACAGTGTAGACAAAACCTTACTTTAGTTTAATAGAGTAGAGGGAGCTTTGTCCTATATCTAACCCCTTGCTGTCCCTGTCTTAGGTGTGTTTCATGGGGATAATGCAGAGGGAGCTTTACCCTGTATCTAACCCTGTGCTGTCCCTGTCCTGGGACTGCTTGATGGCAAAAATATAGAGGGAGCTTTAGTTTGTACATAACCCCTGTGCTATACCTGTCCTGGGTGCATTTCATGGGGATGGTGTAGAGAGAGATTTACTCTGTATCTAAACTTGTCCTGCCCCTGTCCTGGGATTGTTGGATGAGGACAATTTAGAAGGATATTTGTTCTGTATCTAATTTTGTGCTGTCCCTGTCCTGGGAGTGTTGTATGGGTAGAGAACATGTATTTAAATCACACCATGGCATTTTGAGTTTGAATTTAATTTAGAAAAAAAAATTATGTCAAATGACCATGTAGCTGTTGGATTGTCAAACCCACCTGGATGTTTAATGGGGTTCAGGGGAGGGTGACCTTAAGCAGTCTGCTATCGAGGTGACTGAAGTCTCACTCTCATGTGGCTGGATACTGAACCATCACAAAAGACTGCTGTTTGGCCCATCTTGTTCATTGCTTAAAAATGTTTTGCTGGAAAAGCGCAGCAGCTCAGGCAGCATCAAAGGAGCAGGAGAATCGACGTTTCGGGCATAAACCCTTCTTCAGGAAGGCTCATTGCCAACCCAATACTAGCCAGTTACTTCTATCATAATAGAATTGATGTTTCTTTTCATTCATTCCTGGAATTTGGGCATTGCTGGCTGGGCCCAGCATTTATTGCCCACCCCTAGTTGCCCCTTGAGAAGGTGGGGGTGAGCTGCCTTCTTGAACTGCTGAAGTCCATGTGCTGTAGGTGGACCCACAATGCCCTTAGGGATGGAATTCCAGGATTTTGAGCTAGTGAAGGAATTTCAAGTCAGGATTGTGAATGGCTTGGAGGGGAACCTGCAGGTGACAGTGTTCCCATATATCTGCTGCCGTTCTAGATGGAAGTGGTCATAGATTTGGAAGGTCTGGTCTAAGGATCTGTGGTGAATTTTTATTGTGCATGTTGTAGATGGTATACATTGTTATCACTACTACTGAGTATCAATAGTGGGGGGAATGGATACTTATGGATGTGGTGCCAATTATGTGGGATGCTTTGTCCAGGATGGTTTCAAGCTTCTTAAGCGTTCTTGGAGCTGCACCCATCCAGGCAAGAGGGGAGTATTCCATCACACTCCTGACTTGTGCCTTGGAGATGATGGACAGACTTTGGGGAGTCAGGAAGTTACTTTTGACAGTATTCCTAGCCTCTGACCTCCTGTCATAGCCACTGTGTTTATATGCTGAGTCCAGCTGAGTTTCTCATCAATGCTAACTCCCAGGATGTTGATGGTGGGGGATTCAGTGATGGTAACCCCATTGAATATCAAGGGACGGTGGCTAGATTGTCTCTGATTGGCAATGGTCATTTCCTGGCATTTGTGTGGCATGCATGTTAATTGCCACTTGTCGGCCAAGCCTGGATATTGTCCAGACCTTGTTGTATTTGAGCACGGATTGCTTCAGTATCTGAGGAGTGGCGAACGGTGCTGAACATTTTGCAATCATCGGCGAACATTCCCACTTCTGACCTGATGATGGAGGGAAGGTCATTGATGAAGCAGCTGAAGATGGTTGGGTCAAGGGCACTCTCCTGAGGAACTCCTGCAGAGATGTCCAGGAGCTGAGATGACTGACCTTGATCAACCACAACCATCTTCCTATGTGCCAGGTATGATTCCAACCAGCGGAGAGTTTGCCCTGATACCCATTGATTCCAGTTTTTCTAGGAGTCCCTGATGTGGCACTCGGTTGAATGTGGCCTTAACATCAAGGGCTGTCACTCTCCCATTCCCCTCTGGGATTCAGAATGTATTGAGAGAAAATCCTTCATTGCCCTCCCAGGTTAACTATGCCTGGTGCTACTATATGCACTATCCAGTCTAGTGATGTGACACATCCCGTTCCTAACTACAGCAACAACAACCATTGGTACTTAAATGGTGCCTTAAATTTCAAAAACATTTCAAAATGCTGCACAGGAGTATAATCAAAACAGAAATTGCCCTTGAGTCTCATAGAGGCAAGATGACCATTTGCTAGATCCAAGAGGAACAGGGAGGAGGAGAAAGAATGAGAGATGGATTTAAGAAAGGAATTCAAGACTGAAGGGCTGGATGACTGAATACCTTAGTGTCAGTGGTACAGCAATTAAAATTAGGGCTATTTGGGGTCTCTCCAATGTAAGCCCCACCTCAAGTAAGAGGACCAAAACTGAACTCCAGGTGCAATCTCACTAATTACAACACTTCCCTACTTTTATACTTGCTTCCTTTTGCAATAAATGACGAAACTCCATTTGCCTTCCTGATTACCTGCTGTTCCTGTATATTAGCTTTTTGTGATTCATGCTTCAATCCCTCTGCTCCGACATACTCTGTAATTTTAGTTCATTTAGATAATGAGTTGCCTTTCCATTATTCTGACACAAGTAGATAGCTTTACACTTATCCATGTTAAACCTCATCTGCCAAATTCCGATCCATATCTATTTGTAGCCATGATTTGGAGGAGTTGGTGTTGGACTGGGGTGTACAAAGTTAAAAAATCACACAACACCAGGTTATAGTCCCAACAGGTCTGTTTGGAAGCACTAGCTTTTGAAGCACTGCTCCTTCATCTGGTGGTTGTCACCTGATGGAGCAGCGGTCCGAAAGCCAAACAAACCTATAACCTGGTATTGTGTGATTTTTAACTACTTGTAAATTTCTTATTTCTTCATTGCAACATTGCAATAGGGATTCTATGATACTATGAACTTATGTTTAACCTATGTTTGTGGGCGGCACGGTGGCACAGTGGTTAGCACTGCTGCCTCACAGCGCCTGAGACCCGGGTTCATTTCCCGACTCAGGCGACTGACTGTGTGGAGTTTGCACGTTCTCCCCGTGTCTGCGTGGGTTTCCTCCGGGTGCTCCGGTTTCCTCCCACAGTCCAAAGATGTGCGGGTCAGGTGAATTGGCCATGCTAAATTGCCCGTAGTGTTAGGTAAAGAGTAAATGTAGGGGTATGGGTGGGTTGCGCTTCGGCGGGTCAGTGTGGACTTGTTGGGCCGAAGGGCCTGTTTCCACACTGTAAGTAATCTAATCTAATCTATTTTAGTATCATCTGGCTATCATATATATTCTGTCGCTGCATCCATTAATACAGATTATAAATAGTTGGGGGTTGAGGATCAAACACTGTGGCACCCCATTTGTCTTGACTCTCTGCTTTCTGGCGGTTAGCCGGTCCTCCAGCCAAGGCAATTAAATACCCCAACCCCGTGTGATCCAATCACTTACTCTGAACTCCACTTACTTTCTCCCCCAGAACTCAGCTCCCCTCCTGCCCACTGTACATAAATACTGCCTCCTCCCCACTTCATGTCAGTTCTGATGAAGAGTCATTTAGACTCGAATTGTTAGCTTGCTCTGTCTTCATGGATGCTGCCTGACCCGTTGTGATCTCCAGCATTTGTTGTGTTCAGAACGGATTCCAGCATCTGCAGTAACTTGCTCCCCTACTTGTGTTTTAATCTTTAGTGCAGCATTTTATCAAATGCTTCTCGAAGTCCAGATGTACTATATCTACAGGATCCTCATTACCCACCTTGTTTGATATCCTCAAATAATTCTAGTGGACTAGTCAAACACAATTTACTTTTCATAAACCATGCTGACTCCGATGGATTAGATGTTGATTTTGCAAATGTCCTGTTATTCCTTCCCTAATGATGGATTTCAACAATTTCCCAATGATACTGCTGTGTAGTTTCCTACTTTCTGCCTGCCACTCTTTTTGAACAATGGCATTATATTAGGGGCAGCACGATGGCTCAGTGGTTAGCACTGCTGCCTCACAGCACCAGGGTCCCAGGTTCAATTCCAGCCTCAGGCTGCGTGGAGATTGTACATTCTCCCTGTGTCTGTGTGGGTTTCCTCCAGGTGCTCTGGCTTCCTCCCACAGTCCAAAGATGGTACAGGTCAGGTGAATTGGCCGTGCTAAATTGCCCATAGTGTTAGGTGCATTAGTCAGAGGGAACTGGGTCTGGGTGGGTTGCTCTTCGGAGGGTCGGTGTGGACTGGTTGGGCCAAAGGGCCTGTTTCCACACTGTAGGGAATCTAATCTAATTAGCATTATTCCAATCTCCTGAAGCCTTTCCTGCAATTTTAGAATATTAGTAGAACTATATGCTGATAGGATACAACTGCTTACCTGTACCTCGAGTCTAATTACTTGTAAATAATAGGGACTGTGTTCAGTCTCTATCATTCTGGGGCTGAAAATCAGATAAACTGGGGAACAATGAATACTTTTTAAAAGTTTTAATTATTGTGATGATTATGGGAATAGTGAGAATCTAGAACCAGAGGGTATCACTGGAGAGTGAAAGGTCTCACATTTAAGAGAGAGATGAGGAGGAATTTCTTTCCATAGAGGGGAGTGAAACTGTTGAATTCTTTGCCCCAGAGGGCTGTCGAGGCTGGGTTGTTGAGTATATTGAAGGCCAAGGTAGTCAGTCTTCATGAGTCTTACTGAAAACGAAAGCAGACATCGTTATATCTTTACAATTATGAATGTGACAACTTGATTCCTAGAAGCTATTCCCTTATGAATGATTACTGCTGGTGGAAAAGTTATCAGTTTATTACTGGTTATGGACTACCAACTGAAATACAATCTGATCAGGGTTCTAACTTTTATGTCTAAGGCTTTTCAGGAAATTATTAGCAGTTTGGGAACAAAATAACTGAAATCAACTGCATATTGAAGTCAACAAATACAGGGAACTTTGGAGGCATGTCATCAGACTCTGGAATACTGTTACAAATACCTATGTGATTGCACTGAAGGATTAGATTTCTTACTGTTTGCTACCAGAGATTCTCCAAATGAATCTATTGAGTTTAGCCATTTGAATGGGTTTACAGCGATGAGATTAGAGGACTATTAGGGAGAATTGAATTGGAAACGATGAATCCTCAGCGTTGGATTACATGTCCATTTTTGAGAGACTCACAGTAGCAAGTAATGACTGGGATGGACAAAGTTAAAAATCACAACACCAGGTTATAGTCCAACTAGTTTATTTGGAATCACTAGCTTTCGGAGTGCAGCTACTTCATCAGGTGGTTGTGGGGGTTAAGATCATAAGACACTGAATTTATAGCAAAAGCTTAGAGTGTCATGCAATTGAAATGATATATTGAACAAACCTCAATTATTGTTAAGTCTTTCATGTTTTAGAATCTGTTGCTGGTTTTGGTTCATTAATATGTAAATCCCAGAATTTATTTTAAGTCACCTTCTTGAGATAATTTCAGGTTTTATAACAAAAGGTGACATCTCAGCTCAGACACTGTATTAAAGATGTGAGATCTGAGTCTGTCTGTATCCCAATCTTGAGTCAGATTGGTTGTATTTCCAAAGTGGAATTTACAAAATATTCCATGTATTGACTGCCAGCATTCACTGCCTGCAGACTGTGCATTTTTTTGAGCAAAATAGAATATATCTGCAAATAGAATTCTACAAACACAGATTCACCCCATAGACCTATATATGTGTGTGTGTGCGTGTGTGTGTGAGTGCACATGAGAGAATGTGTGTATGCATGTGAAAGCTTGGTAAAGTGTGTGTGGGGGTGTTAGTGTAATGGAGTCTAAGCCTGTGACAGGATGTGTGCGTTGGTGTGAGTGTGGGGAGGGGTGTATGTGTGTGCATATGAGAGAGAGCGTGTGAATTAGAGAGGGTCTGCATGAGTGTATATGTAAGAATGTGTATGTGAGAGAGATAGCGTAGTGGGGTCACATGAACCCAAGGTCCCAATTGAGGCCATCCCCATGGGTACCGAACTTGGCTATCAGCCCCTGCTCGGCCACTCTGCATTGTTGCCTGTCTCGGAATCTGCCTTGGAGGATGGTCACCCGAAGATCCGAGGCTAAATGTCCCAGACTGCTGAAGTGCTTCCCGACTGGGTGGGAACACCCCTGCCTGTTGATTGTTGTGCAGTGTCCATTAATCCATTGTCACAGTGTCTGCTTGGTCTTGCCAATGTACCGTGCCTCAGGACATCCTTGCCTGCAGCATATGAGATTGACAATGTTGGCCAAGTCACCTCTGCACCTGCTGCACGCATGGTTGGTGGTGTCCCCATGTATCAAGATTAGAGTGGTGCTGGAAAAGCACAGCAAATCAGGCAGCATCTGAGGAGTAGGAAAATCAATGCTACATCAGGAATGAAGACCCCACGTGTCCCCACGTGAAATGGTGGTATCCATGTTGACACTCTGACAGGGTTGTACGGTGTTGTGGTCGATGTTGTCTTGAAGGCTGGGCAGTTTACTGCAAATAATCATTGCATTGTTCCTGACATTCTTGGACAGGGTAACTAAGGGGAAATTGGTACCTGCTATGTAGGCAGAGAACGAGAGACTTTGCTGCATGGAATTGTGCAGTGGTGGGATTTCCTCTTCCCCTGGGACCAGAGATAAGACCACAAATTCAATCAATAGAAATCTGGAACTGAAAACTATTTGTGACCATCAGAACAATCAACGTGAAGAAAAAACTCCTTTGATTCACCACTGTTCTTTAAGGAAGGAAAGGTCCCATCATTGCATGGTCTGACTTACATGACTACACATTAACATCATGTGTTTGATTCTGAATTGCCTTCTCAAATACTCTAGCAAACGACTCAGTTTAAGAAAAATTAGGGATAGGCAAGAAATACTGGCCTTCCCTATGGCACTTATATCCCATGAAAAGCATAAAACAAAAGACATTGGCCAATAGACAGGCCAGTGAGTAAAAAGTGAGGTCTGCAGATGCTGGAGATCAGAGCTGAAAATGTGTTGCTGGTTAAAGCGCAGCAGGTCAGGCAGCATCCAAGGAGCAGGAGATTCGACGTTTCGGGCACCAGCCCTTCATCAGGAATTGGCCAACAGACAGGCCCCAAAAGATGATGCAGCCACACTTACAACTTAGCCAGGAAAGACCTAAAGAGAGCTAGGAAGAGCCAGGAGGGGACATGAGAAGTCATTGGCAGATAGGATCAGGGTAAACCCTAAGGCTTTCTACAGATATATCAGGAATAAAAGAATGAATAGAATAAGATTAGGGCCAATCAAGGATTGTAGTGGGAAGTTGTGCGTGGAATCAGAGGAAATGGGAAAGCGTTAAATGAATACTTTTCGTCAGCATTCACACTCGAAAAAGTCAATGTTGTCGAGGAGAATACTGAGATACAGACCATTAGATGAGATAGGATTGAGGTTCACAAGAAGGAGATGTTAGAATTCTGGAAAGTGTAAAAATAGATAGGCCCCCGGGGATGGGATTTATCCTAGGATTGTCTGGGAAGCCAGGGAGGAGATTGCAGAGCCTTTTGCTGTGATCTTTATGTTGTCATTGTCTATAAGAATAGAGCCAGAAGACTGGAGGATAGCAAATGTTGTCCCTTTGTTCAAGAAGGGGAGTAGAGACAACCCTGCTAATTATAGACCAGTGAGCCTTACTTCAATTGTGGGTAAAGTGTTGGAAAGGGTTATAAGAGAGCGGATTTATAATCATCTAGAAAGGAACAAGTTTATTAGGGATATTCAACAGTTTTCTGAAGGTCGGTTGTGCCTCACCAACCTTATTGAGTTCTTTAAGAAGATGACCAAACAGGTGGACGAGGGTAAAGCGGTAAATGTGGTGTACATGGATCTCAGTAAGGCATTTGATAAGGTGCACCATGGTAGGCTGTTACATTAAATATGGAGGCATGGGATTGAGGGTGATTTAATGGTTTGGATCATAAATTGGCCAGCTGAAAGAAGACAGAGGGTGGTGATTGATGGGAAATATTTATACTGGAGTTCAGTTACTAGTAGTGTAACGCAAGGATCTGTTTGGGCTCACTGCTGTATGTCATTTTTATAAATGACCTGGATGAGGGAGGAGAAGGATGGGTTAGTAAATTTGCGGATGATACTAAGGTTGGTAGAGTTGTGGATAGTGAAGAAGGCTGTTGTAGGTTACAGAAGGACATAGATAAGTTGCAGAGCTGGGCTGGAAGTGGCAATTGGAGATGAATGTGGAAAAGCGTGAGGTGATTCACTTTGGAAGGAGTAACAGGAATGCAGAGTATTGGGCTAATGGTAAGATTCTTGGTAGTGTAGATGAACAGAGAGATCGCGGTATCCATGTCCATGATCCTTGAAAGTTGCCTCCCCGGATTGATAGGGTTGTTGGGAAGGCTTACAGTGTGTTAGGTTTTATGGGTACTTGTTGTGTTTTGGAACCATGAGGCCATGCTACAGCTGTAGAAAACTCTGGTGTAGCTGCACTTAGAGTATTGTGTAGAGTATCACTGCAATATAAGAAGAATTTGGAAGCTTTGGAAAGGGTTCAGAGGAGATTTACTAGGGTGTTGCTAGGTCTTACAAGGAAAGGCTGAGGGACTTGAGGCTGTTTTCATTAGAGAGAAGAAGGTTGGGAGATGACTAAGTTGAGACCAAGCTAATCAGGGGGTTAGATAGGTTGGACAGTGAGAGCCTTTTTCCTTGGATGGTGATGGCTAGCTCGAGGGGACATAGCTTTAAATTGAGGGGTGGTTGATTTCAGAGATAGTTTATTTACTCAGAGAGTAGTAACAGCATGGAATGCACTGCCTGCAACAGTAGTAGATTTGCCAACCTTAAAGGGCATTTAAATGGTCATTGGATAGACATATGGATGAGAATGGAATAATGTAAGTTAGATGGGCTTCAGATTGGTTCCACAGATTAGAACGAACAAAGAAAATTTACAGCCCAGGAACAGGCCCTTCGGCCCTCCAAGCCTGAGCCAATCCACATCCACTGTCTAAACCTGTCGCCCAATTCCTAAGCATCTGTATCCCTCTGCTCCCCACCTACTCATACATCTGTCTAGACACATCTTAAATGAATCTACTGTACCTGCCTCTACCACCTCTGCTGGCAACGCGTTCCAAACGCCCACCACCCTCTGTGTGAAGTACTTGCTGCATATATATTCCTTAAACTTTCCACCTCTCACCTTGAAAGCATGACTTCTCATTATTGAATCCTTCACCCTGGGAAAAAGCTTGTCTCTATCCACCCTGTCTATACCCTTCATGATTTTGTAAACCTCAATCAGGTCCCCCCTCAATCTCCTTTTTTCTAATGAAAACAAACCTAACCTACTCAACCTCTCTTCATAGCTAGCACTTTCCATACCAGGCAACATCCTCTTAAACCTTCTCTGTACTCTCTTGAAAGCATCCACATCCTTTTGGTAATGTGGCGACCAGAACTGTACATAGTATTCTAAATGCGGCTGAACCAAAGTCTTGCACAATTTTAACATAACCTGTCGGCTCTGATACTCAATACCCCGTCCGATGAAGGCAAGCATACTATATGCCACCTTGACCACTCTATCCACCTGTACAGCAACCTTCAGGGTACAATGGACCTGCACTCCCAGACCTCTCTGCCCATCAACTTTTCCCAAGGCTCTTCCATTCATTGTATAAGTTGCTCCAGAATTAGACTTGCCTAAATGCATCACCTCACACTTGTCTGGATTGAAATCCATCTGCCACTTTTCTGCCCAACTCTCCAGTCTATCTAGATCCTCCTGTATTCTCTGACAGTCCCTTATGCTTTCTGCTACTCCACCAATCTTTGTGTCATCTGCAAATTTACTGATCATACCAACAGTGCCCTCTTCCAGATCATTTATGTATATTACAAACATCAGTGGCCCCAACACTGACCCCTGTGGAACACCACTGGTCACCTTTCTCCATTTCGTGAAACTCCCTTCAACTACTACTCTCTGTCTCCTGTTGCTCAACCAGTTCTTTATCCACCTAGCTAGAACACCCTGCACACCATGTGACTTCACTTTCTCTATTAGTTTACCATGAAGAACTTTATTAAATACCTTACTAAAGTCAATGCATATGGCATCTACAGCCCTTCCTTCATCTATCAACTTGGTCACTTCCTCAAAGAACTATTAAGTTGGTAAGGCATGATCTCCCCCGCACAAGACTATGTTGTCTATCACTGATAAGCTCATTCTCTTCCAAGTATAAATAGATCCTATCCCTCAGTACCTTCTCCAGCAACTTTCCCACCACTGATGTCAGGCTCCCTGGTCTGTAGTTACCCAGAATATCCCTACTACCCTTCTTGTACAGGGGGACAACATGAGCAACCTTCCAGTCCTCCGGCACCTCACCTGTATTTAAGAATGCCACAAAGATATCTGTCAGGGCCCCAGCTATTTCCTCTCTCCCCTCCCTCAGCAACGTGGGATAGATCCTATCCAGTCCTGAGGATTTGTCCACCTTAACAAACTCTAGCCTACCCAACACAACTTCCCTAGTTATGTCAACGTGATCCAGACTAATCAAACTTCTATCTCTAATCTCAACATTCATCATGTTCCTCTCCTCAATGAACACTGATGCAAAGTAATCATTCAGAATCTCACCCATTCTCTCAGGTTCGACACACAAACTTCCTTCCTTATCCTTTAGTGGACCAATCCTTTCTCTAGTTACCTGCTTGCTTCTTATATAAGAATAAAATGTTTTGGGATTTTCCTTAATTCTGCTCACTAAAGCTACTTCATGACCCTTTTTAGCCCGTTTGATTCCTTGTTTAAGATTGGTCCTACACTTCCGATATTCCTCCAGGGCCCATTCTGTTCTTAACTGCCTGGACCTTATGTACGCTTCCCTTTTCCTCTTGGCTAGTCGTACAATTTCTCCTGTTATCCACGGTTCACGAATCTTGCCTTTCCTATCCTTTGCCTTCAACGGGCATGCCTATCCTTCACTATCTTCAACGGATCTTTGAATGCCTCCCACATCTCAAACATGGACTTTCCTTCAAATAGCTGTGTCCAATCCAGCTCCTGCCTAATTTTGATATAATTCACCTTGAAGCTGAAAATGTGTTGCTGGTCAAAGCACAGCAGGCCAGGCAGCATCTCAGGAATAGAGAATTCGACGTTTCGAGCATAAGCCCTTCATCAGGAATGATATAATTCACCTTGGCCCAGTTTAGTACTCTTCCCTTAGGACCACTCTCTTCTTTATCTATGAGTATTCTAAAACTTGTAAAATTGTGGTCACTGTTCCCAAAGAAATCCCCCACCGCAAATCCTACCACTTGTCCAGGCTCATTCCCCAACACCAAGTCCAATATGGCCCCTTCCCTCGTCGGACTATTGACTTACAGCCCTAGAAAACTCTCCTGGATGCTTCTTACAAATTCTACCCCATCCAGATCTCTGACGCGAAGTATATCTCAGTCAATGTTGGGGAAAATTAAAATCTCCCATCACCACTACCCTATTGCTTCTACATTTTTCCATAATCTGTTTACCTATTTGTTCTTCTACCTCACGCTCACTGTTGGGAGGTCTGTAATACAGCCCCAACAATGTAACTGCACCCTTATTTCTCAGCTCCACCCATAATGCCTCACTATCCAAGACTGCCATAGTGTCCTCCTTTAGCACAGCCGTGATATCGTCCCTGACCAGCAATGCAACTCCAGCCCCTCTTTTACTTCCCTCCCTGTCCTGTCTGAAGCGTCTATATCCTGGAACATTTAGTTGCCCTTCCTTCAACCAAAATTGAGGTTGGTGCAACATTGAGGGCCGAAGGGCCTGCACTGTGCTATAATGTTTCATGGTCTATGATCTGCATCCATGCCTCTCTCCTCCTTTAAAGCAACACTTAAAACTAGCCTCTATGTGACACAAATCTTGGTCACCTGCTCTAATCTCCCGTAGCTCAGTGTCAATTATTTGTCTGATACTGTGAAGTACTTTGGGCACTTATCTAATTTATTGGTTGTGTTTAAATGCTCTCTCATGCACGCGCACACACATAAATCTGTGGGGTGAATTTGTATTTGCAGAATTATATTTGCAGATAACATTCTATTTTGATCAAAAATACACAGTCTGCAGGCAGCCAATACACATCATATTTTGTAAATTTCACTTTGGAAATAGAATCAGTCTGACTCAAGATTGGGATACAGGCAGACTTTGACCTCACACCTTTAATGCATTGTCTGAGCTGAGATGTCACCTTTTGTTATAAAACCTTAAATTATCTCGAGAATGTGACTTAAAAGAAGTTCTGTGATTTACGTATTAATGAACTAAAATCTGCAACCCATTCTAAAACATGAAAGACTTAACAATAATCCAGGTTTGTTCAGTATATCATTTCAGTTGCATGACATGTAATTCTTTCGCTTTAATTCTGTGTCTTATAATCTTATCCTCCACAATCACCTGATGAAGGAACAGCGCTCCAAAAGCTAGTGCTTCCAAATAAATCTGTTGAACTATAACCTGGTGTTGCATGATTTTTAACTTAGTAGCAAGTAAGGTAGCAAAGGAACATTTAAAGGTTTCACAGGTGAAAATGAAAAGATGGGCAGAGAAACATTCAGAAAGTAGAATGATTCCAGTGTGCAATGACGTAATAGTATTGTTGCGTTTGTAAAGTGACCCTCTGAAAGTGAATTTCAATGGTCTGTGCAAAGTAGTTTAAAGGGTTAGGAAAATGACTTGTCCGGTAAATACTCCTAATCACAGGAGAAAGAGTTATGTGCTGACATATAGTGGCTCAGTGGTTAGCTCTCCTGCCTCACAGCGCCCAGGGACCTGGGTTCAATTCCAGCCTTGGCTGACTGTCAATGTGATGCTTGCACATTCTCCCTGCGTCTGTGTAGGTTGCCTCCCACAGTCCAAAGTTAAGCAAGTTAGGTGCTAAATTGTTTGTAGTGTCTTGGGATGTGAAGGTTTGGTAGATTAGCCATGGGAAATGCAGGGATAGTGTGAGGGTCTGGGTGGATGCTGTTTGGAGGGGTGGTGTGGATTCAGTAGGCCAAATGATCTGTTTCCACACTGTAGGGATCCTCTGTTGAAATAGTATTATGTAAAGAAGATGATAAAGAGGAACAAATAGGTCAGGTGGTAAGAGTTATGGAAAATGACAGAGATAATTCCAGATAGTTCTCAAAGTGAACCTCCAGCAATTTTACTAGTGAACACAAATACTGGGAGAATTAGACACTGTGTTCTCATATGTAAAGAAAGGACAATGAGACAATATTGTAAGATTATTGAGAAAGTATGGGATAATCTAGAGATAAAGCTGGATAAACTACATTCGTGAGGCACGATCTGGATGTTGACAGAGTCAGGACTGGTAGAACCACATCCTATTGGTTGAATGCAGAGAAAAAAGGTCAGGTGGGATTTGAGGTTCAGGACATTCCTGAAAACCACTTAACTGAAGCTGGTCAAGTCAACTGGAGTTCACCGACAGGATTAGTTCTTAAACCAGACAGACAAAGGAGACTTTGTAACGATTATGGAAAGGTAAATGTGTCACAAAAACAGATTTGACAATTGGAAGATTCCATCAATAGGGTTGGCCAGTGACTCATTCCTTTCTAAGACTGATGTATTAAAGGAGGATTGGCCTTAAACATCAAGAGGTAATGAAATGTCCAGTTTTGCCACATCAGATGCATTATACTAATGTCACGTGATGTCATTTGGCTCAAGGAATGCCCCAGCTATACTCCAGGGGCTTATGAGATCAAAATGGACATTTGTTTTTGGGTAGTGTATTTGGATGATATCATTTATAGTAGCATTTGGGAAGAGCGTACAGGAAATATCAAAGACTCGTTTAAGCGATGATGTGGAGGTGCCGGTGTTGGACTAGCTTGGACATCACATCACTTGTATGACACTTGGATCTTGTACTATACATTCTGTGTCCTATGATCCTACCCCACTAGCTATCTGACAAAGGAGCAGTGCTCCAAAAGCTTGTACTTCCAAATAAACACACCTTGTGTTGTGTGATTTTTACCTTTGTTTCAGCAATTAGAATTGTCTAGCAGAGTGACGTGTTTAGCTAAAAGTGAGTCTGTGAAAGCAAGAGTAACTAACTCAGGATAGCTGGTTGGACAAGGACAGGTACTGCCAGGTAAGCGGAAGTAAAGGATTTAATAGAATTCCCTGTTCCTAAAACTAAATGATAAATCACAAACACTTTTAGAAATGTGAGAATTTTACTGGAAATATGCATAGTTTCAGTACGATAGCTATGCCTTTAACAAAATTGCTAAAAAAAAAGCAAAAATGTTATGGTCAGCAGTATGCCAAGTACATTTGAGAAACTAAGGCAATTCTGGTAAATGAAACAGTATTGGCCACCCTCGACTTTTCCAGAAGTTTCAGAATGGCAGTTGATGCTAGTCATCTGGGGTTTAGGTGAAGTCTTGTAACTGGATGATGTGTTGGGAAAAGAGAATCTGGAGGAGGCCTTCTGTAAGAAACTAAACCTTAACTGTAAATTAAGAGAGTTTGAGATTGTTAGATGTTCAACACCACGAAGTTTATATCCAGAATGGAAACAAGGAAACTCTAATTTATACTGATCACAATTTACTCGCTCTCATTCAAAAGTTTAAAAAATGGAATATGAGACTGTTCAGTTGGAGGCTTTTGTTGGAACCATTTAATTTACAGATAAATATCACTGGAATTGATAATGTCATTGCAGACACAGAGAGAAAAAACTTTGAGGAAGTTAAAGGCTTAAGAAATGTTAAGACTTTATAATGTTTTATAGAGGGGAGGAAGAGTAAATGGATATGGGTTTTGTTTAGTTATTTGACTACCATATGTTTTGAAATGAAACTCATTTTTGAAATGTTGCTTAATTTTCTTTAGTACAGAGGAATATAAATTATTTTTGTGTGTTTAAATTGAAGTGAGGAAGAGCTGTTCTTAAAAGACAGTTTGAAGAATGACTCAGTTTTGAAAAGCGAGTAACCTAACATCTGTGCCAGGCACCTGTTTGAACAAGCAGGCATTGAGGTTTGGTTGAAGATGATTTGGAGCCAAGGGGATGTACTGATGCAGCTTTTGCTGGCAACAAGACATTGAGTGGTCTATGGACTAGTGACAGTTACATACTTGTGGGATGTGATGTTACTGGCTGGCCAGCATTTATTGCTGGTTCAGATCTCGAGCATCCATATCCATTGTTTTATTCCATTGCCCATTCCTGGTTGCCCTTGAGAAGGCTAGAAGTCACACGACGCCAGGTTATAGTCCAACAGGTTTAGTTGAAATCACAAGCTTTCAGAGCACTAATCTTTTGTCAGGTGAAGTGTCACTCACCTGATGAGGGGACAAGGCTCCAAAAGCTTGT
This sequence comes from Hemiscyllium ocellatum, assembly GCF_020745735.1. NCBI lineage: Eukaryota > Metazoa > Chordata > Chondrichthyes > Orectolobiformes > Hemiscylliidae > Hemiscyllium > Hemiscyllium ocellatum. The sequence continues at coordinate 112,578,104 of NC_083408.1, forward strand.
GTTTGAAATAAACCTGTTGGACTGCAACTTTAATTGTGACCTTTTTCACCCCAGTCCAACACCAGCACCTCCTCACCATGGCTCTTGAGAAGGTGGGGCTGAACTGCCTTCTTGAACCGCTGCAGTCCATGTGCTGTATGTAGACACACAATGCTTTTAGGGCTGGAATTTCAGGATTTTGACCCACAGTGAAGGAATGGTGATACATTTCCAAGTCAGGATGATGAATAGCTTGGAGGGAAATGTGCAGGGGGTGATGTTCTCATGTACCTGCTGCCCTTGTCCTTCTAGATGGAAGTGGCCACGGGTTTGGAAGGTGCTGCTACTGAGCATTGGTGGTCAAGGGAGTGGATGTTTGTGGATATGGTGTCAATCAAGCAGCTGCTTTGTCCTGGATGGTGTCAAGCTACTTGAGTGTTGTTGGAGATGTCTCCATCAGGCAAGTGGGGAGTATTCCATCACACTCCTGACTTGTGCCTTGTAGATGGCGAACAGGCTTTGGGGAGTCAGGAGGTGAGTTACTCATTGAAGGGCTCCTAACTTCTGGCCTGCACTTATATGTGGTGAGTCCAGTAGATTTTCTGGTCAATGGTAATCTCCAGGATGTTGGTAGTGGGGGATTTAGTGATGGTTACAGTACTGGATATCTAGGGGTTGTGGTTAGATTGTCTCTTATTGGAGATAGTAATTGGCATTTATACAGCATGAATGTTACTTGTCACTTGTCAGCCCAAGTCTGGGTATTGTCTAAATGTTGCTACATTTGGACACAGACTGCTTCAGATAGTTAGGCCTAGGACACTTCCCTGAGGAACTCCTGCAGAGATGTCCTGGTGCTGGGTTGACTGACCCCTGACAATTACAACCATCTTCCTATGTGCCAGTTGTGACACCAGTCACTGGAGAGTTTGCCCCCGATACCCATTTACTCCAGTTTTGCTGGGGCTCCTTGATGTCCCACTCGGTCAAATATGGTCTTGATGTCAAGGGCTGTCCCTCTCCCCTCCCCTCCCCTCTGGAATTCAGCTCTTTTGTCCATGTTTGAACCAAGGCTGTGATGATGTCAGGAGCTGAGTGGCCCTGGTAGAAACCAAACGGGGCATCACTGAGCAGGTGGTGCTTGACAGCACTGTTGGTGACCCCTTCCATCACTTTACTGATGATCGAGAGTTGACCGATCGGGTGGTAATTGGCTGGTTTGGATTTGGCCTGCATTTGTGTATGGGACATACCTTGGCAATTTCCCACATTGTCGGGTAGATGCCAGTGTTGTAACTGGAAGAGTTTGGCAAGGGGAGCGATGAGTTCTGGAACACAGGTCTTCAGTACTATTGCTGAGACGTTATCAGGGCCTGTTGCCTTTGCAGTATCCTGTACCTCCAGCTGTTCCTTGATGTCACATGGAGTGAATCGAATTGGCTGGAAACTGGTATCTGTGATGCTGGGGATCACTGGATCATCCACTCAGCACTTTTGGCTGAAGATTGCTATGAAAGCTTCAGCCTTATCTTTTGCCCTGATGTGCTGGGCTCATCCATGACTGAGGATGGGGATATTTATGGATCCACCTCCTCCGGTGAGTTGTTTAATTGTTCACTACCATTTGCGACTAAATGTGGCAGGACTGTAGAGCTTAGATCTGATCCATTGGCTCTGGAATCACTTAGCTCTGTCTATCACTTGCTGTTTATCCTGTTTGGTACACAAGTAGCCCTGATTGGTGGCTTCACCATGTTGATGCCTCATCTTCAGGTATACCTGGTGCTGCTCCTGGCATGTCCTCCTGCACTCTCCATTGAACCAGGGTTGATCCCCTGGCTCGATGGTAATGGGTGAGTGGGGGATATGCTGGGCCGTGAGGTTACAGATTGTGCTGGAGTACAGTTCTGCTGCTGTTGATGGCCCACAGCACGTCATGGATGACCCCCCCAGCCTTGAATTGCTGGATCTGTTCAAAATCTGTACTGTTTAGCACAGTGATAGTGCCACAGAACACAATGGAGGGTATTCTCAATGTGAAGACCTCAAGGACTGTGCGGTGGTCACTCTCACCGATACTGTCATGGACAGATGTATCTGCAGCTGGCAGATTGCTAAGGATGAGGTCAAGTACGTTTCTCCCTCTTGTTGGTTCCCTCATCACCTGCTGCAGACACAGTCTTGCAGTTATGCCCTTTAGGATCTGACTAGCTTTATCTGTAGTATTGCTGCCAAGCCACTCTTGTTGGGGGGGCATTGAAATCCTCCACCCACAGTACATTTTGTGCTCTTCCCATCCTCAGTGCATCCTGCACATGCTGTTCAACATGGAGGAGTACTGACCCACCATCTGAGGGAGGACAGTACGTGACAATCAGCAGGAGGTTTCCTTGCCCATGTTTAACCCAAAGCCATGAGACATCATGGGGTCAGGAGTCAATGTTGGGGACTCCCAGGGCATCTCCCTCACTACAGTATCCTATTGTGCCTCCACCTCTGCCGGTGGGACAGGACATATTCAGGGATGGTGATGGCAGTGTCTGGGACACTGTCTGTCAGGTATGATCCTGTGAGTATCACTATGTCAGGCTATTTCTTGACTAGTCTGTGAGACAGTTCTCCCAGCATTGGCACCAGCCCCAGATATTAGTGTGGAGGACTTTACAGGGTGGACAGGGCTGTTTCTGATATTGTTTAGGTGCCTCAGTCAAGGCCAGACAGTTCATCTTGTTTCATTTCTTGTTGCAATCAATACAACTGAATATCTTCTAACACCATTTCAGAGGGCAGTTGAGAGTGAATCACCGTGCTGTGGGTCTGGACTCACGTAGGCCAGACTTGATTTGGTTTGATTTAATGTTGTCACAAGTTCTGTGAAAAGTTTTATTTTACATACAGCACAGACAGATCACAGCAAACAAGGATCATAGGGTGCTCAGAGCAGGATACACGGGGTTACATTAGACAGGAGGTGCGCAAAGCAAGAACATTATTGAAATTAGAGAGTCCATTCATCAGCCTAATAACAGCAGGGAAGAAGCTGTTCCTCAACCTGTTGCCCAAGCTTCTGCCTGATGGAAGAGGTTGGAAGAGAGTATTACTGGGGTGGGAGGGGTCCATGATAATGTTGGCAGTCTTTCCATTACAGTGAGAAGTGTAGATGGAGTCCATGGATCGGAGGTTGGCTTTGAACACAACTTTCTGTAGTTTCTTACAGTCATGGGCAGAGCAGTTGCTGCATCGAGCCGTGGTGCACCCAGACAGTATGCTTTCTGTGATACATCAGTAAAATTTGGTGAGGGTCTGTGTGGACATGCTGAATTTCCTTAGCCTCCTGAGGAAGAAGAGACATTGTTGTGTCTCCTTCAATGTTGCATCTATGTGGGGGGACCAGGACAGATTGTTAGTTATGTTTGCTCCTAGGAAGGCGATGCTCTTGAATCTCTCCAACTCCTTGCATTGATGTAGATCGGGGTGTGTCCTCTTCCTTTTTTCCTGAGATCTTTTGTCTTGCTGATATTGAGAGAGAGATTGTTATCATTGCACTACGACACTAAGCGCCCTGTTTCCTTCCTCTATTCTGACTCATCAATTGTTGTATATCCGGTGGTGTCATCAGCAAACTTATAGATGGTATTCGTATAGAATTTGAAACACAGTCGTGGGTGTACAGGGGGTACAGTAAGGGGCTGAGTACATATCCTTGTGGGCCTCCAGTGTTGAGGATTATCGTGGAGGTTAAAAATCACACAACACCAGGTAATGGTCCAACAGGTTTATTTGGAAGCACTTGCTTTCGGAGTGCTGCTCCTTCATCAGGTGGTTGTGGAGTATAATATTGTAGGACACAGAATTTAAATTAAACCACCCGATGAAGGAGCAGCGCTCCAAAAGCTAGTGCTTCCAAATAAACCTGTTGGACTATAACCTGGTGTTGTGCGATTTTTAACTTTGTCCACTCCAGTCCAACACCAGCATCTCCAAATCATGACTATTGTGGAGAAGGTGCTATTGTCTATCTTCTCAGATTGCGGTCTGTGGGTCAGGAAGCTGAGGAAACAGTTGCAGAGGGTGGAGTTTTGAGATCAGTCTGGAAGGGACTATGGCGTTGAAGGCGGAGCTGTAGTCGATGAGCAGGAGTCTGGCACAGGTGTCTTGTCATCTAGATGTTCCAGGGATGAGGGTATAGTTGGGGAAATGGTTTCTGCTGTGGAACTGTTGTCAGTAGGTAAATTGCAGGGAATTGAGGCAGGATGGGAGGCTAGAGGGGGCAGTGGTTACATTGTCTCTTATTGGTGAAGGTCATTGCCTAGAATTTGTGTGGCGTGGATGTTACTTGCCACTTGTCAGCCCAAGCCTGGATATTGTTGAGCACGGACTGCTTCAGTATCTGAGAGTCGTGAATGGTGCTGAACTTTGTTAATCATCAGCAAACATCCCCACTTCTGACCCTACGATGGAGGGAAGGATATCTTTGAAGCTGCTGAAGGTGGTTGGGCCTAGGACACTACCTTGAGAAATTCCTGCAACGATGTCTTGGAGCTGAGGTGACTGACCTCCAACAACCACAATCATCTTCCTATGTCCCAGGTATGACTCCTACCAGCAGGGAGTTTGCTCTTGATACCCATTAATTCCAGTTTTGTTTGGGTTCCTTGATACCACACTCGGTCGAATGCTGCCTTGATGTCAAGGGCTGTCCCTCTCCCCTCCCCTCTGGAATTCCGCTCTTTTGTCCGTGTTTGAACCAAGGCTATAATGAGGTCAGGAGCTGCGTGGCCCTGGTAGAACCCAAACTGGGTGTCACTGAGCAGGTTATTGCTGTGCAGGTACTGCTTGATAGCATGATTGATGACACTGCCCATCACTTTACTGATGATCAAGTAGACTGATGGAGGTGTAATTGGATGGGTTGGATTTGTCCTGCTTTTTGTGTACAGGACATACCTGGGCAATTTTCCACATTGGCGGGTAGACGCCAGTGTTGTAACTGTACTGGAAGAGCTTGGCTCAGACAGCAGCACATTCTGGAGCACAAGTCTTGAGTATTATTGGTGGAATGTTGTCAGGACCTGTAGCCTTTGCAATTTCCAGTGTCGCCAACCATTTCTTGATATCATGTGGACTGAATCGTATTGGCTGGAGACTGGTATCTGTGATGCTGGGGAAAGTGAGGTCTGCAGATGCTGGAGTATCAGAGCTGAAAATGTGTTGCTGGAAAAGCTCAGCAGGTCAGGCAGCATCCAAGGAACAGGAGATTCGACGTTTCAGGCATAAGCCCTTCTTCAGGAATCAGGACCATTGGAGGAGACCGAGATGGATTATCCACTCAGCATTTCTGACTGAAGATTGCTGTGAAAGCTTCAGCCTTATCTATTGCACTGATGTGCTGGGCTCTTCCATCATTGAGGAATCAGGAAGGCTAATGGAATAAAAAAATGAAAGAATTGTGGATACTGTTAATCAGAAACAAAAACATAAGTCGCTGGAAAAGTTCAGCACCTGTGAAGAGAAATCAATCTTAAGGTCCAGTGACCCTCCTCAGTTCTGAGTTAGTCTTACTGCAAAGTTGGCCCTTACTTCAAGCCGGTTAGTGCATACAGGTAAGCAACTCTTACTGCAACTATATAAGGAGCTGGTGAGATCAAATCTGGTCTATTTTGAGCAGTTTTGATCCCTTATTTAAGGAAAGATATCATTCTATTGGAATCAGCTCAGGATGATCCCCGGTATGGAGGAATTGTTTAATGAACAAAGACTAAACAGGTTGGTCCTCACTGGAGTTTAGAAGAACAAGAGTTCTCATTGAAACATGTCGGATCACTAAAGGGCTTAACATGGTAAATGCTGAGAGGGATGTGCCCCTTCATGGGAGAGTCCAGGACCGGAGGGCACAGTCTCGGAATAAAGGGGTGCCAATTTGAAGATGAGGAGAATTCCTTCTCTTAAGAGGGTCGAGTGTCTTTGGAACTCCTTGCCACGGTGAGTTCTGGGGACAGAGTCCTAGCGTATATTTAAACAGCATGGTGGCTTAGTGGTTAGCACTGCTGCCTTACAGTGCCAGGGACCTGGGTTTGATTCCAGCCACGGGTAACTGTCTGTGTGGAGTTTGCACATTGTTCCTGTGACTATGTCGGTTTCCTCTCACAGTCCAAATATGTGCAGGTTAGGTGAATTAGCCATGCTAAATTGCCCATAGTGTTAGATGCATTAGTCAGAGGGCAATGAGACTGGGTGGGTTACTCTGCGGAGGGTTGGTGTAGACTGGTTGGGCTAAAAGGCCTGTTTCCACACTGTAGGGAATCTAATCTTAAACTAGAGATAGAAAGATTCTCGATCAGTTGGAGAATCAGGGGTTATGGAGCAAGGGCAGGAAAATGGCCATGAGGAATGTTGGATCAGCCATGCTCCCACTGAAAGGCAGAGCAGGCTCAGGGTTGAATGGCCTACTCTTGGTTACTGTTTCATATAGTCTTGAGATATGAGGTGAACATACCTTTAAAACAGTCTACCTTAAAATGCTGCCAATCACTATCTATGATGCTGTACAGAGCACGCAACAGCAGTCATTGAAGTCAGATACGTATACACTGTTCTCCCATTTGACTTTGCATGCAGGCAGAGTTATTTTCCAAGAAAGAACCGACATTTTCATATCACCAATCCTGGTCATATAATCAATACGTTTACATCGAATAAAGGAATACGACAGTCTTCACAAACCACTTTAAACAACAAATGCTGGAGATCACAGCGGGTCAGTCAGCATCCATGGAGAGAGGGCAAGCTAACATTTCAACTCTAGATGACTCTTCATCAAAGTTGAGTGGCAGCATTTATACAATAGCGGAGATTGGTGGGGGCGGGGGGTGAAGGTGCTGGGGGAGATGAACCATTGCAGTCTTGATGAGCAAAGTATACCCAGTGCTTTTAGGGAGTTCTTGCCTTGGTTTGTATGGTCAGGAAGACAAGAGTAGGTGAAAAGCTTCAACAGAACATTCTAAAAGTCACAGCAAATTTAGTTTTAGGCACATTGGCAGGATTCAGCTGTGTTTCTGAATCCCGCTACTAAGTACTTTTTTTGTTTAAGACTTAGCACTAGAATGAGACCTACAAAAAAGTTCTTCTTTGCCATATGATAATATCACATGATATGTGACCCTCTAACATTGAGGGTGAAAATGCTGACATATGGAAGTCTGCTGTGGGAAGTGTGATGCTTTCAACCATTAAAAATGGGAGTAAATGTCAGACAAATCCTTTAGCAAACTGCTCTCAGACACCCTCTTGTGGCTGATATCAAGACAAAGTACCTACAAACAGGAATAGGAATATGCTTAACTAAATAACAGAAGGGCTCTGCTCCAGACTTTGTTCTATACAAATTTTATAAGGCAAGGAAACAAGTTAAGGTCGTCTGCACATTTTCAACAGCGTGCATGCCTGACCGAGTGCTAGTCTTTCTTGACTGTGAGCTCTGAATAGTTATAGTTTCTAGCTTCCTTCCCGTATTTAAGCATGTATGCCAGCTGGCGTATGAGTGCAGCTCTTAAGGGAGTGCAGCATTGTCAGAAGTGCTGTCTTTGACATGAGATGTTACACCAAGACTCTGAATGCTGTTTAGATGATCTCACATTCCGATTATAAAAAACAAAACTTGTTTGAGGCCTGATAAACATTACTTTTTTATTCAATACCAGCACTCTATATAACAATATAATTGCACATCAAGTAGTAATGCATTCACGGTGAATATGAAGTATTATACAGCAAGTCCTAGGAGCACCATTTCCATGTGCACATCAGATCGACACAATTATATGGGTGCCAACCAATGAATAAACTATTAATTTGTATTGCTGCAGTGCTTGATGTTCTCCTCACACTGCTTCTACATATAGCTGCTGATCACGATGGGGTAAGAAAGAGTCTATGTTTGATTATTCCTCCCTCTCATTGGTTTCCACCACAAGTCACAGCAGGGAGTTGCAGGGGCCAGGGTTGAGCAGAGTAATTCCAGTACAGTCCCTTACTAATGCTCTAGCTAAAACCATCTCCTAAAACCCCTCAAACAAAATTGCATTATTTAAGTGTGAAAAATCCAGTTTGCTGCCAAGAAGTTTGGGTTCAGTTCACTCTGCAAGCTCATCAGCGGATCATGAAAAGATGATATTTTTGCCAAATGCCTCCTGTGGGGAGCTAGAAAATGTTGACACATCATGAGATGCTTAGCCCTGTCTTCACAGGATTTGCTGATTTGGCTGTGTAAAAGTCTGAATGTTGGTTTTAACTTACAGGAGTCATGGCTGTAATAGCTTTGACAAGGATCCAAGACACAGAGCCCTGCGCCATTAAAAACAACAGTAATTTAAGTTCCAAGGAGCATGCCTTAAGACACTACTGTGCTTGACATTCAAGTTTCACAAGTAGACAGATGTAGTTGTTACAAAGGGGATGGGTGGGAAGGGATGTGAGAGTGGGAAATGGGAAGAGGACCACCCAAGATAGGATTTCAGAGTTTTTATATTTGTATCAAGTTTTGCATTCATGGTGAAGTTTTATTTTTGATGAGTGTCTTTCCAAACTGAATTTAAATGTGAAAAAAAATGAAGTCAGAGTCAGGAATTGGGACTATTTGACAGAGCAAATACAGTCTTAGCAGGCAAAGTTGGCTCATTCTGTAATATTCTATGATTGGGATTCTTTCTGCCAGGAGCTCTTCAACCTCCAAGCCAAGTGATTAATCTTCTTCAACATGGATAACCTCCATTTTTCACCACAGTGTTGTTATCAAAAGCTAACAAGGGAACTTCATATTCAGGACTGCCTATTTTTATGGGAGGGATGTCTCCATTTCACATAACAAAAAGAAATTAACATCCTTTGTGGGACCTTCTATCCAAAGTTTATGTTTTATTTACTTGTGGGATGAGAATTGTTGGCTGGGAGTCCCTAATTGCCCTTCAGAAGGTGGGATAGAGTTGCCTTTTTGAAGTATTGCAATCCGTGAGATGCAGGTGGGCCCAAAATAACCTCAGGGAGGGAATTCCATGATTACTGACTCAATGACACTGGTATATTTTCAAGTCAGAATAGTGAGTGGATTGGAAGGGGGAGCTTGAAGGTGGTAGTATTCCCATCTATTAGCTGCCCTTGTTATTGAGCCATACAGGACAGAAACAGACCCACCAGTTCAACCAGTCCATGCCGACTATAATCTCAAACTAAACTAGTCCTGCCTGCCTATGCTCGGCCCATATCTCTCCAAACATTTCTTATTCGTGTACTTACCTCAATGTCTTTTAAACATTGTACCCGCACCCATCACTTCCTCTAGAAGTTCAAACCACACAAAAACTGTGTGTAAAAGAAATTGCCCCTCATATCTTTTTGAGATCTTTCTCTTCTCATCTTAAAAATATGCCCCCGGTATCAAAACCTTTTCTGGATGGAAGTGGTCATGGGTTTAGAAGGTGCTGTCTTAGGATCTCTGGTGAACTTCTGCAGTGTATCTTATAGATAGTACACAGTGCTGCTGCTGAGTATTAGTGGTAGAAACATAGAAAATATTTATACCATTTGAGCTCTTGAGCCTGTTTCACCATTCAACATGTTCATGGCTGATCATCAAAGTAATAACCTAATTCTGCTGTTTCCCCTGTATTCATTTAGCCACTAGAGCCATCTATCTCCTTGAAAACATATTTTGGCCTCAACCTCTCATTGTGGTAGTGACGTCCAAAGGCTCACCACTCTAAGCAAGAAAGCTTCTCATTTCAGTCTGAAAAGATTTACCTCCATTCTCAAACTATGACCCCTAATCCTGGACTCTTCCACCACTGGGAACACACTTACTGCATCTAACCGGTCTCGTCCTGTTAGAATTTCAGACGTTTGTCTGAAATTGTTCTAATTGTTCTAATCACTAGAGAATATAATTCTAACTGATTCAACCTCTTTTCATGTCATTCCTGCCACTCCAGGAATCAATCTGGTAAATGTTTGCTGTACTCTCTTTATAGTAAGAGCATCCTTTCTCAGATGAGACCAAAACTGCACAGAATACTCTGGGTGTGGCTTTATCAATGCCTTGTATAATGGTTACAGAATTCCTACAGTGTGGAAACAGACCACTTGGCCCAACAAGTCCATACAATCCCTCCGAAGAGTAACCCACCCAGACCCATTTCCCTCTGACTAATGCAACCGACACGAAGGTGAATTGGTCATACCAAATTGCCAGACCTGCACATCTTTTGGACTGTGGGAGGACACCCATGTAGACACAGGGAGAATGTGCAAACTTCACAGCCGGTTGTTGGAATGGAGGCTGGAATCAAACCCGGATCCCTGGTGCCATGAGGCACCAGCACTAACCACCAAGGCACCTTGCTGCCAGAAAGACTGTTTAATCTTTTCACTGACATCTTTTCACAGGACAACTTTTACTAACAGTATCTGCGCAGGCTTCACATTCATCTTCAATGGATTTTTTGTTTTATTCATTCTGTGGATAAAGAAGTTGCTAGCTTGGCCAGCATTTGTTATTTGTCCCTAATTGCCCAGAGGGCAGTTCAGAGTCACCCAAATTGCTGTGGGTCTGGAGTCACAATCGCTACAAGGCATCCTTGTTCCTGTACTCAAGTCCCCTTGCTTTAAAGGCTGTCATACAGTTTGCCTTCTTTACTGCTTGCTGCATCTGCACACTTACTTTCAGTAGCTGGTGTACAGGGACATCAAGATTTTGTTGAGCACTTCTTTGTCTCAATTTGCAGGTCATTCAAATAATATTTATCTATCCTTCCTATTTTTGCTACCAAAGTGGGTAACCTCCTCTTTCTCCACATTATGCTGCATCTCCCATGCATCTGTCCACTAACTCAGCCTGCACTAAATCACACTGCAAAATTTGTGCATCCTCCTCACAGCTCACCCTTCCACCCAGCTTTATGTTATCTGCCAAATTCCTGAAACTAACCAAGCCTGGGTTCATTCACAGCTGGTTTAACTCCTACTTTGGGAGCAACTACTAAATTTTGTTCCTTTTCATCTCTTTTCCCTTTGTAATTTTCTTTTTTTAAAAACCTCTCAGCTGAACAGCTCATTTTAACATGCAAAAATAGAAGAAAAACTACTAGAAATCTCAGCAAGTCAGGCAACATCTTGAGAGGTCTGAATCTTACTTTTTTTTGGGTTTAAAGTGTAAACCACATCAGGTCTGATGGTGATTCTCACAAGAGCTTGTTACCAAACTCACTGCAGCTCTAATTCCTGATGAAGGGCTTTTGCCCGAAACATCAATTTGCCTGCTCCTCGGATGCTGCCTGACCTGCTGTGCTTTTCCAACACACTAATCTATTTCTGTCCTGATGGCAAAAGTCACCAGATTTCTGTCCCAACTTGTCAGGTACCATCATCTTTGAATGATTGGGGCCTGCTGAGCCTTGATAAGCTCAAGTTTGTGCCTGCTCAGAATAGCAAGACAGGACAGTCATAACGTGAACCTGGCATCTGTGGCTGAGGGGGGCATGACTGCTGTATGCATCTAGATAAGCTCTGAATGAGCAGTGACAGTTGAAGACCTGAGAGCTGCAGCCCAGTCCAGGCCATGAGGGGTGTGTGCATTCCGGAGTGCAAAATGCTCATGATGCAGCATTACAATGAGTTGCCAATGTAGTCCAAGGTGCAACACTGAAATGCAGAAGTGACTTGTTAAGTGGATCAGAGGGGTTCCAGTGCTAGCATGTGTCAATACCGTTGTCCATGGATGTGGGCAGATCTTGGTCAGTGCCCATGAAGCAAACCTGAGCTGATGGTATGTTACGTCCAGGTCTTTTAGACTAAGCGGCAAGTTGAATCAGTCAAGAACCCATTCTGACTTCTGTGTCAAGATTTCCCAGTCTAGTTTGTATGACATATATAAACATAAGCTGTGACAAGTTAGACTGTCAAAACGACATCTCACAAGCAACAATGAGCATCAATTGGGACCTTGCCACTGCCAATGTCACACCACTTGTAAAAAGCATACAAGATATGGTTAGATGATCCTGATATCAAGTGGGTCTCACTGAACATCCTCTCTGATTATGCCACCATCTTGCCATAGCTCACTTTGGTCAAATCCTCACAGGATTCCATCTAATGCTTCAAGTCAACATGACCTTTGTTCAGAACTAAAGAGAAACAGAATTACAATAAAATGTAATGTTCAAATCATTGGAAGTGGTTGGGAAGAGACAAGGCAGGAAAAGTAAAATGGAAGGCATGTGATCATGCAGATGGAGAGAGAAATTAAAGATTTTACAGCACAAAAAACCAGAGTGTAATAATGGATGCAAGAAAGAAACAGAATTTGTCATTTTGAGGTGTGGATGGCTAGATTGGCCTCCTAAATGCAACACTAAAGAAAGAATTGAGACCAATTAACCAGGAAATCAAAACATATAGAACAAAATGGAGACAGAGGATATGATCTAAAATTTGCCATGTAAAACAGCTTAGCAGTACAAACCACAGATGTCTTGATAATTTGCAAGGCACAGCACTAGAGACAACTGATTTGGTGATTGACTTCAGTCGAATATCTTTTTCCCAGTGAGATCGAAGGAAGCAAATAATTTTATTTTGAGCGGGGTGAGGAGGGGTATGGGAGTTTGTCAGGTGTGTGCCATTTGACATTGCCAGAGAGGAGAAGCAATAGATTGCCAATCTTCTTGCTCCTTGCAGAAGGCCACACGGTGACTGTGGAATGATGTGCAACACAAGCTGATCTGATGGATTTCTTCTCAAATTGAAGCTCCACACACAGTCCCTGGCCTTCTGTATTACAGAAAGGAACATGGAGGTACAAAAGCTTTACAACAATGCTACCAAAACGGATTCATTCTAATCTGGAAATATTGAAGAGGTTGGGCTAGTTTACTTCTCTCAGAAAGACATGATCCAATTAAGGTCTTTAAAATAACTAAATGGGGTTTGATAAAGCAGGCATAAACAAGGTGCTTCCATATGTGGGAGAGAAGAAAACCAGGTGTCATAAACAAAAGTTATTAAAAACCTAACTAGGGAATTTTGAAAAAATCTTAGAGAACATGAACTCCCTACCTTGTGGCAAATGATATGGATGCATTTAAGGGCAAGCTAATAAGTACTTGAGAAACTGAAGAAAAAGAAAGTAATGCTGAGGTTAGAGGAACAGGGATGAGTGAGAGGAGGCATATGTGGAACTTGAGTAATGGCATTGACCAATTGGATCATCTTTTGTAAATTTCGTCAAGTAATCTACCAGTAACCGAGTAAAATAAGTTTCACTCCTCTGCTCTTTAACTGTCAGGTTTCTCTGCTCACAGATGATAGTGTTATTGAAAACACAAAAAAACTTTTGATACATACACTGAAATCACCAGGCTTCAAAATAATGAACAACCAGACCATACTTTATTGTAGATATTCAGCTACAATTACAAAAAGAAACTATTAAAAGGTAAAATTGTGATCCATAAGGTGCAGAATGCAAATCTCTGCAGCGAGTTTACAGTATGAATGAGATATATTCCATGTCCCTTAAAGACTGCTGCAGCATATGATGATGCACTTAATTTAGTTTCAATACATTTCGTATCCACTCCCATTCTGCTACAGGTGCTTTAAAATCACACTATTTACAGTACAGCAAACGCCTGCAAATACTCAAACGCCTCGCAAACACGCATTCTTTCTCTTCTTCCTTTAATAAATCACAGTTATCATTCTGCTACAAAATACCAACAAAACAATAAGTTTCTGCCACTGCTGCTGACCCGCTGATGCTATGAAGTTCGAGTGCATTAAAGTCATGTATTGTACAGTGAGTGAGGGACTGCAGGCACACAATAGATAGCAAGTTAATTATCTTTTACATAAAAAACCTTAGCAGTTATAACAGCAGCAAGGCCCAAACCGAAAATAAAAAAATCATTGTTTCTGTTAAGCATATTAGCATATACATTTCTCGTTTGAAATGAGGTAAAGCATGGTGCCAAGTGCAATGCTTAAATCGTGCTACATGTATACAACGGCGAAGGGGACAAAAAAAAACTGTTTTGTGCCTCGACAAAGACAAGGAGGAATTAAACTGCAGCATTGATTAGGACTTTAAAGTAAATGTAGATTGTTCAGTTACAATGAGAAAAAATGGTTTCACAATGAATGCACATGCCATAAATAACCTCACACTTCTGTGGATTTCAATAAAGTGTGATGCACTGTTAATACTGGAAATACTCCCAAACTTGTGGCACACTGTTTGACATAGCAGTTTTTGCCAAGTAAATTAAAAATAGATGTATACATAGATGAGTGCTCGCCTAGGTCTACGCCCACAGAATGAAAGATCTTTCTAACAAAATTAGGGTAATAACAGAGCATAAAAACAGATACAAATCCATCTTCTGTATCATGTTATGAATTAAAATGAGTTTATGCCAATCAGTAAGACAATACACATATGACAGAAGTATTAAAATCACTTACACATTTTTCAGCTTCTACTTTAAAAAGTACCCACTTATTAAAACTGCTAAGTGGACAGGATAAATGACTTTACCTTTTCAAATAAAGTGAAAGGAAAAGGGACAGAATGGGATGCAAAAAAAAAGGAACACCTCAACATACGTATTTCAAATTTCTATCTCCAACTCAAGAGACCAACAAAAAAAAATGGCTAGCTCTTGAAATCTGAAGCATATCATGGTGGTTGGGTGGTGACGACTGCAGATAACTTGAAAGAATTATTTAGAGTGTACTGGGATGAAATTCTCAAACAATTTTTTAAAAAAAGTAAATTAAAAGAGGTATTATAGTTACAGTGCAAAAACAATTATTTTTTAAACATTTCAAGCATAATAAAAACATAGCACCAAAATAAACGAGAAATCAAAAACGCATGCAATTAAGAACTGAGGTATTTAAAGGGAAGAACGCCTAACTGGTAACTACTGAAAATGTAACTACAATTTTGAGCCGAGCCAAGTAGGATGCATCCTTTTTTTAAAAGCTTGAACGCTGAAGACTGATTAAACATGATCGTCTTTTGTCACAGGATTTCATTTTTCTTGCTTGTGCCGCTTTTGAAGAGAAAAACAAATGAAACTAATGGAACATGAATGCGCTTCTTCACAAACACAGCTTTGGTGTAAAAGTCAACTGTTAGGTGCTATAGACAGATGTTGAGGATAGTCATATGCATGTGTTGTACTCATCTGTCTTTTTTTGTCTGCGTGCATTGTATATGCATGTACCATGTGTCTTGTATGCTGTATATATGCATGTATGTGTACATTAATCCCCACCCCCTTAGAAATGGAAAGGTGCTCATATTAATTAAAAAACCCTTTCAACGGTTCTTACAAAATTCTGCAGCATATATTTTGAATGATATGTCTAAAGTTGCTGTGTCATGAATGTGACAGTTTCTGTACTGCACCATCTACTTCACGTTGCTTGCGTTTGGAAGCACCGCACTCACATTGTCAGCACAATGCACACTTTCCCCAAAGACCACATAGTGTAAATTTAGCTGCTTCTTGCATCAAAGAAAATTTTCAACACCTTGACTCTAAGTATCTGGAACCATTTAATCTGTATTAAAATATATGTGCAGCTACCTCTAGCTCTGCAATAAGTTACACAGCCACAGCTCCAAAAGAGGTCAGTCAAGGGCTGTGGTTAATTATCATACAATATGTGTATTAAATGGGAATGTAAAATCAGCTATAGAAATGTATCAAAAGGTTTAGGAAAAAAACAAGTGGGGTTACGTTCAATTAAGGCAAAACCCTTTTGATTAAATGCAAGAGACTCAATATGTGGCATTATGTTGAACAAATGCTACTGAAAATGCCAGTCGCTTTAAGTGGAACCTGTTCCTATTTAAATTAAGTGCAAAACAAGGATTGGAAATGCCATCTCAAAATGTGAAAGGATGACAAGGAAACAGGACAATACTGGCACACTCACTCGCTCTCTCTTACCAGCTCATACACAACAGTTTTACACACTGTGGCTGGACTGGCACTAGTGCACAGGTCGAGAATTTCAAGATTAGTAAAAATGTGCAATCTAATAACTAATCACTTTCCAGCATAAGCTTCCTGGCTCACTAAACAACAAGCAAAAGCTTCTATTAATAAAAAAATTAAGTAAACATAGGGGGACCTGACAACTGTTAAATGGTTGCAAAATGAATATAAAGCACTCTTGTGATTAATCTAGCAAAAGGAGGAGGGGGGGGCAGGATTGTGTTCGCGCAAGAACTTACTATAAACTACGATTATTCCTAAATTATACTACTGTAGTACAAACACTTTACACCTTCATAGAATGACTCTTTTGACCCAGACTCGTGTGGTGTAACCTCAGGTGAGCTGATGAAGGGGCTGGGTTGGCCTGGAGGTTGGGAGAAAGGGTCTCAGCTATTCTGCAGTGGAGGCTGATTTGCCTTCAGGCTCCGGAGTGCTCTCCGGGCAGCTGCAGACTTGGCGATCCTGTAACTGCGGCCAACACCTTTGAACTTGCCTTTGCCAACCACCTCCACGGTGACACGGACTTTTCCGTCGTAAGTTCTTTCTGCAGGACTTCAAAAACAACAGAATTTACATTAAAAAAAAGTATCAATTACAGAATGGTTAAACATTCCTACTCTTCAAAACAAGTAAAACTGATTATTACAAGTTTTACAATCCTGCTTACTATCTGTCAAAAATCAATAACTATATAAATATGTACAAATATTGACAGATGGAATGAAGAAAGCATGCATTAAATTTGCCTTCAACATCTGTGGCTTGCCTCTTGATCAGAAAATTATAGGTTTGAAATTTAGCTCTCTCCTAACTTCAAGTTAAGCAGGTAAAGTTGATATAAATTCCTTCCAGGTGCACTGTCCTTAAAGATATTGCTATAACTTGTACTTTATACATTTCCAATAACACACACGTTCTAATTCAGCAGCTATCTGCTCAGCATGACTTATGGACAGAACAGAGGAGTTCCAGCAGACAAACTGCACTTCTTGCCCATACTGCTGACACAGATTTGGGAAATTATAAGCTCTTCATTACCACGAAGACTAAGTTGACTCCTGAACACTGTGGAGTTGACTGGGGGTGAAAGAAGAGAGAGAACTAAAGCTGGAAATTAATGCGAGCAGCAGTATGGTGAAATATTTTGCAGACAGTGATCATAACTCCATTAGATTGAAGATTGTTACAGAAAAGGAAAAGGATGAGCCTGAAATTAAAGTTCTCAACTGGGCGAAGGCTGATTTTAATAAGATTAGGTATAATTTGGCTAGAGTGGACTTGGAGTTGATACTTTTAAGTCTGTTTGTAAAAGAGCAGTGGAATTATGCAAGTAGGAAATGGAGTGTTCAAGGCCAACATGTACCAATAAAGGTAAAGGGTAGGACAAACAAATTCAGTAAACCCTGGATATCAAGGGATATGCAGAATTGGATAAAGAGAAAAAGGGAGGCTTATGGCAGATACCAAGGGCTCAAAATAGAACAAGTCCAAGGGAATACAGTTTATGCAAGGCAAAACGAAAAAGGGGACACGAAAGAATAATTGCAAGTAAAATGAAACTCCTAATTTATTTCACAAGTACGTGAAGAGTAAAAGGATAACTAGGAAAGTAGTACAGCCCACTAAGGACCACTGTGGTAACTTCTGAGGGAAGCAGAAAGATGTAGGTACAGATCCAAATGAATTCTGTGTGTTGATATTCACTAGTGAGAGGTTCATGTGGATACAGAAGTCAGGGAAAAGGACAGAGACATATTTTTAAAAATTTGCATAGACAGAGAGGAGGGTCTGAATGGTCCCTGTGCTCTTTTTCATGTGTTCAGTTAAGTCACCTAAACACCCTAATAAATTATGTGAAAGATCCCTCAGCAATTTAGAATACTTTGCACTGTTAAGTGTTTCTCCTTGCTCAAACTGGATGTTGATATTCTTGATAACTTAGAGTGGACTTATTGCAACAACACAAACATTGTATATTTAATTTCTTCTCTGGTCACAGAGTTTAACTATCTTTGAAAGAGCTAAAGTGAATCTCCAAGAAAAGAAAAAGGCACAGCATTCAAAACAGAAAACTGACGATCTGGGTGGAACACTACCCGGTCACATGAGATCTAGGTGAAACACTGCCCGATCCCCTCTTTCACACACTAGTGTACCTGCTAAATATTTTGAGCCACTTTTCTTGCCCATTTCTCAAGGATGTTTCGTCCACTCCTTACCTGAACTTGGCAGTCTCTGGCTCCATCTCCAACAACTCACGAACAGGGGAACGGGGTACATTTGCTGAAAATTTCTCTAAAATAGGAAACACGTTGAGGTATTAGCAACTTAGTCAAAGCAACAAGGGAAATGGTAAGGGGAGAACAATAAGGACGACTACCTATCAAGGGTCTCATCATGGGGTAATAGACTTGCCAAACTGTTTCCAAGGACATCCTGCTATCCATGTAGATGGCACCGGCAAGAGATTCAAAGATATCTCCCATGGCCTTTGGAACCTCAATATCTTCCTCCTTTTCTTCATCTTCTTCAGATCTTCTTAGCTTTTATAATAAATAAATTAGTGCATTAAACATTCAGAAAAACGCTGTTAAATCAGGGCATAGATCGGAAAAAGGAACAGCAAGAACAGGAGACATAGTAAGTGACCATTGATGAATTCTGAAATGGTTAGAATAGCAAAATTATACAGCCTAAGATTTTCATAAAACAAGAGTCACCAGACTTGAAATGCTGACTATCTTCTCCTGACAGATGCTGCCAGACCTGCTGAGTTTTGCCAGCAATTCCTGATCTGGAACCACATTGTCTTTCCTTCACTGCTCCTGGGTCAAAAACCTGCAACTTCTTCAGCACTATGGGTGTACCTATTCAACAGATTGCAGTAGTTTAAGATAGCATCTCACCATCACCTTCAAGAGTAATTAGGGATGGGCAATAAATACTGCTCTAGCCATTGGTGCCCACAGCCCATGAAAGAATAATTGTAAAAATGCCAATAAATAGGGTGTTACTGTGTGCAAATTAGCTGCTGAGTTTCCTAAATTACAAGAAATCACATTTTAAGTGCACTTTACTGGCTGCAACATGTTTTGAAATTCCAGTGGTCATGAAATGTACCATATATCTGAAAATGCTTAGACTTCCTCATAATTAGAAGGCATAAAGTCAATTACTCCAAGTTGCACGTATTCGCTATTCATCATAGAGTGCTCCCTTCAAATCGCTATAAGAGTCTACTCCAGGTCACATGAAGCGGAAAATGCCAAACATTTGTCTCAACCACAAACTGTTGTGACATGATGCTAGGTGCCTTACTATGCTCCAAAGTTTGAGAGAAGATTTGTAGCTAGAGTGCTCGTTGCTGTGGTTCTGTTCGCCGAGCTGGGAATTTGTGTTGCATCCATCTGCATAAACTCCAGTTAAGCTAAAACCTTGTTACCGAGTTTTGAGAAGATTTGTAGCCGAGGTTGAGGTTCTGGATGTAAGTTTGCTCGCTGAGCTGGAAGGTTCATTTCCAGACGTTTCGTCACCCTACTAGGTAACATCTTCAGTGGGTCTCTGGGCGAAGCACTGCTGATAATTCCTGCTTTCTATTTATATGTTTGGGCTGGTGATGTCATTTCCTGCTGTAATGTCAATTCATGTTCTTTTTCTCAGGGGGATGTAGATGGGGCCTAACTCGATGTATTTGTTAATGGAGTTCCAGTTGAAATGCCATGCTTTTAGGAATTCTTGTGCATGTCTGTTTGGCTTGTCCTTGGATGGATGTGTTGTCCCAGTCGAAGTGGTGTCCTTCCTTATCTGTATGTATGGGATGCGAGAGAGAGGGTCACGTCGTTTTGTGGCTAGTTTTCTTCCTGTTGTCCAATGTAGTGTTTGTTACAGTTCTTGCACAGTATTTTGTGAACGACATTAGTTTTGCTTGTTGTCTGTATAGGGTCTTTGAAGTTCATTAGCTGCTGTTTTAGTGTGTTTGAGAGTTTGTGGGCGACCAAGATACCAAGGGGTTTGAGTAGTCTGGCAGTCATTTCAGAGATGTCTTTTGATGTAGAAACCCTAGCCACTCTCCCCTACATCAAAGACATCTCGAAAATGACTACCAGAATACTCAGACCCCTTGGCATCATGGCAGCCCACAAAACCAATCAACACACTAAAACAGCAGCTAATAAATTTCAAAGACCCTGTACAGACAATGAGCAAAACTAATGTCATTTACAAAATACTGTGCAAGAACTGTAACAAACACTACATTGGACAAACAGGTAGAAAACTAGCCACCAGGATACATGAACACCAACTAGCCACAAAACAACATTACCTTCTCTCACTAGTAGTCTTACATACAGATAAGGAAGGACACCACTTCAATTGGGACAATATATCCATCCTAGGACAAGCCAAATAGAGACATGCACGAGAATTCCTAGAAGGATGGCATTCCAACCGGAACTCTATCGATAAACACATCGAGTTAGATCCCACCCACTACCTCCTGAGAAAAACGAACAGGAAATGACATGACAAACCCAAACACGTAAATAGAAAGCAGGAATTATCAGCAATCTTCACCCGGATGCCCACTGAAGACGTCTGGAAGTGAACCTTCCAGCTCAGCAAGTAAACCTACATGCTAAAATCTTGTTGCCCACATCTTATCCCACTTTGCCTTTATGCAATACAAACTGACCTACTTTGGAGTGTGGATGGCCAACATTTGAAGGCTACATCATTTTTATATATTTTTAAAGTTGCATTTGGGAAGAGGCTTGTTGGTATGCCTACAATTTATTGTCTATCCCTAATTGCCCTGAAGAAAGTAGAAATGAACCATATTCTCAATTTGTTGCTAGCTATCTGGTGCAACCAGACACAGTCTGAGACCTGCAGCAACTTTGTACAAATGAAATGCCTTACTAAGCCATTCAGAGGGCAGTCAGGAATGAAATAAATTGCTGTGGGTCTGTTGTCAACACACCAGGCCTGGTCAACTTGGCAGATTTCATCACCTGCAAGACATTAGTGAACCACATTACCAGATTGTCATTTAAAAAAAACAAACTCATGGTCATTAGAAATTAAGACTAGAACTTTATTCCAGATTTTATTAATTAAGTAAACTTGAATTCCCCTAACCACTGTGACAGGATGTGATCATGTCTGTTAATGGAGTCTGGATTTCTAGCAATCTACTGTCACTTTAAATTCCTTCCTGGTTTCACTCCAACATTTTCTTGCAATCTTTACTACCATGCCATAAGAGAAAAGAGCAGAATTAGACCATTTGGCCCATCCAGTCGGCTCTGCCATTTGACCATGGCTGATGTTTCTCAACTCCTTTCACCTGCCTTCTTCCTGTAACCCCTGATCCCTATACTAATCAAGAACCTATCATTGTTGTCAATACATTCAATGACTTGGCCTACACAGCCCCCTGCAGCAATGAGTTCTAAAGATTTACCACCCTTTGACGGAAGAAATTCCTCATCATCTCAATTCTCACATCTCATAGGGACTCTCAGGGCGCTGGGCCCTCAGATCCTAGTCTCTCCTACAAGTGGAAACATGTTCTCTACATTCACTCTATCCAGGCTTCTCAGTATTTTCTAAGTTTCAATCAGATTGCTCCTTACGCTCCTAAACTCTGAGTACAGACCCAGAGTCCTCAACCGCTCCTCATATGATAAGCCCTTCATCCCATATATCATTCTTGTGAACCTCTGGACTACTTACACCATTTGATCCTCTCACTTCGGTCTCTAGTGTGTAGTTGAATGAGAGGAGAAACAAGAGATAGACTTAAATTGCCCTCTCCACACCTCTACCCTTTTGTTTAACCCTCCTTTTAAGGTCTTTGTTAAATCTGGGGGCTACCCCAACTTCAACTGCATTTGCCTTTAAGTGCATGTTTCTTACTGTAATACTTCAATGAAGGATGCTGAGAAGTTTTCTTATAACAATGCAAACTGGAAAGCGAATATATTCTCTTGAGTAATGTGGATAATGCTGGGCAGTTAGTTATAAAGGCAAGACTTGAGAAGGCAGGACTTTTTTCATTGAAGTTGAGAAAGGATTAGATTAGATCGGATTACTTACTGTGAGGAAACAGGCCTTTCGGCCCAACAAGTCCACATCAACCCCCGAAGCGAAACCCACCCACACCCCTACATTTACCCTTTCACCTAACACTACGGGCAATTTAGCATGGCTAATTCACCCGACCCGCACATTTTTGGACTGTGGGAGGAAACCGGAGCACCCGGAGAAAACCCATGCAGACAAGGGAAGAACGTGCAAACTCCACACAGTCAGTCGCCTGAGGCGGGAATTGAACCCGGGTCTCTGGCGCTATAAGGACTTTAAACATTATGAAGATTATAAGCTAAATATTAAACTACTGATCAACAAGGCAGTATATGCATATGAATTTAATATGCAACTTCACAGAACCAATTAAAGGAGAGAAGAGATAAAATTAGATACTGAGAGATAAGAATGATTTGTGGCAGAGAATTGCCCAAAGTGGAAGTACATTCCGTAATGTATTAGAGTAGGGAATGAAATTGCTGGGAAAGCTCAGCAGGTCTGGCAGCATGTGTGGACAGACATCAGAGTTAACATTCCAGGTTGAGTGACCCTTCCTCAGAATTGGAATGAGGTGATTGCTCCAACGTGCAGTTCTGAGTATCCCTCAAACCAGACCCTCTTATGGGGTTGTAGCTCTCTTTAACAGGTTAGTGGAAGATCAAAATGCAGAGACTAACCTCAGAGTCCATTCCTTGCATCTCATTCTTTTCTAACTGGAACTGAACAAAGTCATCTATAACATGGAACAACTCAGGTGAGATGGCTTTGAAGTATTTGTGATAGTCATACTTCACAGCTAAAGAAGCAAAGATGGTGTTGTTCACAAGAGCAGAGCGCAGGTCAGTCAACACTCCAGGAGAATGCTGCCGGGGATCTTCGTAAAGGTGCTTGGTTATGAGGTAGTCCAAAATTGCATCTCCAAGGAATTCCAACCGCTGGTAACAATCTACAAAAAAAGTTTTAAAAAATTATTCTAAAATAGTCATTCATAAATTGTTTGGGAAAAGTCCATTGGATCTTGCTTGGATTTCTATTGTAGGAAAAGTTTCCTGCTACTTTTCTGATGTACAAAATTGGAACTAAAATGCCAATTTTAAAATTCACACACAATGACAGTTAAAATCTTAAGTGCTTCCTTCTTCACCCTCAATTAAAAAGTGGTTATTTGTCCAATAGGTTTTCTGCAGACACAAGTCAACAAATATTTCTCTGTAACGTCATTAATACATGGTGGGGTAATAAACTTTCAGTAACTTAGCAATGACTTTAGCCATGAGTCCAAATTCTCACTTCAACTATTCTCATACAACTGACCTTCTACAGTTTCAGAACTCACTTCCATGAATAAGACACCTGCCTGCTGATTTCAATTGTTGTTCTTGAGACATGGTCAGAAATTACATGACACCAGGTTGCTGGCAGGTGGGGCTAGATTGGGTTGGGATATCTGGTCAGCATGGATGGGTTGTTTGTTTCCGTGCTGACTCTATAATCCAACAAGTTTATTTGAAATTACAAGCTTTTGGAGTGTGGCCCCTTTGTCAGGTGAAGTGAGAAAGCAGCATACAGAATACATGAGCAGAGAAATCAAGGTCAGAAATCAAAAGAAATCATACAACTGGTGCGAATGGATTGTCGAATAATAAGTCTCTGCAGGTGACCAAGAGTGCTAGACAGTGAGAGTAAAGTGTCAACAGCTGAATAACAAGCTAACTGATGACCTTTAATCCAATTAAATGAGGCAGGGAGATAATTACAAAAAAGTAAAAAGTAAGGTGGTGCTGGAGACACACCCAAAGACTGGAATAACATGGAACAAAATCAGAAGCAGCTGGAAAAACCCAGAAGGTCCAGCAGCATCTGTGAAAAAAAACTAGAGGAAAGGTCACCGGACCAGAAATGTTAACTCTGATTTTTTTTCCACAGATCTCACCAGACCCACTGAGCACCCCCAGCAAACCCTGCTGGGCTTTTCCAGCATCTCCTGGTTTTGCTCCATGTCATATTTCAGTCAGCTGGTTTGTTTCCAGCATCATGTTTTCTCAATTTTTGTAACTATTTCTCAGCCTCATTTAATCGGAATAAACGTTATCCCTTCACTTGTTATTCAGCTGTGGACACTTTACTCACACCACTTGATGATCTTTTGATCTCCCTGCCTATAAATTCTGTATTCTGTGTGCTTCACTTTCACTTCAACTGACAAAGAGGCTATGCTCCAAGAGCTATCAAATAAGCTTGTTGGACTATAACCTGGTGTCATCTGATTTTGGACTTTTTGCACCCAATCCAACATGGGCAACTCCACATCTTCAGACATGGGCATGGAGTCAGTTTTACATTTTTCAATCCAGCACAAAATGGCTTCCATGGATATTTCAGTTAAGAGTCAACCGCACTTGTGGGGGTTTGGATTCTCATGGAGGCATATCAGGGTAGGAAGGAGGATTCTTTTTATTTAATACACATAGGACATGGACATTGCTGGCTGGGCCAGAACTTATTGTTTATCCCTAGTTGCCCTCGAGGGATCTAGATCAGCTGCCTTCTTGAACTGCTGCAGTCCGTGTGCTTTAGTTAAACACAATATGCCATCAGGGAGGGAATTCTAGGTTTTCAACCCAATGACACTGAAGGAACAGCAATATATATTCAAGACAGGGTGGTCATGGTCTTGGAGGTGAACTTGCAGGTGGTGTTGTTCTCCTGTATCTGCTGCCTTTGTTGTTCTAGATGGTGGTGGTGCTATCTGAAGATCTTTGGTGAAATTTTGCAGGGCATTTTGTATATAGTAACACTGCTGCTACTGAGGATTAGTTGTGGAGTCAATGAATGGCAGCACAGCCACAAACAATCAAGGGGGCTGCCTGTCAAGCTTCTCAAGTGTCGTTGGAACTGCACTCATTCAGGCAAATGGGGAGTATTCCATCACATTCCTTACCTGCCCTTGTAGATGATGGACAGGCTTTAGGGAGTAAGGTGGCGTGTTACTTGCTATATCATTCCTCACTTCTAACCTGCTCTTGTAATCACTGTATTTACATAGCTACCCTAGATCATTTTCTGGTAAATGGTAATCCCGAGGATGTTGACAGTGGGGGACTGAGTGATGGTAATGTCAATAAATGCCAAGGGACAGTGGTCAAATTGTCTCTTAAGAGATGGTCATTGACTGGCATTTGTGAGGTGCAAATGTTACCACTTGTTACCCCAAACCTGGATTTTTGACATGGACAATAGTATCTGAGGAGTTGTGAATGGCGAATATTATGCAATCATCAATGAACATCCCCACTTCTATCCTTACGGAGGATGGAAGGTCATTAATGAAGAAGTAGTTGAAGATAACTGGGCCTAAGACAATACTCTAAGGAACTCCTTCCTTGAAGGACATTTGTACATGCAGGTTGGTTGGATAAACCAAGGCATTCTACCATTGAAACAGCCTTAAAACAAAATAATCATGCACCTCACGGATTCTAATACCCAATTCTTCTGGTGTTTGTTCAGACCAAATTATAATTTGCATGAACTCAAATGAAATTATTACCTCAACCCAAGATGATCTTCAATTTGCTCATGCTACCCATCAAAATGGCCACATTACCTGTAATTTCCCTTTAAAGGTCATTCTCAAAACTGTTTATGCTGTTTAGTTACTGTTTTCCTAATCATCTAATTTCAGCAATACCTTTCTTCTGACTCTAAAAATTTCAGTCACCTACAATACAATCTCTATTGCCAATGACCCAGGTACTCCATTGATTTTCTTATGCCTAACCAATGAAAATAAAACTCTCAGATCACAAATCCAACAGCAAACCACCACTAATTCCAACTCTATTTCACAGTCCTTCTGACAGTCTCCTGTGACAAAGTAAGACCCTGAAATGTACTCTCTTTCTCTACAAATACTGGCAGACCAGCTGACTACATTAAGCATTTATTGTTGCCTACAGGAATTGGCAGGGCTTTACCTGTGATTGTATTGTAGTGGTAGGAGGCATGGGTAAATGCCTGTAAAAGATACGCCTTGTTCTTGAACCTATAGTTTATTTTCTTCTCAAAGTTTTCATAGCCTGATATTAAATGGCCCAGGGTCCTATCAGCATCTGGGTGATCGAACATACATCTAGGAGGAATCTGAAGATGTCCATATTCTAGGTCTTTGCAAGAAGGGGATTTCAAAGTGGATGAAAGAAGAGGAGTTTCAGTGCCTGTCTGAGAGTTTAGATCAAAGGCGCTCTGTTCCTCAGGTAGAATCTTTTTGTTGACAAGCTTTTCTTCAGCTGGGAGGACTTTCAAACCCAACGAGCAGAGAAATAGCTGGGCAGCTCTTTCACCACAGCTAGTTAAGTAGCAGCCCAACAAAGCCTCTACGCAATCAGCAATGCTCTTATCTGCTATGCACTGCTCAGTGTGCAAGTCATAAGAGATGGACTGCTTGCCAGTATCAACACCGCCATTCTCTTCAGATGGGTTCCAGAATCCCACAACAAAATCATCTTCATCTGTAGCCTTACTAGGGTCAAGGTAGCACATAGCGTCCCAGGAGCTGTAGTCAAATTCATCACAATCGGAGGAGGAATGACCATTTCCTGATGCAGATTTTTTGGGAGGTTTCCACTCGTAGCTTGCATCATTGGGAGGGAAAGCAGGAAGAGAGATCTTTTTTCCAAAAGCCCCAGAGCCCATAAGCATATTGTCGATGAATTTAATGTGCTCCTGATCATACTCGGAGAAGTCATCATCATATTCTGCTTCCTCCTTCTGTGCCCTCCACATCAAATCTTCACGGAAATCAGGGTCATCGTCCTCCTCTTCCTCCTCCTCCTCATCGTCATCATCCAAATAAGAATCACCATTAGCCACTTGATCGGTTTCTGTCTAAAAGAAAATTTCAAGATTAGACATTGTGCATCGTCTCTTCATAATGCCCCGAGTTTCGATTTTGTGCAGCCTGGACTTGCATGCAATCATTACAAGAATCTTGATGACTGGGTCCACTTAATCATGGGAGAGATCCATGTCACTCTCCTGATACCAAAAAGTTGGCAGATGGAACAGGATTCCCAACAGCATGTCAACAATTGACTTATTAATGATACAAATGCCCCTGAAGCCACTGCAATTGAATGTGGCTTAATGATTATCAGAAGCCACACAGACAACCAAGGCCCATTTGGGGGTCTGGGTGAGAGAAGGATGAAATAAAACCACTCAAAGCTAAATGTCCTGCCCTTTTGTCTGCATTTGTTCACTTCCCCACCACAACATTCATATTCCATACCTCAAGATCAAGAAAAACTTGATAGGCTGGGACTTCCCATTGGAGTGTAGGAGGTTGAGGGGTGATCTGATGGAACTTTATAAAATAATGAGGCATGGATACAGTTAATGCTCATTGTCTTTTCCTTAGGATGGGGGATTTCAAGACAAGGGGGTACATTTTTAAGGCGAGAGGAGAGAAATTTTAAAAAGACATGAGGCAATTTTTTTTGTTTTACACAGAAGGTGGTTCACGTGTGGAATAAACTTCCTGAGGAAGTGGTGGATGCTGGTACAATTACAACATTTACATGAAGGAAAGGTTTGGAGGGATATGGGCCAGGAGCAGGCAGGTTTATTTTGGGATTATGTTCGGCACCGACTAGTTGGACTGAACAGTCTGTTTCCATGCTGTATGACTCTATCACCAACATGCTGTTGGGACCAAGTCTGTTAGGATCAATCTCAGTTCAGAGATCAAAAGCCTCTTATGCATTTATGAAATGAATACAACACCCAAACAGATCATTCAGCTGGTCAATTCACTGATGGCCCATTCTGACAGCTACTTGGCAAGTCCCATTCCCTTGCCTTTTCTCAACAGTATTGCAAATGCCTTCACCTTGAGATAATCATTCAATTCTTTCATAAACTAGCATTAAATCTGCTTGTACCATACATACACACACGAGATGTATTCCTAATCTGGGTGATCGAACTACTGTTCTATAACATAAGGACATAATGAGTCAACAGTTGTTTATTCTATAGCATGAGTCAGGGTGTGCAGTAAATTGGTTCCTGAAGTGACTGACCTCAGATATACAAATAAATAATAAAATATGTTTATCGGAAATATCTTCTGCACATTTCATGAAATTGGAGTAATACAAAAAGGTTGCAGACTCAGTAATTTATATTCACATAACTCATTAGAGAAGTAAAGTAACCAAACATTTCACACATGAAGAAAAAGTGAAAGTTGGAATTAAGTAGTGAACAAAAACAGTTAGAGATTTTCAGGTTTTTAAGAGATGACAAATGTAAAAGAGGAAGGGATTTTCAAGATGGAGTGTGATACTTCCAAGGTTGATGAAGGCTGATACCAGTAGACGGGTGGAGTGCAGAACAACAGTAAGTGAGTATGTGACGGCAGTGGAATGAAGTTGTGAGAAGCTTTGTAAATCAAGGATTTCAATTTATTCCGCTAGATAGGGACAAATCAGGGAGTTGTTGGGCAAGTGGTAAATAATATAAGGCAACTGTGGATTTGAGATGAGTTATAATGGCACAGACATGAGTGAATCCTTAAACTGCATTGGAGATCATGCATTGTAGAGAATGGAGAATTCCTAAAGATATCCAGTACTTTGGGACATTTTGCTACATTAAGGGGATTACATAAATTATAAGTTGATGAGGGTGGAGTAGAAGATTGGCAGCTTAGTTCTGAGTGGGAGAAGACAGTAAATTTGCACAAAATATCCAAGAAGCCATTCATTACTAGTTCAAAGGTAGATATTATATTCACCGTTTATCATCATTCTTCAAAAAAAGAAATAGGAAAGTTGGTCCCATGAGTCAAATGCAACAAGATTACAGGAAATTGAATTTAGACCTCAACTCTACTTTCCTGCCTACTCCCACACCCATTCCACTGATGACCTAATCTCCACTGCTCGCCAGGGAAGAGAATTACAAAGATTACAACTCATCAAGAAGCAGAAATTCCTCCTCAGTGTCTTAAATGGGAGACCTTTCACTCAAACTATACTCCAGCTCTAGATTCCTCCAATAAAGGGAAGCATTCTCTCAACACCTACCTTGTTAAGTCTCTTCAGAATATATTTTAAGAAGATTACCTTTCATTCGTCTAAGCTGCAATGAGTATTGGCCTAAATCAAAAAGGCAACAGGAGTATCCTAGAAATCGACCTAATGAATTTTATGTGGCCTATTTCCAATTTATCTGATCCTTAAATAAATGGTCCAAAACTGTACCCAGTTGCAGTCTCACCATTTTTATGTATAGCTGCGTCAAGACTCCCCTACTTTTATATTTCATCAGTTTTGCAAAAAGCTCTACATTTCACATGCCTTACAAATTATTTGCTGCACTTGCATGCTAATGTTTTGTAATTCAGGCACGATGAAGCCAAATCCTCTGCATTGACACACTTTGCAATTCTCATATCAATTGAAATAATATTCCGATTTTCTATTCCTCCAAAATGGACCATCTCATTACTCATATTATACTCCATTTGTCAAATTACAGCCCATTCACTTAACATATATTTTTGACATCCTCATAACTAGCCTTCCTTTCCATCTTTGCATCATTAGCAAAGATGACTTCAATACAGTTGGCCCTTCATCCAAATCATCAGCACAGGTCAGAGTGTGTTTAGGTACCAGCACTAATCTCTGTGGTGCTCCTCTAATTACAGTTTGCCAACCCGGAAATAACTTTTCTCATGCTGTTTTCTGTTAGCCAGCCAATGCTTTGTTCATCATTGATATACCTAAGTGACAACGATAGTAATAAGTTCATCCCTTCTTTTTGCCCCATGATTTCTCCTTATTGTGATGTTTTTGGTGCTTATTATCCTAAAGACAGATCAAGAATACCTGCTTAAAGTTTCTGCTATTTCCTAGTTTTCCAATGTCAATTCTCCATATTTTCTAAGGGACCAACATTCACTTTAGCTACTTTTAATATAATTGTATAAGTTCTTATTGTCTTTCTATCTCTTGCGATTTACTATCATATTCTAATTTCTCCCTATTGTATTTTGTTTTAAAAATTATCCTTTGCTTGTTTCTAAAATTTCCCCATCTCCGTCTCAGACCTACCTCTAATATTTGCAGCACTGTGCATCTTTTCTTTCAATTTGATACAATCCACAACTTCTTTAGTTATCAATGAATATTTTGTCTTTCTCATAGACTTACTTCCTTCATGAATCATACATTTGGAAGTTACAAAATCTCTCTCAAATGACTGACACTGCTCATTGTTGAGTTTTCTTTAACATATACAGCTAGAAACTTGTAAAAAAAAGTCAAAATTAAATAATATATTCCTTTCTTTTCTTGATATCTCCACCGATTTCACTGGAGGACTCAACACTTTTCCTTGCTAATAGCAATTAGATGAAGGCTTGACTATCTAATCAAGCGTCTTGTCCTTTGACCTTAATCTCCTATCCTATGCTAGGAGTTGAAATCAAGTAGTCTCAGAAATAACCCAGACTGTACCTCACATATTGTAGGAAAAGTTAAAGAGAAACAAAGTAGTTAGTTTATTCCATGCTTGCACAGCACAGAAACCTGCACTGGAAACAAACTGCATGCACAATCAATCATTCTTCTCGACACAATATGCTTGAGAACTAATATCTTCCACACTTACACAGTTTGAAGACAAAACATCCCAAAAGCTATGAGCAATCAAAAGCAAGCTCTGGAACTTGCAGATGCAGACACTGCCAACATGTTGCTCAGCAACAGAATATTTATTGTCCATGGTGAATTCAGGCACTGGTGCAGCGATTTCAGCCAGGTTTTACAAAGTTGGTATGGAAAATGTTATTTTAAATTCCACGAAAGAAACTGGGAGCCCTCTATTCCAGCATTTGTCCTTTCATTGTAAATAAACCTTACCCATCTCTCCCTATCTCAACTAGCTTACACATACCATGTCCTTCACTTCACTCTTGTCCATAATGCATCTGTCTTGATTTACCACGTAGCCAGGAGGAAGCCAATTCACTGGTGGGTCAAATATTGAGACAACCATCCGACTGGGAAGTCCTTTCTTCTTTCCAAGACGATAGAGATTACAGTTGCTGACCTGAATAAATGAAATAAATTGATAGATATTGATAGATCTTCAATCAGAGCAAAAAACCAGCAAGAAACCATCTCTGCTACAAACAGAAATACAACATCTTCCAACTAGTGCATCTTGAAGACACAGGAATACTGTTTATTATATAGCTATAAATTAAGACTTAATTAATAATTGTATCCATGACTCAAAAGTCAATTCCATGAGTATTTTCCAATAATCTGCTGCAAACAGTTTAGTAGGATTTGTATACTATCTCAATGCTTGAAGTTGTTTCTAAATGCCAGCTTTAAGCAACTCTACCAAATTAAAAGCCAAGGGTCACAAACTTGATTTTGGAAAAATTATACATATTTTCAGAGCAGCCCTCTGAAGGGAGATGCTGAGCTTTGTCTGGCCTTTCAGTTTTGTCTTGTGTCATACTTAGGACGATACTTACTTACCAGCACAAACAATATCAAGTGGTGTTTATGATATTGCTATAATCTGTGAAATTGTTGGATAGCTATCTTATTGCTCTTTACAACGCAGAACAGTAACTCAAGACATTCTGGAGTGATTTCCAAAATTCTGATGTCAGGTGACTGACTGATACATCAGTTTAATTTGCTTCCACGCTATATACTCTATAGGTGAATGAGAGTCCCTTGATATTTCACAACCATTCTTCACTAATCGGCAATCTAAATAAACATTGCAGGTTCAGTACAGAGAGTAGGGACAAATACAAAGGATGTGAGAAAGAGTGATCATGCTGTAGATTAGAGATCTGAGGGCACAGAGGGAAAAGCTTACAGGAAGACTTCCTTCAATAACATACAGTAGTTGCGTTAATCTGTAAGCGCGTTCATGAATTAGATTCAATAAAAATGAGAAGTTTGGATCAATTGTAAATTGGAAAAAGTAGAACTGTGATGCTGCAAAGTCAAACAAATGAGGAGGGTAGATATTCCTGAAGGAACAGAAATAGGCCATTGGTACATCAAATCTGGTCCACTGTTTGATCTTGGCTAATTTGTTTCTCAACCCCATTCTTCTGCTTTCTCCACATAAGCCTTGATCCCCTCACTAATCAAGAACCTATCTCTGTCTTAAAGACATTAGAAACTTTACTTTCTAAACAGTGAGAAAATTCGTAAAGCCAAAGTACAAAGGGATCTGGGAATGTTAGTCGAGGATTCTCTAAAGGTAAACATGCAGGTTGAGTCTGTGATTAAGAAAGCGAATGCAATGTTGTCACTTATCTCAAGAGGGTTGGAATATAAAAGCACCGTTGTGCTACTGAGACTTTATAAAGCTCTGGTCAGGCCCCATTTGGAGTACTGTGTCCAGTTTTGGTCCCCACACCTCAGGAAGGACATACTGGCACTGGAACGTGTCCAGCTGAGATTCACACAGATGATCCCTGGAATGGTTGGTCTAACATATGAGGAACGGCTGAGGATCCTGGGATTGTTTTCATTGGAGTTTAGAAGATTAAGGGGAGACTCAATAGAAACTTACAAGATAATACATGGCTTGGAAAGGGTGGACACTAGGAAACTTTTTCCGTTAGGCGAGGAGACTAGGACCCGTGGACACAGCCTTAAAATTAGAGGGGGTCAATTCAGAACAGAAATGTTGAGACATTTCTTCAGCCAGAGAGTGGTGTGCCTGTGGAATTCACTGTCGCAGAGTGCAGTGGAGGCCGGGACGCTAAATGTCTTCAAGGCAGAGATTGATAGATTTTTGATGTCTCGAGGAATTAAGGGCTGGGGGAGAATGCGGGTAAGTGGAGTTGAAATGCCCATCAGCCATGATTGAATGGTAGAGTGGACTCGATGGGCCGAATGGCCTTACTTCCACTCCTATGTCTTATGGTCTAAAGAATCAGCTTACACAGCCCTCTGCAGCAATGAGTTTCACAAATTCACCACCCTCTGACTGAAGAAACTTCTCATCTCAGTACGAATGGGTCATCCCTTCACTCTGGGGCTCTCACCTTGGGTCCTAGTTTCTCGTATTAGTGGAAATATATTCTCCACGTCTAATCTATCTAGGCCTCTCAGTATTCTGAAAGTTCCAAGCAAAACCCTCCTCATCCTCCTATGGCCCACTGTGTACAGACCCAGAGTTCTTGACTGCTCCTCATATTACATGTATTTTATTTCCAGTGTCATTCTTGTGAATCTCCTCTGGACTTCCTTCAAAGCCAGCACATCCTTCCTTAGATCCGTGGCCTAAAACTGCTCACAATATTCCAAACTCTACAGCCTTACGCACTCTCAACAGTACATCCCTGCAGTTGTACTGTAGCCCTCACAAAATTAATGCTAAAATTGCAATTCCCTTCTGAACTGCCAACTATTTAATATTCACTCATAGGATGGCCAGAACTTACTGCCTGTCCCTTGTTGCCACTAAAGTTAGCAGTGAGCAGCCTTCTTAAACTGTTGCAGTCCACGTGGTGTAGGTTGACCCATAATGTCATGCTTAGTTGTTGGGGGGAGGGTGGAAGTGGAGGTGAAATTACAGGATTTCAACCCAGCAAGATTGAAGGAAAGGCAATATGTTTGGGAGTCAGGATGGTGAATGTCTTGGAGGGGAACTTGCAGGTGGTGGTCTTTCCAGATATCTACTGCCCTGTCCTTCTAGCTAAAAGTGATCACTGGTTTGGGATGTAGTGTCTAAGGCACCTTGGTGAGTTTCTGCAGTGCAGCTAGTACATAGTACACACTGGGTCACTGTGTCGGTGATAGGGGGAATGGATTCTTGTGAATGTGGTTCCAGTCAAAAGGGATACTTTGCCCTGGATGGTGTTGAGCTTCTTGAGTATTAGACCATAGACACAGGAACAGAAACTAGGCCATCCAATTCATCCACTCCACTCTGCCATTCGATTATGCTGATGAGTTTCTCAATCCCATTCGCCTGCTTTCTCCCCATAACCCTCGATACTGAAGAACCAATCTACCTCTGTCTTAAATATACTCAATGACGTGGCCTCCACAGTTTCTTTCATTTCTCACAGAATTCCGACAGTGCGGAAACAGGTCCTTCGACCCAACAGTTCCACACCAACCCAATCAAGAGTAACCCATCCAGATCCATTCCCCTACCCTATGTTTATTCCTGACTAATGCACATCCCGGAACACTATGGGCAATTTAGCAAGGCCAATTTACCTAAACTGCACATCTTTGGATTGTGGAAGGAAACCAGAGCATCTGTAGGAAACCCAAGCAAACATAGGGAGAATGTGCAAATTCCACACAGAAAGTCGCCAGAGGTTGGAATTGAACCCGGGTCCCGGAGCTGTGAGGCAACAGTATCCCCTGTGGCAATGAATTCCCCTGTGATAATGAATTCCATAGCTTCACCATTCTTTGGTTGAAGTTTCTCCTTATCTCTGTTTTAAAAGGTCTTCCCTTTACTAAGGCTGTGTCTCAGGTCCTAATCTCTCCTATCAATGGAAATATCTCTGACCAGGTAATTCAGCATTCTGTATGTTTCAATTAGATACCTCCCCTCAACCTTCTGAACTCCATAAAGTACTGACCCAGCGTCCTTAAACATTCCTCATATGTTAAGCTTTTCATTCCTCCCCGTTTCTGTCAAGTTTCTCGAGTGTTGCTAGAACTGCTCTCATCCAGGCAAGTGGGGAGTAGCCCACCACACTGATGTGTGCTTTGTCAATGGTGGACAGGATGGTGGTTATTTGCTACAATATCCATAGCTTTTGCTTGGTTATTGAAACCACTGTATTTGTATGGCTAATTCGATTCAGTTTCTAGTCAATGGCAACCCCTAGGAATAGCAGGAGATTCGGTTAAATTTATTCCAATGAATGTCAAGGAACAATGGTAGACTCTGTTGTTGGAGATGGTCATTGCCCAGTACTTCCATGGCATGAAAGTAATGCCACTGGTCAGGTCAAAGCTGGGTCTTGTCCACGTCTTGATGCATTTTGACATGGACTGTTTCAATACGATGGTAAAAATGGTTTTCTGATGACTACACATTGCCACTTTTGACCTAGTGAAGCAGCAGTGGTAGATGGTTAGACCTCTGACACTACCCTGAGGAAGTCCTGCAGAGACGTCTTCCTTTTTGCTCAATAGGACTCTAGCACTGGAGAGTATGCCTTTTATTCCCAATGACTCCAGCTTTGTTAGAGCTCCTTAATGCCACACATCAAATGTAGCCTCAATGTCAAGGGCAGTTACTTGCACTTCACATCTGGAATTCAGTTCCTTTGTCCAGGTTTGGACTACTACTGCAAAACACTTGAACTCTGTGTCAATGAATAGGTTAATGCTGAACAAGTGTTGCTCGATACCAGTATTGATAGCATCTTCCATCACTCTGCTGATGATCAAGAGCAGACTGATGGGGTGGTAATCGGCCAGGTTAGATTTGACCTTACTTTTGCGCATGACATACCTGGGAATTTTCCACATTGTAGGGTAGATGCCATTATGGTAGCTGTGCTGGAAGAGTCTGGCAAGGAGCACAGTACATTCAAAAGCCTTTATTAGAAAAAAGGAGATTGAGGGAGGATTTGATTGAGCTCTACAAAGTCAAGGGTATAGACAGGGTAGATAGAGATAAGCTTTTCCCCCCAAGAGTGAGTATTGGGTATATGCAGGAATATACCATTGAAGTTCAATAAGATCATGGTAGATCTGACTTTAAGTAGAAGGAGCCTGCTCCATTGTTCATGGCCAAAGTGAGGACCGCAAATGCTTGAAATCAGAGTCTATATTAGAGTGGTGCTGGAAAAGCAGAGCAGGTCAAGCAGTATTCGAGGAGCAGGAAAAATCGATGTTTCGGGCAAAAGCCCTTTTACTTCATGATTGCATGCCATCTGGTTCACCCAGGTTCGTTCAGTTTTGTTCCTTTCTAACTATTGCTAGAGTGGTTGAGTGCCTTGTAACTATAACCTAAGATAAATTAATCTTTTAAAATGTAAATTTCAGTATGAGGTGGTAAAGAAATTGTACATATCAAATCCATACGGTACATTTTCTTCTCAGCATTTCTTCACAGATGATGAACTTAGGAGTGGGTGCAGTCAGAGTGGTTGAGTGCCTTGCTGTGAGTCACAAGTCAGTTTTCATGATTATCAGTTTTTAACCCCAGGTTTTAATTGAATTCAAACTGCACAATCTGGCTTCAAACCCAGGTGTCAATAAATCATCTGGGTCTCTGGAATACTAGGCCAACTCTTCCCCCTTCTTGTAGGCAAGCTAGAAACTGGTAATCAGCACTGAAAATGTAACTATAACCTAAGATAAATTAATCTTTTAAAATGTAAATTTCAGTATGAGGTGGTAAAGAAATTGTACATATCAAATCCATACGGTACATTTTCTTCTCAGCATTTCTTCACAGGTGATGAACTTAGGAGTGGGTGCAGTCAGACTATCACAAACTCAGGATTTCAGTTTTGTTGGCAGTAGGGGTTTAGAGTTGGCTGTTGAAGGTGATAGATACAGCTCTCTTTCTACTGTTGCAAAAAGCTTAAACTCTCTCTCTGCTAGATGGTTTCTTTAAGTGTTCCTTTCTCCTGGCCTGGAGAAGATAGCTCTGCCAAAGGAGTCATAGGATGCAACTACATTAGAACAGTTGATTAGTAGATAAATGATATATTGTTTTATTACATTTTTCAATATGGTTATGCTTTTTTTTGTTGTTTGCACTTGAACTGTATTGTAAGAATTAAATGGGTTTTGCTTAAAGGCTAGCGGTAGACCAAACAAATCACACTTGGAACACAGTGCCTTGCACTTGCCTTTAAATAACCTAAAAAAAATGTCGTCTATCTCCTTGACATATGTTGAGGGGAATTAGTCTAGTCCATAACAAGAGGTACTTGTCCCTCCATTCTGCTTACCAATAGCCAGCTCCTAGCACTTCAATGTTTGTGATGTAGTCTTGTGAGCTGATCTTGAGGATGCTGCAAAGACAGTACTGACAGAAGTGGTCTAAAAAAATGTACATGACAATGGTGCATGAACTATGATTTGGTGCCATACAAAAAAAAGTGAGCTCTAATGCTTTGTACATCTCGAGCTCTGAAGTGATGGTTACTTCACATTAGTTTGTAGAATCTGCAAATTGTGCTGCTTGATTTTGAAAGCCTAATTTCAAATTTCTTGTTCATGTTGGCATTGAAGTAGATGACACTCCCCAATAGGTAAGCTGCTTGACGAATTCCAGCTTGATTCCCTTGATGACAATGCTTGGCAGTATATATTTTGCAGCTCCAGGCTGATTCAAAACTTCAGTTTTCTTTAAACTGATTCTTAACTCAGTTGAGCTGCTTCAGAGAAACGCATTAAACGGGCAAGTCTGACTGACTGTGAACCAGAATGGTGCAATTATCAGAACTAAAATGTAGTTCATGCATTAGTTTTCTTATGTCTTTGTGAGGTCAAAAGACCTCCAACAATTTGGAAGCATATGTAACCTTCCTCCTCAAGGTCGTCTTCTAGTATGATGCTGCAGTAGACAAAGATAGTGGTAAATATGACTGGGGCCAGCATATATCCCTGCTTCAAGCCACTGTAATTCTGTAAGTGACTCAGGAGGATTGGTGTTGTGCTGGACATATTGTATTGATTTTTGTGAAAATACTTTATCATTGTTGGATATAATTTATAATCCAATGAATTAGCATTTTAACTGCAGTAAAAGATTGAGAAAGTGATAAACAACTCTGATTTAAAGGCAATTCAAACAAGCTCATAAGCTTGTTTAACTTTCAAAGACAGAGTTGAATAGTGTAACAAACTTGAATAATAGATTTCTGGACTTTTTAATAGAGTCAGGATGTCTATTGTTATCTCCATTAAAAATGTAGTAATTTTGGGGGAAAAAAGTCATAAAACTCCATTAGAAACATACGTTATGACTTCCCAGAAGCAAGGAAAAAGTTGGATGTGAAATGGATTCCACTTGAATTTCTACTTGAGAAAGGGGTGTGTGGACCTGATAAGAGAGTGTGTGTAAGATATCGATTCTGAGTAAAGACTTGGTCAAAGGTCTCCAGTTCCATCACAGAACAATCTGATGGCCTCCTTCTTTGAAGGCTGCAATTTCCCATTCCACATGATTGATGATGCCCTCCAGTGCATCTCATCCACTTCCTGCACCTCTGCCCTTGAATGCCACCCCTCCAACTGCATCAAGGACAGAACCCCTTGGTTCTTACCTTCCATCCCATCAACCTCCGTATACATTGAATCTTCCTCCGCCATTTCTGCCACTGATAAACAGACCCCACCATTAGAGATATATTTCCCTCCCCACCCCTATTCACTTTCCGTAAGGACCATCCCCTCTGCGACTCTCGTCAGGTCCATGTCGTCCCCCACCAACCCACCCTCCCCTCCCGGCACCTTCCCCTGCCACAGCAGGAATTGCAAAACCTGCACTCACATCACCCTCCCTCTTACCTCCATCCAAGACCCAAAAGGTGCCTTCCACATCCAAGATTTCATCTGCACTTCTACACGTGTCATTTACTGTATCAGTTGCTCCCGATGCAGTCTCCTCTACTGAGGGGGAGACAGGACGCCTACTCACAGGGAACATCTCCGGGACACCCGCACCAACTAACCTCACCACACCGTGGCCGAACACTTCAACTCCCCCTCCCACTCCGTCAAGGACACGCAAGTCCTGCGCTGTCTCCATCACCACCTGACACCTGGAGGAAGAACACCTCATCTTCTATCTCGGGACCCTCCTGCCCCATGGCATCAATGTGGATTTCATCAGTTTCCTCATTTCCCCTCCTCCCCACCTTATTCCAGTTCCAACCTTCCAACTCAGCACTGCCCTCATGATCTGTCCATCTTCCTTCCCACCTATCCGCTCCATCCTTCTCTCTGATCTATCACAGTTAACCCCACCTATCGCACTCTCAGCAACTTTCCCCCCAGCCCTATTCTTGAAGAAGGGCTTTTGCCTGACACGTTAATTCTCCTTCTTCCTCTGATGCTGCCTGACCTGTTTTGCTTTTCCAGCATCACACTCTCTACTCTCATCTGCAAGTCCTCACTCATCAAAAAGATTCATTTACAGAGTCATGGAAACAGGCCCTTCAGCCCAACTCATCCATGCCAACCAGGTTTGCTAAACTGAACTAATCCTATTTTCCTGCATTTGGCCCATATGCCCCTAAACCTTTCTTATTAATGTACATGTAAAAATGTATTTTAAATGTCATAATTCTACTTGTCTCTCACATTTCCTCTGACAAGTTGTTCAATATATACCACCACGCTGTGTATGAAAACATTGCCCTTCAGGGCCCTTGTAAATCTTTCCATTCCCGCTTAAAACTATGCCATCTAGTCTTGGACTCCCCTAGCCTGGGGACAAGACCCAGGCCATTAACATTATCTATGCTCATGATTTCACAAACCTTTAAAGGTCACCTGGGCCTTTGTCTCTACCTATCCAGCCTCTTCTTAAACTCATACTCTTCAGTTTATGTCACATTCTTTTACATCTAATTTTCACTCCATCCTATTTAATAACATCCCTCATGTAACAGGGCAACTAGAAGTTTATGCAGTACTCCAAACGTGGCCTTACCACCTTGCCTTGTACAGCTTTAACATGACAGCCCAACTTGTTCTTACCGATGAAGACAAGCATGACAAACAGTTTCTTCACTACTCTGTCTACCTAGGACATCACTTTCAAGAAATTATGTACCTTCCCCCCCCTAGGTCTCTCTGACTGCCAACAGGGCAATTTGATTTGGAAATAATCAGAAACAGTTAGAGTTTTGCTTTGATGAAAACGCATTTCATTGGATTGAAAGCCAAGAGGAAGACACTAATTTAGGCCTGCATTTCAAGCAGAGAAATGACCAAATGGAATGCACAAAGGGCTGTCAGTTTGGATCTTGTGATAAAAAAAACAGCTGGAAGATTTACTTTAGCCGGATCTAATGGAAGAATCTACAGTGGCCCTCAGAGCCTTGTGATAGAAATCAGTCAGCAGAATTCGCTTGGAAGGCAGTTGGATATCTGACAATAACCTGTTCCAGAGATGAAGCAATTGCACTCATGAGGTCAGCTTAAATCTCACAGTCAAACAAAAAAAAAACACATTGGAATCTCTCTCAAATGAACAGCTGGAACATTAAGGAAAATTAAACTCTGGTGGGCTATGGCATAACTTTAGGGTTAGTTCCAGAGTATGCAAATGAAGCTTCAAGATTTCCTAAGATAAGGAAACTTAACCTTTTAAAAATTCTTTCATGGGACATGTGCATCACCGGCAAAACCAGCATTTACTAGCCATCACTAATCGAGCTTGAACTGAATCACTTGCTTTGTAATTTGAGAGAATATTACTGGTCCAGTGATATTACCACCATCTCCTCTCAAACTTTGTGATGGTGATTACTAAAGGGGAGTAGAGGTAAGTTTACAACATATGCATAAGCTTTGCTCTTCAATAAATTACATTTGGTTTGTTTAGCTTCTCTTTAAAGACAATAAAAGTTCACTTTTTATTAACAACCAGGAAATCTTTGGTATTCTGCTTTTCTTCATGTCGGAGTGCTGCAGAAACCAAGCAGATTCGGCAACATCTGGGAGATAGAAACAGAGTTTCAAATCAAAAAGATTAAAATCAGAACTGAAGTGTCAACTTTGATTCTGTCTCCCGAGATGCTGCCATATCTTTGGCATATTTCTGTTGGTTGATTGCAGGGTATAGAGATTGCTTTTTTAAAACATGTCAATAATCCTGAATAGGATCATAAGCGAGGAGAACAAGCTGGGCAAGAGAAGGAGGAAAAAGAAGGAGTATTAAAAACTCTGAGGTTTAAAATGGGAAGAAGGTTCCTAATTTAAGTAAACACTGATATTAAACCCTTTAAAGTGGAGTCATTTTTATGTATATACCAAATGTTAAAATATAAATTTCGCCAAGTCTCATTAAATAGAATCAAACAATGCTTAAATAAAGTAGAATGACTGTATCTGAAGGTTTGCATAATGTCTCATGGATTGTAAAACAGTCATACACCATTTTAATAGGGCACAAAGTCTTTGTCACAGATGTCTCCAAGGGAATAATATAAATATAAGATTGTAAACAGTTATGATTTCACATTAATAGCTTGCGTTTATAGAATACATACAATGCAGAAAAATATCAAGCTAAAAGGGAGAGATATTAGGAGGGATAAAACCACCTCTTGGACTATTAAAGTGTCTTTATATGGGAGAGTCCAGTGAAGAATAAGGTTCAACTTGAGGAATTCTTGGACAACTCATCCCTTAAGGTTTGAGCAGCCAAAGAGCACAGCCAGTGTACGAAGCTCCTCGCCAATCTCATAAACCGGGAACATTAGCTTTCCCATTGTTCAAAGCTGCTTATTCCTCAATCCCCAAAGAACACAAGAATAGCAAGTATTAGAAATATTCAGATTGAGCAGCAAAGGAGACAGAAATGTCAGTGACACAATGGCCAAAACTCCAACAAAAAAAAGCTGCCCAGTACTTAACCTCATGTGTAACCTGAAATACTCAAGTTAGAACATGATGCATCAAGAAATACCCTCTACAGCTTTAAAAATAAAGACTCACAAAAACAGGGTTTGAAGTAAATCAACAAATCAGTTCAAGGTCGACTGCACAGATTCTTGGCCAGACAGAATTTTTAATTGACACACAGTGAACAACTTCAAGTTATGCTCACGGATTCCTCACTATAAGAGCTGTGATAAAAATCGTACAATATCATAATAAAAACTGTAAATTTTGAAAATCAAGAAAAGAGAAAATTCTGGATTAGGTACAGGTTCATTGGTTACCTAGACCAATTGACCTGTCCTTTCCTTGCAGATCTTTATGGACCAGAAGTGCGCCCGAATGTAGCCTTTTGCTCTTTTATTTGACTTTGTATCAGAGTGGCTATATCAATTCTATACAGTGCATCAATTAACAGCAGCGCGCACTAGCCACATTTAGAGCCAGAGGTGGCTATTTAGTCAGAAACTAGTAATGTTTTCCAGGTGCCTCCCTCTCTATTTTCTTTAAAATTGATTTATTAAGGAAACAGCTGCAATTACAACAATATAATTTAGAACACATTTCCTGCTAAATCATCCATTTTATTCTTTACGGTTCCACACTCTGAAATAATTAACACTGCAATATTCTCTCCAATCTGAAATTATTCTGTCAGAACACGGGCTTCGTAACATTATTCCAGTGTATTACAGTATAATGTATAAATATGCTTCTAACAATCTGTCATTATGGTGACACCTAGAAGACTCCACCGGATTGATGAGGGCAGACTCTGTAATCATCCAGTAACTCAAACAAAAAAATACAAGTGACGAGACTTTTAAAAGTATTGCATTTCACATATAAAATAATAATTACTGTTATGACATTTGATTTTTTTTGACAGTTTAGAACAGATGGGATTTTTCCAGCATTCTCCAAATCTGATTTCCATACATTTTCCTGTCGTGTGGCTGAATATGCTTCAAAAGCCTTTTTTTATCCTCTCCATCTCCCCTTCTATTAGGGTCTATCAATTTAAAACGACAGACAGGGTTAATTGTTGCTAGCAATGTTTGTATGAGTGTAAAAAGGCTTTTGCAGGAAGACGATGACAGGCAATGTTGAAACCTGACAACTAATTTCACACGCCCAGATTCTGGCTTGTGACAATTAAGCAGTACCTGTCATTTCAACAGGGCTATTTATTTCTTAAAAGGCCGATAACCTGCTTTAATTTAAAATAAGTCTTAAAAATTAGACACATTAGCTGGAATTCAACATTTCAACATTTGTTCAAGGAAACAGCTGCAAGTTCAGGATCCAAGCTTTAAGAATGGTGTAGCTGATTCATCTCATAAGTGAGGGCCATCTACTGGAATAACATTGAATAAAGAGGCAGTATCTTCTCATCCTACAGTACCATAAGCCAGGACTAAGAGGGCTATCATACTTCATTCCCAACATCTTATATCTGATACAACTAAATGAAAAGTGTATACTTGAAAGAACAGCATTCTCAGTTAGTACTGAATAAAATGCGACTGTGCAAATTCAGGAAATTGAACAGATTCAAAGAAGTTGTTGGAGGAGGAAAGTTCAAAACAAATTCTCTGTTGAATTATTGCAACTTTTTACAAGTTGGATTTCCATCTTCCACCACATTTTATTAAGTCCGTGCATACTGGAACAAAGCAAAAAAGTGAAGGAAGGGTAGTTGTCAATATTAACAATGCCAGCTGGTTATATTTGTCATGCATCTTAACCTGGTGAACACAGTATGTGTGCCCACCAACAGCATGGTCTTCTTGTTCTTTCCATCTCTTCTCTGTACAAACCCTGCATTCCCTAAAATGTCCTCATTTAAAGTTGTCATTTTTGTGCTCCTACAAGATTAAGAAAGTGTTCAAAACTCCAAAATGTTATAATGATTCATGTTTCAAAGTGACACCAGAGTAAGAACTTTGCAACTTTCAGCACTGTTGAGAATAACCAAGCTGAAAGAGTAGGGCCCAACTGGGGTCCAAAGTTGGGATCTGTGAGTCAGAAGACAAAAGTTGTGGTTTTAAATAAATACCTTACATCTTTACACATTACAGAGAAGGATAATAAAGGTAATGAAATCAGGGAGGTGAACGAAATAGCATCAAAAAGGGAGGAAATGAGTGGTTTTAACAGGCTTAATATTTGATAAATCTCAAGACCCTGATAGATGCATCCCAGATTGTTGTGGAATGTAAGGAAGGGGATTACAGAGGTTCTTGGCCATTAATTTTCAAATTACTTTGGCCACAGAAGAGGTGCCAGAGGACTGGAGATAATTTTATACCACAGTTTAAGAAGAATGATTGGGTCAAGTAAGGAAACCACAGACCAGTGAATCTAACATCAGTGGTGGAGAAACTATGGAACAAAAATTTAAAGGACAGAATTAAGCTACACTTGCAGAGACAAGAAAGAAGGATAGCTTAGCTTTGTCAGGAAAGATAACGTCTAATAGATCTAATTTAAGCATTATGTTTGAGACAACAATGAGGCATGTTGATAAAGGGTGCAACTTTTACACTGAATTCAGAAAGGCCTTTGTCAAGGTCTCACATGGGAGACTAATCAAAGTAAGAGCTCCTGAGATCCATGGAAATTTAGTAAATTTTATCTAAAATTGGCTTGGTGGCAGAGGATGGTGAAAGATTGTTTTTGTGATTGGAAATCTTAAGAGGTATGATTAATAAGATCGCAAATGACAAATTAGTGTGGTAAATAGTGAGGAATAAAACTTTGGACTACTGGATGATATAGACAG
The DNA here is from genome assembly GCF_020745735.1 of Hemiscyllium ocellatum. Lineage (NCBI taxonomy): Eukaryota > Metazoa > Chordata > Chondrichthyes > Orectolobiformes > Hemiscylliidae > Hemiscyllium > Hemiscyllium ocellatum. The sequence goes on from NC_083408.1 coordinate 112,622,683, forward strand.
GCTGTCAGATGTGCAGAATAGTAACTGTAATTTAATCCTAAAATAGGAGAAGTGATACATTTTGCGAGGACTGACAAGACTAGGGAACACACAATGAATGGTAGGCCCTTAACAAGTACGTAGGATCAGAGGGACCTTGGTATTAATATTCATAAATCCTTGAAGGCAGGAGTGCTGGTAGATAGGGTAGTTAGGATCCATTGGGATGCTGGATTAGTGGTGCTGGAAGAACACAGCAGTTCAGGCAGCATCCGAGGAGCAGCAAAATCGACATTTCGGGCAAATGCCCTTCATCAGGAATATTTGCTTATGTTAGTCGAGCCATCGAACACAAGAACAAGGCAGTTATTATGGAGCTGTACAAAACAATGGTTTGCCCACAGCTGGGGTACTGTGTGCAGTTCTGATCGCTACATTACAGGAAAGATGTGATTTTAAACTGGGGTGTGGGAGAATCCACCAGGATGTTGCTTGGCTGGATTTCAACTGGTTGGAGGTTGAAATGTTTTCCAACCATTCTATACACAATGCCCACACCACTGGAAAGCTTGTTCCTGATAAGAATAATGGTGGCAATGAAGATAGAGAAAAGGATGGAGGTGATGACAAAACACTGCTTGACCTCAAGAAGATTCTGTGATATTTCCATTGGTGAGGACCATCACCAACATCTCATCACAGAGGAGACAGAAGTCCTTGGTGAATTTCACTGGACATCCTTTGGCAGGATCTTTCATAGCACTTCCCAACTGAAAGAGTCAAAAGCTTTGGTCAGCCAAGAAGAAAACACTGACCTCGCTTTGTGGAATTTCAGCATGCGGATGACAATGTCATCTCTGCTCTCTCAGAAGACCATTTTCCAGCCTCACTTAATTCCAAAACATACCGAAAAACTGATCTCAGCCTCAAGAAAATGCAAATCCTTTACCAATCTATCCCAGGTTGAAATCTGCTCATCCCTCCATTAAGATCAACTGAGAAATCCTCCCAAATGTGGAACATTTCTCCAACCTGACAAGCTACCTTTTATCGAAGGCTGACATTAGATGCAATGTTAAATCCCCACATTAGCCATCTGAGGATGGTACCTACAGACTAAAGAGGAGTGTCTTTGGTGACTGTGACATTATTGCTGATATAAAAAAACCTTGTGCATAAGGCAGTCAGCCTTCTGACTCTTCTACATTGCTCCAAAACCTGGTCTATTTGTATTCACCACTTCAGTGCTGCTTCAGACAGATTCTTTGTATTAGCTGGGAGGACAGGCATACTAAGTGCAGCATCCTTGAAGCAGCCAAAAGCACCATTCAAGACCAATTCGCTGGGCTAGCCACAGGCTCAGGATGCTCGAGTTCGGACTACCAAAGCAAACCATTCAAGGCATTCGAAGGAATGGTGGACAAAAAAAAGCGTTTTGAGACTTCTATAATGCGTTTCTTCATGGATATCAACACATGGGAGATCCTCGTTCAAAAGAAACTGACTTGGAGATAAGTCCAACATGAAGGATCACAATTCTTTGAGATACACAGCAGCAAGAGAACAGAAAAGAATGCATGTAAGGACCAATTCCACCTTCTAAAAACACTTGCAAAGTGAGCAGTCGAAGAAGTTGCTCCAGAACTGGGCTCATCAGTCATGCACAGACCCATGACCAGTGACAGCTTCCCAGGTGGACAATCATATTTGTTGAGTGATTGTCACCACCAATGCCTGATTCAGCTATGAAGAGACACTAGATAGACTGAGGTTGTTTCCCTCAAGTCAGAAGTCATGTGACACCAGGTTATAGTCCAATAGGTTTATATGAAATCACAAGCAGTGTTCCTTCGTCAGGGGTGATGGAAGGAAGTGCAGAGGGAACTTCACGTTTTTCGTAAAGCAGAGAAGGCGGAGGGGGGCTCCTGATTGAGGTGCTTAAAATATGAGGTGTATAGATAATAAGATTTATTTTCTCCTTAGAAGAAGATACAATAACGTGGGATATCAATTTCATCTAAAGATTTAAAGTGGTTTTGAGGAAGAATATTGTCAAGTAGGGGAAGCATTACCTGAACTCTCTGCCTGAAAGGGTGCTAGAGGTAGGAACATTTAAGTAGCACTCAGACGAACATTTCAAATATCATAGCATCCAAGACTATGAGTTAGGTACTTGATAACTGACATGGACACAATGGACTGAAGGGTCTCTTTCCACACAGTAAAATGTTAAAAACGGTTGTTTCGGTCCCAGAGAAAAAGGATTAAAAAGATTTCTTTGACTGAATGCCACTGACTCTTAATCCAAAATGTTCACAAAGACAAAAGGTACAATTTGCTTGTAATACCCTTCATGTAGAACAGTCATCAACATTCAGAGTCGAGACTGTGGTGCTGGAAAAGCACAGGTCAGGCAGCATCCGAGAAGCAGGAGAATCGACGTTTCAGGCGTTAGCCCTTCACTATTCCTGAAATGTCAATTCTCCTGCTCCTTGAATGCTGCCTGACCTGCTGTGCTTTTCCAGTCCATACTCTCGACTCTGATCTCCAACATGTGCAGACCTCACTTTCTCCTAGTCATCAAAATTTACCATGTCGGTATAATCAAAGAATACGCGCTGAGATGGTGTATCAAAAGGGCAGTGCATCAAAGTCTGATTAAGAAACAGACAACTGAGCGGAATTAAGACAAAAAGCAACTTATTCCTGCCTCCAAAATCAACTTTCCAGATTCTATACACTATAGGCTTTAATATGAGCTTATAGTTTTACAAAGCAGTGCAAACAGACAAATTGAGAGGGATTGCCTGTAGTTAATTAAAAACGTCAATCTCTTGTAGAGTTACTATTTTCTAACAGCTTACGGGGGGCTACGTATAATGTTATTTCATTCTTTTTTGCAGAGATGATGTTGAATGCGAGAAATAAACATGTTTAAAGCAAAACAGTTTTATCTAAAGTGCACTGACACTGGATTTTAATTATCAATGATGTGAAGTACCTGTTTATAACACTACTTACACATTCAAACTATCTTGAACTTTCAGGTGCTTGCATTAGAAAGATAACAAAAAGGAGAAGACAAATATTGAAAAGGCAAGAAGTAATTATAACACAAAGCTTTTCAACCCACACGACCTAACAGTTACAGATTTAACACTCACCTTCTTACTCCTCATGTAAGATAGCCGCCCTTCGTGGGCATCAGGGTACGTACAAAACAGATATGTTGTGATAGCATGTTTTAGGAATGAATCACCAAGCATCTCCAGGCGCTCCAAATTGAACCCGTCGCTAGCATTTGACAACGTCAAAGCCTGGAGAATCAGACCGGGGTTGGGGCCGAGGGTTTCGGTTGTATATATGCCAGGAGGGCAACTGCCCGAATCCAAAATCCATTGCGGAATTGCCAGAGGCTCTGAGGAATTGCAGGAAACTGCCTCTTTTGAGCAATAATCTGAGGTAGATTTGTTAGTAATTCCGTCTAGGTTATTACTTTGTAGATTACATTCAACTTGGGGCTTGGGCTGGTTCTCTCTGTGGTGTGTACTACGCACGGGAACTGAGGTAGCTGGTTGTATGAGTAAGTCATGCCTGTAGGAGTTAAGTTGATTTTGATGGCAAATGCAACCCTTGTTTAGCAGTTCAGCATTTCCATTGGTTAGATTTTCGGTACAAACTATGCCATTTACTGGTATTGTGCTCTTGGTGACTTTGTCAGCACTGAAGAACTTTTTGGGTGACAGACTCTTGGTAGATGTTTTGCTGTTCAGAGACGGCTGAAGAAGGTTCTCCATGAAGGGGGCCTCATTGATAGCACCTTGATGTGCAGCATCTTCAGGGGCTACAGTTGTGCTGTGCATACAGTAAGTCTCATTTTCATCTGTACAGGAGCTGGTTGTCAAGATGTAAGCTTTGCTGTCTATAGATTTTTTCCACCCAAAATCTAGGTTGGGATACCTAACACAACAGAGATCATAAGTTTACAAAACAAAACAAATTCTGGAGAAAACACCTGCATATGTCATTAGAAATAAAAGTAACTTCCTCAAAGGGAAATTCTGAAACATATTTATAAATTTAGGAGCAAAATTGTTAAACTTATATCAAGGATTCATAGACCATTACAAGTCAACTATACTGGTTGAGGTTTGGAGTCATATGTAGCCAAGGCAGGAGAGGGACAGTATGTTCCTTTATGAAAAGGACATTAGTGAACCAGTTGAAATCCTATTTACTCTAAATAACTATTTTTATTGGACTGAATTTTAATTCATGACCTCTGAGTTGCTCAAGTGTATGATGATTTGCTATGCCACTTCTTACCACTATCCTACTGAAAGCAAAGCTTATCATACTAACTCTACTTTTATATTCCAACTCGGGAACAAAAGTTGGAGACATGGTGGTCTTTCCCTTCTGTTTGATGCCATCTATAACTTTTCAATCTTGGTGGTGTCTTGAAAAAAAGCCCTGATCAGGCAGATTTCTCAGTAAGGATCTACAAATGAGAATACCTAATTCCTGGTTACAGTAGTCATAGAGATATACAGCATGGAAACAGACCCTTCGGTCCAACCTGTCCATGCCGACCAGATATCCCAACCCAATCTAGTCCCACCTGCCGATATCCCTCCTATTTGTATACCCATCCAAATGCCTCTTAAATGTCACAATTGTATCAGCCTCCACCACATCCTCTGGCAACTCATTTCATACACGCACCACTCTCTGCGTGAAAAAGTTGCCCCTTAGGTCTCTTTTATATCTTTCCCCCTCACCCTAAACCTATGCCCTCCAGTTCTGGATTCCCCGATCCCAAGGAAAAGACTGTCTATTTATCCTATCCATGCCCCTCAATTTTCTAAGTCTCTATAAGGTCACCCCTCAGCCTCAGACGCTGCAGGGAAAACAGCCCCAGCCTGTTCAGCCACTCCCTATAGCTCAAATCCTCAAACCCTGGCAACATCCTTGTAAATCTTTTCTGAACCCTTTCAAGTTTCACAACATCTTTGCGATAGGAAGGAGACCAGAATTGCATGCAATATTCCAACAGTGGCCTAACCAATGTCCTATACAGCTGAAACATGACCTCCCAACTCCTGTACTCAATACACTGACCAATAAAGGAAAACATACCAACTGCCTTCTTCACTATCCTATCTGCGACTCCACTTTCAAGGAGCTATGAACCTGCACTCCAAGGTCTCTTTGTTAACACTCCCTAGGACCTTACCATTAAGTGTATAAGTCCTGCTAAGAGTTGCTTTCCCAAAATGCAGCACCTCGCATTTATCCGAATTAAACTCCATCTGCCACTTCTCAGCCCATTGACCCATCTGGTCCAGATCCTGTTGTAATCTGAGGTAACCCTCTTTGCTGTCCACTACAGCTCCAATTTTGGTGTCATCTGCAAACTTAATAACTGTACCTCTTATGCTCACATCCAAATCTATTTTTTTGTCATTTACATAAATGAGGACCCAGCACTGATTCTTGTGGCACTCCACTGGTCACAGGCCTCCAGTCTGTAAAACAACCCTCCACCACCACCCTTTGAGCCATTTCTGTATTCAAATGGCTAGTACTCCCTTTCTTCCATGAGATCTAACCTTGCTAATCAGTCTCCCATGGGCAACTTGTCGAATGCCTTACTGAAATCCATATAGATCACATCTATTGCTCTGCCCTCATCAATCTTCTTGTTACTTCTTCAACTCCATAATTTGAGATTAGATGGCTGTTACTTGATTTTTTTAAAAAGAGTGTATAAATTAGACAGCATCACACCCGAAAAGGAGGAAAGTGTTTCACAGAATCATTCTGCAGTTTATCTTTCCTTAAAGGGGACCAAAACTGTTCACAGTATTCCAATTATATTCAGACTAGTGCCTTGTATAATTTTAGGAAAACCTCCATAAGTTTGGACTCCAATCTGTTTGTTACAAAGACCTATTATCCACTGAACCAATATTTTTTTTTGATTCACGCACAAGGGTAGCTCAGTGGTTAGCACTGCTGCCTCAGTGCCAGGGATGAAAATGTGTTGCTGGAAAAGCACAGCAGGTCAGGCAGCATCCAAAGAGCAGGAGAATCGATGTTTCGGGCATGAGCCCTTAATCAGTGCCAGGGTGACGTTCTCCCAGTGTCTGCATGAGCTTTCACTGGGTGCTCTGATTTCTTCCCACAGTCCAAAGATATGCAGTTTAAGTGGACTGGACATGCTAAACTGTCTTAGTGTCCAGGGATGTGTAGTGTCCAGGGATTAGCCACAGTAAATGCAGGGTAAGAATCGGGGCTGGGTGGAATGTTCTTTGGAAGGTCAGTGCAGACTTGATGGGGGCAAATAGTCTCTTTCCACACAATAGGGATTCTATGATTCCCAAATCCCTGATCCAAAATTCAGTTTCTTTATTCATCCTGACAAAGTGCATAACCTTACATCATATTCCATTTGCCATATTTTAGCCCAATCACATAAACCTGTCTATACCCATCTGCAGACCCTGCCAGCTTCACTATTTGCTTTCTCACCTATTTTTGTGTCATCTGTAAACTTAGCAATAGTACACTCACTTCTGTCATCCAAGTCATAGCATGGTTCCTGCACTGATCCCGTGGCACACCATTAGTTAAGCTTGGAAACTTTTTTTTAAGATTAGATTAGATTACTTAGTGTGAAAACAGGCCCTTCAGCTCACCAAGTCCACACCGACCCGCCGAAACGCAACCCATCCAGACCCATTCCCCTACATTTACTCCTTCACCTAACTCTACGGGCAATTTAGCATGGCCAATTCACCTGACCTGCACACCTTTGTAACTGTGGGAGGAAACCGGAGCACCCAGAGGAAACCCACGCAGACACGGGGAGAACGTGCAAACTCCATACAGATAGTCGCCCGAGGCGGGAATTGAACCCGGGTCTCTGGCGCTGAGAGGCAGCAGTGCTAACCACTGTGCCGCCCAAGCTCATTTCAAGATCCTCATTCTCAGAATGTTTTATAGGATAAAGAAAAGAATGCAACTCAGCTTTGCAATCTTCACCATGGCATTGTGCAGTTAATGAATTTGTTGCGTGTTGCTAGTCAGGCAGTCTACCTCAGCTCTTGAACTAATGCTGCTCTGCCCACTTTACAAAACCAGTTCCATAGCAGTACACTTTTTTTCATTCGCCTCCTGATTCCAAGTCATTAAGTTTCCTTGGCCACATTTAAGACCATACACTTAATTATATAACCCCATATCAAGCTGTCGATACCAATTGGTCATAGTGTCCTCCTGTCAGATTTATCCATTCAATGAAGCAACAGCCCATTGCAAAAATCTGCAAGTTTACAAAAAGTGAAATTGAATATTCCAGTGAACAGGGGTTGTGGGACACGGTGATAGTAACTGATTTGCCTCCAGGTTATTAGGCTCTTAGACTACAGTTTGGACATCAGCAATTATACAGCACACTTCAAATACAAAGAAAACAAATCTTTTTGTGCATCAATCGCAGTATGTGATGGAGAACACTTGATAATAGCTGCAGTCTTCACAACAAAGTTCAGTGAACTCTCAGCCTTCAGATGACTGGTACGGCAATTGCTGAAGCCTACAGGGATACTTCAGTCCAACCAATCACTTAAGTGAGCAAACATTTATATAAGTAGTCAGGATTTTGCTGTAATACAATCTTCAGTCTGTGATGACATAATGTTAACAGCCTCAAGCCAAGCTGTACACATGCTATGTATAGACCTTCCCTGAAGCTTGCTGCAAGTTACTCTCAAAAAAACAGCACAAGGTCACATGGATGAAATCCCCTCAAATGAGACAAAGTCACCAACAGAAGTTAGCATTTTTAAACTTTAAAAGCATACCTTGAACATTACATAATCAGACACTAAGGACTAAGTTCAAGGTGGTAATCGAATCTCAGGGTTCAGATGACGTTATAAACCACTTAATAGTTGCCTTCACGGTTTTAGGAAGTCTGAACCCCCTCTATTAGATTAGAGCCCTGTAAATTCCTTCCCAAGAGAGTTGCTATTTTGTATAATACAATAATCACTGTAAAAACTGTTGCATTGCTGGTGTTTACCCTGGACTGTTACCAGCATTCCTGATTTGAACTTCATCTCCTATGTCAACTGCAGTGATGCTTGGTCCAAATACACTTACTACAATGTGATCTGATACTTCCAAATGCTGTAAGTTAAGATTCATAGCTTTTCAAAAGAACAGCGTTGTTGTTTCAGGAACTTCTAAATGGAACTCCCTGCAGATCTTAAATATACATTTGGACATGCCCAACTTTATAGACTGATTAGAAACTAAAATGAGTAAATTTACAAGGTAAAGAAATTTTAAAATGCCATGCTATCTTTTTCATTTTACTATAGAATAGAGTTTACTATTTTACAATAAATATTCACTTTTCAATTTATTCCTATTGATATCACTCATGTTCAATTTCCTGGCCAAAAGGACAAGAATGAGAAACAGGTTGGGGTGAGCCATTCTGCCCTTTGAGCTTACACTGTGGTAAGACCTTCTAGCCCAAATCCACTTTCTTATTCTTTCCACTTATCCCTTAATACATGAAAACCTTTCAATCATTGCCCTGAATATTCTCAATGACTAAGCATCCACAGCCTTTGACAGAGAATTCCAAAGTCCTGCAACCATCAGTAAAATTCCTTCTCAACTCAGTCCTAAATTTGAAACTATTGTAGATTCCCTAGCCAGTATGTATTTTAATGACATCACTTCTCAATCTGTTACATTGCATGGAGAATTTTGCCTCCTTAGAAGATTATACCCCATTAGCAGGAATAAAAAAAATTGCTGCATTTCCTCTTGGACACTCGTGGCTCTTAAGATGATGACACCCAACTATTAGCACCCACCGTGTAGTCTCCCCAAATATATAAATGCAGTGAAACATTTTACTTTCTTCTCCATATAATCTCCTTGTAATAAAAAGGAAAATAAACAGAAATTTTGCCAATTGCTTGCAGCATCTGTATGTTTTCAACGAGGTTGTAGCCACCACCACCATCATATGCCATTCGTCCACCAGTTCCCTTTTTCTCTCCTTCACATCTGGTTTCACCTTCTCTCACCCTATGTTTTTTGAAAACAATGTCAGGACCAGGAGTTCAAAAACAGAAAATGTTGTGGAATGGGGCAGAGGAAGTGAAATCAAAAGTCTTCCTAGAATTTTTGAAAACTAAAATGTTAGCTGTAGGTTGTGGTTATACTGACAGATCACCAGATATTTACACACTGACTGAGATGCAAGTGAAGCTACAGAGTCACCCTGAATTAATTTCTTTATCTTCACTTCCCACATTAGCTAGGGCTTCAACACACTTGGCAGTTCAGAGTATCCATTCATTTCCTTCCTTTCAGGAAAGAAAAAGACAGGTTCCCACAGAGGCAAGGCTAGGATTGGCAACAATTTGTGGGAAGTTATAATGTACATCTCAGTGCTGACAACATCGATTCTGGGAATCAGCATGGAGGTACAAGCCAGTGATTGAAGCCATGTTCTCTTATATCTCCCAGACAGAATACTGTAAGGCAGACAAAGAGAGAGGGGGACCACCAGAGACATCATATAAGAGAAGGCTCACAGGATAGTGGCAGGGTGCCAACCCCATAACATCAATCAAAAATTAGAGCATCTTGAGTTATAAAAAAAGATTTATTCAGTTGTTGTTAAACCAGAGAGTATATACATAGGTTGACACTCTTAGCATCCCCAGATGACTGGTCTCTTCATTTTCCATCAGTAAGTGGTCCCCTGAAACCAACAGCAGTCATTTTATTTTCCAGATACACTACAGCGCACTCCACATTGCCTCTACAGGCAATTTCTAAACATCAGAAGTGACAAAATGGAATTATTTATTGAAGTCTGGCTTTAAAGAAAAAATAGATGGCAAAACTCTTTCATCGAGGGGAAAAATTTAGAATAAGATAGACCGATAGCATGAGGGGACAGGGATAACTACACAAAATATTGACAGTGAGGAAGCAAAAAAGAAAAATGCATATATTTGAGGACAAGAGTCAGAGAAACTCATAGGTTGCTTCCATTTTCAGATGGCAAGCTTGTGATGGAACATCCCCAACACATGCAAGTTCCAACTTCCTTTAAGCTTTGGAAAAGAGAATAATGCAAGATCCAATGCCATTCAGTTGCTGGTGGGATCAGAGTTAGATCCAAATTGGTCAAACGACCTTACATTCCACAGTCAAATGTTCTTGCATCTGCAAATATGGTCATTGCCATACTCAAAATGGTTACTGCAATATTGAAACTGCATTAGAATTAATATATTTTGGGTTCAATGCCCGCTCCAGAACTTTGAACAAAAATCAATGTTTGCATTCCAGTGCAGTAGAGGGGGTATGCAAAAAATTGTCAGAGGAGCCTCCATTGGGATCAGAGATTAAATCTGTCTGAGAGTTGTCTGTTTTCTAAGGGTGGAGGCAACAAGAAAACTCCCAGGGCATTATTTCAAAGTAGTGCACAAATGTTATCCCAATGTTGATGCATCCTTCAATATTGCCAATACAGATTTAGCCATTATCACTGTATTGTCTTTCACACACCAAGCAATTTGTGGATTTTCTAATTATAAAAACGACAACGCCTCAAAAATATTTGACAGGGCGTGAGATGTTTTTTGGGATATCCTGAACTTGAGAGGTTCCAGAGAACTGCAAAAATTTCTCGTTTTAATAAACATACATACCTGAAGTTTGAAGGGAGAGCTTCAATTCCCACGCCGGCTTCCTTTGCTGTTTGGGCTCTCAGCTCCTCCGCTGTTAACAAACAGTGCAGTCGGTAGAGAATACTGGGAAGGCAGACTGCCTTTCTCCATAAGGAAGCTGGGATTGGATGAATAGCACAGAGTTCTGGGACAAGAATCTTTTGAGAGAAATAGAGCTGAATGAGTAAAATTTCAAACAAACAAAAACTCCAGCAGAACTAATGACAGATTCATTACAAAACAGCAACATGGGGAAAACAAATCTCAATTCCTCTGAATGCACTCAGAATACACGTAAGGTGAAAACGTGAAACAATCGCCGTTTATCTCTTCAAGCCTCCTGATGACTATTTTTTGCTTTTATTTCAGATTTCAAACACCCACACATTACTTTGTATTTATTTGTCAACATGCTTAAAAACAAATGTTATAAGCACTAAGTAGTAACAAAAGCAGAAATTGCTGGAAAAACTCAGGTCTGGCAGCATCTGTGATGAGAAATCAGAGTTAATGTTTCAGGTCAAGTGTTGCTAACTAGGAAAATGTCAGTTTTGCCACTAATAGTCCTCATTAATAGCTATTCACCCTCCTAGCCAGATTGTTATCCATTCCTTTGTTTATCCAATTGTTACTTTCTCTCTTTGGGCCCCATCCTCATCTGTCATTTAATCCTTACCTCCTCCCCAAACCTATCTTCTGTATCTAAGTTGACATTTTCCTAGCTACCATTAGTTCTGAGACAGGATCACTTGACCAAAAATGTTAACTGTGATTTTCCTCCACAGATGCTGCCAGATCCGCTGAGGTTTTCCAGCAATTTCTAGTTTTGTTTCCGAGTTACAGCATCTGCAGCTCTTTCCAATTGCCATTTAGCACACAGTAGTGTTGTATTAACAAAAACTATTACAATTGCAGCACTAAAATATCCATTCTAGAACAGAGCAGGCATACATAAACTTCATACTTCTCAGTCATCCTTAAAATTTAAAAAAAAATCAAAGAATTGCAGGTTATGTTTTAGAATACCCCTTTCAAAAATCCTCTTGTGGCACTTGCCAATTTGTTTGGTGTTGAATTTATTTGCCCCGGTAGCTGTTGGGTGCACTCAGAAGAATTAATTTCCTGTTCTTCTACAGCAAATCTTCAAATCTATGGGGCACACTTCCCACAGAAAACACGGATACTTCTTCAATGTAACCCTTATGTACTGTGAAGGATTGCTCATTCAGACTGGACCAGTCAATGAGAACAAAAGATGGTGCCTGGGACCACCTTCACAAGTATATGAACCTACAGGTAGCAAATCAACAGATAAGGAGGAGTGTATTACACATTCATCAAATAGATTCTTCAGAGTAGTGCCATGAACCTTTCACATCCACTTGAGAGGTGCAATGAGACCTGGGTTTAATTCCTTGCCCAGAAAGCTGCAGCCTCTGCAAGCCTAGTTTCTGATGTTTAAATGTCTTGAATGGGATTTGGAGGCAATATCTGCTGGCGTTGGCAGAAATGTTATCTATTGAACCACATCCCAAACCTACAATATATAACTTTTCCTTTGAGGCTAGGTCAAACAATTGCAAGGGAGAGACTAGATAGAGAAAAGAGCCACAATTTAGACCCAAGTACTCATGTGAGCTTTAAAATGGATAGTGTCTGTTTTGAAGTTGGATTCATTTAGTTTTTGCAGCTATATGAGAGAGGAAAAATCCAATGTTTCCTCCTTTCCAATTCTATGAACAATTGTGAATATAAGAGACATATTTATGCATTTTTTTTATTCATTCATTTTGTGGGACATGGGCGTCACTGGCTGGGCCAGCATTTATCGCCCATCCTTGCTTGCCCTTGAAGGTGGGGGTGAGTTGCCTTCTTGAACCATTACAGTCCACCTGCTGTGGGTTGACCCACAATGCCTTTAGGGAGGGAGTTCCAGGACTTTGACCCAGCAACAGTGCAGGAATGGTGATGTATTCCCAAGTCAGGAGGGTGGATGGCTTGGAGGGGAACTTGAAAAGTGCTGGTGCTCCCATATGTCTGCTACCCATGTCCTTCTAGATGGAAGTGGTCATGGGTTTAGAAGATGCTGCCTAAGGATCTTTGGTGAATTGCTGTCATGCATCTTGTAAATAGTGCACACTGCTGCTACAGTGTGTTGGTGGTGGAGGGAGTAGATTCTTCTGGATGCAGTGCCAATCAAGCAGATTGCTCTGTCCTGGATGACGTCAAGCTTCTTGAGTAATGTTGGGGCTGCACTTATCCAGGCAAGTGGGGTTTACTCCATTATACTCCTGACTTAAACCTTTTAGGTGGTGGACAGGCTTTTGGGAGTCAGGCGTGGAGATACTCACCGCAGTATTCCTAGCCTCTGACTTGCTCTTGTAGCCAGTGTTTAAATGGGGAGTCCAGCTGTGTTTCTCATCAATGATAACCCCCAGGGTATTCATTATGGGAGATTCAGTGATGGTTACATCACAAAGTCAAGGAGCAGTGATTAGATTCTCTTATTGGTGATGGTCATAATCTAGCATTTGTGTGGTGCAAATGTTATTTGCTGCTTGTTATCCCAAGCCTGGACCTTGTCCAAATCTTGTTGCATTTGAACATGGACTGCTTCAGTGTCTGAGTCATGAATGGTACTGAACATTGCACAATCAACGGTGAACATCCCCACTTCTCTCCTTATGATGGAGGGAAGGTCTTTGATGAAGCACCCAAAGACGGTTGAGCATAGGGCACTGAGAAACCCCTGCAGAGATGTCCTGGAGCTGAGATGACTGACTTCTAACAACCATGACTATCTTCTTATATTTCAGGTATGACTCCAACCATTGGAGAGTTTGACCCCAATAGCTAATGATTCCACTTTTCCTGGTTTTAACTATCTTATTTATCACACCTTCCCATTTTTATATCCATGGCGCTCTAAACTTTAAAAAGCAGCCAGCCACCTCAGTAAGGATGAAAGGCTTATTTGCATGAAGACAAGGGACACGGATACTGCATCTAAGGTTAGGAGATCAAAAAGATCAAAGATTACAAATATATAAAGAAAATTACACCCGCTTGTTTGAGAAGTCAGTAAGCAAACAAGATAAATATAAAACAAATCATTAAAATCATGTTTGGTTTATTTTCAAAATGTCAAAGGTTGTTAGGATGTGGAATACCCTCCTGGAAACAGTGGTAGAAGCACAACCCATGCTAGACTTGAGGTAAGAGGTAAAAATAAAATCTAAAAAGGCACGAAAATAAACAAGTGAATAACAGCTTTAAGAACTGGCATTGGCTTGATGCACTGTTTGACCTCTTTCCAAGTAGTAAAATGTCAATTCTTGGCTAACACCTAACTCACTGGGACAAATCAACTCTGATCCATTTTCAGATATGGACAGTGACGCTGAAAGCAACAAGAAATAAATCTAGACAAACAAGAGGTCAGGGTTTACATAACTCTTGCAATTTCTGTTTTTCAGCGGCAGCAGCAACTCAAAGTGGGAGCTTGGACCAGTGGCCTGCTGGAAGTGGCGAGTCACCGATTTGAGATTTTATATTTGAAATCAGAGAGCCGAGGTTTCTGGGAAAGGAGGGACTACTACTTTTTATTTCGGTCCAGCTACATAAGTCAGTGTTTTCTAAACCCGAGACCCTACCTTTGTTGGACCTCCCACTCAACCACCTCCTCTAACCTTAAAGACCAGGGACACATCAGGTAAGCATCCCTTCTTTTTAACTTTGTGACTAGGGAACTAGCAGGGATGGCAGTGCAGGGAGAGGAATGTTCCTCCTGCATGATGTTTGAGGTGAGGGACGCCATTAGCGTCCCATCCAAGTCCATCTGCAGGAAGTGCATCCAACTCTCGCTCCTCCAAGACGGTGTTAGGGAACTGGAGCGGGAGCTGGATGAACTTTGGATCATTCAGGAGGCAGAGGCTGTGATAGATAAGAGTTACAGGGAAGTAGTTACTCCTCGGCATGAAGAAAATGGGATAATTGTTCGAGGGCGGGGAAAAAGACAGATCAGTGGAGGGATCCCCTATGGTCATTCCCCTGAAAAACATGTATACAGTTTTGGATACTGTTGGGGGGTAGGGGGAAGAGAAACTTAGCAGGGGTATGCAGTGGGCCCAGGTCTCTGGCACAGAGCCTGACCCTGCTGCACAGAAGGGAAGGAGAGAAAGGAGGAGACTGTTAGCCATTGGGAACTCAATAGTTAGAGGGTCAGACAGAAGGTTTCTTGGGAACAAAGAAGACTCATGGTTGATGTGTTGCCTCCCAAGTGCCAGGGTTCGTGATGTCTCGGATCATATCTTTGGGGTCCTGAAGGGAGAGGGTGACCAGCCTCAAGTTGCTGTCCATGTAAGTACCAACAACATTGGTCAAAAGATGGATAGTGATATGAGGCAGGATTTCGGGGAGCTAGAGTAGATGCTGAGAGCTAGAACAAAGAGTTGTTATTTCTGGTTTGTTATTCATGCCATGTGATAACGAGGCAAGGAATAGGGAGAGATATCATCTGAGCACCTGGCTGCAAGGATGGTGCAGGAGGGAGGGTTTCAGGTACTCGGATAATTGGGGCTCATTCGAGGAAAGGTGGGACCTGTACAAACAGGACAGTCTTTACTTGAACCAGAGGGGTACTAATATCCCGGGGTGGGAAATTTGCTGGTGCTATTCAGGTGGGTTTAAATTTGCTCAGCAGGGTGATAGGAACCTGAAATGTAGTTGCAGTGCACAGGAGGATGACAGTAGGGAGATCAGGGACAGGATTTCACCGTCACAGGAATGTGCTGGCAGACAGCAAAGTGGTTTGAAGTGCGTCGTCTTCAATGCCAGAAGTATCCGAAATAAGGTAGGTGAGCTTGCAGCATGGATAGGTACCTGGGACTTCGATGTTGTGGCCATTTTGGAGACATGGATAGAGCAGGGTGAGGAATGGATGTTGTAAATTCCAGGGTTTAGATCTTTCATTAAGAACGGACAAGGTGGGAAAAGAGGGGGTGGTGTGGCCTTGTTAGTCAAGGATAGTACAACGGTGGCTGAAAGAACTTTTGACGAGGACTTGTCTACTGAGGTAGTGTGGACTGAGGTTAGAAACAGGGGAGGAGAGTTCACACTGCTTGGAGTTATTTTTAATATAGGCCTCCGCAGAGTTCCAGGGAGGTGGGAGAGGGGATTGGCAAAATTATTCTGGGTAGGAGTGAAAGGGCAGTCATTATGGGGTACTTTAACTTCCCAACAGTGACTGGAAAAGCTATAACTCTAGCACATCGTATGGATCAGTTTTTGTCCAATATGTACAGGAGGGTTTCCTGACACAGTATATCGAAGGGTCGACAAGAGGGGAGGCCATAGTGGGTCTGGTGCTTGGTAATGAACCGGGCCAGGTGTTTGTTTTAGTTGTAGAGGAGCACTTTGGAGAGAGTGACCATAGCTCAATTACTTTTAGTTTAGAGATGGAAAAGGATAGGTACATGCCACAGGTCAAGAGTTATTGATGGGGCAAAGGCAATTATAATGTGATAAGGCAAGAATTAGGATGCATAGAATGGGGTAGCAAAATGCAGGAGATGCAGACAATGGAAATGTGGAGCAGGTGTGTCCTTGATAGGTATGTCCCTGTCAGGCAGGGAGGAAGTGATAAGGTAAGGGAACTGTGGTTTACTACAGAAATTGTATCTCTTGTTAAGCAGAAGGAGGCGGCTTACGTGTTGATGAGGCAAGATGGTTCAGGTGAGGTGATGGAGAGTTCCACATCAGCTAGGAAGGATTTAAAGACAGAGTTAAGAGGAGCAAAGAGGACACGATCAGTCTTTAGCAAATAGAATAAAGGAGAACCCTAAAGCTTTCTATAGGTATGTGAGGAATAAAAGGATGATTAGGGTAGGAATAGGGTCAGTCAAAGACAGAAGTGGGAAGTCGAGTGTGGACCCTGTGGAGATCGGAGGGGTGCTAAATGAACATTTCTCATCGGTTTTCACTCAGAAGAAAGGAGAATATTCTAGAGGAGAAGAATGAGGTACGAAATATTAGACTGGAAAGGATCGAGGTTAGTTACGAACAGGTGTTAACAATTCTAGAAGGAGTGAAAGTAGACAAGTCCCCTGGGTCGGATGGGATTTACCTGAGGATTCTCTAGGAAGGAGATAGCAGAAACTTTGGCTTGGAACTTTGAGTCGTCATTGTTTACAGGTGTAGTACCAGAGGACTAGAAGATTGAAAATGCTGTGCCCTTGTTCAAGAAGGGCAGCAG
The DNA here is from genome assembly GCF_020745735.1 of Hemiscyllium ocellatum. Classification (NCBI taxonomy): domain Eukaryota; kingdom Metazoa; phylum Chordata; class Chondrichthyes; order Orectolobiformes; family Hemiscylliidae; genus Hemiscyllium; species Hemiscyllium ocellatum. The sequence continues at coordinate 112,639,687 of NC_083408.1, forward strand.
AGATGACCAAGGTAATTATAGACCAGTGAGATTTACTTCTGTTGTAGGAAAGGTTTTGGAAAGGATTATATGACATAAGATTTATAATCATCTAGCAAGCAATAATCTGGTTTCAGATAGTCAACATGGTTTTGTCAAGGTAAGTCATGTCTCACAAACTTTACTGAGTGTTTTTGAGAAGGTGACCAAGCACGTAGATGAGGGTAGGGTAGTCGACGTGGTATACATGGACTTCAGTAAGGCTTTGATAAGGTTCCACATGGTAGGCTGTTGGAGAAAATGCAGAAGCATGGGATTGAGGGTGATTAGTAGTTTGGATTAGAAACCGGCTTTCTGAAAGGCGGCAGCGAATGGTGGTTGATGAAAAATATTCAGCCTGGAGTTCGGTTACTAGTGGTGTGCCACAAGGATCTGTTTTGGGACCACTACTGTTTGTCATTTTTATAAATGACTTAGACGCAGGCATAAGTGGATGGATTAGTAAATTTGCAGATGACACTAAAGTCAGTGAAGTAATGGACAGTTTGGAAGAATATTACAAGTTGCAGGGGGGCCTTGGATAAACTGCAGAATTGGGCTGAGGGGTGTCAAATGGAGTTCAATGCAGCTAATTGTGAGGTGATGCACTTTGGGAAGAATAAAGAAAGGCAGAGTACTGGGTCAATGGAAAGATTTTTGGTAGAGTGGATATGCAGAGAGATTTTGCAGTCCATGTACACAGATCCCTGAAAGTTGCCATCCAGGTTGATAGTGCTGTCAACAAGGCAGACGGTGTGTTAGGTTTCATTGGTAGAGGGATTGAGTTCCAGAGCCACAATATCAAGCTGCAACTATACAAAATACTAGTACGGCCACACTTGGAATATTGTGTACAGTTCTGGTTTCCATTTTTCAGGAAGGATGTGGAAGCATTGGAAAAAGTGCAGAGGAGATTCACCAGGATGTTGCCTGGTCTGGTGGGAAGGTCTTATGAGGAAAGGCTGAGGCACTTGGGTCTGTTCTCATTGGAAAGAAGGTGGCTAAGAGGGAATTTGATCGAGACACACAAGATGATTAGAGGATTAGATAAAGTAGACAGTGCAAGTCTTTTTCCTAGGATGCTGACGTCAGCTTGAACAAGGGGCATAACTACAAATTGAGGGGTGATAGATTTAAGACAGATATCAGAGGCAGGTTCTTTACCCAGAGTGGTAAGGGTGTGGAATGTCCTACCTTTCAATGTAGTTAACTTAGCCACATGAGGGAGATTTAAACAATCCTTGGAAAAGCACATGGATGATGATGGGATAGTGTTGGGGGAATGAGCTGAGAATAGTTCACAGGTTGGCGCAACATTGAGGGCCAAAGGGCTTGTTTTGCGCTGTATTGTTCGAATTCATGGTATGTGGACATGACTGGCAAAGCCATTATTTGCTGCTCATCCCTAAACTCAGGAAGGTGGCGATCTATCATTTTGAAATGCCACAGTGGGCGGCACGGTGGCACAGTGGTTAGCACTGCTGCCTCACAGCACCTGAGACCCGGGTTCAATTCCCGACTCAGGCGACTGACTGTGTGGAGTTTGCACATTCTCCCCGTGTCTGCGTGGGTTTCCTCCGGGTGCTCCGGTTTCCTCCCACAGTCCAAAGATGTGCGGGTCAGGTGAATTGGCCATGCTAAAATTGCCCGTAGTGTTAGGTAAGGGGTAAATGTAGGGGTATGGGTGGGTTGCGCTTCGGCGGGTCGGTGTGGACTTGTTGGGCCGAAGGGCCTGTTTCCACACTGTAAGTAATCTAATCTAAAAAAAAATCCATGTGGCACAAGAACACCCAGTGTTGTTCAGTAACAACTCTGTGGATTCGGACAAATGGAAGTACATGGCCTACTTGGGTCATTATATTTTTGCTATTCAAATTCAGGACAGACGGTAGAAATGGAATTCAATTTGACAAAGAAAAAAATCTGGAATTAAGAGTATAATGATGACCCGGAATTCATCGTCAATTATCAGGAAAAATGCATCTAATTCATTAATGCCCTTTAGGGAAGGAAACTCGCCAACCTTATCTGGTCTGGACTACATACAACTCCAGACCACCAATGCGGCTGACTCTCAACTGCCCTCTGGGCAATTACTGCTAGCCTAGTCAGCAATATCCTCATCCAGGGAAAGAAAGAAAAAAGATTCCGTTTGAATGGTTTACCATTGAAAATGAGCACGATCTAATTCAACTACATTTCAGTCTTTTCCCAACCACAACCATCAGTTTAAAATCCAAATTCACTGGTAGCATCTAACCTGATCCACAGCCATGTCATTAAACAAATCTCACTCCAGCCTACCTTACCTGTTTGTTTTGCAGACTCTCCCACTTGGCCTTGCGTTTCTCGGCACTACTTAAAGGAAGTGCCTTTCCTTTTTGATTCAAATGTCGAGGGGTTAAAAGGTTCAGTCTTAAAAAAAAAGGGAGATAGGTATTCCAGTTACAAGTAATGATCATAACCTTCATAGCTTCATTTTACATTTATAAATTCAGGTTGCTAATCTGCAAGCTATAAAATAGTTGGAATATATTAAAATTTGTTGTTATATTTATAAGTGGCCAAATGGTATTGCCTCTTTACCGGCATCTCTGGATTGCTAGTCATGTTCTGGGGACCAGTATTGAAATTCCACAAGGTAGAATTTGAATTCAATGAATGTTCTGGAGTTAAAAGTCTAATAATGACCACATTGTCAACTCCAGTAAAAACTCATCTAGAACATAGCACAATAGAGCACAAGACCAGGCCCTTTGGCCATCATGGCTGCAGCGACTATGATGCCATTCTAAATAATCCCATCTACCTGTACATGGTCCATCTGCCTGTATTCCCTGGCTGTTCAGGTGTCGGTCCAAATGCTTCTTAAATGTTGCTATCTTATCTGCTCTTACTCTTCTGCTTCCTCCCTTGCAAAGTCTTCCAAACACTTACTACCCTCTGTAAAAACAACCTTCAGATCTCCTTTAAATCCCCCCACCTTAAAGCTATGCCTGTAGTATTTGAGGGGAAAAAAAAACTATCCACCTTACCCATATCTCTCCATCTTATATACTTCTATCCCTCAGCCTCCATCACTCAAGTAAAAACAATGCAAGTTTGCCCAACCCCTCTTTATGCACTCCAATCCTATTTTGTAATTGTCCCTCTGCCTCAATCAGATTATTGACCATTCCTTCATGAGCTGTTCAGCTGTTAACACTTTACTTACACCATCTGACACTTTTGATTACCTATAGACTTATTATTCAGCCTGTTGATACTCCACTCACACCATTTGTTCGATCTTTTGATCTCTCCGCCGATAAATTAGAAGCCTGTGTGCTTTTCTTCACTTCACCTGACAAAGAAGCAGTGCTGAAAGTTTTAAGATTTCAAATAAACCAGTTGGACTAAAATCTGATATAGTGTGACTTCTGACCTTGCCCACCCCAGTACTATCACCAACACCTCCACATCACACTCCACTCCTGATAAACCTCTTTTGCACACACTCTAAAGCCTCCACATTGTTCCTATAGGCAGAACTACATATATACTCCAAATGTTACCTAAACAAAGTCTTATACAGCTGCAACAAGGGTCGCCATTTTTAAAATCAAGATCCCCACTGATTAAGGTATATGCCATATGCCTTCTTTATCACTTAGTGTTGCCACTCTCACAACACTGTTGCCCCAAGGGTCTGGTCATTTAACTGTTTACTCCTACATACAATGCTTCACATTTGACCACATTAAGCTCCATCTGCCATCGCTCTGCCTAACTTTCCAACTGATCTATGGCCTGTTGTACACTTTGACAACCTTCCTCATTATCTACAGCTCCACCAATTTTCATGTTGACTGCAAAATTACCAATCAGACCACCTATATTTTCATCCAAATCATTTATAAACGTTACAAACAGAAGTATCACATTGATTCTTGTGGAACACCATTGGTCACAGACTTCTAGTCAGAAAATACCCCTCCACAACAATCCTCTGTCTATGACCAAGCCAATTTTGTATCCAGGAGAAAGTGAGGACTGCAGATGCTGGAGATCAGAGCTGAAAAAATGTGTTGCTGGAAAAAGCACTTATGCCCAAAACGTCGATTCTTCTGCTCCTTGGATGCTGCCTGACCTGCTGCGCTTTTCCAGCAACACGTTTTTCAATTTTGTATCCAACCTACCAACTCACTGCAAATCACATATGTTAATCCAGAAGATTAAGTCACATCACTAGCACTAGATTGTTAGTCCAGAAACCTAAGTAATGGTTTGCTTTGGGGAGCTGGGTTCAGATCCCGCCACAGCAGATGGTGGAATTTGAATTCAATATCAAAATAATCTGGAATTAAAAGTCTCATGATGACCATGAATCCACAGTTGATGTTCTTGTGAAATGCTTTACTGAAGTCCACATAGGAAACATCCACTGTCTTATCCTCAATCATCTGCTTCACTTCCTCAATATCTCAATCAAATTTGAGACACAAGATCTCCCCTGTACAAATCCATGTTGACTATCTTAAGTCAGTCCATTCTCTCTCACTAATCCATTAATGTATGTTAAGGAAAGAAACTGCTATCCTTACCTTGTCTGGACTAACGTCAGACCAACAGAAATGTGGTGAACCTTAATTGCCTCTGGAATGACCTAACAAGCCATTCAGTGGCTTGTTAAGGGCAACTAAGGGTGGACATTAAATGCTGGCTCAGCCAGCAATGCTTACATCCCACGAATTTAAAAAAACTCAAAATCCAAAGTTAACAGGAAACAATTGTGCTAGTTGAGACATTCTTTAAATGTGTGCAGATACTGTATACATCATACTCTGCACAATGCAACAAATAATAGCATCAAAATTGGGCAGGCAATCCTAGAATAAATGAAGAAACATTCTGTCTTGTGGGTGGTTGCGATATTTAAGCCCATCTTGGAATGAAAAAAGGCCAAGATATCCTCTATTTAAAAATTCTGTCACTTGCCACAAGCGACAGATTTGCAGACCACTCAGCCTGTTGAGCATATGCCATCCTTCAATACAAACATGACTAATCATGGGCTTCAACTTTCTCAGTCACCATACCTCTTCATTCCCCAAGAGTTCAAATTCTGTATACTCTTGCCTTAAATGCAGTTAAAAATGGAGGAGCAACTAACTTTGGATTAAAAAATTCTGAAGATATATAACCTTTTGAGTGAACACATTTCTCATCAAAATGATGACTCTTTAGCAGAGATTAAGCCCCCCATGGCACTACCCCACCCGACCCAAGCGTTCTAGATTTCCCAGCCAGCTCTAACAACCTGTTTGTATCTACCCTATCAAGTTTCTTCAGAAGCTTCTATATTTTATCGAGCAACTCATTCTTCACTCAATTTATTCACTACACACCCCAGGTACCAGTTTAGTGAACTTTGACTATTCTGCCTCTAATGCAGGTACATATCAGGTATCCTTTGTCTGAATGCCTGAAAACCAAAAAGATCTAAAAACTGAAGGCCTTTTCAAAGACCACCCAAATAGACTTATAGACATGCTGAGTTCAGGCCCTTTGGAAAAACACTTCGTTTGGCCCAAGTGGACCTAAAAGTATTTGGACCCAGAGGCCCAGACTCAGCTGTGTCTACATATTCATTTGGGCCAAGTGAAGCTCTCATTCCAAAAGGCCCGAATGGACTCTTATCAAGAAGCCACAACTATCCTTTATCTTAAATATAGCTGGTTCTGAAGTTTTCAGCTAAAGAAATCCTGACCTGCGTATCGAGATGGGTAAATGGACTGCTCCAAACCTAAACATCTCCCATTCTAATGAACTATTTGGAGACTCACAACAACTCAAGCAGCTTCGGCTGATCATTTCCCCCTCCCCTCAATAGAACACTAGTACTTTGATGGAGTTCATTGCAAACAAATCCTTGTAATCAGAGTTACTGATCTTGCTTATGCCTCAAAATGGAGGCACCAGGAAAAGCTAGCTTTGTAACTTTAGCAATTCAACATCTACTACTGTAGAAAGTGTAGTACTTATGAAACGCTCACATGGACAGACAAGCAGAAGGCAGCAACACAGTAGGTACCCTGGAATATTTCCCTCCCCATTCAAACTTTTTGCACTGACTAATGGTAGCCCCAACTACAATTAGATTGGTTACTCCAACACTTCTCGATCTAAGGCATGTTGGTCACATCCCAATGTGCCACAGGAGGAGCCCCTTTCTAAAGCTCACATCAGAAAAAGGGTTCCAAAAAAAAAGTCACTAAATAAGTTGAACGTTTTGTAGCATTTAGAGACCCAGAGCACATTGTCCGAGTGTGTGATGGAAGCAGATTCAAATGTAACTTTCAAAAGAAAACTGAATAAATAACTGCAAAGGTTCCAAGATGAAAATGAAAGCACAGTCGAATGAGATTATTTGACAAACTTGCAAAAAAATGGCACAGGCTTTGGTGGGCTCAATGCTCTCCTTTTCTGTACTGTAGCATTCTCTACAGTGACTCAGCCAAGGAGGATTCTCTCCCCATCATTTCAACCACTGCCACTGAAGTCAGGCACTTAAGTTTAGCAAATCACAGATGCCTACAGCAATTTTTGGTGCCAGGTACACCTCAGAACTCAAATGAGTTACGCCAACGCATAAACTGGTTAGGATTTAGAATACGCTGTCTAAGTGCTAATGGAGACAATAGCAGAATTTGTGCAGAACTAGATAAACAAAAAATTGGCAGGAATGTGGGGAAGAGGTGGGGGAAGTCCAATTAATTTGTGTGCAGAGACTAGAGGTATGGGCTCACAAACCAGTGACTACTGGGTGAGGAACATACAGAAATGCTGTTAGCATAACAGACCTGCCTGTCTCTTCGAATGTATCTGCAACGTCAGGACGAAAGAAGGGGTGTTTAAGTTTTTAAAAATCATTATCATACCATTATACAGCCACTGGGTGGCTCCAAAGGGCTCTTTAAGACACACAAGCATAATGTCTCTACACAATTTCAGAAAGAAAATACCAAGTGACTTAGCATGATATTCTTACCTGGATGATGTGTGGTCCACATCCAGCAAAGGCTGGTTCAGGTTGGTCAAATCAAGATTGTACTTGGTTTTGTAATACTCTGCAAATGTTTCATACTCAGGGGAAGGAAATTTACTGAGAGGTGTGAGATCGGTGTACACATCAGCCACATAGAAGCGATGAGGCTGGTCAAAATTTCGATATCTGTGGGCAAAACAGAAATCACAGTTCAAACTACATCAAGTTTTCTGAATGAGAATCAACTCTACAAGGCCTTTTCAATAGCACCTTCCAAACCCAAAACCACCACTGCCTAGAAGGTCAAGGGCAGCAGAAACGAGACCACCACCACCCACAAATTGCCTCCAATCACACATCATCTGACTTGGATCTACATTACCATTCCTTCACTGACAGTGCATCAAAATCATCGAACTGACTTCCTATGGGCGTAGCCACACCCCCACAGACTGCATGTCGTTCAAAAATGCAGCTCAACACCACTGTCTCAAGGGCCATTAGGGATGGGCCGTAAATGTTGGTCTAGCCAGCAATGTCAAAAATCCTTCAACAAGTAATTTTTTTAAAAAAGTTAGATAAGTCTGAGAAAGCCCAAAGCAGCTTTAGAAAAATTTGTTAAAGTTAGGGCTTTTGCCCGAAACGTCGAATTTCCTGTTCCTTGGATGCTGCCTGACCTGCTGCGCTTTAACCAGCAACACATTTTCAGCTTACATTGTTGAGAACCAACATAGAAAAAGAATTTATCAACAAGTTGCATTTCTGTAGCATCATCAGATTTCAGTTGTGGACACATTGGCATAATTAATAAGACTTAAAATGATCAAATTGCACCGCACATCAGCTTAGTGATGAAGTCTTAGATAACAACTGGAAGGAATGGTCAGCTATTGGACGCCAGAAACGATTCTATGGTAGACAGCATTTGACACAATTTAATAGAATAACTGCTATAGGGGACTCTCCTGTAAGGAGCACAGACTGGCGATTCTGCAGCCGTAAGTGTAAATTTAGGATGGTATGTTGCTTTCCTGGTGCTAGGATTAAGGACACCTCTAAATATTTCAAGCAAACTGTTACACGAGAGATTGAGAAGCTGGAAATTATCGCACACGGTAGGAATGACGTTTTTAGGGAAAAGATCAAAGCTTTACAGATTGAATTTAAGAGGTGAGGTAGAAGATTAGAAATAGAATCTTAAAAGTAGTAATCTCTGGTTTACTCCCACTGCTCAAATGGGGGAAGGAACAAAAGGCTAATGGAGATAAATCAATGGCAGAAGAAGTGATGTATTGTTCAGTAATGAACTCAAGGCATATTTAGAAATATGGAATTGATTTGATATGATTTATTATTGTCACATGTACCTTGTACAACAAAAAGTTTTGTCCTGCATGTAGTACAGCATATCATAACATGCAAAGACACAAAGATCATAGGGTGATTGAACAAAACAAGAAATACAAAGTTAGGGCTGCAAAGGTGGTGTACAAAAAGATCAACATCAGTTTAGAAACTTGAGGTCCATTCAGAAATCTAACAACAACGGAGAAGAAGCTGTTCTTGAACCTGTTGGTACGTGTGTTTCAGGTTTCTATCTTCTGCCTGACGGAAGAGTCAAAATCCGACAGAATGGAGACAGGCCCTTCGGCCCTAACTGGTCTAGTCCAATCAAAATGTCCAGTCACGGTGACTCAATTTTCTTGCACTTGGCCCATACCCTTCTAAACCTTTCCTAACCATGTATCGTCCAAATGCCTTTCAAATGTTGTTAATATACCTGCCTCGACCACTTCCACTGGCAGCTCATTCCATTATCTCGGTGTAAAAAAGTTGCCCCTCAGGTTCCCTTTTATTCTTTCCCCTCTAACCTTTAACTGTTGCCCTCCAGTCCTCGATTCCCCAACCCTGGGAAAACGACTGAGTGCATTCACCCTATCCTTGCCTCATGATCTTATACACTTCTGTCTCCTACGCTCAAAAGGAAAAGGTCCTAGCTTTGTCCAACCTCTTCCTATAACTCAGACCATTGAGTCCTGGCAACATCCATGTAAATTTCTTCTGCACTCCTTCCAGTTTAATAACATCCTTCCTATAGCCAGGTGACCAAAACCAAACAATACTCCCAAGTGCTGCCTCACCAGCATCCTGTACAACTGCAACATAAACTCCCAACTTCTATACTCAATGCCCTGATTGAAGGCAGCCAGTGTATCATAAACCTTCTTCACTGCCCTGTCTACCCGTGACTCCGCTTTCAGAGAACCGTGCTCCAAGGTCCTTCTGTTCTACTACACTCCTTAAAGTGCTACCATTCACCATGAAACTCCATTTTACTTTCCAAAATGCAACACCATGTTAAACTCCATTTGCCATTTACCAGCCCACTTCCCCAGTTGATCAAGGTCCTGCTGTATTGTTTCTGATAACTGTCCTGATTGTCCACAATACCGCCTATTTTAGTGTCATCTGCAAACTTACTAATCATGCCTTGTACATTCTCATCCAAATCACTGACATAGATAACAAACAGCAACGAGCCTCGCATTGACCTCTGAGGGACTCCAGGCCTCCAATCTGACAAGCATCCTTCCAATATTACAGTCTACTTCTTTCATCAAGCCAATTATTTATCTAACTTGTCAGCTCTCCCTGGATTCTATGCTATCTAACATCCCAGAGCAGCCTACCATGTGGAACCTTATCAAAAGCCTTACTGAAATCCATATACACTACATCTACTGCCCTGCCCTCATCAGTCTTCGTGGTCACTTCAAAGAACTCTAACAAATTTGTGATGCATGATCTCTTACGCACAATGCCATGGTGACTATTCCGAATGAAATCCTGTCTTTCCCAATGCATGTATATCTTATCCATGGTTAGAAGAAATTATAACCTAGGTGGGAGGGGTCTTTGACGATGTTGGCTGCCTTTCTATGGCAATGAGAAGTGTAAATGGAGTCAACAGATGGATAGTCTGGGCTGTGTTCACAATCTTCTGCAGTTTCCTCTGGTCCTGAGCATAACACTTGCTGTACCAAGCTGTAACGCATCCAGATAAAATGCTTTCTATAGTGCATCTGTAAAAGTTGGTGAGGGTCCTTATGGACATACCGAATTTCCTTAGCCTCCTGTCAGGACTGGCAGCTCAATGCTCTGCGTTTTAGATGCTAAAGGAAGGAGAAGGGAGGCTAAAAAGGAGTGGAGTGGCATTCTTTGATTTAAAAATATACTACTCCTGTAACTAGAGAAGATATTTCTGAAAAATCTTTTAGTGAAAATATATGAAATTAGAAATGTGAAGAGATTGATCATCCTGCTGGGACTGTACTATAGACTCCCCCAATAGTCAAAGGGAAATTGAGAAACAAATATATAGGGAGATCTCAGATATAAGCAAGCACAATAAATTGGTAATGATGGGGATATTAATTTTCCAAACATTGACTGGGGCTACAGTAGTGTTAAAAGGTTTGGATGGTGAAGTATTTGTCAAATATGTTCAAATTTATCAGGGTGTGGATGATCCTAATACAGAAGGCACTAAATTGACCTCGTTTTGGGCAATAAGGTAGGGCAGATGACTGAAGTAGGGGAACATTTTGGGTCCAGCAATCATAATTTTATTAGCTTCAAAATAGTACAGAAAAGGATAAGCCTTCCATAAAAGTTAGTCTTTAATTGGAGTAAGGTAAACTTTAATAGGCATGAGACATAATCTTTCAGAAGTTGATTGGACTGTTTGCAGTAAAAAGGACATCTGACAAGTGGGAGGCTGTCAAGAATGCGATGACAAGAATTCAGAGACATTATGTTTCTGTTGCAGTGAAGAGTAAGGCTGATAAGATTAAGGAATAATGGATCACGAAAGATATTGACGTTCTAGTCAACAGTTTAAAAAAAATCTTATTTCAAATATCAACAATTTGATTCAAATAAATCTCTAAAATCAATGTAGAGTGTACAGAGCATTCTTAAGAAAGAAATCAGGAAAACAAGAGAGGATATGACATAGCATCGGCAGATAAGATGAAAGATAGTAGAAAGAGATTCTACCTGTACAAGTACAAAATCCTTTATCCAAAACCCTCAGGGCCAGCTGGTTTTCGGAATTCAGAGTTGTTCAGATTTTGGAATAAGTGACAGTTTAACATGAAATTTAAAAAATCTTACCAAACAGCAAATGCACCTGTGAGTACTACGAGCCCAGAGACAGAATTGAGGCCTACTAGTGCTGGGCCATGCCGCCATGTTACATCTGAGTCACGGGGGTCGAGTGGGTTCACTGCTTGCATGCCAAACAAAATTATGGAGATATAAGCTTCACAAGATCAACTTCAGATTTCTGAGTTTTTCGGATTTCAGATAAAGGATGGTGTACTGTATATTAAGAGCAAGAGGGTAACTTGGAGGACAGGGCCCCTTAAAGATCAAGGAGGGTGTCTTTGTGTTGAACTCCAGGACCTGGAGAATACTAAAATGAATATTTCATTCCAGTTTGTGGAGAAAGAAGTGGAAGCTAGAGAATGCAGAGATATCAATAAGAATAGTTCACATTACAGAAGAGGAAACCCTGGAGGTCTTTTGAGAAAATAAAGGTGGATAAATCTCCTGGACCTGACTTAATGTATCCCAGAACATTGTGGGAAGTAAGGGAGGAAATTGTCAGGTCCCTTGCAAAAATATTTGCATCATCTATCACTGTGGGTGAAATGGCGTGATGACTGGAGGGTGGCTAAAGTTGTGCCTTTGTTTAAGAAGCATTGTAAGGAAAACCAGGGAACTACAGACCTGAGAGTCTAACAGTGGTTGTGGGTATATTATTAGATTCTGGATTAGTGGTGCTGGAAGAGCACAGCAGTTCAGGCAGCATCCAAGGAGCACTGTTCCTCGGATACTGCCTGAACTGCTGTACTCTTCCAGCACCACTAATCCAGAATCTGGTTTCCAGCATCTGCAGTCATTGTTTTTACCTGGCATATTATTGGAGGTGATTTTAAAGATAGGATTTATAGACACTTAGAGAGGAACAAAGTTGATTAGGGATAATCAGCATGACTTTACGTAAGGGAAATAGTATTCCACTTGATTGAGTTTTTTAAGGAAGTTAACAAGGATTGATGAGGACAGAACAGTTGCTGCTGTTTACATGGACTTTAGTAAAGCCTTTGACAAAGTTCCACAAGGTAGAATAATTAGTAAAGTTAGGTCACACAAGATTCCGGGTGGGCCTACCAATTGGATACATAATTGCTTAACAACAGGAGACAATAGTGATGGAGGGTTGCTTTTCAGACTGGGGGCCTATCATTAGCAATGTTCCACTGGGATGGTTTTAGATCCATTTTTGTTTGTCACTTGCGTAAATAATTTGGATGAGAATACAGAAGGCATGATTGGTAAGTTCGTAGATGATATCAAAATTGGTGCTACTGAAGGCAGTAAAAGTAATTCCAAGTAAAAGTAAAAGGTGACTGACTGTGTGGAGTTTGCATGTTTTCCTCGTGTCTGCGTGGGTTTCCTCCAGGTGCTCCGGTTTCCTCCCACAATCCAAAGATGTGCAGGTCAGGTGAACTGGCCATGCTAAATTGCCCGTAGTGTTAGGTAAGGGACAAATGTAGGGGTATGGGTGGGTTTCGCTTTGGCGGGTCGGTGTGGACTTGGTGGGCTGAAGGGCCTGTTTCCACACTAAGTAATCTAATCTAATTTTCTAAGATTACAAAGGGATCTTGGTCAAATGGGCCAACGGGTTGAAAAATAGCAGATGGCATTCAATCTGGATAAACATATTTTGGTACAACAAACAGGGATAGGACTTTTACAAGTAATGATAGGGCATTAGGTAGGGTTGCACAACAGAGGTTCAGGTACATAATTCAGACTGTTTGCATCACATATAGTCAGGATGGTTAAAAAGACATTGAGCACACTTGCCTTCATTGCTCAGTCCTTTGGACTATAGGAATTGGGAATTCATGTTGAGGTTGTGCAGGACATTGTCAGAACTCTTCTAGAGTACTGCGTCCAGTCCGGACAAACAGTTATAGGAAGGATATTATTAAGCTCGACAGGGTTCAGCAAAGACTTACTAGCATGTTGCCAGGTATAGAAGGTTTGAGTTATAAAGAAAGTCTACACAGCTGTGACTTTTCTCACTGGAGTGTAGCAGGTTGAGGGGTGACCTTAGAGGTTTTTAAAATCATAAGGTATAAATAGGATTAATGGTAGGTGCCTTTTCCCTAGCATGCAGGCTTTCAAAGCTACAGGGGTACATTTTTAAGGTGAGAGGAGAGAGATTTAAAGACATGAGGGGCAAACAATTTTACACAGAAGGTGGCATGTATATGGAATGAATTCCTGAGAAAGCGATGGATATAGGTACAAGGTTTAAGAGAGACTTGGATAAGTACACAAATAGGAAAGGTTTGAAGGAATATGGGCCACAAGCAGGCAAATGAGGCTAGTTTAGTTTGGGATTATGTTCGGCATGGACTGGTTGGACTAGGAGGGTCTGCTTCTGTGCTGTATGACTGTCTCTTGGTGTCATACTGTAATGTAGCATTAAGAAATAAAAAGATGAAGCAAAGATCAGAAAAGGGTCAAGTACCCTCTGCTCTAGGGCACCCTGTTTAAATACAAATTACACTTTAGATAATTACAATTGAAACAATTGGAAAAGATGCATAGCTTATTGGCTCTGATCAGGTGTTTCCCAAAGGGAAGAGGTTGCGAGGCCCCTGGCAGAAGTATCTGTATCAACGACAGCCACAGGTGAGTGCCAGAAGACTAGAGGGTGGCTAATGTGATGCCATTTTTTAAGCAAGGCTGTAAGGAAAAGCCATGGAACGAGAGACTGGTGAGCCTTAGGTCAGTGGCAGGTAAATTGTCAGAGGGGATTCTGAGAGAAAGGATTTACATGCATTTGGAAAGACAAGAACTGATCAGGGATAGTCAACATGGCTTTGTGCATGGGAAATAGGCTCTCACTAACTTGACTGAGCCTTTTGAAGAGATGGCAAAGATGACTGATGAAGGCAGAGTACTAGATGCTGTCTATGTGATCTTTAGCAAAGCATTTGTCAAGGTTCTGGATGGTAAACTGGTTACTAAGGTTCAATCCTGGTGGAGCTAATCAATTGGATACAAAATTAGCTTGAAGATAGGAAACAGAGGGTAGTGGCAGGGGGTTGCTTTTCACTGGCCTGCAGTGTGCCACAGGAATCCACTGGTTTTCACTGTTCAGATAGATGATTTGGATGCAAATAAGAGATTTGGTTAGAAAGTTTGCAGATGGCACCAAAATAGGATGGTGTGGTGGACAGTGAAGAAGTTTCTCTCAGGGTATGTGACCTTGATCAGATGGGCCGAGGAATGGCAGATGGAATTTAATTTAGATAAATGCAAGGTGTTACTATTTGGTAAGGCAAGCCAAAGCAGAACTTATGTGGTTAATGACAGACTTCTGGGGAATGTTGCTGAACAAAGAGACCCAGGCGTGCAGGTGCATTGTTCCTTGAAAATTGAGTCACAGGTGGACAGGGGGATGAATAAGGAATTTGACATGCTTGCCTTTATTGGTCAGTGCATAGAGCTGGGATGTCATGTTGCAGCTGCACAGGACATTGGTGAAGCCTCTTTTAGAATGAGTGTTCAATTCTGGTCACCCTTCTATAGGGAGGGTGTTGTTAAAATTGAGGGGGTGCAGAAAAGACTTAAAAGGATGTTGCTGGGACTGCAGGGTTTGAGTGTTATAGGGAGCGGTTGAATAGGCTGGGGCTACTTTCCTTGGAGCTAAGGGGTGATCGTATATAGGTTTACAAAATTACGAGGGACATGGACAGGGTCAATAGCCATGGTCTTTTTCCTAGGTAGAGCAGTCTAAAACTAGAGAGCATAAATTTAAGGTGAAAGAGGAAAGATTTAAAAAGGACCTCTGGGGTATCTTTTCCTGCAGAGGGGAGTGTGTGCATGGAACAAACTGTCACAAAGTGGTTGAGACAGGTACATTTATAATATTTAAAAGGCATCTGGATGGGAAAACAAATAGGAAAGATTTAGAGGGAGATTGGTCAAATGCTGCAAAATGGGTCAGATGGAGATGTCTGGTCAGCATGGCCAAGTCTTTTCAATGTTGTATGACTATGGCTCAAGGGAAGTTGTCCAAGCAACAGATTGTTGTGGAAAAGGTAAGGTTGATGCATTCGCAACAGTCTTTAGCCAGAAGTGTTGAGTGGATGATCCATCTCAAGCTCCTCCAATGATCCCCAGCGTCACATATACTAGTCTCCAGCCAATTTGATTCACTCCACATGATATCAAGAAACAGCTGGAGACACTGTATACTGCAAAGACGACGGGCTCTGATAATATTGTGGCAATAGTACTGAAGATGTGCGCTCCAGAACTTGCTGCTTCCCTAGCCAAGCTCTTCCAGTTATAACACTGGCACCTACCTGACAATGAGGAAAATTGCCTAGGTATGTCCTGTACACAAGAAACATGACAAATCCAACATGGCCAAATTCCGCCCAGTCTACTTAATCAGTAAAAAGTGATGGGAGGAGTCATCAACAGTGCTATCAAGCAGCACCTACTCAGCAAGAACCTGCTCAGTGACACCCAGTTTGGGTTCCAGCAGGGCCACTCAACTCCTGATCTCGTTCCAGCCTTGGTTCAAACATGGACAAAAGAGCTGAATTCCAGAGGTGAGGTGAGAGTGACAACTCTTGTCATCAAGGCCGCATTTGACCAAATACAGCATTAAGGAGCCCTGGCAAAACTGGAATCAGTGGGTATCAGGGCAAACACTCCACTGGTTAGTCATACCTGCCATAAAAGATGATGGTTGTGGTTGTGTCATCTTAGCTCCAGGACATCTCTGCAGGTGCCCCTCAGGGTAGTGTCCTAGGCACAACAACCTTCAGCTGCTTCATCAATGACTTGCCCTCTGTCATAAGGCCGGAAATGGGGACATTCGCCGATGATTGTACAGTATTCAGCACCATTCGCAACTCCTCAGATGCTGAAGCAGTCCGTACTCAAATAAACAAAGATCTGGACAATATTCAGGCTTGGGCCAAGTGGCAAGTAACATTTGCATCACACAGATGCCAGACAACGACCATCACTAATAAGAGACACTCTAATCACCGTCCCTTGACATTAACGATATTACCGTCACTGAATCCCCCATCGTCAACATTCTTGGGGTTACCATTGACTAGAAACTCAACTGGACTTACCACATAAAACACAGCGGCTACAAGAGCAGTTCAGAGACTAGGGATACTATGGCAAGTGACTTACTTCATCGCACTCCAAATTCTATTCATTATCGACAAGGCACAAGTCAGGAGTGTGATGGAACACTCCCCATTTGGCTGGATGGGTGCAGCTCCAACAAAACTCAAGAAACTTGACACCATCCAGGTGGCTGGCACCACATCTACAAACATTCAATCCTTCTACCACTGGTGCTCAGTACATCTAAAAGATGCACTGCAGAATTTCAAAGATCCTTAGACAGCACTTTGCTATTATCATTTTAATAGAAAAAGTGGGGCAGCACAGTGGCTAGCACGCTGCATCACAGCCCCAGAGACCCGGGTTCAATTCTCACCTCGGGCAACTGCCTGTGTGGAGTCTTCCTCCCACAGTCCAAAAATGTGCAGGTTAGGTGAATTGGCCATGCTAAATTGCCCATAGTGTTAGATGAAGGGGTAAGTGTAGGGGAATGTAGGGGGTGGGCTGCTCTTCAGAGGGTCGGTGTGGACCCGTTGGGCCAAAGGGCCTGTTTCCACACTAAGTAAATCTAATCTAAGCACCCTCCAAACCCACGATCACTTCCATCCAGAAGGACAAAGGCAGAACTTACTTGGGAACACTACCCACTGCAAGTTCCCCTCCAAGCCACTCACCACTCTGACTTGGAAATTTACAATTGTTCCTTCACAGTCAATGGATCAAAATCCTGGAATATCCTCCTTACTGGCACTGTGGGTCAACCCACAGCAAGTGCACTGCAATTCAAGAAGGCAGCTCACAACCACCTTCCCAAGGGCAAACAGGGATGGGCTATCAATGCTGACCAGCCAGCGATGCCCGAATCCACAAATGAATAAAAAAAGGGAAAGAGATTAGGAAATCTATATTGATTAAAAGATAAATATTAATTAGGAGCTAGTAGTTCTGTTGGCACAGAAATGTTAGGAAAATACCCTCAAGAAAAGGTACATTACTAAGATTTTGGTAGAGAACACTTGCTGGGAGCCACCTATTAGGAATGTCAAAAAGAGAGAGAGAGCGCGAGCAAGCGAGCACGAGAGAGAATGAGATTGTGCATTCTGCCACACTCCACTGAAGGAATACTAAGTATTAATCATTATCATTCAACAAAGACTTTACATTCTAAATTAGGTGATTGTTGTTTCTGCCTGTATGCCAATAAGAATTTTCTTTGAGATTTAATACTAAGTTCACATCCCAACATATATTGGAGACAGATAGATATCCCAAAGAGCTTCACAGGAATGGTATAAAAACAAGTACGAGATCAAGACACACGAGGGATATTGTGACAGCTGACCAAAGGCCTGGTCAAAAAGGTAGGTTTTAGTGGCCACCTTAAAGGATCAGAGAGATTTATTATGGACGAGACCAAATTCTTTTCAAATATATCAAGGAGATAGCCTAGACCCTAACTTTTATCTTATTTAAAAGCAAGAGTACAGTGCTATGTTCCAGATGTAATTTGACTGGTTACACCACTCAGGGTTAAGCAAAACACACATTACCCTTATCCTAGTTTAGATATAAAAGACAGAAGAATTGGTACAACTTTCTATTAGAAAACTTAATAGAACAGATTATTTAACGACTAAACAGTAAATGCTCTTATGTAGTAACATCCCATAAACACACCTTTGGCAAAGACAAATTCAGTAAAACAGATTGTCTCATGTGTGATTCTGGCAGCAGAGAGAACCCAAACTTGTAGCTGTAGTGAAGGGTGAAGATGTAGCAGCTTTCACAACCAGTTTCAAAACCCCTCAACTGGGGTTTTGAAAGCTAAACTAAAATGCTAGCTCTGTGGGAGCCTGACTCTACACATTCATCCTGTTTCTATTGTCCCACATTTTAAGAAAAAAACAAAATCTCAAGCTGTTTATTAGCTTGGACAAGATAGCTTGGCACCTATGGCTTAAAACCTCTCTTCCTAAAAAGAGAAGGACAAAATACACATCTTAAAGCCATGATATCATCACACAAAGCATACAAGCGTGGGGGCGTGGGATACGTGAAACTGAAGGCAGTATTACCAACGGTGAAGTAATAAAAATGCAAATAGATTTTAAAAATTCGGAAACAAATTCAACATATTACACTCAGTTTCACAGAAGAAAGGTGGTAGCAGGTAGTGAGGTCAACAAAATGAGCGACTGTTGCTTAATGGGAAGAAGATATCCATGTTGCTGACTTTTAATAAGCTAGCCCATCATTCAAACTGGAAAGTTATTGGACACTGACTGACTAGTAGGGGAACTCCTAGTTATTAAAACCCCATCACCTAGCATCCTAGGCATTGGGAATACAATCTGACACCACAGGTCTGTGCCAAAATTAATATGGTACTGCTTTTGGAAGATGTGCTGAAGTCATTCAGAATATTCACTTCACATGTACTTACTAACAAAAGCAAGATTGTAAAGTCTGTGTGTCGTTAAACCACCTTCATAAATCAAAACAACCAGGCAGCAGGTACTCTATGGAGTGCCGACGGCCTCCCAGTATTATCGCTACACTGTTAATCCAGAAACTCAGATAATGTTCTGGGTACCTGGGTATGCATCTGCCATGGCAGATAGTGGAATTTGAATTCAATAAAAATCTGCGATTGGGAGTCTTACGATGGCCACAAAACCTGTGTCGATTGCTTGAAGAACCACCTAGATACAGAAGGAAACTACGATCCTTCCCTGGTCTAGCCTACATGTAACTCCAGACCTACAGCAATGTGGTTGACTCTTACCTGCCCTCTGGGCAATTAGGGATGGGCAATAAATGCTGGTACAGCAATCGATGCCTTTGTCCCGTGAATGAATTAAAAAAAATCTTGTTTATCTACTGCCAAATTAGCAGATACACAAGATTTTTTTCCCTTCAACCAAATGATATATGGGAATTAATTTGCAGTGACGGGGTTGGAACATGGAAATGAATCATTTCATATCTCTGTATTTTTGATTGTGGACTGAAATGAGAAAAATATGATTGTGGAAGGGATTGCTGTATTGCTGGTCACAAGCAAGTGACCAGAAACTCATTGAAAGTGACATTTACACTATTGCTTTGTTCACCTAGTGGGAAAAACTGAATGCAGACAAGCCGGCACCAGATTCTGCCACCAACAAATAGCTGATCGGTTTGTGCAACTGTGGGTGACAAAAGTCATCTGCCTGCCAACAACTATGTTAAAATGTTAATGTACAAATTAAGGAAAGCACAAGTACATGGAGTAAATAATGATGGATTAAAGCAAAGGAACAGTTTTCCTACCTTGGAATGATAACTGCATCCTGGTAGTCTTCCAGATTAAACATGAAGGGTTTCTCTTTAGTATATTGTGTGTTGGGAATGCCCGTGCGCGCTTCTGACCTTTCTATATCTTCCATAAAGGTGAAGTCGATATCCAAGTGGCTGGAACCATCAACTATGAAAGGAAATATTTTACAAATTTGTTTATTTAGCAATAATTAAGACTGTTCAACTAACATATTAATGAATACAAGGTGGAATCTAGTAGAGAGAACCTAGTGCTAAAACATGTCTAACACTTTTTGGTGCTCACAACTTAGTGAGCATTTAGGGTTATACTTTCAGACCACATATTTGTATAGCCTGCATCTGAGCAAAGTGACCCTGGCACACCAGTTTTGGTGTTTTTGACAATCTACACCTGTCAGAAAGGTGTTCAATGGCGCTCCAGCCATGGCCAGCTTTATGACTGTCTTACACTCTATCAACTCTTGTGCAACACCTTCTTTGTGTGGTATTTAATTCAGTGCCTTATGATTCCCAGACCAGTGTTTCAGACGTTGAATGAGAACTTCCTAGCCCTGAATTACATTCGACTGAAACCCTATTTAAAAATATTCCCATGCAACAAGAGTTTTATCTGCACAGGTCCAACATTAAGCTCTATTAAACCAGTGAAGGAGTCTTGTCCCTGTCTGAGAAACTCCAGCTTCACTTTTCACTCAATCACAGAAAACGTATCCATAATATAGGTTAGGTCAAATGTCTACCACAGCTTGTAGAGACTTTCCCATTCATCCATACTTGATGTGGAATGGTATCTCTCTAGCCACAGCCTCTGCTGATCTGCCAGCAATGCGTACTATGAAAACTAGCTATGGAAAGACAGAAGCACACGCATAGTCTGTCTATCTGTGTTACACTACATGCCAGAAACTCATGCTTATATAAGCTACAAATATTACTAACAGTTTACCTTTATCAAGAGGTAGAACACAGTAGGCTGCATCAGCTTCTGTAGGTTTGAATTCTAGTGCAGGTTTCTCCAGACGAAGAATGTGAGAGAAGATGTACTGATGTAGCCTAGTGATCAGCTCCAGCTGCTTTGTACTCAATGTGAAGTCTGATTTACGTAGTTCAATAGATATGGTAACCTCACCAGAGCGAGTATATACCGGAAAATGAGGAATCTGCCGAGGGGTTAAAACCATAATATCCTGCATGATTAGTGTGAATTACTTATGCATCTCTCATGATGCTTACACAGATATTCAAACTGCAGGGTCTTTTTCCTTCATAAACCTGTTTAGAACATAGAAAAATACAGCGCAGCCTTCGGCCCTTGACATTGCACCTTGACCTGTGAACTAGTCTCAGCTTGCCCCCCTACACTATTCCAAAATCACCCATGTGCTTATCCAAGAATTGTTTAAACCTTCCTAATGTGGCTGAGTTGACGACATCAGCAGGTAGGGCATTCCACGTCTTTACCATTCTCTGCGTTTGAAAATGTACTTTCCAATGGAGAAGTACTGCCAAATTTGGAACTGAGCTGCACAAATCACGGGTGCCACGTTGTATTTCAAATCTGGTAGGAACGCAGTGTAGATACCTCAATTGCAACTTTCAAGTATCTTTACCTAGTTAAACATTAAGAGGCACTTCACAACAGTGTTATGAAATACCTTTGACACTTAGCCAAATTAGGGACAGTCGACATTTAAGGCATGCCTTAAAGGAGAAGGGATGTTAAGGAACTTCAGAGATGAAGACATGAATGTTAAAACAAACAAAATAAGGGATGCTTACAAAATGAAAGAGCATAGAGATCACCAAAGCTTACATGCTAGAGATAAAGCTCTGCAGGAATTTGAAAGTAAGGATGAAAACTTTGATATTTTGATTTTTCATTGGTTTCCACAGCTTCAAGGCAGGGCAGTTCTGCAAGTTTGCTCACATTTCTTGTTGGAAGAAAGAATTAATTGCAAAAGTAGTTTCCGAGACAAATTTAGTGCTTTTTATTAAATACAATAAAGTTCTTTTAAAAAAGTCAAATTAGCTTATTCTGTTCCAGTGTAGATAGTTTATAATATGTTTGATTTGGGAGTAATTGTTGTGAAATGCTTCATTGTGATCTGATTGAAACATAATACATTTGCTGTAGCAGATAATTTGGGTATTTACTCCCAATTCCCAACATCCTCCATTTTGGGGTTCTGTTTCAATTTGACTTCTGTCTCCTTCCTTAGAGTGTACTTGGTCTAATACCTAACCTCTCTGTCCTTGCAAATTATTGTCCCACCTTCAATCTCTCTTTCCTCCTAAGGTCCTTGAATTTCTATCGCTTCCCAAATCTGAGCCTGTCACTCCGTGTAAGAATCCTTCCAATTGAGTTTCCACTGCTGCACCAGCATTGAAATATCTTTTACCAAAATCACAATGTCCTATATGACAATGCGAAAGATAATATCCCTTCTTGTCCTTCTCAATCTATCTACAGCCGTCGAATTTGAATTATCACATCATTACAGGGGAACCTCTATTATCCAGCATTCAATAAAAATAAACAGAATAAATCAGGCTGCCATGTTGCAGAATTTCTAATCACACCAACATAATTATGGAGAGTTAGTAAAGGAAGGAGTAACCCACAAAAACCAGATCTTAATAATCAGAACCTTTGTGCTTCTAAATGACATCTGCATATTTTCATGACCAACATTTGCCAGAGTAGTTAGTTAACCTGAGAAAAATGGATTATAATCGACAAAGAAAACCTAAATGATTTACTATCTGCCTATAACACAACCAAACTGCTAGATAATAGTAAATGATTCAGGTACCCGAGGTATTGGTTTGGCAGTCAGAATTCCAAAACATCGGGTTGTATCTTCTGGAGGATACAATTTTCTTCTTCTGAAGTTGAGCTCATCAGGAAGCGGAGTGGTTAACACCATGCCAATCACATACAAGTAACAAGGTTGATTTGCTTTGGGGTAACTGTTCCTCAGACATTCAGGAATCTATGCAAACAGATAGTTGTATGAGAGGTGGGAGGAGGAACAGACCAAGATATTTAAAGACACATAACACAGATACATAATTTATAGTAATAACTATTCTAATTTCTGCTACAAAGATAACAGTTTGTAGACACTTAACAGGAGATGATAGAGGTAAATGTATCCTCAATGTTATTAGGTAGCTCCAGAACACACTGATTTTCATTTTAAGTCTCCAATATGAAATGTGGAAATTTAACATTTGATTTAAACATCTACCCTGCTGTTACTGTGCAGGGTAGCTGGTACTGTGCAGCCATGTTTAGAAAGTTGTAATTTATTCCTTAGGTTGTGCCTTGTGTGACCACTAAGCCTTCAGCAGGGATTCTTAAAGAAACTTTATTCATCACAGGATGCAAAGACCTGCAATCTATGTCATGTAGGGGCACTGATTTTGTTAAATCATAATGCGTACAGTCTAACTTTCATTATTACTACCCTCCAATATATATTTTAGTTATCAGAGAAACAGTGGACATGAGTGGTGACCAGGTTCAATATACAAAATAGTCTGCTCCTCATTATTCCGGTGGGAGCACTAAGCCAGGAGAATGAAAATCTTTATAAATCAAAAAGCCAGTTTATAATGAGCACCGAATCCGGATTCCTAGAGCACCCGCAGGTGCGTGGTTCCAAAACAGCAACAGTGGAGTCATACTCCTTCCTAATCTTTGTTTTCTGCTGTGCAGACATCAGGTCCACGTGCCAATGAGGCGGTATGCTGATTAGTGTGCACGGGACTTCCGAGAGGTTGCGCGGCATAAAGGCAATGCCAGTTAAGCTTCAATGTAGGTCATTCTTCTCTCAAAATTCAGGGGACGTGGGCTTCCCTGACTGGGTCAGCATTTATTGCTTATCCCAAGTTGCTGTTGGTGGTGAGCTTGCTTCTTGAACTGCTACAGCCCATTTAATGTAGGTACACCAACAAGGCCGTTAGGGATGAAATTCCAAGTTTTTAATCCAGTAATGCTGGAGGGATGATGATAACTTCCAAGTGAAGGTGGTACGGAGCTTGAAAGATAACTTGCAGGTGGTGGTCTTCTCACATGTCACAGGCTTCAGGTGGCATTTTGCATTCCATCTGGCAGAAGTGGAGGCATCTATTGCTAAACATCTCCATCATTTCTTTAGAAAATTAATCACCCGCCATGTTGTGGCAGCCTTCCAATGACAAGCTGAAGAGCAGTACAGCCTTAGGACAACATTGCCTGCTCAAACGCGTGTGCTTTTAAATGTGCACTCCAAGTGTAGACAGATTGTCTGTACTTACTGCTTTAGGGTAGCACTGTCTCCGTTTTGTGGAACCTGGCCTCCCAGGAATACTGGTTTCTTCCTCATCATGCAAATCAAGCTCTTCTTCATATTTCACAGTTTCTTTCCCAACTGGCATTAAGTGATCATCAAGTTCACCTGCACCAAAACAGAAGAAACCTATTAGTTATACCACATTTTTTAAGGGGATGGAAGACTAAAGAACATGCATTTGTTCATCTCTTACCGATTTTGTGCAGTCTTTCACAACAAAGAAGGGCTGCTGCTTTCTCAGCCAATCTCGTACAAGGCATTGGAGGACCCTAGGTACAAAAAAAAACACCCTCAACAGATTTGTAGCTATGACCTAAAGTAATACATTATCTTGGGGAATCTGAATTAACGGGTGCAATTTCATCAATGTGTTGTGGATTGCAAGAGTCAAAAGAATACAAATATTTAAGTAGCAGTGGTATTCCTCATCTCTGAAGCAGATGTTCATGCGTTCATGTTCCATTCCAGAGACTCGAGCGGTGCTGCACTTTCACAGGTATCATTCTTTGGGTGAAATACTAATCGAATGGTTTGCATACCTTCTTAATTGGGCATAACACATTTGAAAAGTAGAGTCATTCTGCCAGATGTTCTAGACAATCTTTGTCCCTCAATACATATCACTATTGTCTAAAACTTTCTCACGACGCTGGTATTTTGCAACATTTCTTACACAGATGTGAAAGGCAGAATAAACGCAAGCGGTCTCATTGTAATGTAAACAAAATGCTGAAACTAAACACCAGATCAACATCTCAAGAGGAAAGACACATGGGAATTTGTCTTTTCTTAACGAATTTCCTGCATTTTCTGTGGAGTCAAGAGGTTGTGTGTTTGTGATGTCTGAAGGTGATGAACAAGTCCCAAAATTATATCCTATTCTCTACAACACCACAAGAATAAAGCCGTACACCTTTCAGAAAGGAGATGGTTGAGGACTGCTACTTCTTTATAAAACCAG
Source organism: Hemiscyllium ocellatum (assembly GCF_020745735.1). Classification (NCBI taxonomy): domain Eukaryota; kingdom Metazoa; phylum Chordata; class Chondrichthyes; order Orectolobiformes; family Hemiscylliidae; genus Hemiscyllium; species Hemiscyllium ocellatum. Next base: position 112,664,597 of record NC_083408.1, read on the forward strand.
CTTAAGCCAGGTTTGAGAAATACCTAGATTGTCAATCTGATCCAAGTCACATTGAGAAATGGATAGAAAATGAATTCTTTAAAACATGAACATATGTAGGAGAGAGATATAAATATTAATATCAAAAATGAAATGCTTACTCACAGTTACTGGGACACGAAGAGGTGAATTAATTGGAAGGTAGAGAGTTGACTGAAAAGTACAATCCGAGAGTTCCTGCGTTTTACATTTTGGGGCCAAGTGTGTGAATGGGTCGCTCGGTAACCTGGCACAGTATCTTTCAGAAAAACACAAGTTGCATGTATATTAGGAATGTTATACAAGATACTTTTATTCTATTTAATCCTCGGGATCATCATCTTCCTACACAAATTGGAAATAATCAAAAGGAAATAACAAAAATTAAGTTCAGTACTACAACCCTTTTAACAAGATTATCTTAGGTTACTGAGTGAAGCAGCCTCCAAGGCAGAGCAAATGGCGAAGTGTTGGCTGCTGTTGCTGATTACAGGATTTCTACATAAAATATGCTTAGGCAAAGTTCCTGAATGGACATGAGGTGAGAATGTAATTTGTCCCAAAAAGCAAAATTCAATAATTCCATTTATAATGGAAACTTGAAAAAACAAAAATGCTGGAGAAACTCAGCAGGTCTGATTGTTGCTTTCTCCACAGATGCTGAGTTAATGTTTGGAATTTAGTACAACTTACAATGTCTTATCAGACTTCAAACTTTAACTCATTTCTCTCTCCAATGATGCTATCCGACCTGCTGAGTTTCTCCAGCATTTTGCATGTTCGTTTCAGATTTCTAGCATCTGCAGTATTTTACATTCATAATGGAAACTTTCTGCACAACCATGTATTGCTAGAATTTTGACTCTGAATCTGTTTCATCATTCAATAAGCTCATATCCAATCTTCTACACTATACCTAAATCTCTTAATTCCTTTGGTATCCAAAGTTCTACCACATGGACCTTGAATGCACTCAACTGGCACCAGTATAGGAGATGGAGCAAAGTAGAAAATTGTTAAAATTAGTTAAATGAAGCTTCTCCTTCACAGAGAGGATTAAGATATATTGTACGATGCCACTTGTGCATCAACTTATTGAGTGCTTTAAAACAGATATTAAAATACAGCAAATTTTGTTTTAACCAGCATCTAACAAACAAGCACTACTGACAAACTGGCAAAGATTATATACCTGAAATACCAGAAGATTATTGTGATCTCAGAGGAGTTAGTGGAGGCTGAGAAGGATCTCAGCAGTTAAGTTTTAAGTTATTACTCATGCTTTAACAAACTATAATAGTGATGTGTATTACCCTCTGCATTATGCTTGTATTAGTGTGCATTTTTACACTGAGCATGTGGCCCTTTTGATCAACCGATACACTCCTAGTCCCATCGGTGCGAGTGAGTAAAACATTTGCTGTAGTACTAAATTACAGATTGACATTAATGCCCATGTAAATGTCTTGCATAGAATGTTACACAAAATATTTATAGCTATAAAGTTACTGCACCCTGACAAAATAAGTTTGCTCCCCCCCTCAAGCATGCATCCCATTTCCTTTTGAGATCAGTGTCTTGCTACACAAGATACACAGTAATGTAGTCTTTCCTTTTTAAAAATTTACTCATGGGACTTCAAGGGTTGTATGCATTGCTCATCCCAAACTGCCTTACAAATGGTAGTGATGAGCGACTTTCATGAACCACAGGAACACTCATGGTACCACTAAGAATGAGAATTTTGGCCAGTGACAAAGGAGGAACAGTGCTATAGTGATGCATGATCTGGAGGGGGTACTGAGGTGGTGGGGTTTTCTAGTGCATGGCATCAAGGGAGATTACTAACTTCAAAGCCTCAAGTTTTAACTTCCTCCTTAGCTCCTAAAAGTCCATGGGACCTTAATATCTGTTCCCCCTGCCCTCCAACTTTGTTTGCAAAGAGCATTCACCTGAAGCACCTTGTAATTCCTGCCTCTTTCTCCTGTGCAAGATAGCCATCCATCTCAGCTTCAACTCTTATCCAGTGTGGAATGACTAACCCCAGTTGCTCAAGTTCAGAAACTCCGCAAATGGAGTACAAGTAGCTAGAAACAATTAGTGTACACATATCACCCAAGATAATGGAGTATTCTGATCTTCCCACATAGTATATATTTTCTAATTGGCTTGCTCAGCTTTATGACATACTTCTGGAACAGGTGAGACTTGAATCCAAGTTTCCTGGCTCAGTATGGACACTACTACTGCACCACCACAACAGCCCACTGTTTGGAGTTTTCCAATCAACCAGTCCAGAAATGTTATCAACACACCTCTGATCCTTCCCTACCACTTCATCACAATGATCTCAATGTTTTTATGCATAATCTATCACAAGTGGTTTTCCAGGCAAAACTACAGTATCCCAAATTTCAAATGAGCCAGTACACCAAGTGAAGTCATCTAAAGGTTGTTCAAATTTGCATTGTCAGAAAGTAATCGTTTTGTTATTCTTAAATAATGCATACCTATTAAAACAGTATGTGTTGAGAGTTACAAAGCTATTATCCCAGAGATTTGTATATTTCACACAAGACAACCATAGTTATTGAGGTTTAGTTTCAAAAGGTATTATTTTACAATACACAGGACACTGCCGCCACTGGAAAAATTAGCCCATGGTACACTGTCATCCCCTTATAACTAAACACTGCATTTGTGAACATTATTTTTAGTACTGAAAAATAAATTGAATTTTTCTACTTTAATCTCCGCAATAGAGATATAGTTTGTAAACAAAAGGATGTAGCGTGGAAGGAGACTATTCAGCCCATCATACCAACATTAGTTATTTTAAAGAGTATTAGCTAAATCATAGCCATGCAATTAGTCCTTTTGAAAGGTATTGGTGACCTGACTTCCATCACCCTTTTAAACACTACTTTAATTCATAATGCACTGCATTGAAAAAAACTTTTGCAAATGATCTTTTGTTTTGCTGGCTCAGGGCCAACCTGTCAGCACAGGTTTCTCTGTCCAATGCAACACGTTAGTTTTTAAACACCTCCATTAAATTTGCTCTCATGCTTCTTTGCTCCAAGAATAATACAGGCAACTCCTATCAGCATCGGATTCAAGGTGTAGGGATGCAGAAGTGAGGGAACAAGCACAAACCCCGCACTACTCACCACCAATTTTATTTTTATTTCCAGCTATTTGCAAGTTTTGAGAAGATTGTAGCTCAGATTGAGGCTTTGGATACAAGTTTGCTCATTGAGCTGGAAGGTTCAGTTTCAGATGTTTCGTCACCATATTAGATAACATTATCAACGAGCCTCCGGATGAAGCACTGGTGGTATGGCCCACTTTCTATTTGTGTGTTTGGGTTTCCTTGGATTGGTGACACCATTTCCTGTTCTTTTTCTCAGGGGGTTGTAAATGGGATCCAAGTCAAGGTGTTTGTTGATGAGAGTTCAGGTTGGAATGCCATGCTTCTAGGTATTCTTGTGCATGTCTGTTTGGTTTCTCCTAGTCGAATTGGTGTCCTTCCTTATCTGTACATAAAGATACTAGTAAGAGTGGGTCGTGCCTTTTTGTGGCTAGTTTTCTGCCTGTTTGTCCAGCGTAGTGTTTGTTACAGTTTCTGCAAGGTATTTTGTAAATGATATTGATGTGGATCCCATTTCTCCCCCAAGAAAAAGAACAGTAAATGACACTAGTGCTTCATCCAGAGGCTCATGGATGATATTACCTACTATGGTGACAAAATGTCTGAAGCCGAACCTTCCAGCTCAGTGAGCAAACTTACATCGAGATTTCTAGCTATCTTATTTGTTTTAGACAGCAACACAGTATAAAACAACAATAAGTTCTAACTTTAACAGATGCTTAAAAGCTTAAGATTAGTGATTCCGCCAACGTGTTGTATCAATGGTCAGGATCTACCTGTTCACATGTCCAATGGCAGTGTTGATAGTTACTCGCGGACTCCCTTCTTCCGGCCTCAATACATACGGGGGAAGCACATCATCATCATCGGTGACAGGTTCTACCTCCAAATCAGCAGAATCCACAGACTTTGAGCACTTGTTTCGCAGAATCTTAGTAAGATACCAATGTAAATATATGAACCTTCCAGAAAATATAGCTACAAAACAATGTTTTACAATTACAGTATCTTCAGTCATAATCAACTCCAGGTTAATTCTGCACCCTCTCCTGCAATTATTGAGCAGAGATTGTTGCTTAGGTCTTTAGACATTCTTCAATAGAAACCTTAATAGTATCAGCAGGCTATTTGAGCTACATACATATTGAGAGCGCAATTCAGTCTTCACCCAACATTTATGTGTATAAACCTGTCAGAGGTCAGTGGGTGGTGAACAGAAACATGAATCATGCTATTTTAAATATCGACAGCTTAAAACACCAGATTGATTTGTACCAACCCAACAACCAGCTTAGCTGAGATCACCTAATGGAGGACAATGCTACATTAATAAGTGTGAACTGATGCACTTAGAGAAGCCAAACAAGGCAACAGAATATATGAACAACGGTGGAATTTTGTAAGCACTGAAACTAGAGGAACCTTGGTGCATGTCCACTGTTTCCTTAAGGTTGTGGGACAGGTAGATAAAGTGGTTAAGTTGGTAGATGGGACACTTGCCTTTATCAGCAGAGGTATACAGTATTTAAAAGCATGGAGGTAGTGCTGGAACTGTATAAAACAGGTTAGGTCACAGTTTTGCACGGTTCTAGAATCCACATTACAGGAAGGGTGCGATAACACTGCAGAGGATGCATGGGAGATTTGCCATATTGTTGCATGACTGGAGAGCTTCAGTTACAGTTTGCAACAAAAACTTCCAGCTCGGCGAACAGAACCACGACAGCTTCAGTTACGAAAAGAGATTGGACAGACTGAGGTTGTTTCTCTTGGAGCAGAGCAGATGGATGTGGAACATGATTGAGATGTATACCATTATGAACTACACAGACGAGGTTGATGGAAAGAAACCCTTTCCCTTGATGGAGGGATCAGTGACAGGGGAATGGATTTAAGGTTAAGGGGCAGAAGGTTTAGAAGGGATGTAGGGAAACCTTCAACATTTTAGTAGTATTTAGATGCACACTTTTGAGGTCAAGGCATACAAAACTATGGTTAAGTGCCAGAAAGTGGGATTGGTGTAGACAGTAATGGCCTAAAGAGCCTTTACTCTACCCTGTAGATCTCTATGACTATGATTCAGGCTGATTTTTAATATGAGCAACTCAGGTATTTATTTCAAATTGAGAGGATAGTGAAATATTAACTAAAACTAACTTGTGACATAGACTGATTAACACATGTACCTTTGAAGGTGTATTAGAATCAAAAACATACCCCAAGAAGAAGTATTAAAAGATTCATTCCTCTGGAACTGAAACAAATGTCATATTTTGTTACAATCACCTTATACTGTAGTTCTTTCATCTAGAGGACCTCTCTTTAATTCTACTAGTAAAAGCTAGATCAAAGTTCTATTTTGAGTGGTTGTGAAGATTCTCAGTGAGCTTGATTTGGTGGTTGGTGCATATTTGATCTTTAAGTTCCTAAGTCTTCCTGGGATGGGCGATGGTGACAACCATATGGCAATTCAACCAACGCACCATTTGCAATTGCTACATAATGGCCCCTGTTGGAAAAACGTACACAGGAGGATATTGACTAACTATGGTGATAAATAAAAGAACAATTACTATGGGTATCAGTAGCATTCTGGTCTTGAAATTCAGAAACCTTGAGTTTAAATTCTATCATGCAGGTAGAATTTGAGTAATCAGTACTAGCATCAGAAAATATTACCACGTAAGCTGCTGAAGTGCCAGATGAACTCAGCAGGTTTAGCAGCACTTGCTGACAAAAACAGAGTTAGTTATAGTTTGGAACCCAATGATTCCTCTGGATATAGGCAAAACATATTTGAAGCTCAGGACAAAACACATCACTGTTTTATCCTTGTAAAATGATTTGTATATAGTAAAATGCTATATATTTCAACCTGGGCTATTCAGGTGTGTCTCTCCAATTGTACTATTTTCAAATTTGCTGATGACACCAAATTGGGTGGGAATGCAAGCGGTGTGCAGGGTGCAAAGAGATATGGACTTGGACAACTACATGAATGGACTAGAACATGCTGAGGGGGAATAATAAAATTAAGTTATTCACTTTCTTTGGATAAAAAAAGTGAATGTTTCTTAAATGAAGGAAGGTTGGGAAGTGTGGATGTCTGAAAGGAAATTGGTGCCCTTGTCCATGCAGGTGCTACAAACAAATAGAAAGGCAAATGTCATGTATTGAAACAACTGGAGTACAGAAGATGTCTTTGAGCAGTTGTAGAGGGCCTTGTGATGGCCCTTAGTTTTAAACATTGCATTCTCAAGTGAAGAATGGGGCTGAGTGGGGGGGGGGGGGGGGGGGGGGGGGGGAAGACCTCATCTGGAGTAATATACAGCGTGTTAGTCTCCCTGTCTAGGGAAGGATATACAATGGACGTTCAACAGATTAATCCCTTGGATGGCAAATTGTTTAACAAGGAGTGACTGAGCAACTTGAATCTGTATTTACTACAGTTTTGAAGAATGAGATGTAATGCCAATGAAGCTTAAAAATTTTTCACAGCATGACAGAGTGGATATAGATTGGATGTTCCCCCTGGTTATCTAGGACCAGGGCGATTAATTCAGGATAGGGACAGGCCACTTAAGATGGAAATAAATTCAAATTTCTTCAGAGGGTGGTGAATCTTTAAAATTCTTGACTGCAGAAGGCTGTGGACTCAAAAATCAAGCAGGTTCAAATCAAAAAGGTTTTACAGTTTCTAGAAACAAATCTGATTCAAGGATATGGAGATAGTGTCATTTTTCAACACTGTGGAAATGATCAGCCATGATCTAGAATGGCAAGGCAGAATTGATGCCCTGAGCATCCTAGTCCAGTTTATATCACTTTATTTCAAGTGAATCCATAAATTTTGTTTATCTAACAAAAGCCAGTAGACACCTTTTCAATTGCCTTATAGGTTTTGAGGTCTTCTTTGAAATCTTCAATTTTGTCAGAATCTGAAAGCATGATGTAGTTTGAGATGGGTGCTCGTGCTCTTCCTTTCGATTGTACGTAAGAACGATATTCTGTTGGCAAATCAAATCGAACCACCAGATTGCATTTTGGAATATCAACTCCTTCTTCAACAACACTGGTTGCAATGAGCAAGTTGGTCTCATGCGCACGGAATTTTCTGAGCACCTACAACAAATTTTAGGGAAGAAAACAACATTAACGTTAATGCAGTCCCAGAAGCTCAATGACTAGGTAACACATTGTGGTAGAAGATAATTTTGCACTTATGATTCACCATCTACTTTAATTTTTCTCTACTTCAAAATACAGGCTTCAAAATAAACCAGCCTAAAAAGCGAGAAAGAGAAAATGACAATGTGAATCATCAAGTTGTTTTTCATACTGTAGATGTTGGTATATAATTGACATTTGAAGCTCGAAAAATCCCATCAATAAATGATGGTTCATCTATATGGTAAGTATAACATTAAAATGCTGGCATGGTTGTTGACATCTTGAAATTTTATCACTTTCAGCAAACATTCATGTCTTTTGCACTGGCAACAGTATTGTATTACCTGCCTGATCCCTTATGCCCAACTGTCGAAAATCAGGAAATTAAACAAGCATTTGTGGGAGAGTATGGGGTGTTGGAAAAGCACAGCTGGTCAGGCAGCATCTGAGGAGCAGGAGAGTCAAAGGTCAGGAATGACGAAGAGCTTATGCTCGAAGCGTCGACTCATCTGCTCCTCGGATGTTGCCTGACCGGCTGGGCTTTTCCAGTGCCACACTTTTAGATCTCCAGCATCTGCAGTCCTCACTCTTTCCTTTGTGGGGAGAGAATCTAGTTGAGTAATCTGAGTAGAGCATGATGCTACTGAAAAGTGGCAAGTGGCGTCTACTTGAATGCCATTGGAAAATGTGAGCTTTTTATATTGGTTACAAATTAGAAATTGATGATAAATGCTAGCCTAGCCAATCACCATAAGTCTGTGTCTTCTGCTAAATAACTATCGCAATGGTTTTCCTTTCCTTTCTCTATTCAAAATTATGAAAGGTTTTAAGTCTCCATAACTTTTTTTAGCTTCTCTGCTTCCAAAAATAAGGAGTGCTTTCCTAGCTCCTTTATACATGAAATCATTCCTGGGACCTATCGAATCAAATTGCTCTGCAACCATGATTGAATGGCGGAGTGGACTCGATGGGCCGAATGACCTTACTTCCACTCCTATGTCTTATGGTCTTATGGTAACCACTCCAAGATTTTTATATTTTTCCTGAACAGTGGTGTTCAGATTTGAACACAACACTCCAGTATAAGTGTAAATTTCAACTTGAGGCAGGATACAATGAAGATGTCCACTTATTTTAAAAGTAAACTTCCATAACCCTGATTTAAAACGAAGCGACAAGCCATGCTGTACTACCGGGCCATTCTAGAGGAGTCATGCTAATCCCACCTCACCTTGCCACTAACATACCTATAAACATCAGTACTTTAATACTATGATCAAAATACAGAGATAGATAATATCTACAAACTTAAAATACTTCCATCAGCCACAATGAGCTTAAAAGGAAAAAAAGACAACTCCTTGTATTGCCACATGCTTTCACAACTCAAGCAGCAAGTAACCCAGAAAGTTAATAAAGTCTTCATGTCTCAGGCAAAGGGTAAAGCACTAGACTCCAAAATCCAAAAGTTTTTTCCGAAAGTTTTTAAATCAGATTAACAAGGTTGTTTGGTATGGAAACAGTTAACCCAACTCCACACCCACTCAATGCATGTCACTCAGATGCAATGTGGGGGCTGGGGGGGGGGGGGGGGGGGGGGGGGGGGGGGGGGGGAAAAGAGCGCAGCCAGGCCTCAATTCTGTCTCAGGGCCGGTAGTACTCACTGAGAGTCTGCTGTTTGCTAAGGTTTTTAAAATTTCACAGTTGAACCGACACTTATTCGGAAATTTTTGAATTCTGCAAACCAGCTGGTCCTGAGCGTTTCGGATAAAGGATTGTGTATATGTTTCAGTTATTTATCTTCTGGGATTACCCATAGAGCTTCCAAGGAAACTACTACTCAACATTCTTACATAATTTGTTCAGAAATAAGAGTAAAGATTTTAAATGTACAGCTTTAACTAAGAGAATGACCAAGTGGGAAGCCAATACAGCCTTCAATATTAGATTGTTTCTTTGCGGAAAAGAGATGAGATGCCTTTACCTCCTCTTGTTTCCTGAACTCCACTTCCATCTGTTTATTACGAGGCTGGTTCTTTCCAATGCCATGACCAGTTATGAAATTACTGCTGACATAAGACAACTCTGGATCCTGCTTGCCTGCTTCTTTTATTAACCTGAGGTAAGATAATCAGGTTAACTCCATGAAACACGCAGGGCCAAAAACAGGACAACAATGGAAAACAAGGGGGGAAAAATAGCCAGGGCAAAGCCAAACCTTTAGCAGAGAATGATTTTAATGTCAAGTCAGTAATCGTCACCTGCCTACCTCATCTACCTGTGAAAATAGCTCCCCATTCATAATTTTCAGTAAAATGGCCAGAAATATTTTCTACTCCCAAGATATGGTCTGGGGTGAAACAGGTTATTTTCAATTTCCAAGTGATGTTAAAGCCAGGGAGCTGGCAAAATTCTAAATCTCTATCCTCTTGCAGTTAACATTCTTGTTAACTGCACACACGGTGATAAACGTATTAAGGATGAAATTGCAAGTAGCCTAGGATTCTTAGAGCTGTTCAAGATGTTCAGCATTGCAACAATTAATAAATCCAATAGAAAGCATATTGAACAAATCAGACAGAGTTGTGATCAAGCTGTCTTATAGTTTGATCGGAGCAAACTTTGTATAAGAGTTCTAACTCTGGTCTTGATACACAAGTGAAAGTTTGGAGAAGCTTGCTGTTTAACCTAGACAGGTCATATCGAAGTGGTGATTTTGGAAAGACCTACAAAACTCTACAGAAATCAAACAAGTTGTTCAAATAATAACTTTACATTTAATTGCAAGGGTAGGACAAAGGGACATCGGTTCAAGAAAGTAACCGATATATTTAGATTGTTGCCAGGAAATACAACAAGAAAATGATCAATGTAAAGAACAAACTTCTAATTAGAATAGCAGAGGTTAAAATGCTAAATCTATTAACTGTTTGAATTACAATGCAGTCTTGAGGAAAGCTTTCTGGACAGACAAATTTACTTGGGCTGAATTTTCTTTTGTGTATTTTGTGAAATCTGGATATAAAATCTTCTGCAATTTAAAAAAAAAATGTATAGGACATGGGCATCTCTGATAAGATTGTATTTGTTACCCATCCCTTGAACTGAGTGGCTTGCTAAACCATATCAAATGGTAGTTAAAAGTCAACTACATTATTGTGGCCTGGAGCCAAAGGTTGAACCAAAAAAGTAAGGAAGTTTCATTCTCAAAGGGGAGTAGTGAAAAAGATGGGTTTTTACAACAATCACTGATAGCTGACCTAGCCACCATCAGTTAGTCCAGCTTTATATTCAATCTTCTTTTAATTTAAATTTCACCAGCTGACACTGTGGTATTTGACGCAGAGTCTTCACAGCGACATTCGCAAACTTTCTTCATAAAGAGACCCACTCTTAGCTTATTCTTCAAATTCAGCATCGAATTATCAGTTCTCTTTTTTTAAATAGCACAAAATTGCATGCAAAATTTTCAGCAATGTCTTAGCCACGCACTATTATCCCTTACCTGTTTAAGACAACTGCTGTATAACGCCTCTCAACAAAAATAATCCCACATAATATATTGGTGAAAGGGGATGGGAAGTTAGTGTCAGTCTTCTCCTTTTCTTCTATTTCTTCATCCTCATCCTCATCTTCAGAATCACTCCATGATACGTAATTGTCCTGGTTTCGGTTGTTGTACCATTCAACACTTTCAAACTGCTGTCGCTCAAAAGGTTTGTACTCATGCAGGATTTCCAGCAATTTACTGACTTTTGGGGTCACGTATTTCAGATCGAGTGCAGCGGGTGAGAAGTGCTCTTCACAGAGTGCATGAATTTTCCTAAGAAGAGTGTCTGTAAACAAAAGGAACTTCCTGTTCAACTCCTCCTGCTCATGTTTTATATATTTCTGCAGCTCTCTTACCATCATCCCAGCTACTTTATCTGCACACCAAGGCCCCAGAACGGTTAATACTGCACGGCAGTCTACCAGTACCTACAGTAATCAAACATACAGATAAGGATTTATTGTGGAAGCTGATTTTTTTTACAAATAGAAAACATCATTGAAGAAATAAAAACACTATGCAGAAATATGATTGCTTAAAACATTGAAAATTGAATTTTGAAGTAAGTAGTGAAGGGGAATCACCAAAGACCTGGATGGCTCACCATCTCAAAACTAAATGTTTCTGCTTTTGAAAAATTCTACCAAGGTATCATCATCAACTCCATAATTCAAAGCATATGGAGATAGAAGGTTAACATCTAACTCAATACTATTTTAGGACAGTGAAATAGGCCAAGTGCTGGTAAATGGGACTAGATTAGTTTAGGATATCTGTTGGCAAGAAGTTGGACCAGAGGGTGTGTTTCCATGCTGTATATCTCTACGATTTGGAATTTGAGTTTTTCCGTCAGGAATCCCTTTCATCAACATTATATAAATTGATGCATCTTGAATCACAGGCAAAATATATAGGTGAAAGTGAGGTCTGCAGATGCTGGAGATTACGGTCAAGAGTGTGGGGATGGAAAAGCACAGCAAGTCAGGCAGCATCCGAGGAGGAGAATCTACGTTTCGGGTAAAAACGCTTAATCAGGAATGAAGGCAAAATTTATGATGTATGATATGGTAGATCTTCGTTTTCAAACATCTTTGCAAACAACCAAGACCTCAGTAACCTTAAAAATTTCAAACAGATATTTCACTGGAATCTGGGAGTAATACCGTCAGTATCAGTGTCCAAAAGAATAAATTAAGTTGAATCTTTATAAACAAAAACCCGAGTTGTATTACAAAGGTGTAAGTTAAACAGTTCAACATTTACCTGCTTAGGGACTGACGTTGGACCTCTATCATCCCAATGTGCAGATATGTTATTGAAATCATTAATAAAATTAAGTGCTTCATCCAACTCCTTTAAAAGCTTTTCATATAGTCCACTTTTATCCTCATATGGTCCACAGTCAAGCACAACTTCATGAGGCTGAGAAGAATACCTAACGATGAAAGATGACAACAATAAATGAAGCATATCAATCAGCAATACTTATTCTGCTCCTTTCCTCCATCTTCATAATAAAACTTTGTTAATTTTTAATAAGCAAATTAACAACTCCATTTCATTGCAGGTATAATAAAATGGATACGACATTGACAGAACAAAATTCAAATCCCTCAAAATGTAAATTCTAAATCTGATCCAACAACCATGCTAATTTGATGGCTGGTACCAACATGTGTGACCATGGTCCTGCCAGATTATAGAAACCAAATCGTTTACGAATGCCTTTCAGGGAACACACAAACACTAGTGGTAAAAACAGAAGTTAGCTATTCAGCCCTTTAAGCTGCCCTATCATGCTGTCAGATCACATGCCAGCTCATCATAGGCTTCAACTCCTTTAAGTTTCAAAATCTATTTACTACACCTTTACGTGCTTTCAATGATGTAGCGCCCACAACTCTTTGGGGGTAGTGAATTCCAGACACTGTCCTCCGAGAGAAGAAACTGTTCCACTCCCTAGTTTGTCCACTGGTTTGAAATGTGTATACTAGAAAAACCATTTCAACAACAAACCTAAAGACCCCTCAAAATCTTCAATATTTCAACAAGCACATTCCCATTTTTAAAACCTCTAATGAATAAAAGGTTAAATCTGTTTAGCTGCTCTACTCTGAAAACCAATACCAACATTTGGTAACATTATCTGCCATTTCCAACCCCATTATTAATTCCCTGTCGCATTCCTCAAGGACACCACACTTGTTTTAGCTACTATATCTTTTGATTAAGCTCTAGTTCGAGTTTTATATTTATATTTTTGTCTATTTACTTTGATAATCATTTTCCCCCTTTTGGTAAACAGTCTAAGAGATCTGTTGCTAGTTCATAACACAAAATCCGTACTCCTCTGGCCTACTATTACAGTTTTTATTGCTTTGTATGCCTTAGAGGATTGGACTGGATTCTTTCATTGACTGTCTCTGTTAACCATAGTGGTTCAGCCTTTTCATCAAGTCTTTCTTTCTGACCAGAATAATTTAAGTAACATGAAATATCTGCTTAAATGTGTGCCACTGATCATCTATTGACCATCCCCTTATTTTCCCAGTCAGTTGTGGACAACCTTCAACTACATAATTCCCTCTTATTTAAGTCAAGGGCACTGGTTTGCTCTCTCTCAAACGAAATTTAAAATTCTATCACGTTGTGAACACTATATCCTACAGGATGTCCAAGTAACAGATCTGATTAACTCTTATTACATACTATACTGGATCTAAAATAACTTCTGCCAGGTAGGTTGCGCAAGTAGTACTGCTCTAAGAAACAATCTCTGATGCACTGTACAAATTCATCATGTTACCATCACCCCATTTGATTTCATAGGATCATGGAATCCCTACAGTGTGGGAACAAGCCCTTCAGCCCAACAATTCCACACCCATCCTTCTAACAGTAACCCACCCAGAGACATATCCCTACCCTATTAGCCTATATTTACCCATGACTAATGCACCTAACCTACACATTCCTGAACACTACGGGAAATTTGGCATGGCCAATTCACCTAAACTGCACATCTTTGGATTGTAGGGTGAAACCGCTGCACCTGTAGGAAACCCATGCAGATACAAGGAGAATGTGCAAACTCCACACAGACATTTGCCAGAGGTTGGAATCAGGCCTCTGGCACTGAGAGGCAGCAGTGCTCATCACTGAGCCACCATGCCATCCAGTCCAGTCAATAGGACTCATGGCAATTGCACTGCCTTGTTTACACAATCATTTCCTAATTTATACTTTGTTCTACAGTGAGTCACCTCTTTGGGGGCTCAAACTATTGCTCCCATGAGCTCTTTCCTTTGGTATTCCTTCTTTCTGCCCAAACTGATTCCATATCAAGATCTAAAATCACTACTAATACACCTACTCTCTGCCACACAGGTACTGTCCTTTATCAACAAAGCTATTTCATCATCTTTTACTTTTCGTCTATTGGCCAGAATGTCGAACCCCTTTAAATATCGACTCCCTCCCTTTTGTCACCTGGCAGCCATGTCTCTGTAACAACTATGAAATTATGGTCATCTATTTCTATTTATGCCATTAACTCATCGATTTTGATACAAGTGCATTCAACTAAAGAGCTTTCAACTTTCACCATGATCTATTTACTCTAATTCCAATTTTTGCTGCACTCTTCTGGTATCTTCTGCTCCTCCCTGTCACTTTGATTATCGTTTGCCTCTACATTCCTCTGTACATTGGCTATCATTTCTTTCTTTTTTTATTTTTAGAACTTCCCTAGAATTGAACCTCCCTCCGCCATTTAGTTTAAAATGGTGTCTACATCCCTAGTTCTACTACTTGCTTTATAATTTTCCGAGTTGTTTGTAACCCCTCAGGAGAACCTCTTTCTTAGTCTACCCAGGTTGTTGGTACCTATGTGGACTGCAACAACTGGATCATTCCCTTTCAACTCTAAGCCCAAAAGTGATATCCTGAACATTAGCACCTGGTAGGCAACAGAACCTTGGGGACTCTTCGTCTTTACTGCAGAGAACAGTATCTATTACCCTAAATATGCTACCGCTAATTGCTATCATATTGCTCTTTTTCCCATCTACTTCAATGATGCTCTGAACTACTGTGCTTTGGTCAGTTTGCACATTGTTCCTGCAGTTGATGCCCTCACCCTCAGTGGCAGCAAGAATCTCTTTCGGGGTTCGTACCTACTGGTCGAAGGCCCTGGTTGATGTTCCTTCAAAGCTACATCCTGGGTAGCTAGATCTGCCTTACTCACAGTCACATGCCTCCTATCCTCAACCACAGATGAAATTTGATGTAATTTCAAGTAACTGAAGGGTTTGTTTCCATACTGTATAACTATGACTAACTCTCTCCCTTCCTGATGTTTTGCAGTGTCTACACCGCTGACCCTAAGTTGCTTGAATACTTGCTGTGTGGATATATTCACTGTGGATTGCAACAGCATCCTCCAGTTCCCAAATACCACAGCTGTAACAAATTGCCTTCCCAACACCTCTATTCTGTCCTATTTGTTAAATAAGTTTGGAGGCTTTTTAGCTTAAAAGTCAATTTCTAAACTGCATTCTTCAGCAATAATAATACCTCTAATTTAAAACACTTAGCCAATTAAAAAGGACATGGAAGAAATACCTACCTATCACTGCCCTGATTTTATTTATTGTCTCATTTTGGATCTGAAAGGTAGGAACAGGGCTAAGGGGCTTTCTGCACCAGTTTCCATCTCCCATCAGTTTGCTCTAGCAATCTGTGCCTCAAGGTGATGCTGACCTGTTGCACACTCCCCTCAAAATGTGTTTTACAGTGACACTGACTTCCCATTTGTACCATCTGGCCTGCATGTAAAGTTTGTGTCACATTATGTTTCATTCACTGTCCTCTGAAGTGAACTGCCACACCAGTCTGCAAAAATGGCAACTAGGGAAGTTGGTCCATGACTGGTTAACTACAGACATGAAACAAATTCAATCAATTTGCACTGTTTGTGCCCTACACAGCAGTCAAAGCCCACATTACTCTATGCCAGAAATACTTTTTTTTAAGAATCTGATTCTGGAGAACTAATGTGAATTTTCTACTTTCCATATCCATCATCCTTTTGGGTTTTCACAGCAATATTGCTCCGCCATGGCTAGTTTGCATAATCATACCAGCAAAAGGGTTGTGACCACCTGATAATATTTGCAGCAGGTAGACACAATCAAGTTCAAGTTCAAGATCAAAACATAAATCAGCCTTAAAGGGAAAGATGAAAGCACTAATCTTCACAATACTAACCTTTAAAAACAATGTACCTTCTCGATATTAGCATACAATGAAGAATAAGAAACTAGACTGTGTCTACAACTCACTTGTCCAACACTACCAGGTCAGTGGCAGTCTCTGCACTGCTCCGGAGAATCTTTTCCAGCTTCAAAATTTTCTCCTCTAGCTCAGAAGGGTCACATTTACCATTTAAAATGGAGGCAGTCAGTCCCAAGATCCGAGGGCATGAAGGATTCTCCTCACACATCTGATTTAACAAAAAAGAAACAACATTAAAATGAGTCATGGAAAGAATTCAAAGTTAGAGATTTCCCTTTCCAAACTGTTGGATTTGTGATTTATTTTTAATAATTCAAACTTAAATCACAAAAGAATCGCCAGATGTGAAGTTAAAAGCTGTGGAGTTGCTTCAGTGGAAAAAAAAGGAAAGCATGAAAAAAAGATAAAAGACAAAGAAAGAAAAGACAGATAAAAACACAAAGGAAAAGATGACCCAAAATGTTAACGGATTTCCCTCTACAGATGTTGCCAGACCTGCTGAGCATTTTTTGTTTGTGTTTCTGGTTTCCAGCATCTGCAGTTCTGTGGTTTTTATTTTGTTGATGATTCCTAAAGTACTTGACAAAGTATAATCTGAGAGGATGTTCCCCCTCAGAGTGTCTGGGACCACACAGCATAGTCTCAGAATAAAAGAGGGCCAATTTAAGACTGAGTTGAGGACAAATTTCTTCTCAGAGGATTCAGTTGTAGGCACAATCCATATGGATACTTAAGGCTGAGACAGATTTTTGATCAGCAGGGGAAACAAAGGTTACAGGGAAAGGTTAGGAAAGTGGACATGAGGAACATTGAATAGGACATGGCTGATTCTATGCTGAAGCAAGCTCTTGAGGCCGAATGGCCTACTCCTTTTCCAGTTTCTCATGGTCTTATGGAGGGGTCTGGCAGCTGAGTAGATAAATCCCAGGTTGTTCAGA
Source organism: Hemiscyllium ocellatum (assembly GCF_020745735.1). Taxonomy (NCBI): domain Eukaryota; kingdom Metazoa; phylum Chordata; class Chondrichthyes; order Orectolobiformes; family Hemiscylliidae; genus Hemiscyllium; species Hemiscyllium ocellatum. Next base: position 112,681,719 of record NC_083408.1, read on the forward strand.
GGGGTAAGGGGGGAATAACTGGGTGCTGGTACAAATTTTCAACTTTTTTGACCACAGGAAAGATACTAGCAGACTAGAGGACAGCCAGTGTGGTACTGTTATGTGAAGGGAGCAAGGAATAAACGAGAACAGTCTAACTTTGGTGCAGGAGCACTATTGAAAGCAATTTGGAGGCAATCAACTTGCACTCGGAAAGGCAGACATTAATCAAGAACAGTCAGCATGACTTTGTTCAGGAGAGATCTCATCTGACCAACTGGATTGATTATTTTGAAGAGGTGACCAGATGTGTAGAGGAGGTCAATGCATTTGACATAATCTACTTATCAAAAGCTGGGATACACTTGGTGTCAGAGGTCTGGATGGGGCAAAATTTGTAAGCAGCATCCAGGAAAGTTTTCTAGAGCAATACATCAACAGATGCTGAGGGAAGGGGCCATATTGGATCTGGTGTTGGGGAATGATCCAGGCCAGGTGGTAGAAGTTGCTTTGGGGGATTTCTTTGGGAATAGTTACCACAATTCTGTAAGTTTTAAAATACCTACAGACAAAGATGAAAGTGGTCCTAAGGGATGAGTACTAAACTGGGCCAAGGCCAATTATATCAAAATTAGACAGGAGCTGGGAAATGTGGATTGGACACAGCTATTTGAAGGAAAATCCACATTTGATATGTGTGAGGCTTTCAAAGATAGTGCAGGATAGGCATATCCCTTTGAAAATCAGGGTTAGAAAATTGAAGATGTGTGAATCGTGGATGCCATGAGAAATTGTATGACTAGCCAGGAGGAAAAGGGAGCGTACGTAAGATCCAGGCAGCTAAGAACAGAATGGGCCTGGAGGAATATTGGGAGAGTAGGACCAGGAATCAAGCGGGCTAAAACTGGTCATGAAATAACTACAGCAAGCAGAATTAAGGAGAACCCCAAGGCATTTTCTTCTTGTATAAGAAGCAAGAGAGCAACCAGAGAAAGGGTTGCGCCACTAAAGGATAAGGAAGGAAGGTTGTGTGTCGAACATGAGAAAGTGGGTGAGATTCTTGATGATTACTTTGCATCAGTGTTCATTGACGAATGGAAAGGTGATAAATGCTGAGCTTAGCAATTGAAGTTTGTTTAGTCTGGATCACATGGACATAAGGAAGGAGGATACGTTGGGTAGGCTAAAGGATATTAAAGGTGGACAAATCCCCAGGACCGGATGGGATCTATCCCAGGTTGCTGAGGGAGACGAGAGAGCAAATAGCTGGGGCCCTGACAGATATCTTTGCAGCATCCTTAAACGCAGGTTACATTATGGAGGACTGGAGGGTTGCTCATGTTGTCTTCCTGTACCAGAAAGGTTGTAGGGATATTCCAGGTAACTACAGATCAGTGTGCCTGACATCAGTGGTTGGAAAGATGCTGGAGAAGGTACTGAGGGATAAAATCTATTTATATTTGGAAAAGAATGGGCTGATCAGTGATAGGTAACAAGATTTTGTGCAAGGTAGATCATGCCATACGAACTTAATAGAGTTGTTTGAGGAAGTGACCAAGTTGATCGATTAACGAATGGCTGTACATGTCATATAAGGAGTTTGATAAGGTTCCCCATGGTAAACTAATGGAGAAAGTGAAGTCATGTGGTGTGCAGGGTCTTCTAGCTAGGTGGATAAAGAACTGGTTGAGCAACAGGAGACAGTAGTAGTTGAAGGGAGTTTCTTGAATGGAGAAAGGTGACCAGTGGCGTTCCGCAGGAGTCAGTGTTGGGGCCACTGATGTTGATAATATACATAAACGATCTGGAAAAGGGCATTGTTGGTCTGATCAGTAAGTTTGCAGATGAAACAAAGATTGGTCAAGTAGGAGAAAGCATAGGGGACTGCCAAAGAATACAGGAGGACATAGACTGGAGAGCTGGGCAGAGAAGTGGCAGATGGAGTTCAATCCAGGCAAAATGTGAGGTGTTGCATTTTGGGAAGTCTAATTCTGGAATGAACTATATTGTAAACGGAAGAACCTTGAGAAAAAGTGACGAGCAGAGAGATCTGGGAGTGCAGATCCATTGTATCCTGAAGGTGCCTGCTCAGGTGGATAGAGTGGTCAAGGTGACATATGGTATGCTTGCCTTCAATGGAGAGGGTATTGAGTAGAAGAGCTGGCAGGTCATGTTAAGATTGTACACACTGTTGGTTCGGCCGCATTTAGAATACTGTGTACAGTTCCGGTCGCCACATTACCAAAAGGACGTGGATGCTTTGGAGAAGGTGCAGAGAAGGTTTATGAAGATGTTGCCTGTTACAGAAGGCGCTAGCTATGAAAAGAAGTTGAGTAGGTTAGCATCGTTTTAAATTAGAAGAAAGGAGATTGAGGGGGATCTGATTGTGGTCTATAAAATTATGAAGGGTATAGATAGGGTAGACAGAGATAAGCCTTTTCCTAGGGCGAGGGATTCAATAACACGAGGACACACATTCAAGGTGAGAGGTGAAAAGTTTAAAAGGGGGATATACACAGCAAGTACTTTACACAGAGGGTTGTAGGGGCCTGGAACGCACTGCCAACAGAGGTAGTAGAGACAGGCACAGTAGATTCATTTAAGATGCGTCTGGACAGATGCATGAGTAGGTGGGGAGCAGAGGGATACATCCTTAGGAATTGGACGATAGGTTTAGACAGTGGATTTGGATCGGCACAGGCTTGGAGGGCTGAAGGGCCTGTGCTGTAAATTTTCTTTGTTCAAAAAGTACCTTGGTGCACATGTCCACCAGTCCCTTAAGATAATATGGCAGGTAGATAAAGTGGTTAAGGCGGCATGTGAGAGACTTGTTTTCTTGCCAAGGGGCAGAGTTTAAGATCAGAGATATTAGATAGTCCAGTTAAGGCAGTTCTGGAATCCACATTATAATGGGAGAATATGATTGCACTACAGCAGGTGCAGAGGAGATTTACCAGAATGTCGCCTGACTGGAGTTTGTTATGTAGAAAGATTGAATGGATATCAGCTGTTTACTTGGAGCACAGCAGAGCAGACTGAGGGGGAACGTAATTGTGATGAATACCATTTGAGGGGTAGATAGGAAATGTTCCCCTTTGTGGAAGGTGGAGGGATCAATGACCAGAGGGCATACATCGAGCTAAAGGGCAGGAGGTTTAGAGGGAATGTGAGGAAAAACTCCTCCTTCCCCCCCACCCAAGAGGTACTCATTGCCTGTAAAAGGTGGCACAGGTAGAAACCCTCATCACATTTATTGAATTTTTAGATGTATATTTGTGCAACCAAGACATACAAGCTATGGACCAAGTGCTGGAAAATGGGATTAGAATAGTTAGGTGACTGCCTTTAAGTGGTACAGACTTGATGGGCTGAAGGGCTTTTTTTCTTTGCCGTAGAGCTCAATGACTATACAGCAAAAATACTCTTTCATTAACAATGGCTACCGCTGGGAGATATTAGAAATACGTATTCTGATGTACAATGTTACTTCATGCTTAAATGGATAATGTTAGCACCAGTTTTGGTTACCTATAATAAAACAATTCCATAATCAATGGTCTAACAAGGTTCTTTTAAGGTCTCTCCTTTAATCAACTCGTGGGAAGCGAGCATCGCTGGCAAAACTAGCATTTATTGCTTTTAACTCTCAAACAAATATTAGGTACACCTTGAGCCTTTCCAGGCATGAGCAGAAAGTATATATCAAAAAAAAAGGGCGAAAAGCAGGTTTGATTTGGAATGGTGCACCAAGCCATTTTGAGTCCAATGTGACCAAATCAACATTTTTAACTATTTAGCGATTATTGTTAAGTGTATCTGATCAAAGATGCCACTTCACAAATATTTAAACATTTCATGTTTCATCGGAGGAGACAAAGAAGTTGTTACAATTTTCGCAATAAAAATTCCAGCAAATACTTCCATAGCCTCTCCACCCACAGGGTTAGAGGCAATCAAGCTGACAAGTTCAATAAATAAATGAATTCAATTTTTTTAACAAAAAGCAGTAATGGCAAATGGAACCTTGTCATGAATGCTTTGGTCTGAAGACTTGTTCACATCAAGCCAAAGGGAGGGGAAGTGGAGAGCAAGAAAAAGAGAAACAGCTGCTGCACTTCTGTTATCAATGTTAATATTAGGCAATGCCAGCAGACTCACAGGGAGAGCCAGTTACATTCAAAGTGATACTTCTTCAGATTGGTACCATGTAGGAGAGGGAGCTGTACTCAATGGCATTCTGCCTGAATTTAGACAGATCTGCACATAAACATCACACTCCCATGAGAATATGTACACAGGATTCACACGGCTAAGCTGATTGCTCAGCTTGTACTCTAATACATAGCTAAAGGCAAACTATCCTCTTGAAGGTGCTCGGCAGGGTTTTGGCTCTACTGGAAGAATGCTAATAATTAGGATACTTACCTTGTGGGGTCTTTTGCAACTTTAGCACTTCAATTAAACAACGTTCATGTATTATAAGCACTTAAGGAAAGAGCTAACAAAACTAACAGATTAAAAGAGTAGAAGGGCTAGAGAACAAACGTGGACACTGACCTTTACATGTGACCGGTTAGATATAAAATCTGACTCCGTAAGCCAAATTGGAACTGCCATAACAGAGGCAAAACTAAACTGCAACAACTTTCTATCAACAGACTAGAAGATGGAAGATTAGCCTCTTGCCCTCAAACAGTAATTTTGCTTTACAATTTGTCATGCATCAAGACCCAAAATAGTTCTTGTTCAAAGTCCTGTCATTCAACCAACTTGCAAACTATAGATCCTATTAACAAAGGGGCAAATAAATGTTCCTTGTGCAACAGTCCTGCAGTTGTATAAAGTAACATCTTAAGTACCATCTGGCTTGGGTTAATGGCAAAGGACATAATATCAAGCTTTTTATAACGTAGGAAAAACACTTTCAATATTTTGCCATCTTTTTAGAAACGGTAGACACACTCGTGAGGCAAAAATAAAGTGAGTTATAAATGGTGAGGATTCCTGATACCATCCCACGGTGAATCTTTTCAAAAAAGGTCAAACCATTGCTGCTAGAGCCTTCAACATTCAACAGAGGATGTAGCAACCCTCAGGGATGACAGCAAAAAAGAACATTACATCATAACAGCTCAAAGAGTTGAGATTTCAAGCTAGTTAACTTTACTCAATTTCTTTACCTATTTTAGGCAGGAAGGTGACTAAAAGGTCAATCACAAGTGAATGGTAAAGCAGATTCAAAGTATCATATTTCTTAGGGTCATGTTTTCTATTTCATTGAAAGACAATATTTACAAGCTTATATCTTAGTTTAAGTACACAGATTACCTTATATTTCTAGTCAGAACACTAGACTCCAAGCTATCAAATTGTCATGGTTGACAGGTAGCATGAGAAAACAGCTGCATCTCACGAAGCAAACACAATTTGGGGGGCAGGGACAGGCAGGTGAGAGGGGAGGAATGTTCTCAAATTTGGATTATTTTGGAAAGGTAACAAAAACTGTAAAGTCAAGCAGCTTTATACAGGGGATGTGCACATGACTGACAAGAAATACAAGTTCCCAATTTCCACAGAAGTGAAAACAATGTTAATAATTATTTGCAATTAAACTTTCCAGGATGTCACACTGACAAGAGGCTGTAACTACAAGTTTACATAGACAGATTTTAGTTTGAATTTAGAAATTAAGAGTTTTCTTTGTAATGGAAATATAAAAACAATAAAGGACTTCAAAATAATAAATGAACTAAGTGCCCTTTGGCTGCATGCACTGGAGGTTTGCCCCAAATTTGTAACTTAATTTCACATGAGAACGACATTTGGACTTCACTCCCAGTGTGGAATGTTATGGCAAAATGATTTGTCTAAATGACAGCAAGAAATAATACCTTCATAATCTCCTGATAGGGATGTTCTCTGATTGCAAGGTGGCATTCATCAAACACTAGAAGGTTGATTTTGGAGAGGAAAAGGTAGCCCCTTTTCAAGATGTGCAAGAAGATGTGGCAAGTCATGACTAGCACCTATAAAAATCAAAAACAGGAGAGAAATAAAGAAGGACAATCAGTAAAGATTTTACATAAACATAACGTTTTTACGCAGTTAACACATGGGTATTTCTACAACTTTTTAAAAAAAAAATTGCATCTGTGCTTTAGTTTTGGTTGTGGACTATATGGGAAAGGGCTGTTTTATGAAAATGGACTGAGGAAGGAAGTGCAATATGTTTTAAAAACAAATTACTGAAACTAACTGTAAAATTATGTCTACACTGTTGCTTTCCAAGCTGTGTAAGACACAAGAGAAGTTGGCCTGGCTTTGGGGTTCTTGTACAACGTGAAAGTCAGCTGGCTATAGGTTGCTGATTAGTTTGTGGAGTTGTAATCACTTGTGGATGCCCGACAGTGCCAATCTGATTGGCTCATGAGTGGTTGCTTATCTTATTGGTGTGAACGACACTGGCAGGTCTTGGACCTCTGGAATGTGGGGTGGTGTCTCTTTCTCTGCAGTAAAAATGCCTGAAAAAAAAAAGCCAGTTTATTTTCTTCCACCAGTTACTGTAAGCCCTTGCTTTTATCCAATAATTCAAATTTTATCACTTGTAAACCAATTGCTCACTTTTCTAGAGAAGGCAAAGAGTAAACTGAAGGATTAGGGAAACCAGAGGGTCTCCTCCAAAAAACTCCTGAGGTGTTATGCCACTGAACATTTTCTCCAGTGTTTTTTAATAACACCAATTTTTGCTTTGTATTGGAGTATTTTTAGAAGGGGGGGGGGTCGAGTTTTTAAAACTAAGTTATTCAGCAACAGTTCTGGTTTACTTGTCCTTAGGATCTACTTACTTGTAATAAATTGTACTTCTTGTTAACTACATGATCCATGTTTTCGGTCAATCTGAATCTACCAGGGAGGTAAATTGGGAATTCAGCATAGTGCGATACAATCATTAACTGTTAAGATGCCTCCGGGATGAGCAGGACTTTATTTTCAGGCTTTAAACATTTTACATTACGGCATACAAAATGGAAAATGCAAAAGACAGGACTACGATCTTTAACTAGACTTTCAAACTAAGTTGAAATACCTGTTGTCCAACAAAGCTTTTGTTCCATTCTTTACTTGCCCATGACTCAATGTTTTCCAAACTGGAATACTCTCCGACCTTCAGGTCTGAATGGGTCTTGACAGCTGCTGCTAGCTGAGCCACAGAGGGTGCTAGAAGAGATTATGCTTAATTTAACCACTACATTCTCTCACCAATTTACATTCTGCACACAAATGATGCTATTTAAACAGAAATGTCCAGTTATACAACCATATCAATTACCTGAACTAACTGCTTCAGATAACAGTCCTAAAATGGTTTCTTATTTCAGTGAGTTTGCACTAAGGATTACATCATCCACGAAGTCCTGAAAAGGTGCTAGATTTAATCCCATCAATATCCAGGCTGGCACAACAATGGAAATGCTGCATATTGCTGCATTATCTGAAAATGCCTTCATTGCAGATTATTATACTACTGAGCAAGGACCATGCAAGGCTGCCCTGGTCATTTGGTGAACTGAGTTTAATCCACTATTAAATTAATAATAGCCAAGCATTTTCCAGCAGGAATTACCCGTTAGTAATCAGCCCTGAGAATCCTTGCCCAGAGGTTGGTATGTATTGAAGACGACACTGATTATTGATCTGATCAATTTGGAAGTAGAGGGAATAAGGCTACACCACAAAATTTTATTGTCAGGTGGTTATTATGACTACGTTACTGCAAATGCAGCTTGACCAGAACATCTAATCTTATGACCTTGCATAGACTCACTCTACCATTAGCATTCAATCAGGGAATCAACCCTTGTTCAATGAAGAATGCAGGAGGGACATGCAAGGAGCAGCATCAGACAACTAAAAATTAGGTGTCAACCTGAAAACATACTATGAAGTCCTACTTTCATGCCAAGCAGGAGGAGGATATAATGCACAGAACTAAATGATTCCACAACCAACAAATCAGATCTTAGGATGTGTCAGTACGGTAGAGCTGTCATGAATGGTTGTGGACAGTGAAATAACTAACAGGTAGAGGAGATGACACAAATATCCCAACCTCAAATGATAGCACAGCTGAGCACACTAGTTAAAAAGGTAAAGTGGAAGCATCTGCAACCTGCTTTAGCCTAAAGTGCTAAGTGGATTATCCACTTGAGCTTCTTTCAGAAATCCACTGCATCACAGATGCCAGTCTTCAGACAATTTGATTAACTCTATATAATAAAAAGAGTCAAAGGCAGCATATACACATATTTTGAACCATGTCAACATTCTGGTAATAAACAAACGTGCTCCAGAACCATTCTTACGCCAGCCAGGTTGTTCCAATTCACAGCTACAACAATGGCATTACCTAACAACGTGATAAAGTTGCTCAGATATATTTGGTACACAAGATGCAGGACAATGTCAAACCAGACAATTACTGGCCAGTGTATTCTTGATCAAATTGACCATGCTAGCATGTGACCTTGAAAAAGAACAACCCGCTCACAGTAATTCAATATAGGTTAGGCCAGGGCCACAGTTTCTGGCCTCATTAGAGCATGAAACAGCTGACCTCCAGGATGTATGGCGAGAGGGACTGTCCTTGACAAAGGTAGTTTTTAACAAATTACGGCATTAAGCAACCCTCGCAAAACTGAAGTCAAAAGGAAATCAATGGAAAACACTCTGGTAATTGGAGTCGTACTTAACATGAAGAAAGTTAGTTGCGAGTGTTGAAGGTCAATTAACTCCACCCAGGACATCAGTGCAGGAGTTCCTCAGGGTAGTGTCCCAGGAACAACCATCTTCATGGTCATCCTCAATGACCTTCTCACCATCACAAGATCAGAAATGGGCATGCTCCACGATGGTTGTACAATGTTCAATATTATTCAGACTTCCACAGATACTGAAGCCAAAAAATACCCCAATACCAACACCAGGACCTGATCAGGTGTACTCTAGAACTCTGTGGAAAGCTAGGGAAACGATTGCTGGGCCTCTTGCTGAGATATTTGTATCATTCATAATCACAGGTGAGGTGCCAGAAGTCTGAAGGTTGGCAAACATGGTATCACTGTTCAAGAAGGGTGGTAAGGACAAGCCAGTGAGCCTGACCTCGGTGGTGGGCAAGTTGTTGGAAAGAATCCTGAAGGACAGGATGTACATGTATTTGGAAAGGCAAGGACTGATTAGGGATAGTCAACATGGCTTTGTGCATGGAAAATCATGCCTCATAAACTTGATTGAGTTTTTTGAAGTAACAAAGCGGATTGATGAGGGCAGAGTGGTAGATCTATATGGACTTCAGTAAGGCATTTGACAAGGTTCCCCATGGGAAACTGGTGAGCAAAGTTAGATCTCACGAAATACAGGGAGAACTAGCCATTTGGATACAGAACTGGCTCAAAGATAGAAGATGGTGGTGGAGGATGGTTGTTTTTCAGACTGGAGGCCTGTGACCAGTGGAATGCCATAAGGATCGGTGCTGGGTCCACTACCTTTCATCATTTACATAAATAATTTGGATGTGAGTATATGAGGTACGGTTAGTAAGTTTGCAGATGACACCAAATTGTAGGTGCAGTGGACAGCGAAGAAGGTTACCCCCGATTATAACAGGATCTTGATCAGATGGGCCAATGGGCTGAGAAGTGGCAGACTGAGTTTAATTCAGATAAACATGAGGTGCTGCATTTTGGGAAAGCAAATCTTCGCAGGACTTATACACTTAATGGTAAGGTCCTAGGGAGTGTTGCTGAACAAAAAGAGACCTTGGAGTGTAGGTTCATAGCTCCTTGAAAGCAGGTAGTTAGGATAGTGAAGGAGGCGGTTGGTATGCTTTCTTTTATTGGTCAGAGTATTGAGTACAGGGGTTGGGAGGTTATGTTGCAGCTGTACAGAACATTGGTTAGGCCACTGTTGGAATATTGCATGCCATTCTTGTCTTCGTCCTATCGGAAAGATGTTGTGAAACTTGAAAGGGTTCAGAAAGATTTACAAGGATGTTTCCAGAGTTGAAGGATTTGAGCTATAGGGAGAGGCTGAACAGGCTGGACTGTTTTCCATGGAACGTCGGAGGCTAAGGGGTAACCTTATAGAGGTTTATAAAATAAGGGGCATGGATAGAATAAATAGATAAAATCTTTTCCCTGGTCAGCTAGCAACACCCTCATCCCGTAAAAGACGACTGTCTATACGACAGCACATTCCAAGCCATTTCCATCCCAAAAGACATGGGCAGCACACACTGGGGAACAAGTTTCCCAAACCACCTGCAAATTTCCTTCTAGACCATTCACCTTCCTGACTTAGAAGCGGATTGCTGTTCCTTTGCCGTTGCTGGGTCAAAATCCTGGAATTCTCTTCCCAAGGGCATTGTGGGTCTATCTACAACATTTGGACTGCAGTGGTTCAAGGTAGTTCACCACCACGTTTTCAAGGGCAACTAGGCATGGGCAATAAAAATTTTGGCCAGCCAGCGTTGCTCTTGTCACATGAATGAATGAAAATATGCAGCATGACTTAGCGTACACTCAGGTTTGGCTGTCAAGTAGCAAATAACATTTGCATCACACAAGTGCCGGGCACTGACCATTTTCCAAAAGACCTAATCTAACCATCACCTTGTGACATTCAATGGCACTGAATTCTCCGTGGTGGGCGACACGGTGGCACAGTGGTTAGCACTGCTGCCTCACAGCGCCAGAGACCCAGGTTCAATTCCCGCCTCAGGTGACTGACTGTGTGGAGTTTGCACGTTCTCCCCATGTCTGCGTGGGTTTCCTCCGGGTGCTCCGGTTTCCTCTCACAATCCAAAGATGTGCGGGTCAGGTGAATTGGCCATGCTAAATTGCCCATAGTGTTAGGTAAGGGGTAAATGTAGGGGTAGGGGTATGGGTGGGTTGCGCTTCGGCGGGTCGGTGTGGACTTGTTGGGCCGAAGGGCCTGTTTCCACATTAAGTAATCTAATCATTAACAGCATCCTGGTGGGATTGTCATTGACCAGGAACTGAACAGGGTCAGCCATATAAATATTTTGGCTACAAGACCAGGTTTGAAGCTAGGAATTCTGAAGGAATTACCTCCTGTCTCACCAATACCTAGACAGACAAAAGCACCAGAAACATGAGAACACTACTACCTATCTCCATGTTGCATACTTTATCACTAATCCTTAGCTGTCTGAGCCAAAATTCGAGAACTTTTCCCAAACAGCGATGTGGATGCTACACACTAAAGATTAAGCAGTTCAGAAAAACGCTCACCACCATTTTCTACAGGGCAAAAGAGATGAGCAAAAAAAAATGCTGACCAACCCAATGATGCTCACATCCATGAGACCACAAGAAATATTTACTCCTGTTCAGTTTGGCCCCTTGAGCCTGCTCTGCCATTCGATAGGATCATGTTGACATTCCTAATGTCTACTTTACTGCCCTTTTCCTGATTCATCTAGAGTATATCTTAGCCATAAATATACGCAAGGACTCTTGCTCCCAAAGCACACTCTGCAAAAAGTTTCAAAGACTCTCAATCTTCAGAAGATCCTCATCTCAGACTTCCTCTGTAAGACGTGTCAGATCATTAACATAACTACTATCACCACATGTGGCAACACCACCCACCACGTATACGGGAGATACTCATATGACACGGCTAATGTTGTCTACCACCCAAGCTGCAGGCAAGGATGCTCTGAGGCATGATGTATTGGCAAGACCATGTAGGTGCTATGACAATGATGAATGGACACTGTACAAATTCCAGACAGGAGTGTTCCACCGCAATCGGGAACACTTCAGCAATCAAGGACATTCAACCTCCAATCTTCGCGTAAGTACCCTCCAAGTTGGCTGTTGAGAAACACAACCACTGAGCAGAAACTGAGTGTCAAGTTCCATATCCATGAAGACTGCCTCAATCATGATCTTGAGTTCATGTTGCGCTGCATGTAAACCCACTATACTGTTCCGTGCCTGTAAAAATCTTCATCCTGTCCGGTTTTGACACCACCATCTTGATAACTTGTTATGATGTACCTCAATTAGTTTGTACAGGTGTGGATTACTTGTTCCTTTGCTTTGACCCTCAGCATGCAACTCTTATACCTCGCACATTATTCCAGCTGTTTGGTTTGTCTCCAGCACCACCTTATTTTAATTTTTTTGCAATTATCTCTCTGCCTCAATTAATCAGATCATTGGTCATCCCTTCATTTGTAATTCAGTTACTGACACTTTATTCACACAGTCGGACACCTTTGATCATCTACAGAGACTTATAATTCAGCCTTTCGACATTCCATTCATACCACTTGTATGATCTTTCTGCCTATTGAACTCTCTGCCTATACATTCTGTGCCGGTGTATTCTTCTTCACTTACCTAACAAAACAGGAGCACTTTGAAAGCTCGTGGCTTCAAATAACCCGGTTGGACTATAACCTGGTGTTGTATGACTTCTAAATGGGCCTTAAATGGGTATCGCCTTAATATCCTGTCTGGTCCTAACCTTACCTCATGAAGGGAAACATACGCTCAACATCTAATTTGTCAAGCCCTGTAAGAATCTCATATATTTACACTCATTCTTCCAAATTTCAGTGAGTAGAGTCCCAAACTGTTTAGCCTTTGTTCATAGGACAATCTCTCCATAGCAGGGAACATCCTCATGAACCTTGTCTGAAGTCACTCCAATGAAATTTTATCTTTACTTAAGGGGACCACAACTGCTGAGTACACTGGATGCGGTTTTACCAGCACCTTGTACAGTTGCAATAATATTTCACCACTCTTTGGAGCATAGGCGATGCTGAGGGGGTCGTGGAGAGCATGTTTGGTGACATTGCAGAGTAGGATTGCTGAGGGAGAAAGGGAATGGGTAACCAAAAAGGCAGAGAAAGAGCAGGAAGACAGTGCAGGTGCCCCACGTAGTCATCTCCCTCCAAAATAGGTATACCGTTTTGGATACTGCTGGGGGAGATGGCTCACCAGGAGAAGGCAGCAGTAGCCAGGTTCATGGCAATGTGGCTGGCTGTGCTGTACAGAAGGGTGGGAAAAAAAAAGTGGAAGGGCTACAGTCATAGGGGATTCAATTGTAAGGGGAGCAGATAGGCGGTTCTGTGGTCAAAAATGTGACTCCCAAATGGTATGTTGCCTCTTAGATGCACAAGCTGAAAATGTGTTGCTGGAAAAGCGCAGGTCAGGCAGCATCCAAGGAACAGGAAATATGACGTTTCGGGCATAAGCCCTTCATCAGGAATCAGGGTTCCTGATGAAGGGCTTATGCCCAAAACGTTGAATTTCCTGTTCGTTGGATGCTGCCTGACCTGCTGCGCTTTTCCAGCAACACATTTTCAGCTCTGATCTCCAGCATCTGCAGACCTCACTTTTTCCTCTTAGATGCACGAGTCAGGATGTCTCAGATCAGCTGCAGAATATTCTGAAGGGAGAGAGTGAACAGCCAATTGCCATGGTACATATAGGCACCAACGATAAGTAAAAAACAGGATGAGGTCCCACAAGCTGAATTTAGGGAGTTAGGAGCCAAGTTAAAAAGTAGGATCTCAAAGGTAGTAATCTCAGGATTGTTACCAGGGCCATGTGCTAGTCAGAATAGAAATGAAAGAATAGGCAGGATGAATGGCTTGAGAGATGGTGTGCTGGGGGGGGGGGGGGGGGGGGGGGCAGGGAAGAGACATCAGATTTTGGGGACATTGGGACCTGTTCTGAGGGAGGTGGGAATATCACAAATTGGACAGTTTACACCTGGGCTGGTCTGGAACCAATGTCCTTGGGGTGCTTTTGCTAATACTGTTGGGGAGTGTTTAAACTGATGTGGCAGGGGGTTAGGAACCAAACGAAGGGGTTAGTGGACAGTCAGAAGGTAATAACTAAAGCCTGTAAGGAATTAGATAATGAAGTCAGCGTAACTAAGGTGAAGATGAATGCAAAGGGACTGATGGCCTGAGGTGCATTTATTTTAAAGATTAGATTGCCTACAGTGTGGAAACAGGCCCTTCGCCCCGACAAGTACACACCAACCCTCTGAAGAGTAAGCACCCACCTAACACTATGGACAATTTAGCATGGCCAATTCACCTGACCTGCACATCTTTGGATTGTGGGAGGAAACTGGAGCACTCGGAGGAAACCCACACATACGCGGGGAGGATGTGCAAACTCCACACAGACATTTGCCCGAGGCTGGAATTGAACCTGGAACCCTGGTGCTGTGAGGCAGCAATGCTAACCACTGCCCCACCATGCCACCCCCTGCAAGAAATGTAGTAAGTAAGGCAGATGAACGTAGGGCTTAGATTAGTAATAGGGAGTATGATGTTATTGCTATAACTGAGAGTTGGTTGAGGGAAGGGCATGATTGGCAACTAAATATCCCAGGATATCAATGCTTCAGGCAGGATTGAGGGGTAAGTAAAAGGGGTGGAGGTGTTGCATTACTGGTCAGAGGGGACATCACAGCTGTGCTGAAGAAGGGTACTATGGAGGACTCAAGCAGTGAGGCAATATGGACAGAGCTCAGAAATCAGAAGAATGCAGTAACAATGTTGGAGCTGTACTACAGGCCTCCCAACAATGAGCATGAGATAGAGGTACAAATATGTGAACAGATTATGGAAAGATGTAGGAGTAACAGGGTCTTGGTGGAGATTTTAACTTTCTCATAATTAGTGTTGGAGGTTTGATTGAGCATGATTTGTAAGAAGCATTCAGGAGGGTTTTCCAGAGCAGTACGTAAATAGTCCAAATTGGGAAGGGGCCATTGTGGACCTGGTGTTGACAAATGAGCCCAGCTAGGTGGTAGTAGGGGATTACTTTGGGAATTGTGATCACAATTCCATAAGTTTTAGAATATTCATGGACAAAGACAGGAGTGGTCCTAAAGGAAGAGTGCTAAATTGGGGAAAGACCAATTATACCAAAATTCAGGAGGAGCTGGAGAATGTAGATTGGAAGCAGCTGTTTGAAAGTAAATCCACATTTGATATGTGGGAGGGTTTTAAAGAGCGGTTGATTAAAGTGCAGGAGAGACAGATCTTTGTGAAAATGAGGGATAGAAATGGCAAGATTAGAGAACCATGGATGACAGGTGAAATTGAGAGACTAGCTAAGAGGGAAAAAAAAGGAAGCATTCATAAGGTCTAGGCAACTGAAGACAGATGAAGCTTTGGAAGAATATTGGGAACGTAGGACCAATCTGAAACGAGGAATTAAGAGGGCTAAAAGGGATCATGAGATATCTTCAGCAAACAGGGTTAAGGAAAATCCCAAAGCCTTTTATTCATATGTAAGGAGCAAGAGGGTAATTCAAGAAAGGGTTAGCCCACTCAAGGACAAAGGAGGAAAGTTCTGCATGGAGTCAGAGAAAATAGGTGAGATTCTTAAATGAGTACTTTTGCATCGGTATTCATCAAGGAGAGAGACATGACGGATGTTGAGGTTAGGGACAGATGTTTGATTGTTCTCGGGCAAGTCGGCTTAAGTAGGATGTGTTGGGCATTCTAAAAGGCAATTCCCTAAGTCCGGATGGGATCTATCCCAGGTCACTGAAGGAAATGAGCGAGGATATAGCTGGGGCCTTTACGGATATCCTTGCAGCATTCTTGAACACAAGTGAAGTCCCAGAGGACTGGAGAAATGTCAATGTTGTCCCCTTGTTTAAGCAGGGATAATTAAGGTAATAATAGACCAGTGAGCTTGACATCAGTGGTAGGAAAGCTGCTGGAGAAGATAAAGAGGGAGAGGATCTGTTCCCATTTGGAAGAAAATGAGCTTATCAGTGATAGGCATCATGGTTTTGTGCAGGAAAGGTCATATCTTACCAACTTAATAGAATTCTTTGAGAAAGTGACAAAATTGATTGATGAGGGAAAGGCTGTAGATGTCATATACATGGACTTCAGCAAGGTGTTTGATAAGGTTCCCCATGATAGGCTGATGGAAAAAGTGAAGTTGCATGGGGTCAAGGGTGCATTAGCTAGATGGATAAAGAAGTGGCTGGGCAACAGGAGACAGAAGAAGGGAGTTTCTCAAACTGGAGAACTGTGACCAGTAGTGTTCCACAGGCATCCGTGCTGGGACCACTGTTGCTGGTGATATATATAAATGATTTGGAGGAAGGTATAGGTGGTCTGATTAGTAAGTATGCAGATGACACTAAGATTAGTGGAGTAGCAGATAGAGAAAGAGACTGTCAGAGAATACAGCAGAACATACAGAGTACAGCAGATTAGAGAGTTGGGCAGAGAAATTGCAGGAGGAGTTCAATCCGGACAAATGTGAGGTGATGCATTTTAGAAAATACAATTCAAGTGTGAACTATACAGTAAATGGAAAAGTCCTGGGAACATTGAGATTTGAGTGTTCAGGTCCATTGTTCCCTAAAAGTCGATAGTGGGGTCAAAGCAGCATACGGCATACTTTCCTTCAGCAGACAGGGTATGAGTATAAGAGTTGGCAGGTCATGTTAGAGTTGTATAAGACATTAGTCCAGCCACATTTGAAATACTGCACACAGTTCTGGTTGCCACATTACCAAAAGGATGTGGATCTTTTGGAGAGGGTGCAGAGGAGGTTCACCAGGATGTTGCCTAGTTTGGAGGGTGCAAGCTATGAAGGGGTTGAGTAGATCAGGATTATTTTCATTAGAAAGACGGAGATTGGGGGGGGGAACTAATTGAGGTCATGGGAGTATAGACAGGGTGGACAGCAAGAAGCATCTCCCCCTGTCCCCGCCCCGAGTGGGGAACTCAATTACTAGAACTCATGAGTTCAAAGTGAGAGGTGGTGGAGGCAGACATGATAGCACCATTTAAAATGCATCTAAACAGATACATGAATGGCAGGGAGCAGAGGGGTGTAGATACTTAGAAAATAGATGACAGGTTTAGATAGAAGGTCTGGATTGGCGCAGGTATGAAGGGCCAAAGCACCTGTTCTTGTGCTGTAATTTTCTTTGTTCTTATACTCCAACCACATTGAAATAAAGGCCAACATTCCATTAGCTTTCCTGATTACCTGCTGCACTCAAACAATTATTTAAAAAAAGTACTTACCGGAACTAACCAAAAGCACAGTCCGTGATCCATTCTTGTTGAATTGTCCCCTGATCTGATGAGATAGCTCCTTTGTAAGTAGCACTGCAATGAAAGTCTTCCCTGAGCCAGTATTTAAACAAACTATAGTATTATGTTCCAAAGCTGCTTCTAGAAGTTCAACCTGCAAATAAAAATTGTTTTTTAAAAACCAATAAAACATTGACTATTTTCCTTTTATTCTTTCCTATAGTTGAAAAAAATATATACAGACTGAGTGGCACTAATTGCACAAATTTGACAGCTATTACAGTGGCTTTTTAATCCTAGCAAGCTTGACAGCTGAGCCAATTTTTAAAATTATGCAGAGACAGATAAACTTTCCAGCAGGGGCCACTAGATGCTGAGCCAGAAACAACAGCCTAGACTGAATTTTCCTGCCCAGTTCAGGGTCAACACTGGTGATGATGAGGGAAAAAAATAGTAGTGTAGGTCTGCACACACTACAGTTTCCATTTTGCCAATTGTATACGAGTACCAATGCCCCAAAATAAACAAGTTACATTAAATATAAATCATGGTAATTGAAAAGAATAAGGAACTGCCACAAATTTGACACTGGTGTACTGCTCTTCAAGCAAGTGTTGTACCTAGAATCCCAGAGATAAGGAATAACTTGGCTTTAAAATAGCACATTCTTGTGGATAAGCTTGAATATTTTAAGAAGTCATTTTGTCTTGTACAGTGCATTTAAAAACTGTTCCTTTTTATAGTTAATCAGTACTACCAGCAATCTCGAGGGCAGGGACAATTCCCAACTCATGGAAACATCTGCCAAACGTGTGGTGGGAGATGTGGCTCCAGGTTTGGGCTCATTAGCCACGCAAGAAACCACAGAATCCATGTCCAGTGACCCAGCGCTTCCTAGTCAAACTTGTTAGTGAGTGATTGCCGATGATGACAAACAATATTACGTTAGATAGCTGTAATTGAGGCTGTCAACAAAGAGCCTCTAGAACTCAATACTGAGTTCAATAACTTAAATGGCTGATTCTGTCCTTAAATATTTTTTGCCCATCTCACAACCCATCCTATTATGAAATGGGTTGCTTTTAGCACAGTCACATTCTCACGTACAGTTAGGCTCATTATCATGTTATATGGGCTGCATTCAGCACAGCTCACCTATTTTCTACTCTGAGCTCTTACAATCTCTTATACAGTGTTGTGTGTGTGTCCTGGTCTACAATTTATAATCTCCTTATTTAACTACTGCTTTGACATTTCTCTTCCTGGACACCATCTCCACTTACCTGCTCACTCACCACTCCTTCCCCACCACTAATTTGGCTTCAGCATAAACACAAGTGTTTTTCTAGCTACTTACAATTCTGATAATAAGAGGCACTGGATTCAAAATGTTAACTCCACTTTCTTCCCACAGATGATGCCAGACTTGCTGAGTTTCTCCAGCAGTTTTTGTTTTTGTTCCTATAATACCTATTTCTACGTACCATCTTCCAAACAGCACGTACCTGATATTTCCTTGGTGTAAAAATGTTATCATGGATAGCTTCCTGTTGCCACGGCAGTCCAAAAAAGGGACCCATTGGTGATGAAGCAGGCGTCATGAGCTGTAATCCTGCCATGCTTAGGTTTCACAAAGCGGTCTTTTCATTCATCCAGTGTTTCTGTCATTTCAAATGTTCCAGCAAATCCTGACCAACACAAAGAATTGAGCTCCATTGTCAAAATGTAAACTCCTTTGCATTTCCAGGCCACTAAAAACAAAGTTCAAAATTGAGAAGTACTATTTTATTTGACCCCAATTATTTCCCATCTCCAAGTGCTAAACCTTGCTAGAGCATGAATCCACAAACCTGATTAAATCACCAATATTTTGGCCAAGCCACCACCATCATTCTTTATAGATTGAGTGCATAAGATGGGAATCACAACCATCTTAATCTCAGACTTATTCAACATCCAAACCTTTAACCTCTATTGCAAAACCAAAGTTATTAGATCCCTTTTCTTCCTATAGTCCTTGGATCATACTCCACAGACACTGGACAACTCTTGAACCATTTATTGTTACTTTCCCTCAACATAATAGTAGAGTAGGATTGGGAGGAAGATTATTGATAACAATATAGATCGGCTTCCATTCATTATTACTCAAATCAAAGCTCCAGTGGAACAGTAGTATACCATAGATAACTTGTTAGCCCAGATCTGAGCAATACCTAGATAATATCCTGGCTTTGGCTAACAAGTGGCAAGTAACATTGCCAACACAAAAGTGCCAGCCAATACCATTGCTAACAAAGAGAGAATCTAACCCTTGACATCAATGATATTAGAATCACTGATGGTTCCAATATCAAAATCACAAGGGTTGCCTTAAATAGAAACTGAACTGAACTAGACTAGTCACATAAATAAATGTTACAAGTGCAGGCCAGCGAATGGAAATTCTGCAGAGAGCACCTTGTCTCCTCACTCACCCAACTATAAAACACAAGTCAGGAGAGTGATGGAAGACTCCCCACTTGCCTGGATGAGTGTCACTCAAAAATCTCAGACAGGATAGAGAAGGCAGTGTTTGGTGTACTTTCCTTGGTCAGATTGTGTACAGGAATTGGGAGGTCATGATGTGGCTGTACAGGACTTTGGTTAGGCCAACGTTGCATGCAATTCTGGTCTCCTTCCTATGGGAAGGGTGTTATGAAACTTGAAAGGATTTAGAAAAGATTAACAAAAATGTTGCCAGGGTTGGAGGATTTGAGCTATAGGGAGAGGTTGAATAAGCTGGGGCTGTTTTCCCTGTGGCATCGGAGGCTGAGGGATGAGCTTAGAGAGTTTTAACAAATCATGAGGTGCACGGATAGGATAAATAGTCTTTTCCCTGGAGTGGGGGAGACCAGAACTAGACAGCATAGGTTTAGGGTGGGGGTGGGGGAAGAGGTGGGGAGATATAACAGAGACCTAAGGGGCAACCTTTTCACTCAGTGGGTAGTGCATGTGTAGAATGAACTGCCAGAGGAAGTGGAGGAGGCTGGTACAACTGCAACATTTAAAAGGCATCTGGACAGGTATATGAATAGCAAGAGTTTGGAGGTATTTGGGCCAAGTGCTTGAATGTGAGAATAGATTGGGTTGGGATATCTGGTCGGCATGGACGAGTAGGACCGAAAAGGTCTGTTTCCATGCTGTACATCTCTATGTCTATCACCCAGTACAAAACAGCCTGCTTGTTTGGGGTCATATTCATTCCCTCCACTATTGATGTTCAGTAACAGCAGTGTTCACTCTCTACAAAATGAAATAAAGAAATGCAGCAAGGCATAAACAGCACCTTCCAAACCTGCAACTACCACCATTTAGAAAAACAAGGTCAAAAGATACTTGGAAAAACCACCATATGCAAGTTCCCCTCCAAACCATTCACCAGCCTGACATGGAAATATATTAACACTGAGTTAAAATCTGAACCCCTTTTTAAACAGAACTGGTTGTACCTTCACCAAATAGACTTCAGTGCACAACGGGGCAACTAGGAATAGGCAAGAAATGCTGGCCCAGCCAGTGCAACCCATCCCATGAACAATTTAAAATTTAAAAAAAACTTCCATCTTTCGATCACTATTTTGAAGAATGGCCAATTAGCCAACTTCTTAAGAATCCTGTTACTAGGTTAAAATTTACTTAATCAATAGGTGAAGAAGGAAATTGCAGAGGCCCTGAGACAAATTTTGATATTAAAGGCATGATATTAAAAAAAGTTAACTTGTCCTGCTGACCTGCAGGAAACTGGATGTCCCGAGGCTAGGGTGGGATGCCTCTGGCTTACAGATAAAATTGTAAGAAATTACATTATCATCTCCTATCCAAAGCCATTTACATGACCATTTCCTTGCCATTCAAAAGCCTATTTCCATTTTCATCCCATATTCAGAAATCAATAATAACATTACACTTGGAATTTAACTACTCCCTGTAGTTTTAAAAAAAAATACAATTCACACCAGATCTGGCCATTAAGGGATGATTTGCATGACATGGTTTCTGGAGAGGAGGTGATCACTGCAGTGTGCCTTGAGTAGCATGTGACTGTGTGGGGGATGGCTGGGGGTTGTCTTGTGGGCATTACTGACTGTGATGTAAAGATTTTGTATAAAGGAATGATTGTTGCCTTTGTTCAGACAGAGCTTTTGCCGCAACCCTGTAAGCCCTGCCAGGTGTGTTAAAGGTTCTTCCAGTAAGCTTGCACTGTACTGTGCTTTATGAAATTTGGTTGTTGTTCACAGAAGTTGGCATGTTGCAGTTGCATGTAGTGTGCAAGAATCTCAGGAAAAAGAATTAACATTGGGAAGTGTCAGAGAACTGGTGGTCAGCTAACTTTACGAGAAGGGTGACAGAGTTAGATTAGGAAACTATAGACGAGCGAGTCTAACATCTATAGTAGGGATACTGTTGTAAAAAAAAAATCAAATCAGCAAAAGGCAAAAAAAAAAGATCGCCAGAGGTAAGATTTAATCAGGGATAATCAGAGTGGCTTTGCCAGAGGGAGATCATGCCTAACAAACGAGGTGGATTTTTTTGAGGATATGACTAAGTGCTTGAATAAGGGTAAGGGAATTGACGTTTGTATAGATTTCCAGCAAAGCCTTTGACAAGGCCCCACATGGGAAACTGATAAAGGAGACAAAATTTCACAGGATCCAGGGTAACTTGCAACTTGGATGCAAAATCAACTTAGTGACCCAAGACAGCAGGTGATAGAAGGTTGTTGTGCAACTTGAGCCCAGTGTACAGTGGCATACCACAAGGATCAGTGTTAAGTACCTTATTGTTTGTAAAATTCCCAAATAATATAGGAGAGAATTAAGAGGGGGTGATTAGATTAGATTCCTTAGTGTGGAAACAGGTCCTTTGGCCCAACCAGTCCACACCGACCCTCCAAAGAGCAACCCACCCAAGCCCATTTCACTCTGAATGATGCACCTAACACTACGGGCAATTTAGCATGGCCAATCCACCTAACCTGCACACTTATGGACTGTGGAAGGAAACCGGAGCACCCGGAGGAAACCCATGCAGATATGGGTAGAATGGCGATTGTCTGTGTGGAGTTTGTAGAGGCTGGAATCAAACATGGGACCCTGGTGCTGTGAGGCAGCAGTGCTAACCACTGAGCTGCCCTGGTTTGGAAATGATAAGTTAGTTTGTGGATAACAAAGATTGACCAGGTAGTTGACAGGTGCAAAGCAAGGTATTAGGTTACAGGAGGGTATAAATAGATTGGCCAGATGGGCAGGTGAAAGTGAATCCTGAAAATGCGAGATGATATACTTTTGAAGGAACAAGACCAGACCTGATGAATGACAAAACATTAGGAAGACCTGAGGTACAGAGGGATTTTAGTATGCTTGTCCCCAGATCCCTGAAAGTAGTAGGACAGATTAATAGGGTAGTTATGAAGAAATACAAAAACTGCATACATTCATGTAGAACTCTGAGCTCAAAAACTGCAGGAATTTATATAGAACACTTATTAGATTAGAATCAATCTAAACATCAGGTCATAGACAGAGAACACAGGGGGCTAACAGCTTCAACATATTGTCTAGCTATCACCATTGTTAGCAGCTAACCCGAGAATGCAACTTTAAAAAGAAGGGTTTTGTGATTTACACATGAAAGAAGTGAGACTACCACTGTATTCTAACACATGAAAGGCTTAACAGACAATCAATTTTTCAATATATTATTTGTTACATCACACTGCAAATTTTTGCTATAAATTCTGTTACGATCGAGCCCTCCACAATCACCTGATGAAGGAGCGTCGCATCAAAACCTAGTGTGCTTCCAATTTAACCTGGTGTTGTGATTTTTAACGTTGTACACCTCAGTCCAACACCGGCATCTCCAAATCACGACTACTATCGACACCACTAACCGCCAAGAAGATTGCACATATCGACACAGACATCAAGTTTCTACAGGAATGCAGGCAAGCAGGAAAGATCCCGAAAGGATTACGGATCACGAACCCACTTAGGTCGACCTACAACGCAGACTACGCAGAGAGACTTTGCCACCGCTTCTCTTAAACTTCTGCATCATCTTGTGCATCAACTCTACAGCAGACGCCACAACCTTGAAATTCAGATGGAGTCCACACTCACAGCCTGCAATCAGGATACAGCAGTACAATTACGCGACATTGCCAAACAGACAAGGCGACAAAACTACACCACGTACATGCACACCATGAACAAAAACTGGAGAAGCTTGGCATTCTTACCAGTCATAGCAAAGCCCGCCCTGGAACCACAGTAGACAACATTATCACTGCGGGGAAGTCTATTGTCAACTTATCCGACCACATCCTTTGACCGGAAGAGATTGAAGTCCTGAATAGGGGTCTCAACTTCTGCCCCACCACCAAAATGGACCCGTTGGTTCTGGCAGCAGACACAGAGGAGTTCAGACAACTGAGACTCCGGGAATTCTTTCAAGGTGCTCGCAGTGATCCCACTGAGCCCACTGCTGAACTAGAACAGTCATCACAGGGATCTGAAGAGCGACCAAAGAAGGTGTCAACATGGACCCCACCGGAGGGCCACTGCCCTGGGCTTGACATGTATGCTCAAACGGTCAGGTAATATATAAATGCCAGATTCATCAGCCGTACCCACAAGGTAGAGCAAAACATCACCCGTTCACAACGCAATACCATCCAGGCTCTCAAAACCAATCACAACATTGTCATCAAACCAGCAGATAAAGGAGGAGCCATTGTCATTCAGAATAGAACCGATTACTGCAAGGAAGTGTACCGACAACGGAACAACCAGGAACACTACAGGCAACTACCAGCTGATCTGACCAAAGACCAAACCTGAGAATTAAACACTGATCAGAACTTTGGATCCAGTCCTTCAGAATTCCCTACGCGCCCTCATCCCATGTACTTCTCGTGTAGGCGACTTCTACTGCCTTCCAAAAGGTACACAAAGCCAACACACCGGGACGTCCCATATGTCGGGCAATGGAACCTTATGTGAGAATCTCTCTGGCTATGTGGAAGGCATCTTGAAACCTATTGTACAGGGGATCTCCAGCTTCTGTCGCGACACTACGGATTTCTTACAAAAACTCAGCACCCACAGACCAGTCGTACCGGGAACATTCCTGGTCACAATGGACATTTCCGCACTCTACACCAGCACCCCCCACAAGGATGGCATCGCGGCAACAGCCTCAGTACTCAACACTAACAACTGCCAATCTCCAAACACCATCCTACAGCTCATCTGCTTTATCCTCAATCATAACGTCTTCACCTTTGACAACCAGTTCTTCATCCAGACACACGGAATAGCCATGGGGACCAAGTTTGCACGCCAATATGCCAACATTTCTTCCTCTGGATCCATGGCGAGGAGTCACTGATAAAACTACAGTGACATCAACGAGTTTCATCCCATCATCAAACTCACCATGGACTACTCTCGACTGTCTGCCTCATTCTTGGACACGTGCGTCTCAGTCAAGGATGGACACCTCAGCACCACGCTCTACCACAAACAGCCATTCCCTATGGACAAGCACTACACATACACCAGACCTGCTCAGAGGAGGAGGAACGTGACGGACACCTGGAAGTACTCAAGGATGCCGTCACAAGAACGGGGTACGATGCTCAACTCATCGACCACCAGTTCTGACGTGCCACAGCAAGGAACCGTAATGACCTCCTCAGGAGACAGACACATGCTGCAACTGACAGGGTACCCTTCATTGTTCAGTACTTCCCAGAGGCTGAAAAATTATGCCATGTTCTTCGTGACCTGCAACACACTATCAATGAGGATGAGCACCTCACCAAGACCTTCCCCACTACTTGCCTTTAAACAACCGCCAAACCTCAAACAGATCATTGTTCGTAGCAAACTGCCCGGCTCTCAGGACAATTCCATACAACCCTGTCACGGTGGACGCTGCAAGAAGTGCCAAATTGTGGACATAGATACCACTATTAAGCGTGGGAACACCTCCCACCTCGTACATGGCAGGTACTCATGTGACTCAGCCAATGTTGTCTATCTTATACGTTGCAGGCAAGGATGCCCGGCGGCATGGTACATTGGGGAAACTGAGCAAAAGCTACAACGGATGAATGGACACCGCACAACAATCAACAGACAGGAGGGTTCCCTCCCATTTGGGGAACACTTCAGTGGTCCAGGACAGTAGAGGAAAGTGGCCGAGCAGAGGCTGATAGCTAAGTTCGGTACCCATAGGGAGGGTCTCAACCGGGACCTTGGGTTCATGTCACATTACAGGTAATCACCATTGCACTACACACACACACACACATACACGCGGACAGAGGTACACACAAACACCCACATATACTCTTATAGACACACACACTTCCACGCTCACACATGCACCCCCTCAGACCTCCTACACACACACACAAATTTTGTGTGGTGAATATGTACTGCAGTTACATTGCACGTTGCTCAAAAACTGCATACATTCATGTAGAACTGAGCTCAAAAACTGCAGGTATTTATGTAAAACACTGCTATCTCATTTATTAGATTAGAATCAATCTAAACATCAGGTCATACAGAGAACACAGGGGGCTAACACCTTCAACATATTGTCTAGCTATCACCATTGTTAGCAGTTAACCCGAGAATGCAACTTTAAAAAGGGTTTTGTGATTTACACATGAAAGTGAGACTGTGTTCTAACAGATGAAAGGCTTAACAATCAATTTTTCAATATATAATTTCAGTTACATTACACTGCAAATTTTTGCTATAAATTCTGTGTTACGATCAAGCCCTCCACAATCACCTGACGAAGGAGCGTCGCTCCGAAAGCTAGTGTGCTTCCAATTAAACCTGTTGGACTATAACCTGATTTTTAATGAAGGAATACAGGATGCTTGCCTTTACCAGTCATGGCACAGGTTCTGAGAGCAGGGAAAAAAAGCACAGCAGGTCAGGCAGCATCCAAGTAGCAGGAGAATTAATGTTTTGGGCAAAAGCCCTTCATCAGGAATAGAGGCAGGAAGCCTCCAGGGTGGAGAGATATATGGGCGGAGAGGAAAGAGAGAAGGAAGAGTACAATTGGTGAGTGAGGGTGGGGATGGAGGTGGTAGGACAGAGGGGAGGGTAGCAAAGAGCAAGCGAGAGAGAGAATCAAATTCTTGTGGATCGAGGGGGAGAACTTCTTCTTCAAGGCCAGCATCCTTGCAAGAGGATTCACAGTAAGGTTAAAATCAACTAGGCAGAAGTGAGGACTGCAGATGCTGGAAACCAGAGTTTAGATCAGAGTGGTGCTGGAAAAGCACAGCAGGTCAGGCAACATCCGAGGAGCAGGAAAATTGACGTTTCGGGCAAAAGCCCTTCATCAGAAATAGAGGCAGTGAGCCATGTTGTCAGTGTGGGAAAGTGGGACTATTGCAGGCAGTATATGTTTGGCAGTACAGACTCAATGGGCTGAAGGACCTCTTCTCTACTGTATGATTCAATAAGATCATTCCATCATAGGCAAGGACCTAAATAAACTCATTGAGGTTATAACTAGATGTTCAGGAATCCATTTTATAAAATTCCACAGCAGGTGCTGTTTTAAAGTTAAGTTTTGTGGAACTAGTAAATGTATTTACTAAACTGAAACTACCTTGGCATTTTTGCAAGTAACCAATAACAAATTAAATGATTTAGAGAACAATCCGCATATTTATGTTGAAATCATCACTGTCCCCAGGTTTAGACCTATGCAGTCCAAATTTTAAACACTGCATGCAAACTAACTTTTCTAAATGAAATGTGTCAATTCATTGAAATCTCAGTCATCAGTGCAAATGATATATCTTTATTGTACTAACCATAAACTAATGTAATGTCATCTCCAACAAGTCACACTTTAATCTGACGCCAGTCAAAAAGCCCCTATTTCTACTGTACCTTTAATTAGTTATGTTAAACACCTTTGGTACTTTAATCAACAGTTAATTAATCCTCTCAAATTGTAAGAGGCCCAGGTTAACTTCTAGGTGTTTGGCTTCATGAAAAATGGTTGAACTTAAATTCAACTAATAAATCTGGAATACAAATCTAATCTCAGTAATGGCAACTACAAGTTAGTCATATGGGATTTCACTTGTGACTCAATGTCTTAATAACGTACTGGGGGAAAATACCTCAAAGTTATCATTTTTTTGATTCGCTTAATGTCATTTAGAATTAAATGCACAATCTTTCTGTGGTCTAGTATTCAAGCTTCAGCAGCATTTTTGCAAGGAATGGAAAATTTGAATGAAATAATCCTATCTAGGAAAGTATTTAATATTCAATCCAAAACAGTTTCATGATTTATATCTATCGTAGAACACATGAATCTTGAGGCAAGTGAGAAAATGTTGATATTTAAGAGAAAAAAAACATTGATATTAATCCTTTTCTTCCATCATGAACTTTTATTCAGGAAGGTTCATGTCACTCCAAACCAGAAGCAATGCTGTTGGCTCTTAACTGCCCTCTAAAAATGGCTTAGTAAAACAATTCAGTTTAAAAGCAATTAGAGCAACAAATTCCAGCAATGGCTACATCTCATGTAAAAAAAAAAGCTGAAGCTGTGATTACATCTATAAAACAGTAAATAAGAGGCTGTTGTTTGGGTTTAATCCTTCATTAGGACTTGGCTTTACGGTTTAATTTTCATCATGCAACCAATTTGATCCTTCCTGGAACTTTAGAACAAAAAGTTCATTATGTAAGAAAAAGGTTTAATATCAACTTAAAAATCAAAATTTTCTCATTCCTCAAGATTCATGTGTGTCCTGAGACAGATACAAATTGTGATTAAGGTTTGGACTGATAGCAAATACACTCCTAGTTAGGAATACTTAATTTAAGGAGTCCATTCATTACAAAAATCCTAAAGCTTGAATTTTAGAATCCATCTAAACTATTCTAATCTGGTTTTGATAACCAGATTATTGGAATAATGAAAAGAATTTAAAAAGAAAAATATTAATGCAGCGCAGCAGACAGACTGCCATTTCCCAAATCCAAAGCTATATTTCCTGGAATTTGTTGTTTGAATCCCTCCAGTTTTCCACCATCACCATAATAACAAAACTAACAAATGAAATCTTATCTGACCAACTATGGTGAATTGCACTTCAAGCTGTCTACAGATGCTGGCACAGTTGACTGTATTTTCCTTTTACAGCACAGTGCAATGTCATGAGGGAAGGGTGCGCCACCTGTGGCTAACTTAAGTAGCACATGGTCACAGAGAAAGGGGGGGGTGGGGGGGAAAAAGAGAGAGAGAGAGAGAGAGAGACAGACAGACAGACAGACAGAGAGAGAGACAGACAGAGAGAGAGACAGACAGAGAGAGAGACAGACAGAGAGAGAGAGAGAGAGACAGACAGAGAGAGAGAGAGAGAGACAGACAGAGAGAGAGAGAGAGAGACAGACAGAGAGAGAGAGAGAGAGACAGACAGAGAGAGAGAGAGAGAGACAGACAGAGAGAGAGAGACAGACACACAAGACAAAAAATCCAGACTCTCAGCTAATGTCTCTGCACATGATATCGAATCCCACCATGGTAGATGGTGAAATTGGAATTCAATGAAAATCTCTAGTGAAAGCTGGACTAACAGCAATATTACCACTGTTGAATGCTCTAAAACTTCATCTGGTTCACTGGTGTTATTTGGAGGAAGGAGGGCTGCCATTCTTATGAGAGACTCCAGACCCACAGCAATCTGGTTGGATCCTTAACTGTCCTCTGGGCAATTAGGGACAGACAATAAATGCTGGTCAACCCAGTGGGCCCAGATCCTATGTACTAAAAATTTGGCTTCTTTTTGCATAAGAAGCCATTTTAAAATTAAATAATGATCGAGTCAGATTGTTACATAAACCTAAATCATCAAGAAAGTTAGATCGCTTTATTTGACAGAGGGCTAATCTGGTAGTACCAGTTATCTGTCAATTCGGTGAAAATACTTGTTGAGTTGGTGCTAATTACTGTTCTCATCGATCCAAGTCTCTCAGTGGTGACATTTAAACATCCCCTGCAATGGTACTTGTGGACCTGCAACAGTATCATTTCAGGCTGTGTGGTACAATGGTAGTCTCCCCACTTCTGGGCTAGAGGTCCATGCTCAAGTCCCACCACTGGACGCAATGGCCAAGAAGGAGCAAGATGCCCAACTACTGACTTAAAAAACCAGGTTATAGATTAGAGTGGCGCTGGAAAAGCACAGCAGTTCAGGCAGCAACCAAGGAGCAGGAAAATCGACATTTCGGGCAAAAGCTAATCTGGAATCTGGTTTCCAGCATCTGCAGTCCTTGTTTTGACCTACCTTTTAAAAAAAACAGGAGTCGTACACACAACACTGTAGTTTTAGTCCGATTTATCAGCATTAGTATTTTTATTACTAGTATTTTATTTGGTAAGGAGGATGATGTGAAACTTCAGAACAGTATGGACTAGTTGGTGGAGTGGGCAGATTTATGGCAGATCAGGGCAGCACTGTTGCTCAGTGGTTAGCACTGAGCCTCACAGCACCAGGGTCCCCAGGTTCGATTCCAGCCTCGGGCAACTGTCTGTGTGGAGTTTACACATTCTCCCTGTGTCTGCATGGGTTTCCCCCCACAGTCCAAAGATGTACAGGTCAGGTGAATTGGATATGTTAAATTACCCAGTGTTAGGTGTATTAGTCAGAGGGAAATGGGTTTGGGTGGGTTACTCTTTGGAGTTTCGGTGTGGACTTGTTGAGCCAAAGGGCCTGTTTCCATACTGTAGGGAATATAATCATCTAATCTAAGTTCAATGTGGAGAAATGTGAAGTTATACATTTTAATAGAAGAACAGACAGACAATATAAAATAAATGGTGCAACTCTAAAGGAAATACAGAAGAGGAGTGATCTTGGTGCATAAGTCATTAAAAAGGTGGCAAAATATATTGAGAGCAATTAATAAAGTACAAAGTATCCTAGGCTTTATTAATAGTGGCACAGCACAAGAGCAAGGAGCTTTTGTTAAAATTATGTAAAGACACTAATTCAGCCTCAGCTGGAGTAGTTTGGCCAGTTCTAAGCCTGCACTTCAGGAAGCGTCTGAAGCAGTGACCCTTCTTCAGAGAGCAGTGTTTTACAAGACTGATTCCAGGAATGAAGAATTTTAGTTAAGATAGATTGGAGAAGCTGGAACTATTCTTCTCAGGGATGGCTGTGAGAAGATCTGACTGAAACATTCAAAATCGGGACAGAAGAAATAGGGAGAAAATGATCCCCCTCATGAAAGGATTGAGATCATGAGTCCACAGGTGCAATACAAATTTGGAAGAGACACAAGGAAAAGCTTTTCGAAGTAGCATGGGATGAGAGCCTGAAACACAGTTTGAGATGTAGTGCTCTTGTGGGGGAGGGGGGGGGGGGGGGGGGGGGGGGGGAAAAGAGGGAAAGCAGGTTTAATCCATAAAAGGAATTAATTAAGGAATAAGACAGTCATTTGAAAAGGAACAATGTGAAGAATTACAAGGAAAAGGCAAGCGAATGGCACAAGGTGAGATACTCATTTCAATGACAGACAAAACGGAAAAAGGTGATGGATTAGTGAAAGATGAAATCATACAATAGAGTTAGAGTCATACAGCTCAGAAGAGGCCTTTGAGTATGTGCTGACCTATCTAAACTAGTCCCATACTACAACACATTGAATGAGGGCTCAGCCTTCAACCACTTTCCCAGGAAGTGCATTCTAGATCCATCACCTTTTGGGTGAAATTCTTTTCCTCAGAACCTCCTTCCTTCCTCCTTAAACTATGCCCCCTTTTGAGTCCAGTGGCCCAAAGTTCCGAAGAAGGGTCACTGGACTTGATTAACGTTAGCACTGCTTTCTCTCCACAGATGCTGAGAGTTCTGCTGAGATTTTCCAGCAATTTCTGCTTTTGTACCCTATAAACCTACCTGCTGTCTTCAGGGATCTGTTGACAAGCAGCTCAAGAACCCCCAGTACATCTGAGCTTCTTCAGGTCCTGTCATTCATTGCTTATTCCAGCAATGTTGTTACTTCTTCCAAACTGCAACACCTCATCCTTATCAGGGTTCAACTGCCACATATCTGCCCATCATCTTGTAACCCAAGACATTCTTCCTGACTATTAAGCAGCCAGACAATCTTTGCATCATCTGCAAACTTCGTTATCACTTCCTCGTCACATCCCTCTAATACTCTTATCTACATCATACCCTTATGTTATGAAGAATAAGGAACCCAGCACTGATCCTCGTGGGATGCAACTGGACAGTGGCCTCCAGACTCTCAAACAACCTTTTACCACCATCCTTTGTCTCCTGCCACTAAGTGAATTTTGAATCCATCATACCAATTTACCCTGGATAGCACAAGCTTTTATCTTCCTTTATCAGTTTCCCATATGGAACCTTGTCAAAGGCTTTGCTGAAATCTATATAAACTACATCAATAGCACTACCTTCCTTTACAGACTTGATTATTTCCTGAAAAAAAATTCAATGTGTTAGGCTTCACCTCCCTCTGACAAAGCCATGCTGATTAAACCTTGCCTCTCTAAGTAGAGGTTAATTCTCTTCTTCAGAAGCTTCTCCAATTTTTTTCCCTCCAAGACTCACTGACCTGTAATCCCCTTCTTTATCCCTAACACCCTTCCTGAAAAAGTGGAACCACATTAGTTGTCCTCCAGTACTCTGGCACCTGCCCTGTGGTGAGCGAAATTAAAATTTGGGTTAAGCCCCTGTAATTTACCCACAGCAGCCAGGATACAGCTCATCCAGACATAGGGATCTGCCCATTTGAAAGCCTGCCAAAAACCTCCAACACCTCCTCAATTGCCTATGTCAATCTACTCAAATAGCTCTTTGCCCCTCTCCCTAAATTTTGTACTTACATCCTCCTTGAGTGAAGGTAGATGTGAAGTGTGCATTTGAAATACTCCCAAGAGTTGTTAAGCCAATTTTCCTTTAATAAATGCATTCTGGCTTTGTCCAATCCTACTGATGCTTTCCAAATGTTGTATCACCATGCCCTTTTTCTCAAGATAGTCTTTAGCATTTCCCTCATTGCTAATATTTAGCTAATTGGTCTGTTAAAATTTAACATTTAAAAAAAATAGTTGGGTTACATTTGCCACCCTTCAATGTGTAGGAATTACTCCAGCACTATAGAAGTTTGAATGATGACCGCCAACGTATCTAATATTTCCAGGGCTACTTCAGTTCTCTGGGATATAGGTTTATCAGGCCCTGATGATTTGTCAGCCTTGAACTGATTAATTTCCACAGCATTATTTTCTTACTAATTCCTATTTCCTCAGGGGCAACTTTTTCATACAGAGGGTGGTGTGTGTATGGAATGAACTGCCAGAGGAAGTGGAGGAGGCTGGTATAATTACAACATTTGAAAGGCATCTGGATGAGTATATGAATAGGAAGGGTTTAGAAGGATATATGGGCCAAATGGGACTGGATTTGTCTCGGCTATTTGGTCGGTATGTAGGAGTTGGACTGAAGGGCTGTTTCCATGCTGTCTAACTCCATGACAAATTTAAGTTGTTATTTCACCCTCAGGCAAAACATCTCTTCAAAAAAACTGAATCCTGTGTACTCATTAGGAGCATTCCTAATAATAAGCAGTAATCAGGGAATTATTATAAATATATTCATGACTATGATCAATGAAGTTTCATTTCATCTTTCTAAAAACCACCTTGAGATTGTTGATAAGCAGATGATCTAGGTGGTAAGATGTATCATTTCGAGTCACACAGCATGGAAACAGACCCTTTGGTCCAACCAGTCCACACTAACCATGTTCCCAAAGTAAACTAGTCCCATCTGCCTGCGCTTAGCCCATATCCCTCCAAATCTTTCCTACTCATTTACTTATGCAAATGTCTTAAGCATTGTAACTGTATCTGCATCCACCACTTCCTCTGGCAGTTCTTTCCACATACCACAGAGAAAAAGTAGTTATTCGCCCTTTTTAAACTCCTCCACTACAGAGAAGAGGCCCTTTTCATTCACCTGATTTATGCCCCTCATGACTTTATAGACCTCTAAGTCATCCCTCAACCTCCTATGCTCCAGTGGAACAAGTGCTGGCCTATCAAGCCCCTCCTTATAGCTCAATTCTTCCATTCCTGGCAACATCCTGGTAAATCTCTTCTGAACCCTCTCCAGCTTAATAATAGCTTTCCTATAACAGGGCAACCAGAAGTACATACTACTCCAGGAGGCCTAGGTGTACAACACAACCCAGAGCCCTACCATTATATGACATGTCCTTGTTTGCATAACCAAAATGCAATACCTCACATTTATTCAAATTAAACTCCATCTGCCACTCCTCAGCCCATTGACCCAATTGATCAAGATCTCTTTGTAACCTTAGATAACCTTTTCCACTGTCCATTATACCACCAATTTAGTCATTTGCAAACTTACCAACCATGCTTCCTATACTTTCATCCAAACCACTTCAAGAAATGGCAAAACAAAACCCAGTACCGAAACCTGTGGAACACTGCTGGTCACAGGCCTCCAGTGCTCCGAATATTTATGACACAATTTGAACCTTGATCTGATTGCATTTCTTTGGGCAATCCATACATTGTAAAAGAAAACGGCATTAACTTATCCACTACCATTTTCACAGCCACTTTTCTTAATGGCACTGTATTAGGAAACCTTGTTCAAACGTCTATAAATTGTTTTAAAAAAACACCCATTCCTTTCTTTAGGTGCAATTCCTCAAGAATTTATTTAGATTCTGATACAGTTCTTTGAAAGCTGGTGTTGATTGATAGGTATGACACTAACTGATAAAACATAATCACCTTTTAAATGTAATTTTGGGCAAGAAAAATAGTGTTTTCATTCTTCTATCCCAGTGACCTGTCACTGGAATGTGTAAGCCTCTAAATATTTCATTACAATAATGAAATGAACTAACAGATGGAGAGCTTCCTCATTTCTGATATTTGAGTGGCTTCCATTTCCTCATTTTACTTTATCTTCAAGTGATAACACTCAGGTCTGGGTTCCATACTCTCAGAAAATTCTTAGTAACAGTCAAATACATGTTAAAAATCTAATCAATACAATAAACTGCTTCACAACACTCCTATGTAATGTCCAGAATATCAGTAATACTAGTTTCTTTCAAAGAGACATAGATTCCTCTTAAATTCCATTACTTCAAATCTGAGTCAAGAGTTACGCATATTAGGATCTCAGCTAAAGGTACCACCAGACAATTCAGATCCCAGAACAAAATCAATCTTGGAAGATCATGTGTACTTTTTAATTAATGTGGCAGTTAGGCACTGAAACAGTCACACAAAGCTACACAGAGTTCCATCAACAACAATGCAGAGGTTTGTTACACTAATAAAATAAACAAGTTACTTAAATATAAAATACAGTCAGAAAGATCTTAAAACACAGCAAAACAAGGTTTCAATATGTTTCTCAATACTATTCTGTAACACATCTCAATCCAAACTACTGATATCAAATCTTTCACAAGTTTGTTTCCTGCAAATTGTGGAATCGTCTGACACGATATCCATAGATCAGGGCTTAGGCCTTCCCAACCTATATTAACCTGAAGATTTCTAACCAATATTCCCAGTCTGGAAGTTTTCACAAACTAGGCGTTACTCCTCAGGTAACCGTTTGCCCAGAACTGCCTTATCAAAAAAAAAAATTCTTGGAGAGAAACCAGATTTAGTTTTAACCTCAGTAAGGTTCCCCTGAACTGCAATTAAAAACTGTCGATTGCAGGGTTTTCTAAGCTAAAACATAATTGTTCATTATATTGAATTGAAATAAAAGCTTCCATTTCCTTTAGCAGCCATAACCCATCATGTGGTAAACAACTTTCCATTAACACTCCAGGGGCTTAGTCACCTGCTCTTTAATATGCACTGTATTAGGTCACTGATCCAGAGGAAGAATCTGACTTTTTTTTACAAAATAATTGAAATCCAGTCCCTAAAAATGGACTATAACTTAGCATAATTAAGACTTCATTTAGTTCAGATTGTAAGCACTTCCTGTCATTATTATTATAATTCTAGCCCCCTTATCTAACAGACTCCCATTTCATTTCTTCTGTGAATCAATAGATCAGCTCCCAACCAAGTATCAGGATCGAGCAGAATCGGCATGGATTTATGGAAGAGAAAATCATGCTTCACAAATCTCTTCGAAGTTGGAGGGTGTAACTAGTAGAGTTGATAAGGGCAAATCAGCAAATGTGGTGTATTTGGTGTTTTAGAAGGCTTTTGATGAAGCACAACGTAAGAGATTAGCATGTAAAATTAAAGCACATACGATTGGGAGTTGGGCATAACATGACAAAGAACTGATTGGCAGACAGAACAAAAGGATCTCTTTCCAACTGGCAGTTAGTGACTATAGAGTACCAAAGAGACTACTGCTTGAACCACAGCTGTCATAATATAGATTCACGATTTGGAGGAAATTAAATGTAATATCTTCAAGTTTGCAGATCAGAAAGCTGGGTAAGAAAGCGAACTGTGAGGAGGATCCACAGATCCTTCAGTGCAAGTTGGACAATTGGTGAGAGTGGGCAACTGCACAATACAGAAAGTATAAAGTGAATAAATGGAGGCTATTTTGGAACAAAAACAGGAAGACATATTTTCTGAATGGTAATAAGACTGGGAAAGGGGGAGCTGCTGTGAGACCTGGGTGTCCTTGTCCACCAGTTGTTAAAAGCAAGCATGCAGGTGCAATAGTCGATGAAGGCAGCAAATGGAATGTTGGCCTTTATAACAAGAGAATTAGAGTATAGGAGCTAGGATTTCTTACTGCAATTCTACAGGATCTTGGTAAGACCGCACCTGGAGAATTGTATGCGGTTTGGATCTCTTTATCTGAGAAAGGATGTTCTGGTTACGGAGGAAGTGCAAAGGTTTACGAGATTGACTCGAGATGACAGACTGACATAGGAAGAGAGACTGTGTTGGATGGGAATGTTCATAAGAATGAGACAGGGGAAGAATCTCAAAGAAGTTTATAAAATTATAATGATACTAGACAGGGTAAATGCAAGAAGGATGTTCCTGATGATGTGGAGTAAAGGTATGAATACATGATAGGGCATCTAGGACCAAGCTGAGAAATTTCTGCACTTAGATAGTGGGGAGCCTGTGGAATTCTCTGCCTCAGACAGTGATCAAGGCCAAAACACAATGTTTTCAAGCAGTTAGATGATTAAAGGGTGTGAAGAGAAAGCAGGAACAGGGTATTGAATTGGATGATCAGCCATGACCATACTGAATAGTGAAGAGGTTCAAAGAGCAGTATGGCCATTCCTGCTCTTATTTTCTGTTTTGATAAAGGTCCTCAAGTGTCAAAGTGCAGCCCACTTGCCATTCTTCCATAATCTGAACAAAGCATAATATATATTCGGTTAGTTTACCAAACAGTTTTGGTGCTATTTCAAAACTTGAATCTGCTCTTGGTGAACTATTTACTTCGGCTCTCTTGTCAGGAGATCCTCCCGTTATACTCAAGAGTTTATGATAACTGCCCAATTTTTAGCAGCATGGTGAACTAGGCTCATAATAAGAAAGCACGGTATTAAATAAGCTGAATAATGAGGTGTTAAATTATGTTCTTTTAAAACTTTTGATATTTTACCAATGACTTACAGTTTCAAAGATGTCTACATTTGTCCTGTTTGTATTAAATGTAAGCATTGTGAGATCTGTAACCTTGACGTAATCACATCATTGCTTCAGCTTCAATTCCTGATTTGATGGGGAAAAGAAAATATAAGATTAGGAGGTGGTAAAGGAAAACTAAAAGTGAATGATAAATAACGCATGCTACAAAATCATATACTAAGTAAACCAAACAATTTTCAGTTTTCCAAAGTATGTTTTTGTCACCTGCAGGGGCTACAAAAAATGTAAAACTGTTTTAAAGGTTTCACTTCAAAAAAATAGTTACAAGACATGGGGAAACTTTCTTCCTGCACACCACACGACCAGTTTCCAGAACTTCACATCTAACCATATGTTTCCAAGAGGTGACATGCCCAAAGGGAGAGTGCAACAAAATGAAAAAGTATAATAAAAGTCTAAAATACTGAAGAAATTCAGCACATCTTGCAGCATCTGTGGAGAGACAAGCAGAGTTGGTTTGAGTCGAACATCAGTTCCAAAGAAGGATCTGGAGTTGTGAAAGAAAAGCCATATGAGACTCCAAACATTAACTTAGCTTCTCTCATCACAGATTCTGCCAACCCTGCTGAGTTTCTCCAGCAGGTTTGTTTTTACTTCAGATTTCCAGCATCCACAGTACGATGTCTTTACGAAGAAAAGTTGCACTGGAAAGCCTCACTACGCTAGAGTGGGTAGTGGTCCAGGTGGTGTACATCACAAGTTATTAACTTAAGCTGGAATGAAGATGGCAAAAGTGCTGGCCATAATCTTTCACCTTTCCCTAGACAGAGCAAAGATGTCAGGGGATTAGATCGTGATAAACGAGACACCATTCATAATAACAATTACAGGTTGGTCAGCTTAACATCAACAGTATGCAAGGATTTATGAGTAATTGGGTGAATTTCAATGGGTACATTTAGAGGTTTGAGTTTATTAAGGAGAGCCAGCACGAATTTGTAGGATATCTAGTGGGATACAGACAAAGTGCAGAGGCCACAAAACTTTTGAACGGCATGCAAGGGAACTTTTCACCCAGCACTTAACAAGCCCAATGGGAGGGGACATAATCCTAAACATAGTCTTAAGAAGATGAAGTTGGAGAAGTTGAAGTGGAGGATCATTTCAGACATAGTGACCACAATTCAATTAAACTTAGCATTATTATGGAAAAGAACAAACATAACAGATCTAGATTGGAGAAGATTTTTTAAAACAAAGCAGAAAGGTGACCAAAAGTGGATTGGGTAGACCTACTGGATGGCAAATTGCTGACAATCAATGGCAGACTTTCAAAGTGAGGTTCAACAGGCACAGTGTAGACACATTCCTACAAAGAGAAAGAGTGGTACTACCAAACCTATTGCCTCTTTGTAATCCAGAAGCACATACAACAGGACAAAACAGAAGCTTAAAACAGTCACACAAGGCTTAATCCTGTAGAAAGACGAGAGTATAGAAAGGGGTGTAGAGAAAAGAAACTGGAAAAGCAAAGGATATGAAAACAAAATCAGGTAAAATCAAGGAAAACTCAAACACATTTTAGCAGTACATTAAGAGAAATGGAATGACTAAGAAAATGGAAGGACTTTTTAAACGAAATGCAAAAGATAACGTGTTATGACACAAAGTAAGTAAGTGAATATTTTGTTCCTGTCTTCACCAAGGAGAGATATGATGCAGACATTCTCATTAAAAGAGTGCAAAATATTGGGTTCTACAGCGAGGGCTAGATGGAATTTATCCCTGGACATTAAAGGAAGCGAGGGAGGATTAATAGTAGGTAGAGATTAATAGTAAATACTCCAAGGATAATTCTCTGATCTTCATTAGATATAGGCAAGATATCACAGAATCAAAAAGTCTTCAAATGTCTACCATCATTTCAAAAGGGTGAAAGGGATACGGCTGGTGGGTCAGACTTCAGTAAAGGGCAGATTATTGGAAAGTGAAATCTGGAGAGATAAGATAAGCTGTCATTTAGAAAGGCAAAGGGGCCAGGGATCATCAACATGATTTTTCTTAAGGGAAGAGTTCTGTCTTAGTAATTTAATTGAATATTTTGAGCAAGTACAGGAGGACTTGTAGACTAATGCAACGTTGTCTATGTGGATCTTAGCAAGGTATTTGACAAGGTCCCACATCGGATAGTGATCAAAAAAGTGAAATCCTGTAATTTAGCAACAGGAAACAAAGGGAAATGGATAATGGGTGATGTTCCACAGAGCTTGGTGTATGGGCCCTTGCTGTTGGCATATTTATTAATAATATGGACTTAAATGTGTCATTTTCATTGGGAAATTTGAAGAGGACACAAAAACTGGCTATACAGTTTATAGCAAAGAGGATAGATATTGTCTCTGGAGTGATGGCAATGGCTTGGATGAATGGGCAAAAAGTAAAGCATTTGAAGGACTTAAAAGTAAGGGAAGACAGAATTAGTCAGGATAATGCCAAAAATGAATGGAGTGCCTAGCCACACAAGTTACCGATGTCTGCAGGATATGTGAATAAGTTGATATATAAAGCATATGGAATGGTTTCCTTTATTGAACAAGGTATAGAATATTGTTATGACTGAGGTTGGAGGAGGGCACTGTCACTTCAGTTCCACAGCTCCCACTTCATACGTTTGGATAGGTTAATGGAGGAAAATCGGAATGTGGAATTTGAAACAAACTGATCAGTCACAATGTTACTGAATGGCAAAGGGGCAGAATGGCCTACCTTTTGCATGTTTGTTTCCTATGTTCAACACAATACAATTCTACACAATATAAAGTGACAAATTAAATACAGAACTATAGAACAAGTTTTAAACAAAGAAAATCTGGTAACCAGGATCTGTCAACCAGATTTCTTGATAACACAATTAATGGCTTATTATTCAATAATTTTCCTTAACTAACAATGATTGTGTATGTTAACCAGTCAGTAATGTAAAAGTATAAACACAGAGTCATAGAGATATACAGCACAGAAATAGACCCTTCAGTCCAACTCATCTATGCTGACCAGATATCCGAATTAATCTTGTCCCATTTGCCACCATATCTCTCTAAACCCTTCCTATTCATGTGCCAATCCAGGTGCCTTTTAAAGTACTGTAATTGTACCAGTCTCCACTACTTTTACTGGTACCTCATTCCACACATGCACCACTCTGCAAGAACAAGTTGCCTCCCAGATCCCTTTTAACTCTCTCCCTTCTCACCTTTAACCTATGCCCTCTGGCTTTGGACTCTGCCAACTTGAGGCGAAGATCTTGACTATTTATCTATCCATGCTCATGACTTTATGAGCATCTAAATGGTCCCCCCCCCCCCCCCCCCCCCCCCCCCATCACCATCCAACACTCCAGGGAAAATCGCCCCAGTCTATTCAGCCTCTCTCCTTAGACCAAATCCTCCAACCCTGGCAATATCCTCAAACCTTTTCTGCACCCTTTCACAACATCTTTTCTATAGCAGGGAGACCAGAACTGCATGCAGTATTCAGAAAATGGCCTATCAAATGTCCTGTACAGCTGCAACATAACCTCCCAAATCCTATCCATTTAAACATTTCCCCCAAGACACACGCACATACAGATGTGCACATTTTCCCTTTTCCTGGGGAGAGAGAAAACCTCTGCAATTTGGCTTTCTGAAAAAAAATGTTGGCCAATGGGTTATCCTTAAAAGGTTAATGGATAAAGAGTTTGACATTCCTGAGTCTGTTGTTCTGACTGATGTGGTCAGATCAGAAATCTTACACCCTCTGATGTCTAGCAAACACAAGTTGCTCAGGAAACACATTCTTTCCAATCATTCTTTGAACAGAAAGAAATAAGTTTCACCCTGAACTCAACAAGAGGAATGAGAGTTGGCAGCTTGTTCTTAGTAAGCTTTCCTCTAGGTAACCTGATAAATCAAAATACTTTAACACAGAAACTCTTCAAAACAGTCCCAATAGAGATCCACAACAAAGCAAGGAGTCAGTCATGTGATCTACTGGATTTTTTTTCAATTAAGGTTTCCTCTGATCATAGTGAACTTTCATGACTACTTTTAAAGAAAGTACACCAGATTTATCAATGAAACTTGCCAACTGGATTCCTGTCTCCACAAACTTTCAAAACTCAAGTCCTCTAAGCAAAATTAAATGCAAAACACCTTCATGACAATACAAAAGCAGGGACATAATGTTTGAACTGTATAAAATGAACTCTGTAGTTCTGGGCAGATTACAGTAAGGACTCTGGAAAGTGCATGCAGGAGATTAACAAAAATGCTGCCAGAGCTTGAGAATAGCAGCTGTGAAGAAAGATTAGGTAGGATACTAAGGGGTTTTCCAACAGGTACATTTATTTGAAATCATTAACTCAGATTTCTCTTCACAGATGCTGCCAGGCAGGCTGAGCTTTTCCAGCCATTTCTGATTTTGTTTCAGATTTACAGCATCTGCAGTTCTTTCAAATTTATTAAGATGCTTAGAGGACTTGACAGGCTAAATGTAGAGAGGCTGATATCCCCTTCTGGGAGAGTCTAGGACCAGAGAGTAGAATCAGAATGAGTAGCCCATTTAGACAGAAAAGAGGAATTTCTAGGAAGGTAGTGAATTTATGAAATACTGACAGCTGTTGAGGTTGGGTCAATAAGTACATTCAATACTGAGACAGACCGCATTTTAATTATCAAGAGATTTAAAGGTTACGGGGAAATGTCAGGAAAGTGAAGCGGAGAATGATCAGATCAGCCACAATCACAGACAATGGAAGAGCAAACTAGAGGGGCTGAATAGGCTGCCTCTGCTTCTGATCTTTTATATTCCCAAGTTCATAACTGGAATAGTAGTCTTGGGTGATTCACCACTCAATAACGTACACATTTCAGACCAACTCATATTTCAAAGGCCAACAACAGAATTTAAACCTCAAGTTAATATATTGTCAGCATCAACATACCTCGAACACTGATGCTTTGCTGGTTTGAGTCCAAGGCAGAGTTTCTTTGAGCAGGAACAGCCTAAGAAAATTAAAATAAAAAGTTATTCATCCCAAAGAAGAGCAGTCTTGACGCTATTTCTTCAGAACATGCAAAACATGCTTCGGAGCCAAGTTATCACATTTGCCAGCTGGACAAAGGCAGCTTTTGATGACACAAGGAAGAACCTAAGGGTAGGTCATTCATATTTTCAAGCCTGCCCGGTTAAAAAAAACAAATGGGAAAGTGTCTCAACTGTGGCTTACAAAAGAAATTCAGGATAGTATTAGGTACAAAAAGGAGACATAGAATTGCCAGAAAAAGCATCAAGCCTGAGGACTGACAGCATTTTTAAAATTCAGTAAAAGAGGCCATATAGTTTGCTAAAAAGAGGGGTAAAAGTGTGGAGGAACAGCAGGATCTTGGTGTGCAGGCACATAGATCCCTTAAAATTGCCACCCAGGAGGACAAGGTTGTTAAGAGAAGCATATGGTGTTTTGGCTTTCATTAACAGGGGGATTGAGTTTAAGAGCAGTGAGATCTTGTTGCAGCTCCATAAAACTTTGGTTAGACTGCACTTGGAACACTGCGTCCAGTTCTGGTCGCCCTATTATAGGAAAGATGTGGATGCTTT
Source organism: Hemiscyllium ocellatum (assembly GCF_020745735.1). Lineage (NCBI taxonomy): Eukaryota > Metazoa > Chordata > Chondrichthyes > Orectolobiformes > Hemiscylliidae > Hemiscyllium > Hemiscyllium ocellatum. The sequence goes on from NC_083408.1 coordinate 112,724,188, forward strand.
GGAGAGGGTTCAGAGGAGGTTTACCAAGATGCTGCCTGGAATGGAGGGCTTATCTTACGAAGAGAGGTTGTCTGAGCTCAGAGTTTTCTCACTGGAAAAAAAAGGAGGAAGAGAGGGGACCTAATTGAGGTGTACAAGATAATGAGAGGCATAGATAGAGTTGATAGCCAGAGACTTTTTCCCAGGGCAGAAATTGTTAACACGAGGGGTCATAGTTTTAAGCTATTTGGCTGAAAATATAGAGAGGATGTCAGAGGCAGGTTCTTTATGCAGAGAGTTGTGGGAGCATGGAATGCGTTGCCTGCAGCAGTTGTGGAAGCGAAGTCATTGGGGATATTTAAGAGACTGTTGGACATACACATGGTCGCAGAAATTTGATGGTTTGTACATTAGATTTACCTTAAGTGAGGATCAATGGTCAGCACAACATCGTGGGCTGAAGGGCCTGTTCTGTGCTGTACTGTTCTATGTTGAAAGAGAGTGACAGAGAGAGAAATTGCAAGGAACATAGAAGCTTGTGGTAAAAGCTTAAATTAGTGAAGAGAAAAAGATTAGGAAAGACAGATGTAGGTCCCTTTCAGACAGAAGTTGAGGGAAGTATAATGGGAAACAAATAACCAAAATACGTGTTTAGTTCTTCTTTGTCTTCAGAAATGAAGGCACAAAGAGCCTCCCAGAATGGAGAGGAAGCCAAGCAAGTGTTTTGGACAGAAGAAAATCAGAACTAAGAAGAAAATAGCACTGGGGAATTTAAAGGCTAACAAATGACCAGAAGTTGATAATCCATATCCTGAAGTACTAGAGGAAGTGGTCCTGGAAATATTGGATGCACTGGTCACCTTTCAACAATTCTGCAGACTCTGGAGCAGTTTCAACACATTGGAGGGCAGCAAATGTAACACCACATTGCATTGTAAGGGAGGAAATGAGAATAAGAGAATTACAGACCAGTTAGACTAACATCAGTTGTGGGGAAATACTCTGGTCTACTGTAAAAGATTGGATATCAGAACATTTGGAAAGCAACCAAAAGAGAAAATGCTGGAAAATCTCAGGTCTGGCAGCATCTGTAAGGAGAGAAAAGAGCTCAAGTTGCGAGTCTAACTGACCCTTAGATTCGAAATGTCAGCTCTTTTCACTCCTTACAAATGGTGTCAGACCTGCTGAGATTTTCCAGCATTTTCTCTTTTGGTTTCAGATTCCAGCATCCGCAGTAATTTGCTTTTATTTGGAAAGCAACACCAGGGTTGGAAAAAGCATAGGAAAATATGAACTTTCCCTTTGGCAGGTTCAGGAATTCAGCATCTTATTTAAACAGAAAAAGACCACATACCTCTGAAGTACAGTGGGATCTGGGTACCCTGGTGCATGAATCAAAATTATACGCAGGTACAGCAAGTGATTAGAAGGAAATGGAAATTTGCTATTTACTGCCTAGGAATGGAATATTGAAAGTAGAGATGTTTTCTATAGGTCAACAACTGGGATATTGTGTACAGTTTGGATTCCTTATTTAAGGAATGATATAGACTCATTGGAAGCAATCTAGAAAGGATTCACTCAATTGCTACTGGAGATAAGCAGGTTATCTTACAAGGAAAAAGTTAGACTGGCTGAACCTTTATATATTGGGATTTAGAAGAATGAGGGGTAACCTTTTTCAACGTACAAGGTTTCAAGAGGATTTGAGAGACTGGACATGGAAAGAATGCTTTGCCTTGTGGTAGAGACTGGAAAGAGGAAATACAGTTTAAAAAAAGGGGGGAAATTTCCATTTAAGTACGCAATGCGATCCATGGGAGAGGCTTTGAGTTCCCTTCCAGAGACAGCAATGGAGGCAGATTCACTGAATATTGTTAAAACAGATTTATTAATATGGAGTTGAGGCCAGAATCAGATCTTTAAACTTACTGAATGACAGAAGTAGTTTGAGGAGTTAAATGACTTATCCCTTACCTTTTCACCTGTAGATTCATACGTAACACCAAATATCTTAACTTTACACTGAAACTACCTATTAATGCATGGTGCTTTATTTGAAAATGTTTAAATTGTTGTGCATAAATTAGTTTATGTTAGGCCCCAAACATCAATGATAGAAGTTTAATTTTAGACTTCTGATTGGTTCAAAGGAAAAAGGTTTCTAGCCTCCTAAACCAAGCAATATTTTAACCTGTCAACTCAAACATTGTGACACAAATAAACTCAGTAATCAAACTAAAACATCAGAACAGTTAAGAGTATAGGATTAAAGTCAATCTGTAATGCTAAATACCATTACAAACAAATTTAGCAATTATTGTTTTCTTTCCATTCAGTTTTTCCTCACGCTCAAACTGTGCTTTCAGTTTAACCTCTTCCAACACAAAAATGGAATTTGCTAGAGAAACTGTGGTTCTGGCAGCATCTGAGGAGAGGAAGAAGAGTTAACATTTCAGGTCCAGTGACCATTTTTCAGGACTGGAGTCAGGGTCACTGGATGCAAACATGAACTCTGCTTTCTTCTTCTAGAAGTTGACAGATTTCAGATTTCGAACATCTGCAGTCCATTTTAATTTAATCTTTTCCAATATTTCATATCAATATTTAAGTTGAAACTATCTCAAGGTTCCTTGTGGTAGACTGATTAGCAAGATTACAGCACACAAATACAGGGAGAACTAGCTATTTGGATACAGAACTGACTCAAAACATAGAATTCAATGGGTGGTGGTGGTGGGTGCTTTTCAGACTGGAGGCCTGTGACCAGCAGTATACAGCAAGGATTGGTGCTGGGTCCACTGCTTTCATCATTGATAGAAGTGATTTGGATGTGAACATAGGAGATATGGTTAGTAAATTTGCAGATGACACCAAAATTGGAGGTGTAGTGGACAGTGAAGAAAGTTACCACAGAGTACAACAGGATCTTGATCAGATGAGCAAATGGTCCAAGGAGTGGCAGATGGAGCTTAAATTTAGATAAATGTGAAGTGCTGCATTTTAGAAAGGCAAATCAGGGCAATACTTATATACTTAATGGTAAGAGCTTAGGGAGTATTGCTGAACACAGACCCCTAGAGCACTGGTTCATAGTTCCTTGAAAATGGAATTGCAGGTAGACTGGATAGTGAAGGCAGTCGTTGGTCTACTTGCCTTTATTGTTAAAAATCACAGAACACAAGCTTTATTTGTAAGTACAAGCTTTCGAAGTGATGCTCCTTCGTCAGGTAGCTAGTGGAGAGAATCATAGGACATAGAATATATAGTAAAAGATCAAAGTGTCATAAAACTAATGTGACATATTGAACAAACTTACAAATACTGTTAAGTCTTTAATCACTTAGAATGGGGCTGAGAGTTGAGTGATTAATATATAAATCCCAGAACTTCTTTCAAGTCACACTTCTGAGATAACTTAAGGTTTTATTTGTCAAAACATGACATCTCAGCTCAGACAATGCATTACAGGTGAGGGGTTCCAGTCTGCCTGTGTCCCAACCTTAAGTCAGACTGGTTCTATTTCCAAATACTTCCAATGGTTCTATTATAAAATGTCACATGGACTGACTGCCTACAGATTGAGTTATTTGTTCAAAAAATGCACACAGACTTTCCTCATACACACGCACCCACATTCCCACTCGTGGGCACCCTCTCACAGGCATATACTCAGTCATACTCACGCGCACGCACCCTCACATACACATGCATGCCCATACACACAAGTCTATTTGCATATTTGTATTTGCAGATATATTGTGTGCCTTATGAACAAAATAAAATGTATCAGCAGTCAGTCCATGTGACAATTTTATAAATTCCTACTTTGGAAATAGAATCACTCTGACTCAAGGTTGGGATCCAGACAGACTCTAACCTGACATCTTTAATGCATTGTCTGAGCTGAGATGTCATTTCTTTAAAAATTAAAACCTCAAGTTACCTCGGGACTGACTTGAAAGTAGTTTTGGGATTTATATATTAATCACTTGAAACCTGCATCCCTATTCTAAGTGATTAAAGACTTAACAGCACTCTTAACAGCTTGTTCAATACTTGTTCAAAAGTTGTATAACACTGTCCCATTAGCTACCTGACGAAGGAGCAGAGCTCTGAAAAATTGTACCTGTTAGGCCATAACCTGGTGTTGAGAGATTTTTTCACTTGGTACACCCTAGTCCAACACCAGCACCTCCACATCATGCCTCTAATGGTCAGTGCATGAAGTATAGGAGTTGGGAGGTCATGTTGCAGCTGTTAAGGACATTGATTAGGCCACTATTGGAATACATGTGCAATCTGGTCTCCCTGCTATAAGGATGTTGTGAAACTTGAAAGGAATCAGGAAAGATTTATGGAGGATGTTGCCAGGTTTGAGCTACAGGGAGAGGCTAAGTAGACAGGGATAATTTTCCCTAGACCTCTGGAGGGGTGACATTAGAGTAGAAACGTGTGGTGCTGGAAAGGCACAGCAGCTCAGGCAGCATCAGAGGAGAAGAGTTGATGTTTTGGGCACAAGCCCTTCAATCTCCAGGTCCTCGGATGCTGTCTCACCTGCCATGCCTTTCCAGCGCCACACCGACTCTGATCTCCAGTCCTCATTTTCTCCCAGGGGTGACCTCAGAAGTTTATCAAATCATGAGGGGCATGGATAGGGTAAATAGACAAGGTCTTTTCCCTGGAGTGAGAGTCCAAACCTAGAGGGCATAGATTTAAGGAGAGAGGGGAAAAATTTAAAAGGGACCTAATGGGTAACTTCATCATGCTGCATGTATGCAATGAGCTGCTAAAGGAAGTGGTGGAGGCTGGTACAATTACAGCATTTAAAAGAGCATCTGAATGGGTATATGAATAGGAAGGGTTTAGAGGGACATGAGTAAAATGCTGGCAAATGAGACTAGATTTGTTTAAGATATCTGATTGGCATATAAGAGTTGCACCAAGGTGCCTGCTTCCATGCTGTACATCTCGATGACTATTTGCTTGCTTGCCTATCCTTCCAGGAAAGCTGGTGGCAAAAATCATTGGAATAGTTGATGCCGACTTCAAATTCAGCCAGTAAAATAAGTAATTGAAGCTGTGATTTTGACAGGATTGCGATCTCACTTTGAAACATTTTCCCCACACAAATAGTAATCTTATGCTTACCTCTAGACCCAACCCAGTATTAGACACAAAAGTTGCCTTCATTCAGCTGGTCCTAAAGCTGCACTTTTAACTCTCCATTTCCCAAATAACTGGAAAGAATTATTTTATTTTAGATTAGATTAAATTTCCTACAGTGTGCAACTGGCCCTTCAGCCAAACTAGTCCACACCGACCTGCTGAAGAGTAACCCACCCAGACCCATTCCCCCTAACTAATGCACCTAATTCTCCATTCCTGAAGAAGGGCTCTTGCCCGAAATGTCGATTCTCCTGCTCCTTGGATGCTGCCTGACCTGCTGCGCTTTTCCAGCAGCACATTTTCAGCTCTCATCTCCAGCATCTGCAGTCCTCACTTTCTCCTAACTCTACAGGCAACTTAGCATGATCAATTCACCTAACCTGCACATATCTTTGGACTGTGGGAGGAAACCAGAGTACCCGGAGGAAACCCATGCAGACACGGGGAGAATGTCTGTGTGGAGTTTGCACAGTAACCAGAGGCTGGAATTGAACCCGGGCCCCTGGCACTGTGTGGCAGCAGTGCTAACCACTGAGCCACCTTGCCACCCATTTAGAATTCCTGGAGTGTGGAAACAGGCCATTTGGCCCTGCGCGTCCACACCGACCCTCCGAAGAGTAACCTTCCCAAAGCCATTCCCCTAATGATACCGACCCGACACATCCATGAACATTATGCGTAACTTAGCATGCCCAACTCACCTAACCTGGTATTGTGGGAGGAAACTGGCGATGTGCAAACTCCACACGGACAGTCGTCCGAGGCTGGGATCGAACCCGAGTCCCTGGTGCTCGGAGGCAGCAGTGCTAACCACTGAGCCACCGTGCCAGCTTCAACTAAGTTTTAGCACCAACCTTCTGTTTGCAGGAAATGCAAGAATTTGAAAAAATTACAATATTCTTCCACTTCCACCTTTCTTATGCTGAAATGTTTGTTACAAGAACATATTTCCAACCAATTTATGCTGACCCAATCAATGACAATCCTTGACCGAATGTAGATAAGCATAAAAGAAAGTGTTAAGGGTACACCTGATTCAATTAAAAAATGGTAATGAGATTAGTTCCAGGTTTTCTATTAAAACAGTGATAATCAACCAAACCATTCGTGAGCTGAAATTTCTAATTTTAATCAATCTAAATTTGGAAAATGTTTTTAAAAATTTTTTTACCCACAAGTTGAATGTGCTGGAAATGTTGACAGAACTCTCATGACTCCTAAGAGCCAATAGCAACCTCAAAACATCCTTGAAACTACAGACAGCAATTGGATGTGAAATAAAGCTCCATTTATTTTGTACCAACTCTGTCAGTCTCACTCTACCTCACCTACACCAATAATTTGCATCCTTTAACTTGGCAAAACATTCCAAGGTGCTTCATTGCAGGATCAAAGAAAATTTGACACCATACACAATACAAAATATTTAGCCAGATGACCAAAAGCTTGGTTAAAGATCTACTTTTTTTAAAGAAGCATCTTAAAAAAGGAAAGAAGTGCGGAAGCGCAAGGAGGGCATTTCAGAGTCTGGGACCTAGTCAGCTGTAAGGTCATTGGTCACTATTTTAGGGGGGGAACATTTTCTGTTCAGTCTTTTAGCTGACTAAACAGAAAATGTCTCCATGAATTAGTGACCAATGACCTTGTATAATGGACCACCTTGTGACCAACTCATTCTGGTGTGAACCCAGAGACAATTTTGCATTCTGGATCTGGTCCCACAGGAGCAGGAATTGACAATCCTTTGATACAAGACTTAACAGTGCTTGCACTCTCATTTGTTTCTGAAACTTAGGACTCACGCAGCTGGACTAACATCAATATTATGTCACCAAATCTACTAAATCCAACCATTGAGAAACAGATCCTTTGCTCACTGCCAGAAACATTCCACTGACACCATGTTACAAATTAGCACAAGACTATCTGGAAAGTTTCAGTTTATTGGTATTTTTGCATTGTAATATGCATTTCCATTTGTAATCTTCCAAACTTACTGCAGAATAATTTAATTTTCTTATTCATGCACCATTTACAGCAAAAACATACCCAAAATACCCAAAGATGTACTGGTTAGGTGGACTGGCTATGGGAAATGCAAAGTTACAGGGATAGGGTGGGGAGGGGGGTGCCTGGATGTGATGTACTTTGGAAGGTTGGTATGGACTCAATGGACTGAATGGCCTGCTTCCACACTATGACTCTATATCTATCTGTTCATGAATTTAGTTTTGTCAAAATGTTTTGCTGGAATCACTATGGATCATCCACTGAACAGTTGATATAAAATCTAGTAAACATAGATTCTGAAAAAAAATGTCCATTACACACCACATTTCTATCCTTTATGAGAAAGTGGAGAATGGACTACTATTGTATTCAAAACATCCACATCGTGAATACTTCCATGCTACACATAAAAAGGTTAGAGTGGCACAAGTGGAAAGGTACCTGAAGCTCAATTTTTGCTTCAGGTATTTCATCTTTCCCCAGAATACACAAGAATACTGCCTCATTCAGGCTTTCACAGAAACAGATAAGAACACTGCCCCAACCAGAGTCACAGTATTTTATTGAAAGTGTCTCAATTCTAAGACAAATATCATGGCTTTTCTTTGCAGACTATTAAAAGCAATTTTAAAAAGCCCCACAAACAAAAAAGCTGAATAATATAGGCCTCAACATAAAAGATAGCTTCTAGCCAGAGAGGTAACATAACACAGACTATGTCAAGTTCAAGTAGAGAAAACAGCAAGCGTAACCCGCATTAACATGTTAATAGCGCACAGCACCTACTGGAACAAAGCATTTCTCCTGCAAACGGCCATCTCTCATATTCTGAAGGCCAAAGGCAGCTGCAGCTTCCCGTGTGGATGCCAAACAATGGAGAACAGTGAATGGTTACTGCAGCAATGAACGTGACCTTTGCAGTTTTGTCGTAGATTCCGGCACCGGCAGCCACGCAGCCAAGGGCAAAGAATTTAGCCAAGGAGGATTTTTTTAAAAAATGTTTAAAAAATTCCATGGAATTAGGAGCAGACTACTCACCACAGACAAAGTAGATATACTGAATATGCTTCACTCTAGGAGCTTAGGAATTCAAGACAATTATGCGGACATCATAATTCGCACAACTCTGCCATAGCTACCTCCACCACTTCACTGTACCCCTTGCTTTAAAACAGATAGCCAACAGCGCTGAGTAAATCTAAATGCAGACTTGCGTTAAACAAGAGCACGAACTTGCGGCAGAATGGCAAGAGAGAAAGAAAAACAAGGGGTGGGTGGAGGGGGAAATAAAAGCCTCACAAGACAGCTGCTCTCTCCTCAGAAACAAATATGGCGGCAGACTGACCCCCAGTGACTTTGACTTTCAGCGTTCTACCAATTCCCACCTTTCAATTCTAAGCACACTCTTCTCAGCAATGAGCCACTAATTAGCTGCAAGCTTCTGCTATCGTAAGTAACAATAGCTTCTTTGAAATCTTTGGACAGTAATGTAGGATCATGCAGAACATTCATACAAACACACACTCCGAATACTTAAGAGTGGCTGCATCAATGCCAACAACATTCACAGTGCAAGACGTCCTGCTGCTTAATTAGGCAGCATGATGCTAACTATAAATATGCAAAAATATCCAAGAATTAACAACATGTTTAAACACAGCAAACGGTTTATTAACCGGCACCTACGGGACCAGGAGTGCGCAGGTTGATCAAATTTTCTGGATAATCAAGAGGTACGTATGATTGCAGTAAACCATGACCAAGTGAAGGTTGAAATCCCTCAAAAAAACCTCTGAAAACATCACACACCTCCTAAAATCTAACTAATATAAATGTAATGCAGGGGGTAAACACATCACTGTTATACTTCATTTACAGCATAAATACTTTTAACATTGTGGTCGATGGCCACATTATAGGTACATATTTTTTGGTTTATCAAGAGTGCCAATTAAAAGTTTACTTTAATATAAAAGTGAAAGTCTGCAAAGGACTGATTTGTTCACCTACTTCAGGTTTTCAGGAAGTACAATTTGTGTCCAATCTCAGCTACAGTTGGAAAAGATGGTATTGCTTAAAGTATATGTGCACAATGTCTGCAAGCTTAAAGTGAACCATATCTCCCTTGCATCACAGAGTTGAAGAGATGATGCGGTTTATGATCAAAAATTATTTTTAATGTAAATAAAGCAAAATAGTTGTGTTAAATACAACCTGTCTATAGACAAGCAAAAACTGGTTTATTATGGTTTTATTGAGCTGTATTTTTAACATTGCATATAAACCAAATATAATGGCAAAAGAATAATTAATTCCATTTCATAGCATTTGCAAAACACTATCAACAGAATCAGTATCTTCAGCTTAGATATGCAGACTTCTTTATTCAATTCCAATTATAGAAGAGGACTTTCAATCTGAACTACTCTTTCCTCTTCTTCAACCAGGATCTTTGTATTATATTTACACTCAAAGACATGAGCTAAACACAAAGTTTAGCAGATTTTTTTTAAACAAGATATTTATAACTCAGGTGGAGTACCTGGTCTCAAAGAGGAACCAATACTGGGGTCATCCCAGACAGCACACCTTTTGGGCAATCTTTTAAAAGTTTCAGAGCAGAACATCCAGTTGGACAAAGATAGTGAGGACTTCTAAAAGTGAGAGGACAGCAAGCAACAGATGGAATTAAATAATTCAGAGAGAGTTGATAAAAATAATTTCTCATCAAGTCACCACTGAACAGTTTTTAAAATTCCAGTCATGTGTTTTTACGAAGAACTTACTGGGTCATCCATAATGGGACAAAGAAAAAATATAAAATTTGATTTTAATTAAAGCAGACTACACCGAACATGCACACATTTTTTCCTTCAACCTCAGATTCTGCTTTCTGATGATTCAATTGATAAGGTTAACAGCGACGCAGCACAAAGTAGATAGAGTCAGTTATACTATGCTGACTTGTTTTCTCAAACTACACCCATTTGCCCACATTTGGCTCCTATCCCTCTGAACCTTTCACGTACCCGTTCAAATGTCATTTAAATGTTGCAACTGTATCTGTATCTACCATTTCCTGTGGCAGTTCATTCCATACATACCTGTGTGGAAGAAGTTGCCCCTCAGTTCCCTTTTAACATCTTTCCCCTCTCACCTTACTCCTCGACCTTCTAAGCTTTGAACTCCCCTACCCTCGAGAAAAAGACCTTGGCTGCTCACCTTGACAATGCCCCTCATGATTTTATAAACCTCTATAAAAGGTCAACCCTCAACTCCCATGTTCCAGTGAAATATGTCCCAGCTTCTCCTTATAACTCAGATCCTCTCATCCCAATAACATCCTTGCAAATCTTTTCCGCATCCCGGTAACGAGGTCTTTACAGATTTGTAGTGCAAGAGGCATGGAGTGCAAGGCAGAAATATATTTTCTGAAAAACAGAAAACTTAACAGGAAGTTGACAAAGCGAGAGAGCGCAAGCAAGAAAAGCAAGCGAGGAAAAGAGAGCAAGCGTATGACGTTCAAATTAAGAGACGGGATATTCAATGGTGACATCATTTCTTCACAAAGGTTAGACTCTAAGCCAATTGCAAATCTCAAAACTGAGATTCACAGGTTACTATCTAAAGGTGTTGAGGTGTACAGAATCCAAAATAAAAGATGACAACATAAAGATATAGTGCTTGTGCTTCTAGACTAACAATATCCCAAAGTCTGTAATTCAAATTTCACCATGGTGATTTCTAAATATAAATTTAGTTAATCATTTTAAAAATATGGAATTAAGAGCTAATATCAATATCATGGCTATTAAGTTATTGGATTAACATAAAATGCAATAATTCCCTCCAGACAGGAAAGATTCTGTCCAAATACCTGGACAGATATCTAGTTGATATGTCATAAAAATATGGTTGATTATGTCCCTTTGAAACTGCTCTAGTGAACCACTCATTTACCAACAAATGGATTGCAGCGTTCAAAGAAAACTACTTAACCTGCTCGAGCGTGAAGAATCTAGGCCTTGGCCACAACCATTGAATGAAGAGGGATATACAGATCAACAGTGATTTACTCAAATGGGACAGCATGTTCAAGGGGCTGAATATTCCTGTGCATGGGGAGAGATAGTTGAATGGAATATTGAAAATTACTTTAGAGCCGACAAGGATGCTGCTGGTTTATGAAATGTGGAAGACTAGCTCAAGTTAAATTATTTCTAAAAACTCCCAAACTTTGTCTGCTGCAATTCAACCAGAAGGTGGATTCTACGAAATATCACTCTCTGCTCTATTCCAAAACTAATAAACCAATAAAGATACCACATACGCATCATGTATATTCTTCAGCACAACAAAAAGTCATACTACAGAAAGAATGAGGCTGAAAGTTGATAAATCTTTGTGATTCGGTTATCTACATCCCAAATATTCAAAGAGATGGTTATAGATAGTGGAAGGTGGAAGTGATCATTTTTTCTTCTCCTATAAATTCTGGAATGCATTAAACGATTGTAAACATAACCCCACAAGTTAAGAAAGGTAGTGAAATAGAAGAGGGAACTACGGACCTGTTAGATTCCAGGATTTTTCCTAGTACAGATGTCATGTTGGTATAATCTATGGACACTTATAACAAGATCAAGGAGATTACATCGAGTTTATATAAAGATGGCAGACTTCAAGTTGAGTGTTGCATTCAGTTCTGGGAACACTTTAGGAAAGGAGTAAAAGTGTTGGAAAGAGGACAAAGGGTTTTATCAGAATTGACAAGAAGGAAAACTGGAGTTGGGCTCAATTTCCTTTGAGAAGAGCATGCAAAGAGAAAACCTGATTGAAGCATTTAAATCACAAGATCTTAACAGAATGAACAGGGAGAAGATGCTCCCACTCATGAAGAGATTGAGAATGAGAATGTAACAGATAAAATTACTGAAAAAAGCAAAAAGGCATCAAGAGGGAAGATTTTCTCATGCAGCAAGTGGTGGTAGTCTGGAATGCACCGACAGCATGTGGAGGCAGTTTCAATTAAAACATTCAAAAGGGAATCAGATGACATTTACATAAAAATAATTTACATTGTAACTTAGATAAATTATGTGAGCATCAGAGGTATAGTTAGTAGGTTTACAGACGACACCATAATTGGAGGTGTAGTGGACGGCGAAGAGGGTTACCTCAGATTACAACAGGATCTTGACCAGTTGGGCGAATGGGCTGAGAAGTGGCAGATGGAGTTTAATTCAGATAAATATGAGGTGTTGCATTTTGGGAAAGCAGATCTTAGCAGGACCTATCCACTTAATGGTAAGGTCCTAGGGAGTGTTGCTGAACAAAGACACCTTGGAGTGTAGGTTCATAGCTCCTTGAAAGTGGAGTCGCAGGTAGATAGGATACTGAAGGAGGCATTTGGTATGTTTTCTTTTACTGGTCAGAGTACTGAGTACAGGAGTTGGGAGGTCATGCTGCAACTGTACGGGACTTTGGTTAGGCCACTGTTGGAATAATACGTGCAATTCTGGTCTCCTTCCTATCGGAAAGATGTTGTGAAACTTGAAAGGGCTCAGAAAAGATTTACAAGGATGTTGCCAGGGTTGGAGGATCTGAGCTACAGGGAGAGGCTGAACAGGCTGGGGCTGTTTTCCCTGGAGCGTCAGAGGCTGAGGGGTGACCTTATGGAGGCTTACAAAATCATGAGGGGCATGGATAGGGTAAATAGGCAAAGTCTTTTCCCTGGGATCGGGGAGTCCAGAACTAGAGGGGGTAGGTTTAGGGTGAGAGGGGGAAGATATAAAACAGACCCAAGAGGCAACTTTTTCACACAGAGTGTAGTGCATGTATGGAATGAGCTGCCAGAGGAAGTGGTGGAGGCTGGTACAATTGCAACATTTAAGAGGCATTTGGATGGGTATATGAATAGGAAGGGTTTGGAGGGATATGGGCCGGGTGCTGGCAAGTGGGAATAGATTGGGTTGGGATATCTGGTCGGCATGGACAGGTTGGACTGAAGGATCTGTTTTCATGCTGTACATCCCTATGACTATTTGAAAAAGGAAAAAATGTACAGGGTTATTCAAATCTCCTGCATACAAACAATATTGTGATTCAGATTGTGCAAAGTCTACATTATTACCCTTTCAGAAATTTATGTTTTATAAACCAGCATTACCAATGAGGGAGAATCAGAGGTGATGTATTTGTGTTTGCAGGTGACTTTCGGTAAGGTCCCACATAAACTTGGAGCACATGAGAATGGGGTAACATACTGACAGATTGAGAATTAGTCAATGGAAAGAAAAAAAATGAATAACTAGCTACCAAAGGAACTGGGGGAGTACAATTACACCATTTAAAAGCTATTTGGACAGGTACATGGATAGTACAGGCTTAGAGGGATATGGAACAAATGCAGGCAAAATGGGACAAATTCAGTTTAGGAAACCTGGTCAACATGGATGAGTTCAGAGAACCCATGCAGTGAGAAAGCAGGCATTTTGGCCCAACGAGTCCACAACAACTCTCTGAACAGCATCCTACCTCGATCCATTCCCTTATCCTATCGCTGTAGCCCTGCATTTCCCATGGCTAATCCACCGAGCCTACACATCCCAGGACACGATGAACAATGTAACATGGCCAATCCTTTAGCTTCTTTTCCTGAGGTTTCGCATACGAGATGCGATTCATACATACCAACTTCTGCAAACAAGTGAAGTTTATTAAAGCTTCTACAAGCTAGGTGACTCCCTTTGCAGCCATTTTTGAGTCAAAGTGAGGCCCTGACCAAAGAAAACACATCCCCTTTATATGGGCCAGTTGGCCATGCTTACAGATAGCGTGGCCACTTCCCCACAGTCACATGCCATTCAATACAATCCCCAGTTACTCTCAGCCACGTTACCCCTTGCACAATAGCAGGATGCGGTCATCCTCAGGAGATAATGCCCTAATCCTGGGAAGTCGTTATGCAGACAATTGCCTGACCGATTCCGCAAGATAATGTAGGTGTGACCTATCTCTGGCCAGAGAGCATTTTGAACAATAGTTTAACTTAACAATAGCAATGGAGAGTAGTAGTAAATGACTGTCTAATTGGGATGTGGGTGATTCGCATTTTTGCCTGACTGCCGTCCCCACCCAAAGTGCAGTTTAACTCTTTACTATTACATTAATTGCCAGAGATATTCCCATTTAATCTTTTAACATTACAAATCTGCCTAACCTTCAGATTTTTGGCAACTGGGAAGAAACCAGAGCACCTGGAAGAAATCCACACAGAAAAAGGAAGAATGTGCAAATTCCACACAGACAGTTGTCGGAGGGTGGAATCGAACCGGAGGTCCTGGTGTTTAGACAGCACTGAGCCACCACGTCGCCTCGAAGAGAATGTTTCTAATCTGTGTAGCTCTACAAGCAGATCATCCTCAGGGTGGCAGGTTATGATTTGTGTCAGGACCAAAAATGGAGGTTGCTGGAAAAGCTGGGCAGGTCTGACGGCATTTGTGAAGAGAAATTAGAGGGTCCAGTGACCCATCCTCAGAACTTTTGGGTTTATGATTTATATCAGTGTTTGGACACCAGCCATTCACAATCCATATCAATAACATGGAGGTGACAAAATTTAATACTTCAAGTTAGTGGATGGCACAAAAGCAGGTGGGAATGAGTGATACGAGGAAGATGCAAAGAGGTGTTCAGAGTTTGGACAGGGTGAGTGGGAAAAATACAGACTATAATGTAGGTATGTGAAGTTATCCAATTTGGTAGGTGAAATTAGAAATGTTGAGTATTTCTTGAACACAGATTGAGAAAAGCTGACATCCAAAAGAGACCCAAATGTCCTTCTACACAAGTCACAGGAAGCTAACATGCAGGTGCAGCAAGCAATTAGAAAGGTGAATGATTATAAAATGATGTGAGTACAGGAGTAAAGACAATTTGTATCAGTTATGTAGAGCCTGGATGAAACTGCACCTGCAACGTTGTGTGCAGTTTTAGTCCCCCCACAGAGGAGGTTAAAGCCAAGATTCTCCAAACCAATTCCTAATACCACAGGGCGGTCCTGGAGGAGTGACTGAGCACACAAGACCTGTATTCTCTACAGTTTAGAAGAGTGAGAAATGATATCATTGAGAATTTAAAAAGTCTTAAAGGACTAGACAGGGAAATGGGAAAGGATTTTCCTCCTGGCAGAGACCCCAGACCAGGAGACAGAGTTTTAGAATAAGAAGCTAGCTAGCTACTTAGGACTGAAGAATTTCTTCATACACAGGGTAGTGAATCTTTGGTATTCTCTACCCCAGAGAGCAGGAGTTCAGACATTGAGTTGGTTCAAGACAGAGACTGATTGTTTTATACACAACATGGACATTAAGGAATATGGACATAGCATAAGAAAATGGATTTTTAAAAATGTATTCGTGGCACTTGGGCATCGCTGTCTGGCCATCATTGATAGCCCACCCCTGTTTGTCCTTGAGAAGGTGATGGTGAGCTGTCTTCTTGAATCGCTGCAGTCCACCTGCTGTGGTTGACCCACAATGCCAGTAGAGAAGGAATTCCAGAATTTGACCCAATGCCTGTGAAGGAACAGTGGTATATTTCCAAATCAGGATGGTTAGTGGCTAAGAACACAAGGCCTAGCAGCAGGAGGCGGCCATCTGGCTCTTCGAACTTCCTCCGCCATCCAATAGCTGATCTTTTCGTAGACACAGATCCACTTACTTGTGCTTTCACTATATCCCTTAATTCCTTTATTGTTTAAAAAGAAATCTACTTTAGCTTTAAAACGTTTCCTGACGATGCATCAACTATGTCAGAGGGCAAGCAATTCCATAGATTTCTAATCCCTCTTAATTCAGCTTTAAATCTGCTCCCTCTAATCTTGAGGCTATGCCCTCTTGTCCTAGCTTCACCTGCCAGTGGAAACATCCTTTCTATCCACACTCTTCCTAGTTCAAAGTTTGGGAGAATATTTGTAGCTCTGGTGCTCATTGTTGTGGTTCTGTCCGCTGAGCTGGGAATTTGTGTTGCAGACGTTTCGTCCCCTGTCTAGGTGCTCAGTGCTTGGGAGCCTCCTGTGAAGCGCTTGTGATCTTTCCTCCGGCATTTGTAGTGGTTTGAATCTGCCGCTTCCGATTGTCAGTTTCAGTTGTCCGCTGCAGTGTTCGGTACATTGGGTCCAGGTCGATGTGTTTGTTGATTTAAATCTGTTCAAATCGACCTGGACCCAATGTACCGACCACTGCAGTGGACAGCTGAAACTGAATCGAAAGCGGCAGATTCAAACCTCTACAAATGCGGGGGAGGGGGAAGGGAGAGGGGGAGAGGGGGGGTAGAGAGAGCGAGAGCGAGAGAAAGAGAGGGGGAGAGAGAGCGCGAGAGAGGATGATCACCCATATGCACAGGGACATGAGGTCTTCTCTGGATCAGCAGTTTCTCAATGAACTATATAGTCATTTTCCAAGGAGGAGCATCCAGATAAGGCAACATCAATTGGGTGACATTACAATCAACGAATATCAATACCAGAGACCAAGTCCTTTACTGTTATACAATGAATCTTCTTAACCAGATTATTATAAATGGATACTCTTCCCCTGGTTGGCTGACCTTACATACTGAATGCTTCCAATATTGTTAAATAGCTCTACATAATCAATGCTTTTTCACTTCATTTCTCTTGCCTCCAGTACCCCATTGTTAACTGCAAGTTCTTATCTAATAAGAGCCATGCCCAGCTGAACCTCTTGTTTCACAAAAAAATTGAACTTAACTCTTTCCCTACTTGCTTATACCCTATACACATTGTTGAAGCTCTGTTCGCCGAGCTGGGAATTTGTGTTGCAGACATTTCGTCCCCTGTCTAGGTGACATCCTCAGTGCTTGGGAGCCTCCTGTGAAGCGCTTCTGTGTTGTTCCCTCCGGCATTTATAGTGGTTTGAATCTGCCACTTCCGGTTGTCAGTTTCATGGCTAGTTGGTGTTCAACTGCACAAGGACTGCACAAAACACTACATAGGACAAACAGGAAGACAGCTAATGACCTGTATCCATGAACGCCAACTAGCCACGAAATGACACGACCAGCTATCCTTAGTAGCCACACACGCAGATGACAAGCAACATGAGTTCGACTGGGACAACACTACTATTACAGGACAAACCAAACAGAGAACAGCCAGGGAATTCCTAGAGGCATGGCACTCATCCACAGATTCTACCAACAAACACATCGACCTGGACCCAATATAACGACCACTGCAATGGACAGCTGGAACTGACAACCGGAAGCGGATTAGACAAACCACTATAAATGCCGGAGGAAAGATCACAGAAGCACTTCATAGGAGGCTCCCAAGCACTGAGGATGTCACTGAGACAGGGGACGAAACGCCTGCAACACAAATTCCTAGCTCGGCGAACAGAACCACAACGAGCACTCAAGCTACAAATCTTCTCTCAATTTTCTCTCAAACTTTGAACCCTATACACATTCTCACCAGTATATCCTTTCTCAAGTAAGGAGACCAAAACTGCACACAGTACTCCAGGTGTGGCATCACTTGCATCCCGCACAGCTACAAAATAATCTCGCTGCTTTTAAACTCAATCCCTTTAGCAACGAAGACAAAATTCCCCTATCTATCGCAACCTTAAAATGTAAACAAGGACTCTGCTCTCAGTGGCAAGGGGTCCAAAGACACTTAATCCTCAGAAGAATTTCCTCATCGCAGTCTTCTGTTGTGCAGTGTATAGTATTTTTCACCTCAGTATAAATTTTCCATGCCGGCCACACACACATGAGATGAAGAGCTTATTCATAAAATTGGCTACTTTCACCCTGCTCCTCTTCATTCTCAGCCTCTTGCATAACTGTAGAGGATTTGAACCCCACGGGGCAAGACAGTCGGCAATTGTGACTTTGCTATTACATTTTTCCACGCCACCTTTATGAACATGGTCTCTAGAATAGTTAGATCATACTCCTGCTCCTTATTGATGGCCTGGATAGCCTGACAAATCAGATGCCACTGGCAGAGAGTTTCCAGATTCTAGTTACCCAACTAATCCGCTAACTGGAACTTGGCCATGGCATTGAGTGTTATGACAGTGTGAACCCTCTGATAATTTAAACCTGACACACAGAGAAGCTCACCTCACACCACAATCTGTTAAATTTTGAGGCAAAGAACTCTCTCACAGGTCACTATTTAAAGTAAAAATTAACGATTTTATTCCTTAAATTCAAGAGAGAACATTGAAACAATAGTTATATACAACTCCTTTCTCGCAAACCTATCTTTTACCTCCCATTTTACAATACTGGTCCAATAAATTCCCTCTTAAATTTACAACAAAAATCAATTTCAAACCTAGGTATAGTCTTTGGATGTCAAATTTTCTCTCTAGATTCCTCTACGTCAACTGTGATGTTCTGCTGCACAAATTTCTTATAGACAGATATCTTTCAGAGAGTGACTCTGCTAGCTGTCTGTTTGATGGCGCTCAATGCTGCTCTCCCGACTGTTCAAAATGTCTGGTTTTACACGCCAAAACATTATATACTTTCATTGGTTTGATGTCATCTCCAACAGTAAAACTCAAATTCGATTGGATTTTGGTATCTGGGGCATAATTTAAACTGATCAGCTGAATTTGAATTTGTTTTTGCTTCATGACAACACATCACCAGCTATTTGTATCAACTAAATGCTACATTTTTAAATCTTTCAGTACACTCGGTGCTTCTCCAAGTCCTTGACAGCTTCCTCTCTCTCAAAAAGGTACAGTAAACGCCTACACCTTCATAACAAGAGGCAAGATCACCTTGACATTTGAGGCTAGTAATGACAGGGTTCATGGGGCTGCAGTCTGTAATGATAATCTTCCTTCTCTTCTGTCCATACATTTTGTCCACTTTCCTGATTCATACCTTAAAAACATGGAGGACATCCATGCAATTTCATTAACCCCAATTTACAGGAGTATTGTCTTGACATTCAAAAAGCAATGTTCATTCTCAGACCTTCCAGTAATAAGTAGCAGCAGTATTGTCATGCCATCATAGCAGTGACACATTCCTTACTCTGCTCTCCAATATTTCACATTTAAACATAAAACAACATTCTGGTAAAAGACAGCAGGACATAAGAAAGGCCATTTTACAGTACTTCCATTTGGAAGACAATGTCGAGCCTCATCTCGAATGAGGTCAGTTATCCATCAGCGGCTGAACATATGACCCAGGCCCTTCCCCAGAGACGGGAATGTTCTCATTGCTTGGACTGCCTCAAACCATATTAGCAGTGCTTCTTCAGCATCAGAAAAGGCAGCCAATCTTTTCAACAATGATTCCCTTCCTTGCTGAAAAAGGATGCCTGCTTCTGGAATCGTTCCAAGATGTTTGACATAAGCTTCAAAATGGATGCAGGTTGACCAACTCAAAGGTAGAATTTCCTACTCCTTAGTGATGTCCACTTTTCAATTCGCACCAATTAGTTTCCCAAGTGCTCAATCACCATCGATTTCTTTCAGATTTATATCACCCTGGGGCTTACCATCAACCAGCATGAGCCATATATACTGTGGCTACAAGACCAATTCGAGGCTGGGAATCCTGCAGTGAATAACTCAACTCCTGATTCCCCAATGCCTGTCTACAATCTACAAGGGAAAAGTCAGAAGTGTGATGGTACACTGCCCCCTTGCCTGAATGGGTGCAGCTCCCAACAGCACTCAATAACTATGACACTATCTAGCCCACTTGATTGGTACCACATCCACAGTCACTTCCTTCACCAAAGCACAGCAGCGAGTACCATCTATAAGATGTAGCGCAGAAACTGCCAATTTTGCTCGACAGCAGCTTCCATACCCACCTCCACGAGAAAATTGGAGGTGTACTGGACAGCAAAGAAGGTTAGCTCAGATTACAACAGGATCTTGACCAGATGGGTCAATAGACTGAAGTGGCAGATGGAGTTTAATTCAGATAAATGCAAGGTGTGGCATTTTGGGAAAGCAAATCTTAGCAGGACTTATACACTTAATGATATTGTCCTAGGGAGTGTTGCTGAACAAAGAGACCTTGGAGTGCAGGTTCATAGCTCCTTGAAAGTGGAGTTGCAGGAAGTTATGGTAGTGAAGGCAGCGTTTGGTATGCTTTCCTTTATTGGTCAGAGTATTGAGTGTAGGTTATGTTGCGACTGTATGGGACTTCGGTTCGATCACCGTTGGAATATTGCATGCAATTCTGTTTTCCTTCCTGTCGGAAAGATGTTGTGAAACTTGAAAGGGTTCAGAAAAAATTTACAAGGATGTTGCCAGGGTTGGAGGATCTGAGCTATAGGGAGAGGCTGAACAGGCTGGAGCTGTTTTCTATGGAGCGTTGGAGGCTGAGGAGTGACCTTATAGAGGTTTACAAAATCATGGGGAGCATGGATAGGATAGACAAAGTCTTTTCCCTGGGGTCGGGGAGTCCAGAACTAGGGGGCATAGGTTTAGGGTGAGGGGGGAAAAGATATAAAAGAGACCTAAGGGGCAATGTTTTCACGCAGAGGGTGGTGCGTGTATGGAATGAGCTGCCAGAGGAAGTGGTGGAGGCTAGTACAATTGCAACATTTAAAAGGCATTTGGATGGTTATATGAATAGGAAGGGTTTAGAGGGATATGGGCCAGGTTATGACAGGTGGAACTAGATTGAGTTGGGATAATGGTCGACATGGACGGGTTGAACCGAAGGGTCTGTTTCTGTGCTGTACATCTTTATGACTGTATAAGTAGGAAGAGCAGATACATAGAATGAGGATCACCATAATTTGTTCATTTCCAAGTCAATAGTCTCTTCAGT
Source organism: Hemiscyllium ocellatum (assembly GCF_020745735.1). Taxonomy (NCBI): domain Eukaryota; kingdom Metazoa; phylum Chordata; class Chondrichthyes; order Orectolobiformes; family Hemiscylliidae; genus Hemiscyllium; species Hemiscyllium ocellatum. The sequence goes on from NC_083408.1 coordinate 112,745,197, forward strand.
ATTGTTGGGTCTCCGCAACACATTGTTGGTGCACATATACCATACTGGCACAGCTAAAGCTCACATCTCAAGAATGAATACAAAAACTTTGATTTTTTTTCTCAGGTTTAGCTGGAATTGCATCATGTGACCAGCCTTTCACGGAGATCTTGATGTTGACTTGCCCAGAACTATTTCAGGCTCTAGTATGGTCCACTTCTGAATGGTTATTACAGCTATATGAAAGCAATTCTGCTAATTAAGACTCACCAGTCCAGAGCTTCCACTCATTGTGGAATCATTCTATTTGATTCAACGTTCTACCAGTGAGAACTACTGACAACTTTGCTGATCAGAATTTCTGGGCATCCAAGTTCGAAACACTATAATCTCATGATGGCTGAATGGTCCAATTCTACGCCGATATCTTATGGCCAGGGTGGACAGAAAGGAGCTATTTTCCTTAGTTGAGGGTCAAAAACAAAGCGAAACGCAGAAGATGGAGACAGGATGTGAGGAAAACTTTAACTCTGAGGGTGGCAGGGGTCTGGAAGCCATTGATCGAGTTTGTAGTTCAGGCAGGAAACCGCAACATTTAAAAAGTATTTGGATCACCTCTTGAAATGGCCCACAGCCTTGAGTGTTATGACAAGTGCTGGAAAGTGGGATGAGTGGAGGTGATAGTATATTTTTGGCAGTACAAATTTGTTGGGCTAAAAGGGTTTCTTTTGTGTTGTCTGATTCGGAGATAAGGGATTTGCCTTCTAAAGAAAGATTGGACAGTTTGGGCCTATACTTTCTAGAGTTTTAAGAAAATGAGAGGAGATTTAATGGAGGAACATAAAATGCTAAAAGTTGATCGACAAAGTAGATATAGAGGATATATCCTCTTGTGGGGGACAATCTAGAATAAGAGGTCATTGTGGTAGGATAAATAGCAGATTTAAAACAGAGATGTGTGTTGGTAGGATTAGGGAAAACCCAAAGGCTGTCTATAGGTATGTCAGGAATAAAAGAATGACGAAGGTAGGAATAGGTGCAGTCAAGGATAGTAGTGGGAAGTTGTGCATGGAGGCTGAAGAGATTGGGGAGACACTGAATGAATACTTTTCGTCAGTATTCACTCAGGAAAAGGACATTGTTGCCGATGTGAATTTTGAGTCACAACTAATTAGAATGGATGGCTTTGAGGTATGTAGGGAAGAGGTGTTGGAAATTCTGGAAAGGGTGGAAATAGGTAGGTCTCCTGGGCCTGATGGCATTTATCCTAGGATTCTGGAAACAAGGGAGGAGATTGCAGAGCTATTGGCCTTGATTTTTATGTCCTCGTTGTCTACAGGAATAGTGCCAGAAGACTGGAGGATAGCAAATGTGGTTCCCTTGTTCAAGAAGGGGAGTAGGGATGACCCTAGTAACTACAGGCCGGTGAGTCTCATTTCTGTTGTGGGCAAAGTCTGCGAGAGAATTGTAAGGGATAGGATTTATGAACATCTGGATAGGAATAATGTGATCAAAGATAGTCACAGCATGGTTTTGTGAAGGGTAGGTCGTGGCTCACAAACCTTATTGAATTCTTTGAGGTGGTGACTAAGGAGGTGGACGAGGGTAAAGCGGTAGATGTGGTGTATATGGATTTTAGTAAGGTGTTTGATAAGGTTCCCCATGGTAGGCTACTGCAAAAAATACGGAGGTATGGCATTGAGGGTGCGTTAGAGGTTTGGATTAGGAATTGGCTGGCTGGAAGAAGACAGAGGGCAGTAGTTGATGGTAAAGGTTCATTTTGGAGTGCAGTTACTAGCGGTGTTCCGCAAGGATCTGTTTTGGGACCATTGCTGTTTGTCATTTTTATAAATGACCTGGAGGAGGGGCTAGAAGGTTGGGTGAGCAAGTTTGCGGATGATACGAAAGTCGGTGGAGTTGTTGACAGTGAGGAAGGATGTGGCAGGTTACAACGGGATATAGATAAGCTGCAGAGCTGGGCAGAAAGGTGGCAAATGGAGTTCAATGTAAGCAAGTATGGGGGCGGCGCGGTGGCACAGTGGTTAGCACTGCTGCCTCACAGCGCCTGTAGACCCGGGTTCAATTCCCGACTCAGGCGACTGACTGTGTGGAGTTTGCACGTTCTCCCCGTGTCTGCGTGGGTTTCCTCCCACAGTCCAAAGATGTGCGGGTCAGGTGAATTGGCCAAGCTAAATTGCCTGTAGTGTTAGGTAAGGGGTAAATGTAGGGGTATGGGAGGGTTGCGCTTCGGCGGGTCGGTGTGGACTTGTTGGGCCGAAGGGCCTGTTTCCACACTGTAAGTCTAATCTAATCTAAAGTGTTAAGTGATTCTGGTAAGGGTAACAAGAAGATGGGGTACTGGGCTAATGGTCGGATACTTGGTAGTGTGGATGAGAAGAGGGATCTTGGTGGCCATGTACACAGATCTCTGAAAGTTGCCACCCAGGTAAATAGTGCTGTGAAGGCGGCATATGGAGTACTGGCTTTTATTGGTAGAGGAATTGAGTTCCGGAGTCCTGAGGTCATGTTGCAGTTGTATAAGACTCTGGTGCGGCCGCATCTGGAGTATTGTGTGCAGTTTTGGTCGCCATACTATAGGAAGGACGTAGAGGCACTGGAACGGGTGCAGAGGAGGTTTACCAGGATGTTACTTGGTATGGTAAGAAGATTGTATGAGGAAAGGCTGAGGCACTTGAGGCTGTTTTCATTGGAGAAAAGGTGGTTTAGGGGTGACTTGATAGAGGTGTACAAGATGATTAGGGGTTCAGATAGGGTCGACAATGAGAACCTTTTTTCCACGTATGGAGTCAGCTATTACAAGGGGGCATAGCTTTAAATTAAAGGGAGGTAGGTATAGGACAGATGTTAGGTAGATTCTTTACTCAGCGAGTCGTGAGTTCATGGAATGCCCTGCCAGTAGCAGTGGCGGACTCTCCCTCTTTATGGGCATTTAAATGGGCATTGGATAGGCATATGTAGGATAGTGGGCTAGTGTAGGCGCAACATCGAGGGCCAAAGGGCCTGTACTGCACTGTATTTTTCTATGTTCTAATGTGAAATTATTTCTCTTAAAAAATTTTGAATCTGTTGAATTCACTATCCCAGATTGCAGTGGATGCTCACACACAATAGATTTGAAGGGTTTATAGAGAGTAGGTACGAAAGTGGAGTTGAGGCCGAGATGATATCAGCCATGATCATATTGAGTGGTGAAGCAGGCTCAAAGGGTTGAATTGTCTACTTCTGCTCCTAGGTCTTATTCAAAGTACAATTTTAATTGATGAAACATGGCAAATTTTATATCTGCACAGATTTTTGAAATATGCATAGATTGTTTGCAAAAAGATATTCTGCAATAGAATAGTCATGCTCATCACATTTACAGTGATTTTCTTTGATCTTTAAGGGTACAAATGGGCAAGGAAACCATTGGTAATGGCATCCCCCTCAACGAAGCAGCATTTCACAAGTAAAATCTCTCTGTAGAGATGACAAAACACAGACTTGCCATCAGAATCAAAATTTGCATAATGTTTCTTATGTGATAAGTATACAAACTTAATAATTGACCAAGATACTCAATGTACAGTAAAACCTCTTGCTAAAAGTGAAGAACATTATCAAACATGCCAAAGTAATGCTTGTTTTACTTTTAATTTTGAGCCCTGGTAAACTGCTATTTGTGCCACCACTTTCAGTTTTTTTTGTTGAACCATGCGACACAAAATATATCTGCACACTTTCTATTGCTGATTATTTGGTTAAAGGATCTGCAATACAAAGATTTTATAACCACTATCCTTTTATCACTGACTTTATTCAAGAAAATATATGGGCACTTCTACACCAAGAGGAATATTCACCAAAGTCAGCACAATTGATATGCTTCAATCACCGTCACTGGGTCAAAATCCAGGCATTCCCTCCCTAACGGCTTTGTGGTTCAACCCACAGCAGGTACACTACAGCAGTTCAAGAAAGCAGCTCACCATCACATTCTTAAGGGTAACTTGAGAAGAGCAATAAATGCTGGCTAGGCAGTGATGCCCACATCCCACAAGAGAAGTATTAAAAAAATGTGCAATGGGCCACGGCATAATGTTAATGCAGAATAGTAATGCAAAGGCCCAAGTTAATGCTTTGGGGAGGCAGATTCAAATCCCACTATGGCAGATGATGGGATCAAAAATCATTAATAAATCCAAAATTGAAAGCTAATCTCAGGCAAGGTAGCCATGAAACCATCATCTTAAAAACCCATCAGATCCCTTTAAGGAAAGGAATTTGCCATCCTCACTTAGTCTGGCCTACATAATTCCAGATCCACAGAAACGTAGCCTGGCAATCCACAGTTTGTGGGCAACAAGTACAGGTCTTGCCAGAAACACCAACTATCCCCACAAAATATAAAAACTTTGCTGGTTCCTGTTGTCATTTGTTTAATCCTCGCTTTCTTTGGTTTAAACCATTCTTCAGATTAAAAATGCATCCATTTTTGTTGAAAAGCATAAGTGAATCTATGCAGCATGTCTAGACAATGTACGTATAAACGTATGCAGAGGGATGTAAAGTGAATAAAAATTAGGTTTCACTTTTGTTTCTCACTAATAACATTCAGATAACTGATAGCACACTGCACAAAGATTGTACTAGCCTGCGGATATAGTTACGAAAAGAAAAGATGTACAAGGGTGTTGCTGGGACTAGAGGGTTAGAGTTATTGGGAGAGGCTGAACAGGCTGGGGCATTCTTTTCTCCTGGAACATCAGAGTCTAAGGGGTGACCTTATAGAGGTTTACAAAATCGAGGGGGGCATGGATAAAGTGAAGATCCAAGGTAATTTTCATAGGGTGGAGAGCCCAAAATAGACGGCATAGGTTTAAGGTGAGGGGGAAAAGATTTACAAAGGAACCGAGAGGTAACTTTTTTTACGCAGAGAAAGCTTGTATGGAACAAGCTGCCAGTGGATGTGGAGGACGTGGATACAATTACAACATTTAAAAGGCTTCTGGATGGGTATATGAATAGGAAGTGTTTAGAGGGATACAGGCCAAATGCTGGCAAATGGCACCAGGTCAGATTGGGACATATGGCTGTCGCAGACGAGTTGGAATGAAGGGTCTGTTCTGTGCTGTAGAACTCTCGACAGTACAGCAAGAATTTCTGCACTCAGGAATGGGTGGTGGTCAATCACATTACTCAATGAACCAAAAGCACAAATCATTGCCTTAAATTTTTTTTTAAAAAGTCCGGTCACATTTCAATAAGTGAGGTCGAGGACCATCAGTCGAGGCAAAATTAATCTGTTTTTAAGGAATAAACATTAAAACTTTGATATTTTGTTGACCAGGCTCGCCTTTTCCAACAGAGCAATGTTTGGAACAGCACAATGCCTACAACACAAAAGGAAAGTCAACCACAACAATGGCTATCCAGTGGACATGTTGGCATGCGTGCGCACTTCATAGGATAAACTCAGCCATAATCTCCCTACCAACAACATGCACCTTCAAGCAGAGTAGTTTTTAAACAAGGTTCCACAGCACAAGCATGGAATAGACAGGTCACAGATTGAAAAGGAGTTGTGGTGAGAAGGAAATAGCAGTGGCACAGTCCTTCTGATTATAAAAAGCACTCAGGAAAAATAACAATGTCATTACTGGTCAAGACAGATAAGTTCATCTCCATATGTAATGCTGACTAAAGCACACTTGGGACATTGGCCACTTCTTTGTTATCCTTTCAGCATATACACATGGAGATATTTATCATCCTAGTTCCAGCCATGACAGATTTTCCAAGTACATAGTGATCTGCAATTATTACAAACTCCTTACATTTATGTTTAGAAATTTTACACAATTTGCTCATGGGAACTATTTTACCCCAAATCAGCAGAAGTCTAAAATAATGCATGAAATCCATCCATGACATTAATAAGTCAACACAGCAAGCAGTACATTCTCCATCCCTGATAGACTGGCTAGACAAAAAGATCCTCAGGGAGGAAAGAAATGCATAATTCACTCTACTCCCTTATGGCACCTTAAGAGATAGCCATTAGCTATATCAAAAGAGCTACTGTTTCATACTTTAAAATGCCACCTGCATATTCAGTCTGGAGAAGAAAAAAGCTTGTGACAAAAGACAAGTTGTTTCAATTTTTCTTAGATGGGATTTCATTTCACAGCTTAACCAAATCAAAACTTTAGATTTACTTTGCAATATTTACCAGCTATCCAAACATCGAAAACATGCCAGGATTGTATATTCTAAACGTCAAGAATTAGAATGCACAAGTGACTTCAGTCTGCAAACCACTCTTGATCGTGAAATTACCTCAAAAGTGACAGCCTTTGATGTACCACTTCCTTTGTTAATATGGGTGGTCTCTGAATGTCATTGTGCTTACTATTATCTGTTGCTTTTAATGCATTCTTAATCCCATATTAAATGGAAGAAAGAAAGTGAGAGGGGGTGGAAAAGGTGAAGGAAGAAAAATTGAAGAGTAATGGCCCAGTATTGTAAGTAACAGCAGCAGAATCAAAACGGATCAGCATCAATAATAAAACTACTTTGACTTCATGAGGAGATACTAAATTGGAGATTCAAAAGAAATACCATTGATTTGTAAATTAAAATTAATTCAGTTAGAAGAATAATGGTTTAATCTGTTTTGTTAGTTTTGGGGTTGGAGGGGGAAAAGAGAAAACACTGAGGAAGAGAAAAGGATTTGCTGCATTTATTCTACTGTTTCACACAACAAATACATTCTTCACAGTTACTGTACAATAGCAATTACGCACAACATAACTGTGGGAATGAAAAGTGCTATTAATTTTGAAGGGCTTTTGCCCGAAATGTCGATTTTCCTACTCCTCAGGTGCTGCCAGTTCTGTTGTACTTTTCCAGCACCACTAATTTATATCCCTTTATTCATTGCCTGTTCATGTGTCTGCCTAAATACCTTAAACGTTGCTCTCTTATCTGCTTCTACCACCTTCTTGGCAGTCTATTTTAGGCACCTACCACCCTCTGCATTAAAAAAAACTTGCCTCGCAAATATACTTTAAACTCACATTACCCCTCTCACTTTACGGCCTAGTATGTGGCATTTCCACCCTCGGAGAAAGACTCTGACTATCCATATTATCTAAACCTCTCATGAATTACGTACTTCTATCAGGTCACCATGCAAACAATCCAAGATTCTCCTGATAGTTAATATGCTCCAATCCAGGCAACTTCTTTTGCACCCTCTCCAAAGCCTCCACATCTTTCCTAGTTTGTCGCCCAGAACTGCACACCATTCTTGTGCAGCACATTAGAAAACTTGTTTTTAACATTTACTCCTGCCAAGTATTCTGAAGAACAACCATCCCACCTTGATTTTATTTCACCTAGCAAAGTCAATCTGGCCAGTTATTCAAGTAGTCACATCTCACATCTGCAGCCATCACAATAATATTTTAATACCAAATCCCATCTCCAGGTATCATTGATGTTATTGTACAAATCGGGAAGGAACAAAAAAAAAATCAATTCTCCTGCTCTTCAGATGCTGCCTGACCTTGTGTTTTTCCAGCAACATACTCTCGACTCTGATCTCCAGCATCTGCAGTTCTCCCTTTCACCATGCTTTAGCCATTAACTTCATGTGATAGCAAGGAACAACAAAGGGCAGCAAATATTGCAAGATTAATTGCCTTGACATCATTCCAGAAATAATACTCAAGACTGTACTCCAGATTTTGTTGTAATGCTAACATGCTATTCCTTTACAGCTACAACACTGGCACACTTCATTGCATGGGACCCCTACAACCTTGCAAGAACAGCACTAATCCCTGCATCCGCAGAGGCCTGGGCTCCCTATCCAACAGAACTGAACTGACCTCTGCCAGACTAGATTTTGTTTTCAGCTTGGACTTTACTGAGAGAGATTTTGGATAACTTGCTTGATTCCACTCAATTTGGAGGGGGGGTGGAGTGGTCTCTAAGGACTGTGGATTTAAGAACTTTACTGGTGATCACTTTACCCACGTGGGAGGATTCTGGGGATTATATCTACTGCATGGACTAGTACTTCTTGCTGTTATAACCATTGTATGTTGTGTCAATAACTTGCTTAAATACTAGCTGTCAGATTCTTGTGACTAAGCTGGTAGCATCTTTGTCAACCCCATTTAGTTGATTATCATAGAACGATAAAAAGTGGGAATGAGATTTTAAAAGGTTAATTTGTTCTGCTGACGTGTCTGGGGATTTTTGGGTTGGGGGAGGGGGGGTGTTTTTCAGTCTTGCAGGATATGACAACCCATTCTCTCTCTCCTTTCAGGAATAACCCACCGACGAGCCTTCTCAGTCTTTTTCTCTACCAATAACACATGCTTTGTCTGTGTCGGGGTTGGTTATTAGTAGATTAGAGTTTTAACCAGTAGAATTGTGTCAATTGTTCATAATTGTCTGTGCAGTTTGAATCTATTTACTTGTTAGGAACAGAAACTTGGTCAGTATTATCAGTTTATTTGGGTCTAAATGGCAGGTAAATTGGGGAATTGCAACTTTGACTTTGGAATAGTGGGACTTGATATCCAGAGTGCTACTCCAGTGAGGCATTACACTACAACCTGCAAGCTCTCCTGAAACACATTCCTACCTGGGAAATACATTATTGTTCAAACAAGATCTTGGAATTCCTCATTTAACAGCACTGTGGATACTGCTACACTGCATAGTCATCAGGACTTTGACTTGGCAATCAAGTACCTCGATCTTTAAGATCAGTAACAAATGCAAGGTTTGTCCAGCTACCACCAAGAATAGAAAAAGTCCTGAAAGCTATTGGGTGAATTTGAGCCCAAACATCTTATCAAAAAGACAGCATTTCATTTTCCCATGTTGCTTTGAATTTAGTTTGAAGTGGAAAATGGGCCATCACTGGCTAGGCAGCATTTATTGCCTATTCCCGATTGCCTAGAGGGTAGTTGAAAGTCAGCCACTTTGTTGTAGGTCTGGAGTCACATTAGATCAGGTAAGGACAGCAGACACCCTTCCCTAAAAGACATTAGTGAACCAGATAGGTGTTTTCTGACAATTGGCAATGGATTTATGGTAGTTATTAGATTCTTAATTCCAGATATTTATTGAATTCAAATTCCACCATCTACCATAGCAGGATTTGAACCCAGGCCCCCAGAACATGACCTGGGTCTCTGGATTAACAGTCCAGTGATAATACCACTAGGCCATCGTCTCCCCAATTGTTGATAATAAGTAAATGGTCAGGTCGTGCTTAGACATGAAGCTATGCTTATATTGCAGGTCACTTGTCAAATTTTCTAATAATTATCACCGTGGGATGATAAGGTTAAACCATATAATTAATTTGATTACTGAACAGTTAGGTTTCTGTCCAGCACAACTGAGCCCAATTAACACACTGACATTAGTGTTGGATCTTTGTTATTTTCTTTTCTGCCATCTTTGGGCCTTACATCATTGAATTAGGATCAGTTAGATGACTAGAAAGCAGAAACTCAAGGAGTATTGTTGCAAATAGTTTTCAGTCAACCACTTGTTGCATAGTCACACACAAAACAGCACCTCTCTGGAGGCACCATGCAGCAAAGGATTCACTTGCTTGACAGGTAGTCAATGAATACTATTTCAGTTGTCAATTCGAGTTTAAAGATACTTTTAGGTGCACTTTTGACTCAGTGGATGAGGAATGATTAACCAAACACGATGTTTATGCTTTAATTCATCCTAACTCCTGTATTTATTAAGCATGACAGCTTTTATGAAAGCTATTCTCTAACAACACAATTTCAGAGCCTTGAACTATACGCAGACTATTTTTGGTCTTCGATCTGGAGTCAGCAATTTACAAACCGTAGTAAGAAAAAAAAAGGGTTTCTTGCCGAGAATGGAATTTTAAATATGGATTGTATGTCGCTCTCCCTTGATAGTTTCCATTTCGACTTCCTTTGGATCAGAACTTCTTTAGACAGAAAATATACTGCCAGTATTTTGCAACTAAAGAATTATTTTGAAGACAAGTCACTTACTTTACACAGAAATCAGATCATTCTCTTTTCTCCTGTTTTACAAATTGTTGAGCCTGTTTTAAATTTGATATTTCTGAATGCAAGAACAACATGGAACGGAACCTGTAACTTGAAGGATAAGACATTTAGGAATGAAAGGAAACCAAAAAAGGAGGAGAGATTGTTAGTTAATGATTAGCCCAATAGAGAGGGACGACCTAAGTTCAGGAAACCAAGATGTGAAAACTGTTTGGGTAAAAATGATAAATAAAGGCAAAAATTCATTTCTTTGGAATCACACAGCAAGGAGAGGCACAAAGGAAGAAATACTGAGACATTGTCAGAAAGGCACGTCAATAATCTTGAGACTTTTTAATCCACAATTCATTGGCAAAGTTCAGACGGACAGAGAGCGCCAAAATGAAGAGTTGGTAGAATGCTTTCAGGGCAGTTTTCTAGAACAGCACATTCTGGAATAAACCAGCAAGCAGATTTAAAATCATTCTCCTATATCACAAAGCTGGTCCCTTTTCTCAAGGATACTGTGCCTTTGGTTTCTTTATGAGGGGTCGTAAACAGTGCCCACTTCCGATCAGACTGGTTTGGTACAGAGATAAACAAAAGGGCCTCTCAATACCCTTTAATATGAAAACAGATGAGACTTCAGAGTTGAGAGTGTTGCTGGAAAAGCACAGAGGTCAGGCAGCATGAGGATCAGAAGAATTACAGTCCCGACTCTTTCAGGCCAAAGTAGTCATGTTTTAGAAGTGACATGTATAATGAAAGGTGTGTGATCAACTGCTGAGCAGTTCAGCCCAGAACTAGTTAGGAGTTCAGCTGTATGGAAACAGGCTCTCTCTCCCTTTCTGTCCTTCTAACTTCAACCGGTAAGCATCTGTTCCGTTTTTACTGTTAAGGGGGTTTGCTTATTTGGACTGTGGTATATATTCGGAGCAGCATAATTAAGTCTAGTTTCGATAGACTGGGTTCTGTAGAGGTTCATTATTCTGTTCTGTGTTTCATTGTGTAATTTTGTGAATAAATTTTTGTCTGTTTTAAAACCTGGTAGTCAACCTCGCTAACTTACTCTAGGTAATTTTCACTGTACACTTACCAAAATAAATTGCAAAGTTATGGTCCTGGCTGCCTGCTTAAGAATGTTTTGCATAAGCTGGTCTAGTCCATAACACCTATTACACCATAGTTGCATTCCAGAGAAAAACTGCTAACATAAATAATGGGGCCGATCGGAAAAGTTGAACTGCGGCAGACCAGCAGGAAGTATCACTCATGGTCACCCAAAGGTCTAACACAAAGTATAGCATTGTCTAGATGAAGGTATCAATCATATTAACCAAAGAAACAAAAGTAAATTTAACATTGTTAATGCAGAGACAGAGGGTCATTCTCGTGCATATGGTATACTTCCTTATTCCTATTAAGCAAGCTATATCACATTTTCTCCTTTTGCTCAAAATGCTTCATATTATCTAGTTTTTGTATTATAGCCTTTTGTGCTCACCGACTACAATTTCATCAGTACACTTCTTGCTAACATTCTTGTCACTATGTGCCCTCATTTTTTCAAAAAGAGATATTCTAGGAATAGTGTACCTTTCACAAGGATCTGCTCATTGGATCTCTCTCAAACCTGCTCTGTGTACGGTACCTCTCACAGGAAACTGCTCTGTTGGCAGTTGACATCCGCGCATGTGTAGACGGCACGAAGACTTGCACTGACACCAGCGCACGTGTAGAATGCTGCTGATATCGGCTCACGCACAGAACAAAACATGCAAAACGATCACCACTGAAATTGGGCTACTGTGAACAGAGGTAAGCGTTCTCTAAACTCCCATTCCTTAACTCCTTAGTGAGTTTATAAGCAAATCAGGTTGCCTGAACTCGCATTATTCTAGAACTACCTGTATACTAGACCTGGTATTGTGAAATGACATACAATTATCTCACAGTCTCCTATTAAAGCAGCAACCACAATACAAGTGAAATTTATATGTTTTCAAGGAGAGAGGAATGAGTCAGATAAGTTTTTATAAGGGCAATTATGAGGACATGAATGCAAAGCTGGCTAAAATGAACTGGAAAATTAGGTTAAAAGTTTGGTCAATAGACATGAAATGATAAACGTAAGGTTGTATTCCAGAATAAACAGAATAAATACATTCCAACAAGAAAGAAAATTTCATCTGTGGTTAACAAGAAATTGCAATTAGAAGAATAATTGCGCAAGGTTAAAAGGTTGGACAAAATGAAAAAAAATCAGCAAAAAATGAACAAAACAATTAATAAAAAGAAAAAAATTAAGAGTTTGAGAGAAAGCCACTTAGAAATATAAAAACAGATACAAAAAGCAAACAAAGAAAGCTTTGTTCTGATAATAAGTGACACTGCAGAATTAATCATGAAAAATAAGGAAATGGCTGATGAATTCACTTTCAAAGGTACCAGTAACATCCCAAAAGCAGCAATAAATCAAGAAATCAGATCACCAGAGATGTAAATTGTTGGAGTTGTGGGCTGACAAAGTAAATGACAGACTTCATCTTAAAAGAAGTGGCTAGTCAGATAGGTGACATACTGGTTTTAGCTCAGCAAACCTTCATTGATTTGGTAACAGTTTGAAATGGACGGTAGTGACGCAACTCTTTTATTCAAAAAGGGAGGGACACAAAGCAGGAAACATGAGGCTAGTCAGCTTAACATCTGTCAATGGGGAGATGTTAGAGGCTACTATAAAAGAGGTTATAGCAAGGAAATTGGATAAGGTAAAGATAATAAAACAAAGTCAACATGGTATTGTGAAAGGGAAATCATGTTTGACTGACGGGTTCTTTGAGAAGGAAACACAAACAGTGGAAGGAGGGAATATTGGTAGATGCATTGCACTTCGATTTTCAGGAGCATCTGATAACATATCGCATTAAATGTTATTGTGGAAGCTAAAAGCTTATGGTTTGAAGTGGATTTAAGATAAAGAGGTATTTTCAGATTGAGAGTACACAACAAGTGATATGACATAGGGAACATGGTCTACAATTTATATTAATGACTTAGATGAAGGGATAGAAGGTATGGTTGCCAAAGTTACTCGCTTACCAATCTTTGCCTCCTCAGTAAGTTGTGAAGAGGACACAAGGGAGTTCCAAATGATATCGTGAGGTGAGTGGTCAAAGATATGGCATATGAAGTACAATGTGTGAAAATGTCTAATTTGGCATGAAAAATAAAAAACCTTATCTGAATGATGACAGATTGCAAAGTTGAGCTGCAAAGATCTGGGTGACCTCAGGCATGAATTGCAGAAGGTTAGTACACAGGTATAGAAAATAATTAGGAAAGAAAGTAGAATAGCTCATTTCTTGCGAGGAAAGTGGAATACATAAATTGAAAGGTCATGCTTCAGTTATACAGGGAACTAGTGAGACTGCAGAGACTACTGTGCACTGGACGTAGGTTTGCTCGCTGAGCTGGAAGGTTCATTTTCAGACATTTCGTCATCATACTAGGTAATATCTTCATTGAGCCTCTGGACAAAGCACTGTTGTTTCCTGCTTTCTACTTATATGTTTGGGTTTCCTGTTGTCATTTCCTGTTTCCTATTTATCTTAAATCCACTTGAATATGCTATCCCCTTAGATCATAAGCTTTTGTTTTCCACAACAACATTTAATATGACAGCTTTGGGTGGGGACAACAGTCAGGCAAGTATGCAAATCACCCACACCCCAATTAGACAGTCATTTACTTCTATTCCCTCTTGCTATTGTCAAGCAAAACTATCGTTCAATCTCGTCCATTCAGAAATGCTTTCTGATCAGAGATATGTCACACCTACATTGCCTTGGGGAATTTGTCAGGAAATCATCTGCATAACTATTCCCCAGGATTAGGGCATTTACAGGGAGGATGATCTCATCCTGTCATTGTACCTGGGGTAACATGTGACTTAATGTAACGTGGCGGGAATCTCAAGTGGCATGTGAATGCAAGGGTGTGGCCAGAGTATCTGTAAGCATGGCCAACTGACCTGTATGAAGGGGATGTATTTCCTTTGTTCAGGGCTTCACTTTGACTCAACCTCACACGGTTGCAAGGGGGGGCAAAGGGGGTCACCTAACTTGTACAAGCTTTAATAAACTTCAACTGTTTGCAAAAGTTAGTATGTGTGAATTGCATCTCACATGTAAAACCTCAGGAAAAGAACCTAACAACAGGATGTTTTCTCTTGCAGGAGAACCTCAGACTGTGTCCTCGTTTAAAAATCAGAGGTCATTCATTTAAAACAGATGAGGTGGAACTTTTTATTTCCCCCCTCTCAGAAGTTTGAAAATTCAGAACAGTCTTCCTGAAAAGGTGGTGGAAGCACAGTCCTTGAATATTTTTTCAGGCAAAAAGATATATTCTGCTTAAACAAGAGATTAAACGGTTAGAGGTCAGCAGGAATTTGGATTTGAGGTTATAATCAAAGCTCACAAACTTGTTCTTGGAAATGAGTGAAATTTGTCTTAAGAACCAGCATCAGAGCTCACTAAAATTACAAGTTTGAATTTGGGAATTAAGGTATAAATCCAAGAATTTTAATATTGTTTCTTCAAACAACCTTGCCCTTTACAGATCATTTTTGATTGAATAGGAAATTCTAAATTAGATCACAGAAAGGTTCAATTAAGCAATGTGGGAGATTAGTAAACACGAAATGTGGCTCAACATGAATGACTGCGTTGAAGAATAGAATTTTCTGCACTCAAATTGAAAAAAAATGCTCCCTTCTCCTCTTTTAAACAAAGTAGATCTCTCTCTATGCTTTTATATCTTTCACAGCCCTGGTCCACAAGCATTCTTTGACTGGATACCATACACCAACAAACAAACCAAAACTTAGCAATACCTGATACCTATCCACTTTTTCTAAGAGCTGTGGACTTTATTGTTCAGTGATGTTAAACTCCATATCATGAACAACAAACTGGTGGGCCACTGTTATTCTCGCTAATTAGAATATAAGGTAAAAACAAGGACTGCAGTTGCAGGAAACCAGATTCTAGATTATAGTGGTGCTGGAAAAGCACAGCAGTTCAGGCAGCATCCGAGGAACAGAGAGAGAAAACAAAATCGATGTTTCGGACAAAAGCCCTTCATCAGGAGGCCCTGAAGGGCTTTTGCCCGAAACATCGATTTTCCTGCTCCTCAGATGCTGCCTCTAATTAAGAAATAAACAAAACAAAACTCATTAAAAGTATCAAAGATGGCTAAACAAAAAATGGGCAATAAATGCTAGCCTAGATATAACAGAAATATCCAATGAATGAATTTTTAAAGAGTGATAAAATATGCTCCATGCTAGAAAATCCTGCCCTTGTTGCTGTGTACCATATTGGTCCACTGCCATTAGTGCAATTGATTAAATATTTATTACTCACTCCTCTTGCTCATAAAATTTGTGGGGGTGGTGGGACTGTGTAAAGCTTCTCTTTTCTTTACCTTTGTAAGGAATTTTGGATGGCCAATTATGGAGATATGAAGCAAGAGTTGTCTGAAGCAGTCTGGGAGAATTGTGCAAGGTTAAACTCTATCAACATTAATTTTGTAGCTCTGTGCACAAATGTTGCCAGAGCAGAGTTTGAGTATTCTTCAATGGAATCTTGATGGGATGAACAAATGGATTGAGAAGTGGAAGATGGAGTTCAATTCAGATAAATGTGAGGTGCTGCATTTTGGCAAAGCAAATCTTAACAGGACTTATACACTTAATGGTAAAGTCCTAGGGAGTGTTGCTGAACAAAGAGACCTTGGAGTGCAGGTTCATAGCTCCTTGAAAGTGGAGTCGCAGGAGATAGGATAGTGAAGGTGGCATTTGGTATGCTTTCTTTTATTGGTCAGAGTATTGAGTACTGGAGTTGGGAGGTCGTGTTGAGGCTGTACAGAACTTTGGTTAGGCCACTGTTGGAATATTGCATGCAATTCTGGTCTCCTTCCAATTGGAAAGATGTTGTGAAACTAGAAAGGGTTCAGAAAAGATTTACAAGGATGTTGCCAGGGTTGGGGAATTGAGCTATAGGGAGAGGCTGAACAGGCTGGGGCTGTTTTCCCTGGAGTGGAGGCTATGGGGTGACTTTTTAGAGGTTTATAAAATCATGAGGGGCATGGATAGGATATATAGACCAAGTCTTTTCCCTGGGGTCGGGGAGTCCAGAACTAGAGGGCATAGGTTTAGGATTAGAGGGGAAAGATATAAAAGAGACCTAAGGCGCAACTTTTACACGCAAAAGGTGGTACGAGTATGGATTATGTCCAGGTCTTGCTTAATATAGCATGGACTACTTCAGTATCTAATGAGTCATGAAAATGGCAAAATCAGTGACTATCCTCACTGACCTTTGATGGAAGGAAGATCATTTATGAAGCAACTAAAGACGGTACTGGGAAAATCCTGCAGAGATATCCTGGAACAGTTAAATTGATTTCATCACTTTATTTTCCTTTATGCTAGGTATGACGCCAACCACCAGAGATTTTTGCCTAATTCCAGTTGACTCCAGTTTTGCTCGAGCTCCTTTCAGTTGAACACCTGGATATTAAGGCCAGTCACTCTCATCCCACCAGGTCTCCAAGCAGACTGTCAATGAGGTTATTATTTTGCAAGTGCCTTTTAATGGCCCGATCAAAAACGTTTACAAATCATTTTGTTGATAACCAAGAGTTGATTGCTTAGACAATAGGAAGTGAAGATTGCAGATGCTGGAGATCAGAGTCGAGAGTGGAATGCTGGAAAAGCACAGCAGGTTAGGCAGCATCTGAGGAGCAGGAGAATCCACATTTTGAGCAAGAGCCCTAATGAAGCTGCTTAGATAATAATTGGCCAAGTTGGATTTGTCCAGAACACAATTATATAATTTTCCACATTGTTGGATAAATGTCAATGTCATAACTGTACTGGTACAACCTGGGCAGGACACAGCTAGCTCTAGAGCACAAATCTTCATTACTATTACCAGAATGTTGTCAGGGTCCATAGCCTTTGCTGTATCCAATGCCTTCGAGTGTTATTTTATATCACAATGTGAAGACCTTTCTTTAGGACTATGGACTAAAAGCAAATAGGAAAATATGCTGCTTTAAACAAAGGAAAATGTGGACTGGGATGTAGCAATTTTAAAAATGAGTTACTGGAACTTATTGAGTGTTGTGAGCATTGGTGATTATCTTCCAAAATTCCAGAGATTCGGGAAATATTTTGCAGATCGAAATGTAGCATATATCATTCCACTTGTTAAGAAAGGAGCGAGAGAGAAACAACAAACTGCAGACTTCAGTCTCTTTAAAAGAATGAAAGATAGTCATTTAGTTGATAATAGAGTTTAAAACTGATCAGCTGGCGTGGGATTACTATTGTATACTACTTCTACTATTTGCCATTCAAAAACAGTATGTTGTACCGTCAGTAGGTTGGCACCCCACTTTTAGGTATGCCTAGCATAAGACTGCTTCATTACAAAGCATGGCAGGAGCAGGAAGATACTGGATAACTATGAAATGACAATTTAAAATATCCTTTGGATTACTGCAAACTTTCTGGTTTTCAAATCTGCTTTCACTACTGCTCACTGTTCTACAGGCATTTCAAACAGTCAGAGTTATACAGCACAGAAACAGGCACTTCAGGCAAACTCATCCGCATCAACCAAATATCTTAAACTCATATCGTCCCATTTGACAGCATTTGGCCCAGATCCCTCTAAATCTTTCCTATTCACGTGCCCATCGAGATGTATTTTAAAATGTCGCCACCACCTCCTCATATACACACCACCCTCTGTGTGAAAATGTTGCCCTTCAGATCCCTATTAAATATTTCTCCTTGCAATTTAAACCTATACACTCTAATTTTGGACTTCCCTACCCTGGGAGAAAGACATATCCATTCATAGGTTTTATGAAGCTTCTTCAAGGTCATCCCTCAGCCTTCCACACTCCAGGGAAAACCATCCAACATATTTAGCCTCTCCCCATAACCCAAATCCTTTAATCGCAGCAGCATCTTTGAATTTTTTTTTCTGTATTCTTTCAAGCTTAACAACATTTAGCAGGGAGACCAGAACTGAATGCAGTATTCTGAAGCAGCATCACCGATGTCCTGTACAGCCGCAACATTGCATCCCAACTCCTATACTCAATGTACTGACCAGTGAAGGCAAGCATGTCAAATATCTTCTTCAGCACCCTATTTGCAACTCCATTTACAAGGAACTAGGCACCTGCACTTCTAGATCTTTTTGTTCAGCAACATTCAGTTACTGAACTCCAAAACAGTACGTTTAGGTAAATTAAGTGACACATGGGTAAGCACCACATTCCATGACCTCAGAGTTGAGTGTATATCTCGCCAATGCACTCAAGTGGCTGTTAAATCACAGCTTTTAACTATGGTATTGTAAGAAACCCAAAATGTGGTCCTGATTGACATTAGAACTAGTGGTCTTACTCATTTGCACAAGGTATAGAGAACAACTACTGTAGAAATTCATGAGCCTTTAAAACACTTATTTGATACGTACTAGAGGTATGGAAAAATTGATCATGCAGCAAAACATCAACACCTTGTCATGCATTCGTTTTAATGAGCAAACGCATTTTAATATAAACTAGATTTCATTAAATGTTTCTAAAGGTCTTCTCTGCACACCAGAAAACATAACACTGCTCTCAGAGATTAATTCTGACTAGTGGTTGACCTGAAGAGCATGAAAAACAAATTTACAAAAAAACAGACATCTCATCTGTCCCACACAATTACAGCCAACTTACAAACAACAAACTTTGCTCTGGAAATCACCAGAGTGGTTTGGCACACAAGGATGCAATGCAGCCCAGTGTGACTCTGCTGACTCTTCAAATGAAGACCAGTACTGACTGCTAATTTCCTGCCTTTTCCCCATACCCTTGCACAATAGAGTCATAGAGATGTACAGCATGAAAACAGACCCTTCGGTCCAACCTGTCCATGCCAACCAGATATCCCAACCCAACCTAGTCCCACCTGCCAGCACATTTTGAGATAAATCATCTAATACCTTCTTGAATGCCTCAATTGATCCTGGCCCCACGACACTTGAAGACAATGCATTTCATTCCCTATTTAACAGGTAAATAAGTTATTTCCCTATCTCACATTTACTTCTTTTGGCAATCACTCAGATTCTTTTACAAGTAAAAACAATTTCTTCCTATCCACACCGCTTTATCATTTTGAAAATCTCTAACAGATCTCCCCCTTAGTCTTTTCCTCTCCATGCAGACCAGTCTCAACTTCTTCAACCAATCCTCATAACAAACTTCTCCTCCATTGAACCATTCTTATAAACTGGTTCTGCACTCTCTCCAAAGCCTTTATATCCTATTGTGTGACACCCAGAACTGTACAAAATACTTCAGCTGAGGTCTAACCAATGTCTTAAACAAGTTAATCAGAAGCTTTCCAAATGTTGCCCCTTTGTCAGGTGACTTCATTCAAATCTCCCTTAATTTAAACAATACTCAATTTCTCAATTCTTCCTGCCAGAGTGCATAGATTCACCTTTCCCACATTATATTCGACCTGCCAAGTGTTTTGCCCACTTGCTTAACCTGTCTCTATTTCTCTGCAAACTATCAGACTTACCACTTGCTTTCCCATCTATTTTTGTGTCATCTGTAAACTTGGCTCTAGTACATTGATGTGCCTCCAAGTTAATGTGTTGTAAAGTTGTAAATAAACCAATATCTAGTAAGGAGCTTTTTTTCCCCTCCAGCTATTTCAATCTGCAAAGTACCATATATGTTAATCATTCATCCTGATCCTATCACCTGGACCAACTATAATGGCTTAGCCCCATTACTAATGCACCATGCAATGATGGGAGCTTTCCTTCCTTAAAGGACAATAATGAATCAAAGGAGTTTTTCTTCAAGCAGATAGTTCTGATGGTCACAATTGGTTTTCAATTCCAATTTCTATTGATTGAATTGGTGGCCTTACTTCTGGTCCTAGGGTAAGAGGAAATCCCATCTCTGCACCATCCCATCCATCAGGACCTCTGGGTCTCTGCCTGCACAACAGGTACCAATTTCCCCTTATTGAGAATGTGTATAGGGTATAAGCAGGCAGGGAAAGAGTTAAATTCTGAGTTTTGTGAAACAAGAGTTCAGCTGAGCATGACTCAGATCAGATACTGGAGGCAAGGGTAATGGGTGAACAAGGTGGAAAAGCAGTCATTATGTCAAGACATCTAACAAGATGAGGTAGCATTCAGTATGCACGGTCAGTTAGCAAGGTAAAAAGTATTCGTTATGTGAAGCCAATTATTCATTGTGTAATAGCAGATGGCTTAATCTGTACTATTGATACTCATTGATTATAACGGTCACCCAATCAATATTGTTGCCTTATCTGGATGCTCCTCCCTGTAAAATGACTATATGATGTCATTGAGTAAAAAATGAGGTCTGCAGATGCTGGAGATCACAGCTGAAAATGTGTTGCTGGTCAAAGCACAGCAGGCCAGGCAGCATCTCAGGAATAAGGAATTCGACGTTTCGAGCATAAGCCAAGCATGTTCCAAAGACCTCACGGTCCTATGCACATGGGCGATCGCGCTCTCTCCCTCCAGGGCCCGGAATAAAGACAAATGAGGTAAAACTATACTGTGTCTGAGCATTTTGCTTCAACAGAGGTGGGGGAAACAGGACAACATTGTTTGCCCTGTCCAAGAATGTCAGGAACCATGCAATGATTATTCTCAGCGAATTGCCCCACCTTTAGAACATCAACCACAATACCATACAACCCTGTCATCTCAACCACTGCAAGATGTGCCAGAGTGTCAACATGGATAATACCATTACACGTGGGGACACCACCAACCGTGTATGCAGAGCAGGTGCTCATTTGCCTTGGCCAACATTGTCTGTCTCATATGCTGCAGGCAAGGATGCCCTGAGACATGGTACATTGGGAAGACCAAGCAGACGCTACAACAACAGATGAACGGACACCACACAATCAACAGACAGGGATGTTCCCACCCAGTCAGGGAGCACTTCAGCGATCTAGGACATTTGGCCTAAGATCTTCAGGTGACTGTCCTCCAAGGTAGACTTTTGGACAGGCAACAATGCAAAGTGGCCAAGCAGAGGCTAATGGCCAGGTTCAGTTCCCAAGAGGATGGCCTCAACAGGGATCTTGGGTTCACGTCACACTACAGGTGACCCCACATGCAAACACACACTCCCGCAGACCCTTTCCAAATACACACACACATACAGCCCCCACACCCTCTCACAGGCTTATACTCCATCACATCCACACTTTACGAGCCTTCACACATGCAAATACTCTCTCTTTGTCTCATGCATGAGCACACATACACAAGTCTCTGGGGTGAATTTGTATTTCCAGATACATTCTATTTTGCTCAAAAATGCACAGTCTGCAGGCAGTCAATACACGCAAAATTTTGTGAATTCCACTTTAGAAATCAAACCAGTCTGACTCAAGATTGGGATACAGTCAGACTCTGACCTCACACCTTTAATACAATGTTTGAGCTGAGATGTCACCTTATAAAGCCTTACATTATCTCGACAAGGTTTTATTCCTGATGAAGGGCTTTTGCCCAAAACATAGATTTCGCTGCACTTTGGATGCTGCCTGAACTGCTGTGCTTTTCCAGCACCACTAATCCAGAATCTGGTTTCCAGCATCTGCAGTCATTGTTTTTGCCTGACTTAGTAGTAGTTCTGGAATTTACATATTAATGACAAAACCTGCAATCCATTCTAAAAGACTTAATCAATATGTCACTGTATGAAACTGTAATCTTTTGCTATAAATTGTGTCTCATGATCTTAAACTCCACAACCACCTGAAGGAGTTGCGCTCTGAAAGCTAGTGATTCCAAATAAACTTGTACTATAACCTGGTGTGATTTTTAAACAGGAAGACACCATGCAAGACAGCGCAGACAAACAGTCTTTGCCCAAGTGCACAATGTGCCTTTAAAGATGGTACACACACAAGGGATGCCTGTGAATTCCTGGTTATCTGCCAAGTGGCAGCTGCATTTGGGAACCACAAGGGTTACTACATAGATAGAATCAGACATGACAAGTGGTGTAGGGTTGGGTAAGTAAGCAATGACGTGAGTTTGGCAAGATACAGTGAGAAAACTCTCTACATCTTGAGGTGGAAATCCTTCCAAAAATCTCAATGTAACTTGTACTTAGCCAAAACAAAACACATGACAAGGCCATCATCTGAAGTGGCACTATACTGCAGAACAGAACTGCTGCATTGTTAATGATGCCATCTTCCAGAAGAGATGTCATACTAGGGCTCCATCTGTCTTCTCAATGACTGTAAATTCTCCATGTCACTTCTCTAATACCATCAAGGGAGATCTCTTCAGTCCCCTGTCTAATACTCATCCCTCAACCAATGCTATTAAAAATACATTGAACTCATTCTTGTTCATGGGACTTTGGTACTGCATGACTACAATAAAGTGAGATCCCTTTTGGATTACTGCATTCAATTTTGGTCTCCCTGCTCTGAGAAGGATGTTATGAAACCTAAAGGGTGCAAAAAAGATTTAAGGATGTTGCCAAGGTTGGAGGCTTTGAGCTATAGGAAGAGGCTGAACAGGCTGACGCTATTTTGCCTGAAGCATCAGAGGTGGTGGTGGGTGGTACAATTACAACATTTAGAAGGCATCTGGAAAGACATATGAATAGGAAGAGTTTAGATGGAGATAGGCCAAATATTGGGAAATGGAAATCGATTAATTTAAGGTATCTGGTCAGCATGGACTAGTTGGACCGAAGGGTCTGTTTCTGTGCTGTACATCGGACTGTATAGCTACATTTGAAAAGCCCCTAAATTAATAAAACATCTTGGGATATTCTGAAAGGCAAGTTAGTTCTAACCAGTCCTGGAGTACCAGTACTATATCTTAAATAGCACAAGACTGTGTCACTGGAAGTTTCAGTCAAACACAATATTCATAGCCTTCACATTAATAATGGCATTTTTAAAAACAAGTACGAACACCTACTGGCCTGAAATGGATCAATAAAATTGATCTATTTCAAGGTACAGAAGTGGTATGATCAAGAGGGGGGGAAAAACCCACTGCAAGCAGAGTTTTACAATTTCATTGCATGTTTTCAAGCACGCTTCACTGTAAACAAACAGTACACAGAAACATTTGTGGGAACCACTTAATTTCAGTGCAAAGACTAGTACAGTACAATACTTAAAATAGTCCAAGTCGACCAACAAACATGCTTGAAATAGCACAAGAAACAAAATACTGTGTATTTTGGAAGTCTGAAATAAAAACAAAAAATGCAGCAATTATTCATGAGGTCTGGCAGAATATGGAGAAAAAAAAACACTAGCATCCATGAAAGATCATCTACCTAAAACCGTTTTTCTCCATAGATACTGCTATACATACTGAGCATTTAAAGCATTTTGCTTTTTATCCTTGAAATAAAATCTCTCCGTTATACAAAATTCCACAAAAAGCTGCTAAATTTTAATGTTTCGCAACAGAGCAAAAGGTTTGTGCCAAAGCTAAACAAGTTCTCAAAGTGCTTAATGATTTTTAAATAATACTTGCTTCCTCTGGCAAGAGAGATAAAAAGACTAAGTTAATTTTGACTAGGACTCCAAACAGCTCCATTGTGCAATGTGTGAATAGTAGAGTAGCTTTTTTGTCATTTTTACCATATACAACTAATACAGTTAAAAAAAAAGCATTCCTCCCGTACCAAGGGTGCTACATGGACAGCACAAACCACACAATCATATATGGCAAAAAGCACACAAGTGCAAAACACGCAAGTTACAGTGTAACAGAAGAATGATGAATAGTAGATTTTTTTCTAGCAGCAATACGAAAGAATTTCAGATGGGAAATCAGATGAGGTGAGACCAGCTTGACTATGATGGTTAGGCTTAAACCTGTTTATAGTAGATTTGGTCACGGGCAAAAATTTAATGAGAAAGATTCTGATCACTTGTACACCCCTGATTTCCTTTGTCCAACTATGGGTGGCTATACCTGCAACTGCCTAATCCCTGAAAGCTGAATGCCTATATCCTCTAATGTGGAAGTACCAGTGTTGGACTGGGGCGGACAAAGTCAAAAATCAAACAACACCAGGTTATACTCAAACAGGTTTATTTGACACAGCAAGCTTTTGGAGCCTCAACTCCTTCCTTAGGTAGCTGCAAATTTGTTGGGACTATGACCCAGTGTGGTGTGAATTTTGACCATGTCCTCTAGTGAATACCTTAAAATCTACTTGTTTGAGTGAACATTTAGTCATCTGCCTTAATATGTTCCATGGTTCTAATCAA
This sequence comes from Hemiscyllium ocellatum, assembly GCF_020745735.1. Lineage (NCBI taxonomy): Eukaryota > Metazoa > Chordata > Chondrichthyes > Orectolobiformes > Hemiscylliidae > Hemiscyllium > Hemiscyllium ocellatum. Next base: position 112,769,647 of record NC_083408.1, read on the forward strand.
CTGTTAAAGCAAATAAAGTACTTCTGTAAAGAATGCACTTTAAGATGTTTAACTGGTGTTATATAAATGCAAACCATTACCGCTGAGAAGAAATTAACAACCACATTAGACAAGACGACAAAAGCTCAGCAAAGGGCGGTAAACTCGATAAAATGACGAGAATAGGACATAACCTGAGGGCATGGAAGGCGAAATAGATGTGAACGAAGGATGGGTTATCATGTGAAAGCCCTAACAAGTGAAGGAGAGTGAAGAACTGGCTGAGAATCACCAGGGGCAGCAACGCAGACCGGTTTCCTGGGAGACTTTCTATTAACTTCAGGAAAGCAGTCGGGTTCCCTTTCTCCTCTGCGGATGCAGCCGATGTGATCACTAGCCGGCATGGCCTCACAGAGTTTAATAAACGCCAACACGCTATCCCCAAAAACGTCGACGCCCCGTGGGTGGGGAGAATGTGTGGATGTAGAGGCAACACCTACACCAATCCCAATTAGAACCGGGGCAAGACTGCTTCAGAAGCCTGAACACTAGGCCTCGCAGCGCGACCTCGGCCACCTACTCCCACTCCGAGGCTAACAGGCCCAGACCTTTAAATATCCAGAACAGTGTCTTTTCTTTCTTTAAAAAAAAAACGGGGAAGACAGCGAACAATAAAATCTCAGTTAGGCCTCCAACTACTGAGATTACATCGGGTAAAGATCCCCGGCTGGGATTGATGGGGGAGAAAGAGATGTGTAAATTAAAATATCAAACTCTTTCGCACCCGCGGCGTATGGGAGGAGGGGGGGAAAAGAGAGAGAGAGAGAATTAAAAATTCAAACACGAGGTGAGGGAGAGCGTCCGTTAACGGCCCGAGGCGCGCGTGCGAGGCTGGCGGAACATTCTGGTAAAGGGAAGCCGTTGGCGGCGCTCGCGCAGCCACGCGGCCGGAGGAGGAGGAGGAGGAGGAGGAGAGGGGCAGCACCGTCTGAAGGATTAACAAGTACCAGGTTTTTCGACTGATTAGATATTTACACGCGCGTTTCAAACATACACACATGACGTGAAGTGTCTCGAAAAGAAGTGTGGCTTACCCACTGGCTGTAACGATGCATTGAGTGTGTTTGTTGTTGAGGGGAGGGAGGGAGAGGGTTTGGAGGTAGAGTTCGGGAGGATGGCGACGGTTTTCAACTCCCCTCCCCTTCCCCTGCCGCCGCCGTTGCTGGTAATTGCCCGGTGTCTGTTCGGCACCCCACCCTTTCCCCTTTCAGGTAACTCGTTCTCTTTTTTTTAAAAGAAAAAGGATAATTCTTCCTTCCCTTCCCGTTTCGCGGCCTTTTCTTCTTCGAAACTCCACCCCCCGCCCGTCCTCTCTTTGGATTTTTTTTCACGCCGAAAAAAAGAAAATGTTTTTCTTTCCTCGCTTCTCCACTCCCTTTTCCTTTTCACCTGGACGGGCCGCAGGCTGCGCGCGCATTCGCCACCCTGTTTTCTTTCCCCCGCCCCCTCTCCCTCCTTTCGGCCCCAGCCCGGTGCATCAGGATTTCCGATTGGTCCACGGGAGCACAGGAGGCAGAGGAGATCCAATCGCGTCGCTCGTTAGGGTCGGACGGGGCGGACAGCGCTCCGGCTGGCGGTGTCAACAAGCTGCGTGCACACGGATAGACCGTATTCACAAGCTGCCATCTTGGACGTTGCCTTCCTACCGTGTCTTTGCAACAACAACAGAAAATATCTCAAGAGGGTTGGAATATAAAAGCACTGTTGTGCTACTGAGACTTTATAAAGCTCTGGTTAGGCCCCATTTGGAGTACTGTGTCCAGTTTTGGTCCCCACACCTCAGGAAGGACATACTGGCACTGGTGCGTGTCCAGCAGAGATTCACACGGATGATCCCTGGAATGGTTAGTCTAACATATGAGGAACGGCCGAGGATCCTATTGTATTCATTGGAGTTTAGAAGATTAAGGGGAGACTTAATAGAAACTTACAGGATAATACATGGCTTGGAAAGGATGGACGCTAGGAAATTGTTTCCGTTAGGTGAAGAGACTAGGACCCATGGACACAGCCTTAGAATTAGAGGGGGTCAATTCAGAACAGAAATGCGGAGACATTTCTTCAGCCAGAGAGTGGTGGGCCTGTGGAATTCATTGCCATAGAGTGCAGTGGAGGCCGGGACGCTAAATGTCCTCAAGGCAGATATTGATAAATTCTTGATGTCACAAGGAATTAAGGGCTATGGGGAGAATGCGGGTAAGTGGAGTTGAAATGCCCATCAGCCATGATTGAATGGTGGAGTGGACTCGATGGGCCGAATGGCCTTACTTCCACTCCTCTGTCTTATGGTCTTAAAAACAAGCCCTGTGGTACCCATACTAGTATCACTCGGGCCCCGGTTGAAACTTTTTAAAAGAAAGATACCGTAGAGGCTGGAAATCTGAAACAAGCACAGGGGATGCTGAAGAAACTCAGCAGGGTTGGCACATTTTGTGGAGCGAGAAACAAGGGAAGGTAGGCAAAAGTGAGGACTGCAAATGCTGGAAACCAGAGTTTAGATCAGAGTGGTGCTGGAAGAGCACAGCAGTTCAGGCAGAATCCAAAGTGCAGTGAAATCGATGTTTCAGGCAAAAGCCCTTCATCAGGAATAAAGCCTTCCTCAGGATGTGTCAAGTCTCCCGATTATAGCTATTTTTCATACCACCTGAATTTCTCCAACATGTCTGCTTTTGCTTCAGATTTACAGCATCCATTGTTTTTTTTTCATTTTTAGGTGATGTTTAGAGTTAACGTTTCTTCCTCAAAGTTAAAAATCGCACAACACCAGATTATAGTCCAACAAGTTTATTTGGAAGCACTAGCTTTTGAAGCACCGCTCCTTCATCAGGTAGTTTGTGAAGGCTAAGATCATGCTCACAGAATTTTTCGTGCCCAAGACTTTTTATGAAGAGTCATAAGCATGGAAACAGGCCCTTTGATCCCACTCATCCATATTGACCAGATTTCTTAGACTGAACTAATCCTATTTGCCTTTATTTGGCCCATATCCCTCTGAATATTTCCTATCCACGTTTCTGCCCAAATATCTTTTAAGTATTGTTAATGTACCAGCCTCTACCTCTTCCTCTGGCAGCCTGTTCCATATACACACCACCCAGCATGTGAAAAAGCTGCCCTTTAGGTCCTTTTTAAATCTTTGCCCTCTGACCTTAAACCTATGCACCTGTTGTTTTCAACTCCCCTGTCTGGGGCAAAGACCTTGGCAATTTACCTTATCTAGGTCCTTTTCATGATTTTAAAAATCTCTATTATGTCACCCCTCAGCTTCCTATGTGCCTGGGGGAAAAGAAAGTCCCAGCCTATCCAGCTTCTCCTTATAACTCAAACCTACCAATCTTGGGAACATCCTTTTAAACCTTTTTGTATCCTTTCCGGTTTTACTAACTTCCTTACTTCCTCTCCTCTCTCTCCTCCCCCATCAGTCGAAGCAAAAAGCTCAGAGACACATCTTTATTCTGGTCCCCGGAGGGATAGAGAACGATCGCCCATGTGCACAGGGACATGAGTTCACAGTCTTCTCTGGAACAGCGGTTTCTCAATGAACTATATGGTCACTTTTCAGGGAGAAACATCCAGATAAGGCAACATACATAATAATTGGGTGACCGTTCCAATCAACAAGTATCAGTAGCAGAGACCAAGCCCTTTACTGTTATATAGTGAATCTTCTGAACCTTGTTAACTGGATACCTTTCCCCTTGTTAGCTGACCTTGCATACTGAATGCTTCCAATATTGTTAAATGGCTCTACATAATGACTGATTTTCCACCTGTTAACTCATTACTCTTGCATCCAGTACCCAATTGTTAACTATAAGTTCTTATATGATCTGAGTCATGCTCAGCCGAACCACATTTCACAAAATTCAGAACTTTACTCTTTCCCTGGCTGCTTATACCCTATACACGTTCTCAGGGGGGAGGGCAAATTAAGTCAGTATTAGTCAGGAGCTACAGAGTGTGAATTGGGAGGAGTTGTTATCAGACAAGTGAACATCTGACATATGGGAATAGTTTAAAGACCTGCTAATGACAGTTCAGGACTGGCATGTTCCATAAGGAGGCAGGACAAGGATGGCATTGTAAGGCATCCTTATATAATGAGTGAGATTATGGATTTAGTGAAAAGGGAAAAAGAAGCAGATGTAAGGTTTAGGAATTTAAAATCAGACAGATCCCATGAGAAATATAAAGAAAGCAGGAAAGAACTCTGTCAGGGTGTTAGGAGAGCAAGAAGAGGTCATGAAATAACCTTGGCAAGTAGGATTAAAGAAAATCACAAGGCAAGAGGATATCTAGGGAGAAGATAGGACCACTCAAGGACAAAGGAGGGAGGCTTGGAGGCAGTGGATATGGATAAAATCCTAAATGAGTACTTCGTATTCATATTCACACAGGTAAAGGATATGGAGGATGGTGAGATTTGTGTGGCATATGCTGATGTGTTACAGCATTTTGAGATCAAGAAAGATCTGAAACACAAAGAAAGGATCTCTTGAAGAGCATTGAAATGAATAAGTCCTCAGGGTCTGATGATGTCTACCCCAGGTTATCAGGTGAGGCAAGAGAGGAGATTGCTGGGGCCTTGACCAAGGTCTTTGTCTGCTCAATCGCCACTGGAGAGATCCCAGAGGAGTTGCGAGTAGCTAATGTTGTTCCTCTATTCAAGAAGGAAACTACAGACCAATGAGTCTTACACTGGTGGTTGGGAAGTTATTGGAGAGAATTCTAAGGGTTAGGATTTGCATGCATTTGGAAAAGCATAGCCTAATTAGGGATAGTCAGCATAGCTTTGTGCAGGGCAGGTCATGCCTTACTAACTTGATTGAACTTTTCAAGGAGGTGACAAAAGTGATTGATGAAGGTCGAGTAGTGGATGTCATCTCCATGTATTTTAATAAGGCTTTTGACAAGGTCCCTCATAGTAGGCCCATCCAGAAGATTAAGATGCAAGGAATACACAGTGACTTGCCCATGGAAGGCAGAATGTAGTGGTGGAAAGTTAATTTTCAGACTGGAGGTCCACAATTAGTGGTGTTCTAAAGGGACCTCTGCTGTTTGTGATAATAGATAAATGACCTGGATGAAAATGTTGATGGGTGGCTTAGTAAGTTTGCAATGATACAAAGATGGTAGAATTACAGATCATGTAGAAGGTTGTCAAAGGAAACAGCGGGATATAGATCATTTGCAGATACGTGTGGAGAAATGGCAGATGGAGTTTAATGCATTTAAGTGTGAGGTGCTGCACTTTGGGAAATCAAATGTTAGGGAAAAGTATACAGTTAAAGCAGGACCTTGAACAGTATTGATGTACTGTTTTGATGAACAGTACAGAGGAATCTTGGGGTTCAAGTCCAAAGCTTCCCAAAAGTGGCCATGCAAATACATAGGGTAGTGAAGGTGGCATATGGCATACTTGCTTTTATTGGTTGGGGATTTGAGTACAAGAGTCAAGATGTCATGTTGCAGCTTTATAAGACTTTGGTTAGGCTGCACTTGGAGTACTGTGTTCACTTCTGGTGGCCACATCACAGGAAGGATGTGGAGGTTTTGGAGAGGGTGCAGAAGAGGTTTACTAGGGTGCTGCCTGGATTAGAGGGTTTGAACTATACAGAAAGGCTAGAAACACTCTGGTTGTTTTGTCTAGAGTAGTAGAGGCTGAGGGGAGACTTGATAGAAGTCAATAAAATTATGAGGTGCATAGATAGGTTCTGACTGTCAACCCTTTCTCCCAGAGTTGAAATGCATTTAAGATGAGGGGTGAAAAGTTCAAAGGAGATGTGAGGGCAAGTATTTTACACAGAATGGTAGGAGTGTGAAATGCATTGCCGGGGTGGTGGTGGAGGCAGATATGACAGCAGGGTCTGAGACTTATAGATTAGCATATGAATATAAAAGGAATGGAGGGGTATGGACCAATGGCAGGCAGAAAGGATTAATTTAATTTGACGTCATGTTTGGCACAACATCATGGGGCCAAAAGGCCCATTCCAGTGCTGTACAGTTCTATGTTCCAAGCATGCCAAATGCCTTCTTCACCACCTTGTCTACCTATGATGCTGCTTTCAAGGAACTATATATCTGCACACCTATATTTCTCTGCTTGACAATACATCCCAAGGCCCGACAATTAACTGTGTAAGTCCTGTCCAGGTTTGTCTTACCTACACCTTGCATCTGCTATTCCTCTGCCCACTGGCCCAGTTGATAAACATATTGTACTCTTGTGGTTCTGTTCGCCGAGCTGGGAATTTGTGTTGCAGACGTTTCGTCCCCTGTCTAGGTGACATCCTCAGTGCTTGGGAGCCTCCTGTGAAGCGTTTCTGTGATCTTTCCTCCGGCATTTGTACAGGTTTGAATCTGCCGCTTCCGATTGTCAGTTTCAGCTGTCCGCTGCAGTGGTCGGTATATTGGGTCCAGGTCGATGTGCTTATTGATTGAATCTGATTGTGCTTATTGATTGAACAGATTCAATCAATAAGCACATCGACCTGGACCCAATATACCAACCACTGCAGTGGACAGCTGAAACTGACAACCGGAAGTGGCAGATTCTAACCACGACAAATGCTGAAGGAGAGATCACAGAAACGCTTCACAGGAGGCTCCCAAGCACTGAGGATGTCACCGAGACAGGGGACGAAACGTCTGCAACACAAATTCCCAGCTTGGCGAACAGAACCACAACAACGAGCACCCGAGCTACAAATCTTCTCGCAAACTTTGAAGATTGTATTCTTTGATAATCACCTTTACTTTTCACTAAACCACCAACTTTGGTGTTATCCACAAACATACGAACCATGCCTCTATGAAACAATTTGGATGAGAATAGTGGACCCAGCACTATCCGTTGTAGTACACCACTGGTCACAAGCCTCTTATCTGAACAACAACCCTCTACCACCATCCTCTGCCTCCTAACATGAAGTTAAAAATCACACAACACCAGATTATCATCCAACAGGTTTAATTGGAAGCACTAGCTTTCGGAGCGCTGCTCCTTCATCAGGTGGTTGTCACATGTAATTGTGTACTAAATTAATCAGTATTTGCATATAACCACCTGATTTAACACTGTGCTAAATTACAATGTGTGTGACCACTATCTATCAGGGATCTTAAACATTAATTTTACTTTGCAATAGGATGCCTTTTCATTTCACTTTCAGCTGTAAGTGTTGTGATGGCTCACCAGGCGAATGTGTAATTGTGTACTAAATTAATCACTATTTGTAGATAAAAATAGATCGAGCACATTTATATGTTTGAAATAATTTATTTGAGAGCTTAGGCTTTGAAACAACTGTATATGGTTTATTCACCTGTGTGATAAATGGGGTAGTAAATTAATTTGTGGAGCCATGACTTAAAACTTCTATGTACCAGAGCAGTCCTGGAGCATTCTCTTGGAGCAGTAACGCAGATTTGTTTGTATTTTGACAGCCAGAAATTAAAGAGAGCAAACATTGAAAGACATTAGCTTGTTTTTGATTTAGAAGACTCAATGATGTTTCACTTAGGAAATACCCACAGATCAGAAAGCCTTTGGTTTCCATTCACGGGTGACCTTGCTGGATTTAGTTGTAACAACAGTTTCTCTTGGAACAAAAAGAGTTAGTGCAGAATATTTGGGAAATAGATTGCACTAATGTCAGGATTTTAGTTTCAAAATTCCGGACCAGATATATTTGGTAACAACCCTGAAGGGGTTATTTGAAGTTAAGAAAATTTAAACTCCATTGTGTGAATCGTCAAAAAAGAGGCTATCAAGCTCTCAAGACCATATATAACAGGGCAACAAGGTATAGAAGCAAAGAGGTTCTTCTGCAGCTGTAAGGGCCATGGTGAGACTGCACCTAGAATATTGTGTGCAGTTTTGGTCTCCAAATTTGAGGAAAGACATTCTGGCTATTGAGGGAGTGAGCATAGGTTCACGAGGTCAATTCCCAGAATGGTGGGACTATCTTAACGCTGAAAGATTGGAGTGACTGGGCTTGTATACCCTTGAGTTTAGAAGGCTAGAGGGGATCTGATTGAGATGTATAAGATTATTAAAGGATTGGACACTCTGGAGGCAGGAAGCATATTTCTGCTGATGGGTGAGTCCTGAACCAGAGGACACAGTTTAAAATAAGGGGTAGGCCATTTAGAACAGAGTTGAGGAGAAACTTCTTCACCCAGAGAGTGATAAGTGTATGGAACGCTCTGCCCCAGAAGGCTGTGGAGGCCAAGTCTCTGGATACTTTCAAGAAAGAGCTGGATAGAGCTCTTAAGGATAGTGGAATCAAGGGTTATGGGGATAAGGCAGGAACAGGATACTGATTCATTATGATCATGGCTGATCATCCTCAATGGTGGTGCTGGGTTTCCTCCGGGTGCTCCGGTTTCCTCCCACAATCCAAGTATGTGCGAGTTAGGTGAATTGGCCATGCTAAATTGTCCATCGTATTCAGGGATGTGTAGGTTAGGTGCATTCGTCAAAAGTAAATGTAGAGTGGTAGGGGAATGGGTCCAGGTCAGTTACTCTTTGGAGGGTTGGGGTGGACTTGTTGGGTCCAATAGCCTGTTTCCACACTAAGGATTCTATGAAACCAGGAATTTTAAAAAAACAGTTAAGTCACAGCTTTAAACGTGATAAGGGAATGGTCTCTGACTTTTGGGTACAGTAAGGTGTTGTTGAGATTGATGTTTTGTTTTGCTGCGAGTTTCAATTATTTTCAAGTTGTGTTATTTGTAAATAGCTTGGTTGGATCTATTTTATCTTCATCTTACATTCAGGAGAGTTTCCTACAGCAGTATGTGTCCACTCCAACAGGAATGCATTGTTGAACCTGGTTCTTGGATAGCAGGTGGGCCAAATGGATCAAATATCAGTGGGGGGACATTTAGGAGATAGTGATTTTTGTATCATATGGCTAAAGAATGGTGTTAGAGAATGGCATGCAACAATTCAGAGTAAGAAAAATCAATTGACAGAGCTGATTTCAATGGGGCAATAATTGAGCTGGGCAGATTTGTCTGGAAGGGGAGCTTGGCAGGAGAAACTGTAGCTAAACAGGCTACCTTCAAAGAACAGCTGGCTAGTACTGTTGAAGTATATTCCTGAAATGGGATCAACCGATCGTGGGTGGCACAATGGTTAGCACTGCTGCCTCACAGCGCCTGAGACCCGGGTTCAATTCCCGACTCAGGCGACAGAGTTTGCACGTTCTCCCCGTGTCTGCGTGGGTTTTCTAAATGTGCTTCGGTTTCCTCCTACAGCCCAAAGATGTCCGGAATTCAGGTGAATTGGCCATGCTAAATTGTCCGTAGTGTTAGGTAAGGGGTAAATGTAGGGGTATGGGTGGGTTGCGCTTCGGCGGGTCAGTGTGACTTGTTGGGCCGAAGGGCCTGTTTCCACACTGTAAGTAATCTAATCTAATCTGATCCAGAGTTGGCTGGATGACGACAGACATAGAAATTAACATTAGAAAAAGTGTAAGGCAGAAAATATAATAAAAGAGGAATGTCGAGTATAATGGGCAGATGGTAAAGCAAATAAGAGAAACAAAGAAATTGAGGAAAGATTAGCAACTAATATAAGGGGGAATCCCAAAGTCTTCAATGGTTGCATAAATAGTAAAAACAAAAGATGTTAAAAGGAGGAGAAGAGCTGATTAGAGACAAAAACGAGATTTATAATTGAAGCAGGCTATTAAATGAATACTTTGAATTGTCTTTACAATAAGGATGTTGCTGCTAGGCCATGGTGTCAGACAAAGAAACCCTGTAATGGGAAGAGTCCACAACCACCTGAAGAAGGAGCAGCATTCAGAAAGCTAGTGCTTCCAAAAACACCTGTTGTACTATAACCTTGTGTTGAGATTTTTTACTTTGTACACACAGTCTAACACCAGCACCTCCAAATCATTCAAGAAAGGTTGTAAGGATAATCCCAACAATTACAGACTAGTCTGTTTAGCTTTGGTGGTCAGGAATCTCCTAGAAACAATTATTTAGGATTAAATTAATACATGAAACAAGGTGAATAGATCAGGAAGAATCAGCATGCATTTCTAAAGGGGGCATCATTTAACTAAAACAAAACAAAAGCCTGTTGAAGATCTGAACCGAAACCAAAATTGCTCGAGCAACTTGGCAGGTCTGGTGGCATCTATAGAAAGAAAGCAGTTAATGCTGAATCAAGTGATTCTTCTTCAGAATTGATAGGAGCTGGGAACTGGTGGTATATATGCTAATGACAGCGTGTGAGGTGGGGGAATGGAGGAGTGAATGAATAGGTGGAGATGGAGCGGAGGGATAGAAAGAAAGTTAGGTAAAGGGATGGATGAATCTAAGTTAGGAAGGAGAAAAGCTGAAAATGAGATCCATGATAGACGTAAATGGGTTGGTTGTGCTGAAAGCACCCAATGTCACGGACAGGGCCTTGGTGTGGGGCTGGGCAATGGAGACGGAAGGAAATGTTCAGTCTCCATTGAATACTATTGAGCCTTGAAGGCTGCAGGGTTCTGAAGTTAAAAATGAGATGTTCTTCCAGCATGTGCTGAGCCTCACCCAAACACTGCAGGAGGCCCAAAACAGATGTTGGCCAGGGAACAGTGTGGTGCGTTGAAGTGGCAGGCACCTGGAAGCTTGGTGTAAATTTTATGCATAGAATGTAGGTGGTTCCACAAAACAGTCACCCAATCTGCATTTTGTCTATCCAGTATAAAGGAGACCATGTTGTGAGTACTGAAATATGGTATACTAGAGTGAAGTGCAAGTAAATCTCTGCTTCACTGAGCAGTTGTATCTGAAGCCTTGGGTAGTGAGGAGGGAGGAGATAAACAGATATCAAAAGAATTGTCCTTTCTATCAGTGATTCTGTCCAGCAGAATTGGTGAACTTGAGAGCCAGATGACATCTATGGGGTTCCACAGGAAGCCACCACAGGCAAGTCCGAGCTTGTAGCAAATGAAGTGGTGTACAACTGACCTTTTAAATATGGTACCAGGATCTTCTATCCCAAAATGTCCCACCACTGGTGAGTTCGTCTGACGCACTCACAAGGTGATTTGCTGAGTAACTCACACTACATTATTAGCATAGAAAATGAGCTAAGAAACACAAGATTGCATGAAATAACTTGCTCCGGGGATCGGTGTATATGAAGTTATCCAACACAGATGATGCCATACTTTAACTTGAAAATGAGGAATCTTGGCCATAATTACTGTTCCTTCACTTTTTCTCAGCCAAAATGTGTCACATCCTCCTTAACAGCAATGTGGACATACTACACCACATTGACTTTCGTGGCTCAAGATTGCAGATACCACCAATTACTATGAGCAATTAGGAATGGGCAATAAATGCTGACCGAAATAAAATATCGTACTGTTGAGGCATCGTTTAAAAATACTTGCAGAAAGATGTTATTTTGGTAACAATAGACCCTGATTTGATTCTTTAGTTTACCCCATTCATTAGGGTTGCACTATATCATGTGAAATTGTATCTCAGCAGGAGCAGCACCTCAGTTTGATTGGTGTGTGAGAAATATTGAATGGAAAGAAAAACAAAATCAACCAGGAAGTTTAAGACCAGATTTTAATAAATTGTTGAATAGCTTTTATTCACAAACTTATTTTTACAGAAGCTCCCAAACTAAGACAGAAAATGTACACCATTTTTAGAGAAACAAATATTGTGAAAAGATTTTTATTTTGAGAATCATATAATCTGTGTAATATTATGGTCTGTGCTCTAAAGCAAGTATCCTTGAATGATACAGAGGGTCCAAAGGCTAGAGATACCCAAGCTCCTATCTACAACTGGTACGCAAACAGGTAACCTCTTTGAAGGTGTGTTTCTGGAGCAATGGAGTACCACCCTCAAAGCAAAGCATAACATGGTTGTCTCACTACTGATTGATAACCAGCTGTTCTGACTTCATTAATTAAACATTAAAGTTTCCAAAAAGGCACAATTTTTGTTTTCTCCTGTACAAAAAATTAATCCTACTATATTTTAAATCATTATAGAGTTGGTGATACTGTACCTGCCAGTATTTCTATAAATAAGCTTAAGAGTTTTATTGTGTTGATGTACATCTCAAATAACTGCAGTACAGCAAGAAGAATGTTACTCAATAGCAGTCCAAGCAAAACAATTGTCTTTTTGCTCAATATTTCCTCCAACCCTACTGCCCTCAATTGAAGATGAATTGTTACTGGTACAGTTCTGTAGGTATGCACCTCAATATTCAAATATGACCCCAGATGGCCATTGTAGATTGGCTATTTGACTGGAAGTATCATGACAAAACTACTTTGTTTGAATTAACATTAACTAGATTAGTGGTTTCAAAATGGGACGAGAGATTTGAATGCCACCTGGCAGTTTCTGCAGTTGCCTACCACTAATAGACCATGCAACTGCCTGTTTCAGGGGTCAAGTTCCTTTTCTATGCAAATTGTAAATGCCTGGCATCAATAGAGCTCCAATTGTCGGAAGAGTTTGGAGCCTGTGCCATATTCACTCTGATCAGTTTGATGTATGATGAGACTCCAAAAGGTTAAAATTATACTTGTGAGGCTATGATGATCAGGAGGAGTGTAAGCACAGACAGGAAACATAAGTACAAAAATATGATAACATCAGAGTCCAACCTCATCCTGTCTTCCCTACACATTATAATAGTGGAGATCGGGGCTGCCATGAGTAGATATTTTTAATCAATCTATTCAGATGTGTTATGAAACACCTCTGAAGCAAGTAAGATTTGAATTCAATGGCTTAGAGCATTCAATCACACTACCAATAGGTCAAAAATGCAAAGCATGGGTATAAGAGTGAAAATATTTGCCCACCCAGATTTGTGTCCTTCACTAATCATTTAAAAAAAAGTCTATCTGCTATCTTGACTTAGCTAACATAATTGGATCATAGACTCTGCCAAACCTTCTATAGGTTTATCTCAGCATTACACTGAACTAAAGGTTTTTCTCCATTCCACTCTTAAACAGATGAGTGGAACATTTAAAATTGTAAGTATAGTTATAATTACTTTTGCTTTCTCATTTAGCGAACATTACAGATTACAGCAGTGGTATTCTAATTTGTAACATTGGGTAACTCATTACTGTAATACTATTGGAGTATTAATGAGCTTTGAGATGATACTTAGGTGAACAGTGTAGAACAGCACATTTCTAACTGTTATGACCGAGATTTTTGGGGAAAATCGCAGGTGTGTGAGGGTTTAAAACGTCAGACTGAATAAATAGCTTCAGCTTTCAGTATGATCTACTTTAAGTGTTCTGGGCAGTGTACACAGTAGGAAAGTCTCCAACACAATACTTGGTGTGTGATGAATCAATGAGTGGGTACACTGCAGTTAGTTGCGGTTGGTTTCTGCAGAGCTTGAATGAGCTTCACGAGCTACTGATCACTAACCAGTGGGTCCTGCCTACAAGCCCTTGTGGAAACAGGATTAGGTTGGATTATTGTGTTCAATAGATGCATTTCCTGCCCAAACTCACCATCAACTTTCCTGCACGAGATTTCATAAATGCTATTAGCAGCATTTGTGGAATTTAGTTTATGGAAAGGAGGAAAAACCTTCAATCATAAGGTAGAGCCTTAACTGTCTAACCAGCCAAGAACAAATTCAATTACAGAAAACAACTGTACACAAACACAAGCACATCCAGCACATACAGACTATTAACAATCAAAGAAGTTGAGTCATATACACAAATAATGAAAATAGTAAAGGCCCAGCCTCTACTTTCAGTGGCAGTTTAAAGCTTCGTTTTAAGTGCAATTTCATCATCTAGATGAAAGAGAAAGAAAATGCAGAGAGGGAAAACTTCAAAATGTGCCAAATCTTTGTGCCCATTTTCTAATCTTTGGCTTATTTATTTAGGACTTACTAGAATCACAGGACCGACAACAAATAAAAGCAAATGAGAAAAAAAATCTGGATTTAAATAAAACATTGTGAATATATCAGTAATATATCATGCTGTCTTGCAATCATTTGCCACTAAAGGTTAGCAGGAAGATGTCTAGAAGCCATGATACCTTGTTCAACATATTTTAGTGAGGAGGCCAATAGGCAGTGATAACCTGGACCACTTATGAAAAAGATGATAAAAGCTTATTTAGTAAAGAACTAAAAGCAGATTCTGAATGCACCTTCCAAATACCCCAGGCAATGGGGAGACAAACGGAAAGTGAGAAACAACAATCAATGAAACCTTGAAAAGATCAGCCCAGCTGTGTTTTAACAATATATTCTTATTGCACAAAATACAGGGTGATTGAGCAGTCTTGCACATGCATTGGGGAAAGCTATATTCTGTAGGAACACAAGTTAGAGAAAAGATTACAGTAGTAATGTTCCAGAAATGCAGGATTATAACTTTCACATTATATTCCCATTTTGCCAGTCTTGGTATTTAAATCTCAAGTGTTTATTTCATTACTTGAGTACAATTGTGTCTTATTCTTCTAACTTTTGGTATCAACATAATAGGTTGCAAATGAAACCCTTTTACGAAAGAGCAAAATGCAGCCATAAAAGTAAATATTAAAATAAAGCTTCATTTACATCATGTATACTATAAAAGGTATTAAAAAACTATTCACTTTCTTGCTGTCATACCACTCAGGAAGCTTCGATTGATTGGAAATTTGTACCCCCTTCAGCACACATAGAAAGTCTGCAACATGCTGTACCATTCTTTTTTGAAGATGTGGACAAGACCAAGTATGTTCAATAACATGTCACTAGTCCTCATTGGGTCACCTCTTCTTAACCAAACAATCCAGATTAATGGAATAAAAACAATTTCTCAGGTTTATACTCAGTCTTTGCCCTTCATTTGTTACAGGCATTGGAACTTTGGGATTTTACAATTTAAATAGGGATGTCAGGAAAACTCTGGAAACATATGAGTATAAAAAGAACAAAACCCAACAGTACAAAACTACTCCACAAAATCTTAAGTAGAAGAGTAATTATGATCTATCTGGTAACATAATCAACTGGCTGTGAATGGGCCAAGTGACTCCAAGTCGAGGTGCAGAAGAATGATCAGCCAGTATACTACCATCCAGAGAATAACAACAAGGTACGGTAATTGAGGAGGAGTAGGGGATCCTGAAGGTACCTTATCACGGATGACAGCAGCAGTTGGGTGCCACATTGCTTCCAATACACTTGCATTGTCAGATTGTTGATCTGACCTGGAGGAAAGAATGCAAATATGAGTACCAAAAACAGATTAGCGAGTGCTAAGGTTTTCATTATCTCATTTATAATATCAAATCAGTAATAGGTGCACTTCATTACAACTCCAGATACTGTAATAGTGTCCTACTCACTGACTATTGTGTGGTCATGCCTGCTCACTATAAGACCAGTTTGTTTTATTATAGGACAGGCAAACCGCTACCTGGTCTAACTAGCAGTGTCTCTTGTAGTTTACATGGTATTTAGTTTATTGCTTGTTAGCAGCTGCCGACAAGACCATAAAACATAGGAGCGGATGTTGGCCATTCAGCCTATTGAATTTGCTCCACGGTGCAGTGAGATAATGGCTGATTTGATAATCTTGAAGTTCATTTTCTTGTCTTTTCCCCATTGCCCTCTGTTCATTATTAATGAAAAGTCTGTTTATCTCAGCCTTCAATATAGTTAACTGCATGGACTCTTTAGTCCAACTAGTCCATGCTGACCATAATCCCAAACTAAATAATCCCACCTGCCTGCATTTGGTCCATATCCCTCCTAACATCTCTTATTTAGTCATCTTTTATGTGTTGTAACTGCACCCACATCCATCATTTCCTCCGGCATTCATTCCACACACAAACCACTGTGTAAATAAATTGACCCTCGTATCTCTTTAAAATCTTTCTCCTCTCATCTTAGAGGTATGTTCCTTTAGTCTTGACATCCCTCAACCTAGGGAAAAGACACCTGCCATTCATGATTTTATAAGCCTCTATAAGGTCATCCCTCAACTACTTATGTTTCAGTGAAAGAAGTCCCAGTTTCTGCTAAATTAACTAACCTCAGAATATATTTCTCGTCATCTGTCTTAAATGGGTGGCCCCTAATTTTGAGAGTATGTCTTTTGGTCCTAGACTTGCCCGCAAGATGAACCACCCTCTCAGCATCTCAGTCAAGTCCCCAATGAATCTTGTATGTTTCAATAAGATTTTCTTTAATTCTTCTAAATTCCAATGAATACAGACACAACCTAATTAATAGCTCATAAGTCAGTACCTTCATATCCTACTGAACATTTGTTGGACTGTCTCCAATACAAGTATATCTTTCCCTAAATAAGGGATTAAAAGTGGTCACAGAATTACAAGTGTGGTCTAATTAGTAGCTGATACACAGTTCTGGCAAGACTCATTATTTTTATATTCCATTCCCTTTGAAATAAAGGCCAACATTCCATTTGCCTTCTCTATTACCTGCTGAACTTGTATGCTAGCCTTTTGTGATTTATTGACTAGGCTTCCAAATCCCTCTTGTGCAGTAGCATTTTGCCATCTTGCACCATTTAGAAAATAGTCAGCTCCTCATTCTTCTTGCTAAACCATACATTTTCCCACATCTGAGGAATTCTTTTTTCCCCACCCAGCGGCTGGTAGAAATATCAAACATGATGCCTGAGAGGGTGGTGGAGACAGGTATTCTCGCAATATTTAAGAAGCATCTGGACGAGTATTTAAATATCAGGATGTAGTAGGCTGTGGACCAGGTAAATGGGATTAGTTAGTTTGATGTTTGTTGGTTGGCATGACACAGTGGACTAAAGGGCCTGTACCTATGCTGCATGACTAAGATATTCTATCTGCCAAGTTTTTTCCCTACTCGTTAAACTTGTCTATATTTATCTGCTGACTCAATTCCTTACCATTCACCTATTTTTGTCAGCCGCAAACATGATTATTATACACTAATTTTCTTCATCCAAGCTATGAATATGTATATGTAAATAATTGTGGCCCCAGTACTGATCCCTATGATACTCCAGTATAGTTTGCCATGCTGAAAATGCTCCATTTAACCTCTCATTCTTCGATTCATGCTAAAATACATATCTAAATGCTCTGTTGTACATCTTTTATAGTAGCAAGAAGTGGCCATTTGGCCCTTCGAGCCTGTTCTGTCATTCACCATGATCATGATGGATTGTTCAACTCAATAGCTTAATTCTGCTCTCTCCCAATTATCTTTGATCCCATTTGCTCCAAGTGCTGTATCTAGCTGCCTCTTGAATACATTCAATGTTTTGGCATCAATTACTTTCTGTGGTAATGAATTCCATAAGCTCAGCACTCTTTGGTGAAGAGATGGTGGTCCACTCCAAATCCTCAGATTGTGACCCCTGGTTCTGGACATACCCACCATCAGGAAGATTCCCCCTGAACCTACCCTATCTGTCCTGTTAGAATTTTATAAGTCTCTATGAGATGCCCTCTCACTCGTCTGGACTCCAGTGAAAACAATCCTAACCCAGTCACTTTCTCCTCATAAGTCAGTCCTGCCATTCCCAGAATCAGCTTGGTAAACCTACACTGCACTCCCTCAAGAGCAAGAGTATCTTTCCTCAGAAAAGGAGACAAAAACTCCCCACAATATTCTAGGTGCAGCCTCACCAAGTAGACTCCAACTTTCTTCCAATAACAAACGTTAAGCTAACTGACATGTTTTTAGTCTCCTTTCCTTTTCTTCCTCCAAAAATAAACTGGCAGTCTAATCCACTGGGACTTTCCAGTATCGGAGGAGTCTGTAAACATTACGACCTGTTAATCCACTATCTCTGGTAGCTAGTATTCCATATAGCGATAAGGTCATACCCGTTAATCTGTATTTGTGCCATTAAATCATATATTTTGTTGTGAATGCTACATGTATATTCGAGAAAAGAATGCCATTTTGCCAGATTTTTTTCTCCCCTTCATCCTTATTTGTTGTTGTTTTCCTATGTTTGCATACTTGTTCTATCCCACTCTGGGTACCATTATTCAAAGAGCTGCCTTGTAATGCTGCAATATCCTTCACACTTTAAGGCTAGGTATCCCATCTCCCCAAACCCTCTTCCCCTCTAATTAGTTTAAAACATTATCTACAAGTCTAATTATTCAATTTGCCAGGACACTGCGCCCAGCATGATTCATTTTTCAGGTGTTTCATGAGAAAACATTAATCAAAAGGATTGGGTGGGGAGGTATTACATATTGGGCTGAATTTTACATTATTTTGGCTAGTCCAAGTTAAATTGGCTTTTTTAGAGAGATTTCCTTGAGGTATCATGAACTTTCTTGTTGTATCATACCAAACTCACCTCATTAACTACCTTCCCCTCCCCTGCAGCATCTGTCAACTCTGATTCTTGCCCATCTTTCCACATGCAATTACAAGAACCGATCACCAGTCAGCAGATATCATGGAATTCACCAACATCCTTTGCACCAGTGCCATCTGGAAAAGGCCAATGCGCACCTGAATTTGCACTTTCAGTCCAGTGCTGTCCCGTGCAGTTCCTGACATTTTCCCCTGGTACTATCCTTTTTGGTCTGTGTCCTGGAGGGTCTGGAGGACGAGGTGGTGTAGAGGCACTACTTACTCTTCCACTAGGACCAGCAGTGAAGACCACGATACCAGTTCAAGCCAGCCTGGTCCAAGCTTGCAAACCATGTCAAAGGAATCTTCGATACATGGAACAACGCACAGCATTGTAGGAAGGTCAATGGCTTTCCCAACTCCACCAGTGTAAGTGGCACTATCTTCTCTCTGAACATCATATTGATTCCATCTCTGCTACTATGCCCACCACACCAAGGCACTTACCCAGTGGCCAACATGAAGGGTCCTTTGAAGCAAGCGACAAGCTGGATTGACCTAGTACCTGCTCTTATTCCATAAGGAGTTTTCCCCCACATCTAGTTTGTTTGCTGCATTTTGTAAGATAGGAAGCTCAACATTGATGAGGCGAGATGAGCCTTTAACAAGGCATTTAACAAACAAGAATCCCCCTTAATTCGTAATTTGCCACACAACTTGTCAAAGGGATAAGAGGTGGAAGATGATGTTCCTAATACCAAGATTGGCCTCACCAGGCTTCTCCCTTGCGGGAGAGTCAGTACTAGATGTCATAAATCTTAGAATAAAAAGGAGTTGAGCATTTAAGATAGCAATGAAATTTATTTTCCAGGTAGTGAAACTGTGGAACTATTTACTGAAAAGGGCTGTAGAGGCTGGGTCACTAAATATATTCAAGACTGAGATAGACAGATTTTTAATCAGTAAGGGAATTGAGGATTTTGGGGAAAAGGCAGGAAAGTGGTATTGAAGGTTTTGGCATCAGCCATGAGCTCACTGAATGACAGCAGATGAGCTGAATGGCCTAGTTCTTCTTCTACACCTCATCTCTCCTGAGCAAAGCTAGTGCGAGTCATCTTAGCTCTGTTTAAGAAGAGGCGTGACGACACAATTGCAAAATCAAGAAGGGGAAATCATATCCAGAGTAAGGCACGACTGAGATAGATTGAAGCCCAGGATTGGGGGCCAACACATCTCTGAGATCAATTACATCAAATTTGTTCAGTAGTCAGGGACAGGAGAGTGTGACTATGAGGGAGGCAGGGAGTTCAGGAGATAACGCTGAAGGGACCTAAGCCCTTGAGCTTGAATAGTAGGTTTGAGATTCTGGCTTCCTGTGTGGACAAGAGCAGAAGGCTGGTAGGAAGAATGAGTTAATTGACCATAGCACCTCACTACAGGGAGCCAGTCAAGACAATGGAGAAAAGAGTAATGTAGTTATGATCAGCAATAGTATAATCAGAGGAATAGACACTGTCTCTGGCCAGGATCAAGAGTCCCAAAAGCGGCGTGTCTTGTCTGGTGGCCAGGTTCAGGAGATCTCATCTGGGCTAAAGAGGAATTTTGAGTGGGAGAGCAAAGATCCAGTATTTGTAATCCACATTGATACCAATAATACAAGGAAAGAGAGGTTCTGCTGAGGGAATATCAACAGCTAAGGGCTAAATTGAAAAGCATAACCAAGAAAGGTGGTAATCTCTGGATTACTACCTGAGCTACAAGCAAATTGCACCGGATTAATAAGATTAAAGAGTGGCTCAAAGACTGGTGTGGGAGAAATAGATTTGAATTCATGAGATATTGGCATCTATACGGGGGAAGGAGGGAGCTGTTCCAAATGGGATCAGCTCTGCTGAATCATGCTGGGACCCGAATCCTTGCAAATCACATAACCAGTGCTGTGAATTGGGCTTTAAACTAAATAATGGGGAAATGGGTTCAGTTGCATGAAAACTTACGGAAAAAATAAAGGGGGCAGGAGGGAAGGTTCAGGAGAGGTTTTTAAAAGTTTGCAAAAGAAGTAATAAGATGAAGTATGGGAAGGCTCAAGAATTTAACTTCAGGCACAGCAAATGAGGGGACAACTATAAGAAGGGGGCCGTCAATGTAGGACCAAGGATGTTGTACTTAAAATTCATGCTGTTTATGAAACAAGCGAAATGAGCTTTAGCTCAGATTGAAATTGATGGGTATGATGTTGTGGGTCTGACAGAGATGTGGCTGCAAGGGGGATCAGGGCTGGGAACTAATTACACAAGGATATGCATCCTACTGAAAAGACAGGTAGACGAGCAGAAGGAGTGGGGTTACCTTGTTAATAAGAAATGAAATTATAATGATAGCAAGAAGTGATATAGAAAGAGAAGGCATAGAATCTGTGTGGGTAGAGTTGAGGAACCACAAAGGACAAAAAAAGACCCTAATGGGAATTGTATACAGGCCTCCTAGCAGTACTCAGGATGTGGGAAGAAAATTAATCAGGAGAGAGAAAAAGTATTAAGAAAGGCACTATTACAATTATCATGGGGGGTCTTCATATGCAGGCGGACTGGGATAATCAGGTTCCAAGAAAAGGGATTCATGGATTGTCTATGAGATGGATTTTTTTGGAATAGTTTGTGGTAGAGCCAACTAAGGAACAGGCAGTTCTGGATTTGATGATTTGTGATGAGGCAGATTTGATTAGAGGGCTGAAGTTGAAGGAACCCCCCCCCCACCCCAGCGGTGGGGGTGGGGGGATAGAAGTGGAAGAGTCACCATAATATGAGAGAATTCACACTGCAGTTTGAGCAGGAGAAGCTGGAATCAGATGTAATGATATTGCAATTCAGTAAAAGTAACTACAAGGATATTAGGAAGGAGCTGGCCAGAATTGATTGAAGGGGAACCTAGCAGGGAAGATAGTGGAGCAGCAATGGCAGGAGTTTCTGGGGGTAATTCAGGAGGCACAGCAAAAAAATCAGCCCAAGGAAGTAGAAACATTAACAGGGGGATAAGGTAACCAATGCTGACAAGGGAGGTCAGTGACTGCATAAAAGCAAAAGAAAGAGCATACAATGTGATGAAGACTAGTGAGAAATCAGAGGATTGGGAAACCTTTAAAAGCTGCAGAGGATAACCCAAAAAAAAAAGCAATTAGCAAAACAAGATGAAGTACGAGGGGAAGCTAGCTAGTAATAAAACCGATGATTGCAAGAGTTTGTTTTAGATATATAAAGTGTAAAAGAGGCAAGAATGGACATTGGACTACTCATACGGGTTCACATACAGATCAAAAATATTTCTTTGTTTTTGTTCTCAAGGCACAACATTCACTCAGTATGCTCCTCATATCAAGAGCTAGCTGGAGTGCCCTGCTTCAAGCTCCAGCATATCTACACATGATCAACTAATTTCCTTTGTGTAATCTGACAGATGCAGATTAAAGCATTTTATTTATTTTGAATAATCTCCACATTTGGCACTGTGGCATATCAATCTGAATAGTAACATCAGCCTCTGGATTAAACTAGGTTTTGGGTAATAGCTTAAGCACAAATTCAGTATTCTTACCTTGTTTGGAGATGTGTTTCATCTGTAAATTTTGCTTCATTCAGCAGCACCAGATTCTCAGGTATCTGCAGTTCAAAAAGTTATGATGTCAATAGAAAATGATTCCTTCCATCTTCTTGCAGGATGTACAATCCAAACGTATACTATAACTAGACCCTTGATACTTTCTGCTAACATTTTTGAAACAAAGATGACTCTTTCGGGAAATTGACCACTCTGTAAAATGTCTGGTGTGACAACGCAAAGAATTAAGGAGATGGATTCTCTAATTTTAAACATGTTTGACTGTACAAACAATATTTCCGCATCTGATCACAGAGGTTCAATTATGTTGTCAAGCTCTTTTCAAAGTGAGACGGGAACTCTACAAAGCTCTGTTCATTTATGCATCAAGAAGGAAATTTGTATTCCCAGAGTACTAGTTCCTCTAGTTTAGTGTCTTTGGAGTGGGCCATTAGCTAGTTGAAATTATCTCATTCCCATTTCATAGCCCAATCTCACAGTTGGTAGTGAAGCCAAATCTAGATACTTTCAATCAACCTGTTTTGACACACCTCTGGAACCCAATCTTTCTGGCCCAGAGGTAGGGACACTACCACTGTGCAACAAAAGCCTTTCAGTGAATCCAATCTAGGGAAGTGTCCATAATTGTGTCACCAGAGTAATGAAGCAGGGAGTAAGTTTAAAACGATAAAGAGGGGCTGAGTTATCTTGATTGTGTTTTAAAAATTTTGAATCTGTGATTTGAGGGAAGTGTTTATTTTCTTGTATTAGCTTAATTTTTGGTGTTGCATGTATAAATTTCCAGAAGTGGTAGAGGTGAATGCAATTACAACATTTAAAAGATATTTGGACAATTACATGGATAAGAAAGGTTTGGAGGGATATGGGGGGGGGATAAAGAGTGGAGCTGAAAAAGCACAGTAGCTCAAGCAGCATCAGAAGAGAAGGGGAATCAATGTTTCAGGTCGGAACCATCCAAACACAGGCTGATGGGAGTAGTTTAGTTTGGGAAACCTGTTCAGCTTGGATAGGTTGAACTGATAGTCATACAGCACAGAAACAGACCTATGACTCTATGCTGAGATGTTTCACCTCATAGGAAAATCTAGAACTGGGGCACCCCAATTCAAAGTAAAGAGAGTCCTATTTAGAAATATAGAAACACAGGAGCAGGAGTAGTCCGTTTAGCCTTTGAGCTTGCTTCACTGTTCAAAATGATCATAGCTGATCATTCAACTCAATAGTCCGTTCCTGCTTTTCCCCCATATCCTCTGATCCCTTTAGCCCAAAGTGCTATATCCAACTTCTTTTTGAAATCATACAATGCTTTGGTCTTGACTGCTTTCTGTGGTAGTGAATTCCATAGGCTCACCACTCCCTGGATAAATAAATTTAAGACACGCACAAGGGGGAATTTTGTCTCGGAGGATCGTTAATTTTTGGAATTTATTATCCCTAAAAAAAGGTTAAGAAATAAGACAGAATTTTCATCTACAAGGCAGTCAAAGATTACGAGGGGAATGCAGGCTGGAGTGGAGGTAAGGCCATAATTGGAACAGCCATGATCTTATTGCATAGGAGAGCAGACTAGACAGGTCAAGCATGCTGCTGCTCCCATTTTTTAAGCTGTTATTCCAAAGCATGATAAATTACAAGATCAAGGGCAGCTCTTCATGAGTTACTAACTCAAGATATTGGAAAATGTGCATTGAGCACATTTTATCATAAGGCTTACCTTGTGCTGAGTGTTATGTTGTCTTATCAATGACAGCATATTGGGATCAGAGCAATGTTCATCCTGAATCAGTTTTTCATCTTGATTGCTTGTGTTCTCTTCTGATTCACTTGAACATTGGTCATTCTGAGGAAGAAACAAGATACAGTATTGCTGTTAATTGGAGGCTCAAATGTTCTGAGTCCTACCAACTTATTTCCAGCATGTAGGTCCCTTTGTTGAGCTTCTCAGATGGCCTTCTATTGGCAGAAAATTTCTCCAGCCTTGCCAAAAACAGTTGGGGGGGAAGGCTTTAATTGGGCACTCCCTATGTATTCAATCATTGAACTCCTGCAGTGTGAAAACACACCATTTGGTCCAACAAGTCCACACCGAACCTCCAAACAGTAACCCACCCAGACCTATTCCCCTTCCCTATTACTCTACATTTACCCCTGACTAATGCACCTAAGCCACACATCCCTGAACACTGTATGTGATTTAACATGGCAAATTCAGTTGATCTGCACATCTTTGGATTGTGGGAGAAAACCAAAGAACCTGAAGGAAACCCAAGCAGACATGGGGATATTGGTTTGTGTATTTCCCAAACCTCCAATAGGACCTGGAATTATCGGAGGCAAAAGTGGGGACCATCTGGACATCTTATAATCACGAGGAGAATCAATTTTTCTTTTTCCAAACATAAAAGTGAAATGCCTTTCCCTTGCAAAGGTATAAAAGTCAAATTTTAGTGTCCTTTCAGACCCACTATATTAGATTCATTGAAGTTTACACTACAGAAGGAAGCCATTCAACCCTTCATATCTGTACTGGTCTTGTGCTGAAAGGGCTACACAACTGGTCCCACTTGCCAGCCCCATTTCTGTAGCTCTCTAACTTAGTCACTTTCAAATATATATCCAGCTCTCTTAAAACCTTCAATGGAATCCACCTCCCCTACTCTCCCAGGCAGTGCATTCTAAATCTTAATAACTCTAAATGAAGTAGTTTCTCTTCATCTCACTACTAGCTTTCTTTCTGACAGCTTTGAAATTGTGACCCCTAGTTACTGACCTGCTAACTGGTGAAAATAGATTTTTTTTTACCCTGTCAAAATTGTTCATAATTTTGAACACTTCAATAAAGTCACCTCTTAATCTTCGTTGTTCTGATGAGAATAAGCCTAAACTCTCTAATCTTTTCTTCTAAAATCCTTCACTCCTGATATTATTCTAATAATTCTCTTTTGAACTCTCACATTGCAGAAATTTCTCCTTTGGTGCTTACACTCTACCTTTTTCCCAGTCTACCCTAGAATTAATGAAATCAGCAACTATTGCAACTCTACATGATCTGTCGATTTCCATATTCTGCCTATAATGCTCTTTTCTACTTCCTCCCCACTATTTGGAAGTTTATAACAAAATGCCAAAATAAGGTCCTCAAGTAAGGGGTCTAAACTGCATGCAATAGAAGCCATCTCACTAATGCCTTGTATAGTTGCAGCAACATTTCTTTAGTGTTATACTGTCTTCCTTCAGCAATAAATGCCTGACAAATCTCGGAAAATGGTGAAAAGCTGGAGCTGATGAATACAAGTCAACTTTGTGAAACAGTATCAGAAGGGTTAAAAGAGAGTAAAATACATAGAAAAAGTGAAGTTTTTACCCTGTTAGATTCTACAAACTTGCACTGTATATTTCTTTCTTCTAGTGGTTGATCTCCTAAGCAATTGTCAACACAAATTTGAATATTTCAAGTCACATAGGAAATAGCGGAACTAATGTAGGCGATGAACTAAAATAGGGTAATGAAGCAGAATAAAATTAGCATGTAAGGAATAACTGGCAACCCTGATTAATTGGCAAGGAAAGAGATTAGTGTCCAGTAGCAAGGAAAGAGCTAGAATCCTTCTTGTTGGAATGGCCAGTTGAATTGCACAACTTGACCATCTGGGAGTGATTTTCTTCATATAATTTGGTCCCATTAGAATCGATATTAGCCACATTTCAGTGATAACACTCTGACTTCCAAGACAAAAGATTGTGAACCTGTGTTCCACTCCAACGACTTGAATACATAACTTAAAGCAGAGTTACCCAGTACGAACAAGTTAGTCCCATTAGCTAATATAACAAAATCTCCCAAACTTAGAATTTTTGAAGTCCTCTCCATTAAGTGCATTGAGAAATAAAAAAATCTACTTCCCTTATTTAAATGGGATCTGTCTGCTAGAGACACTATTGAACAGTTATAACGAGTACTTAACCTAACTACATTGTAGCTCCCAGTCTGTTTCACTCACCATTGCTTTCAGGCGGAATTCATGGTTGTGATCTTTATGGCTGGTGAAAACATAACTGCTTTTCTCTTGCGAGTTTTCAGCACTTAAAGTGGGTGAGCTGGAAAAATACAAATCAAATAACAGATAAAAAGATCAGTTTGAAAAGACTTAAAACTCGTTATTTAATAAAGAAAAGTCTCCTTTATGGCTTGCAATTTTATTTGGAAAAGAGATAATGATGATGTTTTGGTCACTTAACCCAATTGCTCTTTTTTTGTGGAGTCAGTGAGGATTGCAGATGCTGAATATCAAAGTCGAGAGTGTGGTGCTGGAAAAGCACGGCAGGTCAGGCAGCATCCCAGGAGCTCTTTGGATGTTGCCTGACCCGCTGTGCTCCTTTTTTTTGTCCCAATTGTCAATTTATGTCTTATATAGCTTCCATGAAGCTTAGGAGGTTTCATGAGACATCTTACTTCATTAAATATTCTATATTAAATACAGGTTGTTGTTCTGGTTCCTGGTTGTGCATTAGAAGCAAACATCTATGAAAAGGTTAATTGCAGAATGAGAAGAGGAGAAGGGCAGAGAAAAAAAATCAGATGGAAATAGAAACCAACCATGAAATCACAGAACTTTGCAGGATGTTGTGCTGCCCATCTTTTGTATCAGCTGGCTGTTCTGGACCACTACCATAAATCTCCACATCTTCTCCTGTATCTTTCAGACCCATTTGACTTTGCAGCGAGTGCAAAAGCTGGTTGTTTAATGCCTGGAAACGTAGAAAATCAGTCTCGTTATGATAGCTCTAGGCAACACAATCAAAAATCTTCCAAAAAGATGTGCATTGCTGATTTTTATTTAAACTGCTCTCCATTTCCAAATCAAAATTTGCTTCTAGTTTTCAACTATGTCTTTTTCTGTACAGCTTCTGTACAACATGTTGACAATGTTGAGATTGACAAGTTGGCCAAACGAGCAGACACTTAGCAGATGAATCGCAAAACAGAGAAATGTGAGGTAATACAAATTTGGACTGAAGAAACATTGAAAAACAATACAGGCTCAACTGGTACAAGTTTGAGGATGATACAAAAGCAGAGTGACCATGGGGTTCACGGGCATAAATCTCGGAAAGTGGCTAGGCAAGTTGCAACTGTTCTGAAGGCGGCTTATAGGATCCTTCAGTTTTTAAGTGTAAGAGCAAGCACATGATGCTATACCCCTACAATTCATTGGTCAGAACAAATGTGGAATATTATGTTCAGTTCTGGGCCCCTTATTTAAGGAAGGATGTTAAAGCCCTGGACAGAGTACAAAAGAGATTTACTACAATGATACCATAATGAGAGATTTTAGATACAAGAAAAGGTTAGGAAAATTGGCCTTCTTCTCCTTAGAGCAGAAAAGATTAAGGGGTGACCTTATGGAGGTATTTCTAAATTATGAACCACTTTGAAGGGTACAGAAGGATATTCTATTTCCATTAATTGATATTTCGATAATTAGGTGTTACAATTTCAAGATTGTCAGCAAGAGAGCTCCAAGTTAGATGAAGAGAAATTTCTTTACTCAGATTGATTAGGATTTGTAGTGCACTGCCCAGGAGAATGGTGGGGGTGGAGTCCATAACACGTTTCAAAACAGTGGTGGGTATATATTTGAAGGTGATGAATTTTGACAACTAGGGAGAAAAGGCTGGAGAATGGTACTAACTAGTTAGCTCTTTCAGGAGCCAGTAAAGACACAAAGGGCTGAATGGCTTCTTCTTGTATTGTAAAATTTTATGATTCTATATTATTCTGAAATTCTGAATTAAACTAAAAATGAAATAATTAGGCACATTTCAAAGCAGCTTGTTCTGATTAGTTGTTAGTTTAAAAATAAATCAGTTTTCCTTGCTAAAATCTCTCCAAATGTTGAGTTAAAGACTACTGGATTTTGCTGACCAATTGCCTAGCAGTCCTCCAATAATTCTTCCAAGTAACCATTTTCTTCACAAGTCTATTTAGAATATCTCCCCATTATTCTCCAGTTTATGTTTAAGGATTCAGGGAAGGTTAGATGAATTCATAGAAATAAGTAACAATACCAGTGCTCACTGCTCTTCTACATTGCTCTTTCACATTAGCTATGCAGGTAAGATGGTACATTTTGCAACAAAATGTGCCACTATGCAGGTCAGACTTTTAACTATCCTTTTAATTGGCCTCAAGGTCTACTCAGTTATACAAAAGACGAGGAAGACAATCTTGTTACTACTGAGTGATTTCCTATGCCATTGCAGAGGACAATTTCAAGTCAAACCCAATGATTTTGGCCTGGAGCTGCAAGTAGACCAAACTCAGCAGGATGGTAAGTTTCCAATCTCAAAGATTACGTTAAGTGAACAAGTTGGTTTTCACAATGGTCAGACAGCTTGAACAAAATGGAAACTTACCATTTTTTATCTCTAGATTTATGGCAAAACAGAATTCAAATTCTCAGACTGCTATTATCATATTTGAACCGATATATTCTGAAACTCCAAGTTCAATCATGGATAGCAACTAACAATAGCAGGTTAAAAGTTTGAATTGTAAGCAAATATGACCTTGAAAATAATCTGCACGAGAGTAGGAAGGCTTTACAAACCATCATAGTGGATCTCTCAATTCAAGGTTCCAAATGTAGTGAATGTTTGTTACCTCTGGACCTGGACTGTTCTCATCTTGATCCTTTTCATGTTCGCTTTTGGGTATCTGAAGATCTCCAGACTTTGTCACTGAAGGTTTTTCTTCCAAAAATCGTTCATTAATAGCCTCCAAGCTAGGCTGATCTGGCAATTTACTAAGAGGATTCACAATGCTTTCGTTGGCAGCATTAGGGATTGCTACTGGCAGAAACTGAGACAAGTCAGTTCCTTGGTAAGAAGAAAGTGACTGAGCAATCTTACCAGGTTCAGCATGACTAGAGATGCTCGAGCTGTCAATCTGATCAGAGTCAGGGGTGCACAAAGTTTTTTCAGAGAATGTTGGACTAAGTTCCTGCAATGAAAAAGAACCACTGAGCTCAGAGCAAGACTGGTAAGCTTCATCAGCCAGTGGTGACAAGTCTTTCTGAAACTCTGGGATAAGTTCCTTTTGAGGACTACCAGTAACTGAAAAAGCTTCAAGTACCTTAGACACTGGTATCTCATAATGAGGATAGTAAACAAGGTTAAGTGGAATTACAGACACTTTTTCTTCACCCATAAGTGCATTATCTATTACTGAAGGCAATTGCTCATTCTGTTCAGAAGATGGTTTTTCATCCGTCTGTGTACATGATTCTGAAACTTTACGTATCCGAGCAGGCATACTAGCATTAGATTGCATATCCATACGGTATAAAGAAACACACTGATCTTGTGGACTTTTGATAGCTTCATTCAATTTATTAGAGGAGTATGTGGCTTCTGAGACGATTTCCAAGGATGTGTCACATTGATCTTCAGCAAAAGGTTCAGGTGTTTCAATTCTGGACCTAGCTTTCAACACATCATTCGCTGCAATTGGTGAATGATAATCATAAGGTTCCGGAGAGGAAGGCTTCTTTTCCAACAGTGTTTTCTCACCATTTGAAGACTTTCTTTTCAATGGATGTAGCAGGACATAAATCTCCTCTACCGTGTCAGTGACATTGGTGTCAGATGCGGGTTGTAAGAGTACATTGTGCAGATCAGATGATAACTGACCATCTTGATGTGAGGACATACTTGATTTTGCAATATTGGAAACATCAACCATGTTAGTGGTAACCATTTCCGTTTCATTAGAACTACTGCCCTGATTAACAAAAGAATTATCGTTTTCTTCATGTAATGGCTGATTGTCATTCATCACGACATTTTGTGCAGATAATTTATCATCTTTCAGGTAGGAGGGGATAAAGACTGTAGAGTCCTGTAGCAGAGGCGAGACAATATCTGAATCACAATGTTTATTTCCAACATTGGAATCTTGTGCACTAAGATCAGAAGACATGGTTGCAAAGCTGATACAAGAATCCTCAAATGGAGATTCATAGGCACATTCTGCAGTATCATTCTGTCAGTAATAAAAAATGTAATGATTAGATATTGTAACAAAACTTAATGTGGATGAGGAGCTAGTATTGGGTTTTCAATATAATATATAAATAATATATAGCATGACATGACTAAATCTTAATTTTCATCACTTGTGAGGTGTCACTTGGTAGAAACCAACTTTTTTTTCCATTGGCAGGCAAAGGAAAAAAGGATTCATTTAGCAATTGCTGTACATCTGCTCTCACAGACCTCTCAGTGACTGGTTTCACCACCACCTCACCACCTTTACGTCTGATCAAGTACTGGAAAGAAGAAACTATGTATTTTACTCTTTAATTTATTGAGCCTAAATGGTGATCCAATTAGTATTTTTACAGAAATTATTTATTTGGCAGAATTTACTTTTCTTTAGACTTAAGTGTGACAACAGGTGTAATGGCAAATGGGGCTTGCTCAGAGTGGCAGGATTTTCTCGAGATTATATTCTTCTCAACTATAATGATGTTACAGATGCATAAGCAAGTAAAATGCTAAATTTTGTAGGCAGAAAGCTCTTAAATATGCAGGGACCTTCTGGGCTCCAAAGTTTGGATGCCATATTTAAAATGCAAACCAGGAGCTTCACTTAGTTTCTGCTCACTTAAAACATAGGGAAATAGGACACTTACAGATTTACACACCAACACATCCCTGACCTTTTAAAATCAGCTGGGAGAACTTACATATCTGATAGCTTTTCACCAAAAGCTTGAATGGGACAAGGACACAAATTATAAAGGGCAAAAATTATAACCTTTTGAGTTCGGCCTCACTGCCCACCCTAATCAAGTTTGCTGACATCAGCCAGTGTTGCTGTGTCATTCAGGCAGACGTGTTGATCCAAATCAGGCTTCACCCGAAAACTAAGGTTTTAACAGCAACAAGGTACTCTGCATGTAACTGAGACTCCTCATGAGCTGATTAATATGGAGAGGCTTCACAGCTAACAATGCATATCTAGACAAACCTTGGTTGTGAAGAAGACAAGTAGTTGAAGAAGTCCGTACTCAGTGGCGTTTAGAGGAAGAAGTCTATCATAAAATAGAGGAGCATAATAAGGCAATTCAGCTCATTAAGTGTGCTCCAGTATTAGATCATGGTTGATATGTTTCTCAACTCCATGCTCCTGCCTTCACCTCATAACACTTAAACCTCTTACTAATCAAGAACGTATCTATTGCTATCTTAAAAGACACTCAATGACTTGGTCTCCAGAGGCCTATGCAGCAATGCGTTCCATAGATTCACCATCTTCAGCTGAAGAAATTTCTCCTCACTCAGTTCTAAGGGGTCCTCCCTTCACTGAGGCTGTGCCCTGGATCCTGGTCTCTTTTACTAGTGAAAAGATCTTCTCCACAAGCAAGATTTTCTGTTACACAGAGAAGGATAAATGCCTGGAACACACTGCTGGGGAGGTGGTACAAGTAGATATGACAGCAAAGTTTAACAGCCATTTAGATAGACACATACACAGGTAGGGAAGAGGGATATGTGGACCATGCAGGCAGATGAGATTAGTTCAGAATAGCATCGTATTTGGTGCAGACATGGCAGACTGAAGAACCTGTTCCTGTTCTCTACTGTTTTGCATTCTAACATGCCACCAAAGGCAAAACAACGTGGAGAACCACAACAACATAGTAAAATATTCCTTTTGATTTTTATTATACATGCACAATAAATGCTGGACCAAAGTCATTCAATTAACAGTGACTGGTAGATGAACAGCAGCTTAAACATAGCATAATGTTGGACAGATAATAACAGACAAATCTCATACCTCATCAATATCAGGGAAATGCTCCAAAAACTGTGATACATAAGTGGTGATGGACTGTTCTTCTGGATGTTCAACATCAACATCTGCAGATAAAGGAGAATTGTCACTGCATTACTTGTGTTCTGCTCGGATGATGTTCAGAGGGCGAGCAGGAACACATGGATTATGGTGTCTCGCTCCAGTATGATTAAGGGAAATGAACTGGTGTAAAAGACTTGGACAGAAAGTCAGTTAAGATGATGGTTGTACATGGTAGTCATGTGAATGGAAGTGACAAGAGCCTAATTGATGTCCCAGGATTGTGGCTTGTCTGCAACATTTGGCCACATTATTCGACTGTCCTTTAGGAGAGGCATGAACCAGAACCAGTACAACCACTTACTTGTGCTTTTGTAGACTCTGGAGAATCTCACAAACTCCTTCAAGTTCCACAAAAATAATTCTGGAAACATTTTGTGGCCATCTTTCTTTTGAAAAGCCTCTGGTGGTTCCTCTAGAAATCGCTTGTGAAATGGCATAAGTCCTACTGATATAACTCCAAGCTTACTTATTTATACCTGAATTTTGAGTATGGGGTCACACACTAGCAAAGAACCCGAATCTGATAACAAACCTATTTCAGGCAGGCAGACTTCTCACACATTGAAAATTCTGCTTCATCATGGTAAATAGCAAATCTTTTGCATCACAAGGCAGCTAAAGTACCCACCTACGACTTTCAACTGCTGGCCACCTGTTTTTCTGTGAATGGACTGCTGTGGATTGACTTTTCTCCTGTTATAATCGAAGATAATCAGGGCTGTTGGTTTACATTAATTTACAATGTATTCCCACTTTAACTCACATTCTGAAACTGAATAAGTGCAAATCAGTTTTAATGTACAACAGTAAAAGAAAAATCACAGAATCTAAATAGGGCACAATAGAATGCCTGACCACATCTTTAGTGATCATCAAAGCAAGGTAGAATTGGAAAGTCACTTAGTTCATCAAGAGATTCTGATCTGAAATTGGGATAAAAGGACCATCAGTGGAACAATTTGAAGGATTGCCATTTGACCTCATCTGCTGGTGTTTCTTGGACCAGGATGGAGAATGCATAATTCATAGAGTCATAGAGATGGAAACAGACCCTTCGATCCAACCCATCCATGATGACCAAATATCCCAATCCAATCTAGTCCCACCTGCCAGCACGTGGCCCATATCCCTCCAAACCCTTCCTATTCATATACCCATCCAAATGCCTTTTAAATGTTGCAGCTGAACCAACCTCCACCACTCCCTCTGGCAGCTCATTCCATACACGCACTGCCATCTGTGTGAAAAAGTTGCCCCTTAGGTCTCTTTTATATCTTTTCCTTCTCACCCTAAACCTATGTCCTCTAGTTCTCGATTCCCTGACCTCAGGGAAAAGACTTTGCCTTTTTACCCTATCCATTCCCCTCATAATTTTGTAAACCTCTATAAGGTCACCCCTCAGCCTCCGATGCTCCAGGGAAAACAGCCCCAGCCTGTTCAACCTCTCCCTATAGCTCAAATCCTCCAACCCTGGCAACATCTTGTAAATCTTTTCTGAACCCTTTCAAGTTTCACAACATCTTTCCGATAGGAAGGAGACCAGAATTGCATGCAATATTCCAACAGTGGCCTAACCAATGTCCTGTACAGCCCCAACACAACCTTCCAACTCCTGCACTCAATACTCTGACCAATAAAGGAAAGCATACCAAATGTCTTCTTCACTATTCTATCTACCTGCGACTCCACTTTCAAAGAGCTCTGGACCTGCACTCCAAGGTCTCTTTGTTCAGCAACACTCCCTAGGGCCTTACCATTAAGTGTATAAGTCCTGATAAGATTTGCTTTCCCAAAATGCAGCACCTCGCATTTACCTGAATTAAACTCCATCTGCCACTTCTCAGCCCATTGGCCCATTTGGTCCAGATCCTGTTGTAATCTCTTTGCTGTCCACTACATCTCCAATTTTGGTGTCATCTGCAAACTTACTAACTGTACCTCTTATGCTCACATCCAAATCATTTATGTAAATGACAAAAAGTAGAGAGCCCAGCACCGATCCTTGTGGCACTCCACTGGTCACAGGCCTCCAGTCTGAAAAACAACCCTCCATCACCACCTTCTGTCTTCTACCTTTGAGCCAGTTCTGTATCCAAATGGCTAGCTCTCCCTGTATTCCGGGAGATCTAACCTTGCTAATCAGTCATGGGGAACCTTGTCGACCGACTTACTAAAGTCCATACAGATCACATCTACCACTCTGCCCTCATCAATCTTCTTTGTTACTCCTTCAAAAAACTAAATCAAGTTTGTGAGACATGATTTCCCACGCACAAAGCCATGTTGACTATCCCTAATCAGTCCTTGCCATTCCAAATACATGTACATCCTGTCCCTCAGGATTCTTTCCAACAACTTGCCCACCACCGAAGTCAGGCTCACTGGTCTACAGTTCCCTGGTTTGTACTTACTACCCTTCTTAAACAGTGGCACCATGTTACCCAACCTCCAGTCTTCCAGCACCTCACCTGTGACTATCGATGATACAAATATCTCAGCAAGAGGCCGAGCAATCACTTCTCTAGTTTCCCAGAATTTGAGGGTACACCTGATCAGATCCTGGGGATTTATCTACCTTTACCTGTTTCAAGACATCCAGTACTTCCTCCTCTGTAACATGGACATTTTGCAAGATGTCACCATCTATTTCCCTAAGTCTATATCATTCATATTCTTTTCCACAGTAAATACTGATGCAAAATACTCATTTAGTATCTCCCCCATTTTCTGCAGCTCCACACAAAGGCCACTTTGCTGATCTTTGTGGGGCCCTATTCTCTCTAGTTACCCTTTTTTCCTTAATGTATTTGTAAAAACTCTTTGGATTCTCCTTAATTCTATTTGCCAAAGCTATCTCATTCAATGTAGAAAGAATTCTGCCATACCTTCAGGCTCTAATAGTGGTGGGATGTCCAGATTGATGTGTGCTAGTTTGAACGCATCTTCAAGATTGACCTTGTTTGGTCTCTCCATAGCTTTTCTCATATCCACTAAGCTTGGGTCGATTGCTTTGATGAGAGCTAGGAATGCAATGCCACTCCGCCAACTGGTACCAAAGTCTTGAATGGCCACGCCATACCTGTATAATGATAAAGTTCATGGTATTGGCAATTTAATAAATGTCATACATGTAGCACAACACCATCCCATGCCAATCTATCCTCACCATATCTTGACAACAGGCAAGTGTAGCAATATTGGATTCTTAGATCTCCTAACCATGGATGCTTTGAACCAGAAAGTGCGCAGTTGCCATAGGTTTCTCTCACTTGAGACACACACATTGGTACATAAAAATTGAATTGCAGAATTGTTACTATGTGGAAGGAGGCTATGTTCTCATTATCAATCAGTATTATGTCTTTGTGTCAATTCTGCCTTTAATCATTACTAATTGTTTCTACTCAATTAATCATAAAATGCACATAGAAATGCCTCATTATACTTCCGGGCAGCACATTCCAGATGTGAATCATTTCTTTGTAAAAAAGGTCTCTCTCGTTTGTCTCCGTGCCTCACACCCCACCTCCCCCAAGTTTATGCCACTTTATTGCATGTAGTAAAGTCTTAGAATGATTGCCTGGTTCATGATAAATAATCTCTAAACCAGTGACAAACTTTTCTTTTTCTAATGCCCTGAACTCTCTCCTCAGGGCAAATGTTGAACATTTGCTGAAAAGCTTTTAGCAGTAACATCTGATCATGACATTTCACCAGACAAATGGGACCCATCTGATAATGACAGCACTGACAACAATCCTTCTGAAGGGTTCAAGTGGCTTCAGAAAAGTGCTGCTCAGTGTCTAATCTCCAAGCCCACATGAAGCTACCAAATCTTCCCAGGGTCTGTTCATTACCAGTCAATAGGCAGAAAATCTGACACCGCGTTAAACAGACAACATTAGACAGACTGTTCAACCTCCATTGTGAAACTCCTTGTTCTTTCCAAGATGCAAGGTGTGTGATTTTCATTTTTTAATATCCTTTGCATATAGATTTTGAACTAGTGGCATGTGGATTTGGTTGGCCTGCGTGAAGGGGTTTAATAATTAACGTGTCAGTATTTCTGGAACCATAATTTTTGAAAACCAGTTTAAGAGAGGTGATAATGTGAATGTGTTTGCAATGGGAGAGCTTTACTAGTGGAGAGAGGAAACCTTGAGGAGCATTAGCTTGCCTTCTGTTTAGAATGGCCAGGAATTTGCTTCTTGGGGGAAAACCACTCCATAACCTTGAAAGCTTTTTGTTTCAATTCACAGAAATCCTGTCTGAAGTTAGATACAAAAAAAAAGTTGCTCCTTGAGAAGGGAGAGGAGTTGATTCAGAGAAGTTAGGAAATAAGTTATCTTCATGAATGGGTTTTAGTTGAATACTCCAGATCCGAAGTATATGGTTAGAACCATGAAGCATGTAATTTAAAACTGAGAAAGTCTAAATTCAGTTGTATAACTAATCAAGAAAAAAGCTATCAAACTCTCAAGACTGGGAATTCAAAGAAATAGTTACATTAAACATCTGCAATTGATCCTTGATTTCCTGATCCATAAACTGCAATCAGTAAAGATAGGTGACACACCTCCTCCATAATAATCCTCAACACTGGTGCCTTACAAGGCTGTGTACTCAGTTCCTTATCATAGTCCTTATATAGTCATGAATGTTGGCTAAATTCAGCTCTAACTCCACTTACAAATTTTATGAAACCACTATAGTGAATCAGATCTCAAAAGAATGACTCGAAAGAGTACAGGAATGAGATAAACAACTTAGTGGCATGGTATAAAGACCAAAAGTCTCTCCCTCAATGTCAGCAAAACAAAGGAGCTGGTCATTGACTTCAAAAAACAAAGTGGAGGACATGTCCCTGTCTGTACCAATAGTGTGGAGGTGGAGGTGGTCGAAATCTTCAAGTTCCTATCACCAACAATTTATCCTGGTCCATCCACATCAACGCTACAGTCAAGAATGGACATGAAACTTCTACTTCCTCAGAAGGCTAAGAACATTTGGCATGTCCATAATGACTCTTAGGAGGAGAAAGTGAGGTCTGCAGATGCTGGAGATCAGAGCTGAAAATGTGTTGCTGGAAAAGCGCAGCAGGTCAGGCAGCGTTCAAGGAACAGGAAATTCGACGTTTCTGGCATAATTTCCTGATGAAGGGCTTATGCCCGAAACGTCGAATTTCCTGTTCCTTGGATGCTGCCTGACCTGCTGCGCTTTTCCAGCAACACATTTTCAGCATAATGACTCTTACCAATTTTTATAGATGTACCAAAAGAAGCATCTTGCCAAGATGCATCACAGCTTCGCATGACAACAGCTCTGCCCAAGACCACAAGAAATTACAGGGAGTTGTGAACACAGCTCAGTCCACAATGAAAACCAGACTTCCTTCTACCGACTCCATCTAAACTTCCTACTGCCTTGGAAAAGCAGCAAACATAGTCAAAGACCTTCCCACCCTAGTTACACTCTCTTCCATCCCCATCTTCCATTTGACAAGTTTGAAAACATATACCAACAGATTTAAAAACAGCTTCTTCCGTGCTGTTATCAGGCTTATGAACAGACCTCTCATATATTAGAATTGATCTTACTCTGCACCTTCTCGGTAGCTGTGATACTACATTCTACATTCTGTTCTATTACCCTGATGTACTTATGTAAGGTATAATTCATCTGGTTAGCATGCAAAACAATACTTTTCAATGTACCTCAGTACATGTGACAAAAATAAATCAAATCAAATCAAAAACCTATAGACAGAGAGCAAATTCCCTCTGGTATTTGGATTATTGTAAAATTACTATATTGGGATAGAGGAACAAAGTTAAAAATCGCACAACACCCGGTTACAGTCCAACAGGTTTATTTGGAAGCACTAGCTTTCGAGGCGCTGCCTTTTCATCAGGTGTGGTGTGATTTTTAACTTTGTCCACCCCAGTCCAGCACTGGCACCTTCAAATCATGGGATAGAGGGAGTAATATTTTCACAGCATGTTTTGAAATATTCCACATTGCATTATATGTGATTTGCTTGGTTTATTCTATTTTAACTTCATTCCTATTACACAATGAAATCCCATTGTATTGTTAACTTCAAATCTGCACCATTGTGTTTTAGTGAAAAATCACTGTTAAATAGAAACAAAATCAACATATGATCTATCAAGCCAGATTTAATTCTGTGATCTAACTTGTCCAATAATGCTATCAGATAGATCACACAATCCTTATAAAATGTGAATAGATCTACAATTACTATAACATCAGTACAACACAATAAGTTGGTAGAAGAGTATTTTGCTCTTAGAAGATCATGAAAGACACCAAGTACAGAATGCAAGTCATTTTTTTCATACAGTGGTTTTAAAATATCAAAACTCTCCTTTGGCACATAAAATGTGGAATAACTATTTTAATGGCACCATTCACAGCCTACAAAAAAAATTGACCCTCTAACCTAACCCTCCATTAAGTGAGATTATGTCTGATCTGCAATATAACTCCATACATATCAACTTATTACTCCTACTTTTAGTTAACAAAGTGTACTAATCTGATTTAACACTAAAAATCATCATTAGATCGAGCATCAATTGCAATTTGTGAAAGAGAATTCTAAACTTCTGTCACCTTTTTCCTTAATTTCACTCTTAAACATCTGGTTTCTAGTTTTCAACTGTACTATGGCATAGTCCTAGTTTTCCCAACCAATGGATATAGTTTCTGTCTATCTATCCTATCTGTTCCCTTAGAATCTCAAAACCTTGAGCAAATCAACACATAACCTTCTGAATTTCAAGAATGCACCCCTGGTCAATGTTATCTTCCTACAGAATTTAGTCCATATTGTCATGTCATCATTCAAGTATAGCTAAAAGGATCAGTGTTCCTTTAGTTCCAAGGTGCTTCCGAGCTAAATAGGTTTTTTTAGAACAAGTGTTGTATTGTGAGAAACATATGAATTTGCATACAAACTCCCAAAAACAGCAATGACATAATGTGACATACTCTATATCTAGGTGTTGTTTAGGGATGAATGTTGGTGAGTGTAATGGTATCTTTAACACCAGCGAGCGTACAAGGTACTTTGATTTACCAAACTCATCCAAAAAAAAAACAGGGAGTAAACCCTCCCTTAAGAACTGTATATTTTTTATTATTCATTCAAGGGATATGGGTGTGACTGGCTATATCTGTATTAATTGCACATCCCTAATTATTGAAGAGGTGATGGTGGTGATTTACCCCCATGAAAATGGCTATAATTCTTTCGGTATAGACACACCTTATGTAGAAGGGAGTTTTAAGATTATGACCGAAGTGAAGGAACGACGATATAGTCTTTGACATGGGCTTGAATCTATGACTTGTGATATTGAGCTGGAGAGGGAACACAGCCATTATCTGCTGAGTGTGGTACTGGCTGAGCCATTGATTACATAATAATAATGTAGTGGATTCCAAGTCGGAAATTTGCCAACCATTTTGCCAGCAGTAGATTATGGAAGGCTTTTAAAATTGGGAAAGAGAAGAAAAGGAGTAGAAGAGTTCCAGATTGCAAGAGCAACATAAATGAAGATTCTGCTGTAAATAAAGCAAACAGCATGAAGTTGAAACCTACTTTGCAATCCTCCTCTGCACCCAGTTCAGGAGAACTTTAATAACCCTCCTCTGATCCTTATATGGAGCTGAAGGGACGGTTTCCTTAGGAGTGCAGTGTAACGTCAGGTCATTATCACTTCCACTGTGCAAGGAAGACAAACTGGATGTGGGAGAGAAAGTCCTCAGGTGTCCTGTTGCTTCCTTTATCTGCAGTTAAAGGAACAAAAATTATTTGTTAAACCTGTTCATGCGAAAGGTGGTGCATGTATGGAATGAACTGCCAGAGGAAGTGGTGGAGGCTGGTACAATTACCATATTTAAAAGGGATCCAAAAAGGTATATGAACAGGAAGGATTTAAGATGGATATGAGTCAAATGCTGGCAAATGGGATTAGATTTATTTTGGGTATTTGGTCGGCATGGACGAGTCAGACCAAAGGGTTAGTTTCTGTGCTGTGTATCTCTATGATTCTAAATACTGCAGAACATAACATGAAGGGAGCTTTTTTTAACCCTGATGCCTGGTTAAAAACCATTCAAATGAACATATAAAAATCACTCATGACATACAGCTTAAATCCTCAATTCCAATTTTAATCAGCTCTTCTGCTTAGGCAAGGTGGACATCTGCTTGAATATTTTTAACTCTCCAGGTCTGGCAAGGAGAATTTCATTGGAATATCAAGTTCAATTGTTTGTTCACTTGAATGATGGCTGTCAGCAGTTTAAGATTAGTGAGGAGCAAGATCAGACAATCTCGCATTTATCATATAGTCACTGACTGACTGAAGGGGCTCATATCTGAATGACGAGATAATGTACTGATACACAAATTGACATCTGCAGAGGTATATCTCAACACATGATACTTCCAGGATAGCATGGAAACTGATGAGATAAACATACATTTCAATCCAGCAGCAGTACAGGTTGATGGTAAAGGGGTGGGGAGCTGTCTTCACTTCCAAATCGCTTAGAGACACACTTCATAATACTGGAAAGCAGGTGATCCATCTTCTTTCACCATTTTAGATGTTTAAGTATTACCATATTAGATTAGGTATTACCATAGCAGCACTAAGAAACATACAGAAGTCAGGGAAAAAGAGAGAGGAAAAAAAATGAGAGAGATTTTAACAAAACCTCCCTACTTTTATATTCCATATAATAACTTTGATGAAGTGATGGAAGATATGGACATCAAATTTGTTGTCGACATAAAGATTAGTAGGAAAGTAAGCTGTAGAAAGACCATGTCTTTGTATTTTTGTACTTTTTGAAACTGTGGGCTGAAATTAGAACGAACTGTTGTGAAACCAATCCATGTATAAGGATGCTTGCATGTTTTGTATATAAAGGAGTTTCTCTGTTTTTGTATCCAAGAGGTAGGTTTATGAATGAAACTGATTGATAATTTGCTCCGAGTCCACAAACCAATGACAAAAAGCTTCTGCTTGCCAATAACAAGATGATTGGCGGTCAATTAGTTGAACAGCTTGGGCTGTGAAAAAGACTGTTCAAGACCAAAAGAGAACCCAGCAGATCTGCAGCCACCAAAATTCACTCTCTCTCACTCCTCTATAGTAAGCCACTCCAAACCCAAAGAGCTCAAGCCTGTCTTTCCTTCAGCAGTTAATGCAAGTAATGACTTCAAATTGGATAAGTCAAAGATCTATCATATATGAACCAACCATCCTACTTCCTTTGTAAATCAGTGGAAGCATTTGGAAAAAGGAGGGTCAACAAGGAGCGTTTGGGTCAGCAAGAAACCACCCTACAAATCTCTCCATCCATGTGTTTACGTTTGTCTGTGTGCACGGGAAATCAGGTGCGTGTGTGTAAGGGGAGTCTTTGAAGCCTTTAGAGTTTTAATTTGTAGAGTTTACTTCACTTAATTTAATCATTTACATAGAGCTAGAATCTAATGATTCATTATAAATGGTGATTTCTTGAGGAGTACAAAAGCCTAGTCCATAGTTTTTAATCAATGAATGTCTGACAATCAGTAATTTGTGGATTTCATGCATTTCTGTTAAACACTAACTTTTGTGATAGCTCTGAAAATAGTAGAGCTTGATTTCTAGCAGATCACTCAAGTCAGTTGCGATAGTTTTCTAAAGAACATGATGCTACAAAAACGTGAGTGGGCAAAAATTTGACAATTGAAGTATACTGTGAGAAAATGTGAAATTGTCCATTTTGGCAGGAAGAATAAAAACAAAGTATATTTATTTGAATAGTGAGAGATTGCAGGGCTCTGAGATGGGAGAGCTTCAGTGGGTCCTTGTGCATGAATTGCAAGAGGTTAGGATGTAGGTACAGCAAATAATTAGGAAAACTAATGGACTGTTATGAGAAGAGGAACTGAATACAAAAGTAGGGAGGTTATGCTTCAGTATACAGTTTACTGGTGAGATCACAATTGGAGTACTAAACAAGTATTCTTCGTCTTTTTAAAGAAGTATACAAATATATTAAATAGCAGGCCAAGCTCAACTGACTGAATTGTTCCATTGTTGTTCCTATTTCAAAACTGATCAGGTAAATACTTGATGTGAAAAATGATAGAAGGTTATGAGGGAAAGGATTGGCACTAACTATGTAGCTCTTTCAGAGAATCAGGCACAAAGCATGATCGGCAAACAACCACTTTAGCACCCTATCATTTGAAGTGTATTGTCATAACATTAGCTAGCAAATAATATGCAAAACACCAAATCCCAAGTTGGTTGACTAGATTGAAAGAGTTGAGAATGATTGGCTGACCTTTCAGTCTATGAAGAGAGGGATGCCATTACCTTACCTGGAAATAGAGAATGATATTCCAGATTAAGCCAAGGATCATAGAAGGGTTGCCATCAGCAATCTCATGTGCATCAATGCTGACCAGTCTCACCTACAAACAATGAGGCACTGGCTAGTTAATGTTCAAAACATTCGCAGTTACAGGACAGATATTTCAGATCAAGATTCCACATCACAATTCGCAGTGCCTCAATAACAATTGTGCATCATAAATTTCAATGTAAGTATTAAACTTGAAAGTTTCAATTACATCTTATTGTTAGAATGCTAAATATTAAAGGGAAGAAACCAGATTGTATGAGCAGTAGATCAACGTGTAGTTTTCCCAGTCAGTAAAGTTGGCATTTATCTGCATTGCCTACATTGAATCAACCAGGTGGTGCACAGAGGATAGTCTGGTGGTCAGTGTTGTTACACCTTTACAGAAGCCACTAATGAAGTTAACTGAGGCAACTGAAATCTATTTTCAACTATAGACATGTGTAAATTGAACAAAGGTTGTTGACATAGCCCCAATGCCCCAAATAAAATACTTACGTATCCTTCCTCCAGAAACTGAAGGGCCTTTGCAATATTATTCAGTCTGAAAATCCGATGAGTGGAATGTTTATACTGTTGCATCTGGGCAAAGTAAAAGAACTATTAGTCAATTCAATATTTTCAAGATTGTGATGTCTAAAAAGAAAATTACTATTGTGCATGAATTCTGCTGTTATTTGCCAACCATACAAAATGATGAACAGGACTACACACCCCTTTTCAAATTTGCAGAACCAGAAAAATGTTACTTCATTCCATACTTAGATCATGCACGATCCTGTCCTGCTTCGCATTCCAAAAATTCCAAACTTTTTATTCTGATAATGCACCCTCCTAGTTGTAGACTCACCACTGAGTCAGAGTCATACAGTACAGAAACAGATCCATCAGTCCAACTCATCCATGTTGACCAAGTTTCCCAAAAGTAAACTAATCTCACTTGCCTGTATTTGGCCCATTTCCCTCTAAACATTTCCTATTCATGTACCTGTCCAATGTCTTTTAAATATTGTAATTGTACCTGCATCTACCACTTTCTCTGGCAGTTCATTCCACACATGAACCATGCTCTGTGACAAAGTTGCCCCTCAGGTCTCTCTGAAAACTTTCTCCTCTCACCTTAAACCTATGCCCTCTAGTTTTGAACTCACCTACCCTAAGAAAATGGCATTTGCTGTTCACCTTATCTATGATGCTAATGATTTTATAAACTTCTATAAGGTTATCCCTCAATCTCCTACACTCCTGTAAAGAATATCCCAACCTACCCTTATACTCAAACCTTTCAATTCCAACAAGATCCTAGTAAATCTTTACTGAACCTTCACCAGAACTCCAAAAAGAGGAAGAAGAACACCTCTACAATGTATTAGCCAAAAACGCATACCCCCGCAATTTCATCAACAGATGCCTAAAGGAAAGACAACGGAATGAGGACATGCCACAACCCAAAGGACTAGCCACGTTATCATACATCAAGAACATTTCTGAACTGACAGCCAGAGTATTACGACTACTAGGACTCATAACAGCACACAAACCAACAGCCACTCTCAGACAACAACTCACCAGGACAAAGGACCCGATACCCAGCATGAGCAAAACCAACATGGTGTACAAAATCCCATGCAAGGACTGCACAAAACACTACATAGGACAAACAGGAAGACAACTAACGATCCGTATCCATGAACACCAACTAGCCACAAAATGACACGACCAGCTATCCTTAGTAGCCATACACGCAGATGACAAGCAACATGAGTTCGACTGGGACAACACTACTATTATAGGACACGCCAAACAGAGAACAGCCAGGGAATTCCT
Organism: Hemiscyllium ocellatum; assembly: GCF_020745735.1. NCBI lineage: Eukaryota > Metazoa > Chordata > Chondrichthyes > Orectolobiformes > Hemiscylliidae > Hemiscyllium > Hemiscyllium ocellatum. The sequence goes on from NC_083408.1 coordinate 112,813,869, forward strand.
AAATTCTGGATCAGTGGTAGCTGCCTGAACTGCTGTGCTCTTCCAGCACCACTGATCCATAATCTGGTTTCCAGCATCTGCAGTCATTGTGTTTTTACCTCGGGAATTCCTAAAAGCATGGCACTCATCCACAGATTCTATCAACAAGCACATCGACCTGGACCCAATATACCGGCCACTGCAGCGGACAGCTGGAACTGACAACCGGAAGCGGCAGAGACAAACCACTATAAATGCCGGAGGAAAGATCACAGAAGCGCTTCACAGGAGGCTCCTAAGCACTGAGGATGTCACCTAGACAGGGGACGAAACGTCTGCAACACAAATTCCCAGTTCAGCTAACAGAACCACAACATAGTTACAGGATGGTCACAACTGAGAATTAAATATCCAGTAGTATCAGACTATTCGGAAGGTGCAGCACAAGAGGCTGCTGCGTAAGATAAAGATGCAAGGTGTTACGGGTAAAGTATTAGCATTGATAGAGCATTTGTTGACTAACAGGAAGCAAAGAGTGGGGATAAATGAGTGTTATTCTAGTTGGCAATCAGTAACTAGTGGTGAGCCTCAGGGATCAGTGTTGGGAGCACAATTATTCGCAATTTATGTAGATGGTTTGGAGTTGGGGACTACGTGTAGTGTGTCAAAGTTTGTAGGCGACACTAAGATGGGTGGCATATCAAAGTGTGCACAGGACTGTGAAACTTTGCAGAGGAACATAGATACTTTAAATGAGGCAAAATATGAAGTCATCCATTTTGGTAGGAGTAACAATAAAAAGGATTATTACTTGAATGGTAAAAAGTTGCAGAGGGACCTGGGTGTCCTTATGTATGAATCACAGAGGGTTTGTCTGCAGGTACAACAAGTAATTAGGAAGGCAAATGAAATTTTTTGTTCTTTGTTGCTGAAGGGATTGAGTTTAAAAGCAGGGAGGTTATGTTGCAGCTATACAGGGTGCTGGTGAGGCCACACCTGGGAGTACTGCATGCAGTTTTAATCTCCTTCCTTCAGAAAGGATGTACTGAAACTAGAGGGGATGCAGAGGAGGTTCACTAGGTTGATTCTGGAGTTGAGGGAATTGGCTTATAAGGAGACTAAGTAGACTGGGATTATATTCATTGGCATTTAGAAGAATGGGGGGAGTCTAATAGAAACATATAAAATTATGAGGGGAATAGATAAGATAGAAATAGAGATGATGTTTCCACTGGCAGGTGAGACTAGGACAAGAGGGCATAACTTCAAAATTAGGGGGAGCAGATTTAGGAATGAATTGAGGAGGAACTTCTTCACTCAGAGGTTGTAAATCTATGGAATTCACTGCCCAGTGAAGTAGTTGACATTACTTCAGTAAACGTTTTTAAAGCTAAGATAGTGTTTTTTTGAACAATAAAAGGAATTAAGGGATATGGTGAGGGGACAGGTAAATTGGGCTGAGTCCACGAAAAGATCAGCCATGATCATATTGAATGGTGGAGCGGGCTTGAGGAGCCAGATGGCCTACTCCTGCTCTTAGTTCTTATGTCTATACCCAATATAGGACTCCTTATTTTTGACCAGAACTTCAATAATCTCATTCATCCACCGTTCCCTACTCTTATCAACTTTACCCTTCATTCTAACAGAAATATAATGCCTCCGAACTGGTTATCTGAATTTTGAAAACTTCCCACTTACTAGTCGCCCCTTTACCTGCAAACAGTCTACTTCAATCAACTCTTGAAAGTCTCATACCAGCAAAATTCACCTTACTCTAATTAATACCTTTTATTTTTATACAAGGCTTATCCTATTCCATAACTATTTAAACATTAATAGAGTTATGATCACTGATTCCACAGTGTTCCCCCCAACACTTCAGTCACTTGCCCTGGCCTTATTTCCCAACAGAAAGTAGTTTTACTCATTTTCTAGTGGGTACATCTACATATTAATAAAGAAAATTTTCTTGAACACATCAAACAAATTCCTCATCATCCAAGCCCTTAACACTATGGTAGTCCCAGTCTATGTCTGGAGAAAGTTAACATTCCCTACTATTACAACCCTATTATTCTTAATATATCAGAGATGACCAGCCAAGTGAAATATTCTTGTAGCATTTACCCTGGCAAACTCCTAAAGAATTCTATATCTTTCAGTGAGATCATCTCTTATCATTTGAAAATAAATATATTTTCTATTATACCTGCCAATCTAGTAATTTTTCCACATCATAATACACTTGCCATTTTCTAAACCACACTCTCTAATTTCTCAGATTGGAAAAGTGTCGAAAGTGATGTTCCCCAAATATCAATGTTGGGACATTTGCTTTTTCTGATTTATAAAAATTGTTTGAAGATGGTTGTTGAAGGCAAAATCTCTAAAATTTGCAGATGATACTAAGCTAGGGAGAATAATGAATTGTGAGGATAATGCTGAGTAACTTCTGAGGAATATTAAATAGACAGACACCGGACAGGTGAATTTCAATACAGACAATTGTGAGGTAATGCAATTTTGTAGAAAAAACATGGAGAGATAACCCAGATTCGATAGTGCAATTTTGAGGAGAGTACAGGAGCAGAGGGACCTTGGGGATCATGCACATAATTTTCTGAAGATAACCATGCAAGTTGCGACAGTTGTTAAGATGGGTTATAGGACCCTTGGATTTATAAATAGAGGAATATAGAGTATAAAAATCAAGTAAGCAAGTGCTACACCTCTACAAATCATTGGTCAGGCCACACTTGGAGTAGTGCGTTCACTTTTAAGCACTTTTATTTAAGGAAGGATGTTAAAGCCCTGTAGAGAACACAAAAGGGGTTACTGGAATGACATCAAGAATGAGGGATTTTAGAAACAAGAAGTGATTAGAAAAATTGGATTTATTCTCCTTGGAGTCAAGAGTGTGGTACTGGAAAAGCACTGAAGGGCTGGGGAAGGTAGCTGAGAGTGCGTTAGGGAGATGGAGGTGGTGGTAATAGTGATAAATCAGAGGGGAAGGTGGAGTGAATAGGTGGGAAGGACGATGGACAGGTAGGACAGGTCATGAGGGCAGTGCTGAGTTGGAAGGTTGGATTTGGGATGAGGTGGGGAGAGGGGAAATGAGGAAACTGGTGAATTCCACATTGATGCCATGGGGTTGGAGGATCCCGAGGCGGAAGATGAGGCGTTCTTCCTTCAGCATTAGGTGGTTAAGGAGTGGCGATGGAGGAGCCTCAGGACCTACATGCCCTTTGCAGAAAGCAAGGGGGAGTTGAACACTTCTGATCTATTACCATTACCTCCCCCCTTCATCTACCTATAGTACTCTCAGCTACCTTCCCCAGCCCAAACCTCCACCCATTTATCTTACCACCCCGTCGGCTCACAACCTCATTCCTGATTAAGGGCTTTTGTCCGAAACGTCGATTCTCCTGCTCCTTGGATGCTGCCTGACCTGCTGTGCTTTTCCAGCACCACACTCTGATCTCCAGCATCTTCAATCCTCACTTTCTCCTTATTCTTCTTGGAGCAGAGAAGATTAAGGAGGTGACTTTGTTGAGACCTTCAAAGTTATAAACAATTTTGACAGGGTAAAGAAGAAAATTCCGTTTCCACTAGTTGATATGTCAGTAACTAGGGGTCACAATTTTGAGATTGTCATCAAGAGAGCTGGTAGTGAGATTATGAGCAACTTAATTACTCAGAGTTGATCGGATTTGGAATGCACTTACTGGGAGAGTGAGTGGAGGTGGATTCCATATGATGTTTTGAAAAAGAACTGGATATATATTTTAAAAGTGTTGAAATTAGAGGGCTTTGAAGGTAATGCTCGAGAATGGGAATAGCTGGGTGGCTGTTTTGGGAGCAAGTACAGAAGAATCAATAGGTCAAATGGCCACCTTTTGTTCTGTAAAATTCCGTGATTCCTCTTTGCATCCTCCTCACAGTTGACATTTCCACCCAACTTTGTAATATCAGCAAATTTGAATAATCACACTCACAAATGTCATTAATATTGATTGTAAATAGCTGAAGCCCATGTACCATTCTTGTGGTATTTCACTGATACAGTTTACTAACGTGAAAGTATATATTTATTCCTAGTCTTTGGTTTCTGATCATTAACCAATTCTCAATCTGAGCTGACACACAATTCCACGGATGCTAATTTTATTTTTAAAAAATATTGTAAGGCTCTTTACTGAATGCTCCTGTTATAATCTAAATACACTACATCTACTGGTTCTCCTTAACCACGCTAGTTGCATTCTAATATGGAATTATCAATACAAAATTTCCTGTCATAAATGTGTTTATTGAACTCTCTCATGTTATGATGTTGTTAACATGTCCTAATAATAAATTCTAGCATTCCCAGTAACTGATGTTAGGCTAACTTGATAATTACTGCATTTTTCAAATAGGTGACTCATCATTTTGAATACCACTATATTAACAGTGAGAACAATCAACCTTTTCTAATCTCACCAATGTAATGCTGAAATCTCTGAACACTGGTACCATTCTGTGAATCCTTTCTGTTCCCACACCATATCTAAGACCTTGATATCCTTTCTAAAGCATAGTGTTCAGATTTGGACAGAATAGTTCAGTTGAGACTCAAGTAGTGATTTGTAAACATTGAAGATAACTTCTATTGCTATCAAATATTTTGAAACAGTTGCTTAATGATAACATTCCTCACTAGGATATCTACCGCTAGGTAAAGATATTGCGCCAAAATAAACAAAGTCACAAACTACAAGTTTGTAGAAGTGCAATAGTGTTAAATAACTTTACCAGTCTTTGCCCAGATAGGACCTCCAGTAAAGCCATCAGGATCTTCCCATCTTGCATATCTTTAAACAAATCCTTCACCTCCAGGGGTGGATTGCACTGTAAAATCACAAAAAAAAGGTCTGGCAAACAGAGCATAAACAATCCCAAAGTATATATGTGGACACATAATTTGCATTTATTTTACCAGTAAAATGTAAGAGAATAATGGACAAGGAATTGGAGAAAATTTCAGGAGTTTTGATACACATCTAAATTAAAGAATTTGTTATTTTGAGAGGTTAAAAGTTTTAAGTAAATGCAAATTATTTGTGTTTATTTCAGTATTATATCAAACAAGAAATGCAAATATTTTACAAACCTGTAGTGTCTACTGCACTCAACAGCAACTTACATTTACTGAGCTACCCTACAGCAGCATCCTTCAGATATGTTCCCAGGTAGAAATAGCACCAAACCAAAAGAGGTGGATAGTTGGATGTTTGGTCCAAAAAAAAAGGAAATTGTGGGCTTTCAGGTAATTCTTTGTCATCACACGATAGGGCAGGTATGAGTTTTGACTCCAATGCCCTTCACTGTTCACCCTACTGACACTCACTATTTAAGCTCAGATCTGAAGAATGACTTTTGAGTGACATGTTGGAGCAAAAGCCAAAACTGGTGACCATATAGCTCAGCAAGAGGCAACACCTGCAGGAGTGTTTGATTGGAATACGTAGCATATTAAAAACATTATTAATCATTCATAGCTGGCCAGAATGTAAAATTTTTAAGGGTGTTTTTAATTCAAATGATGTGGGCATCACTGGCTAGGCCAGTATTGATTGCCCATCCCTAATTGCTCAGCGGGCAGTCATTGCTATCAGTCTGGAATCACACTTGGTCACAAACTTGATCAGTACTCTCCCAAGGACGGACTGACGGACACACACACACACACCCTTTTTGGGCCAAACCATCCGCTTGACCCCGTCTTTTGGTTTACTGCAGTTTCTATCTGGGGATATATCTGAGAGATGATTGCTGTTGGGTAGTTTTCTATATTAAAAGGACTCAGTAAATGCAACCACCCAGAGTACATGTTGTGTCCTTGCCACTCTCAGTGCTTCAACATGGAGGAGTATTGATTCTCAACCAAGGGAGGACAATAAGTGATAATCAGCAATAGGTTTCCTTTCCGATGTTTACCCATGAAACTTCATGACGTCCAGAGTCCATGCTGTGTACTGCCAAGGCAACTCTCGTCCTGTGCCACCACTTCTGCTGGTGGGACAGGACATTTCCAGGGACGGTGAAGATGGTGTCTGGAACATTGTCTGGAAGGCATGTCGTTGCTTGACTAGTCTGTGAGACAGCTCTCCCAATTTTGGCACTAGCCCCCCACAGTGTTAGTAAGGAAAACTATACAGGGTTGACAGGGCTGTTTCTGCCATCGTCTTTTCCAGTTCCTAGGTCGATACCAGCCAGTCCATCGGTTTCATTTTTTTGTTGAGACTTCATAGCGATTGATACAACAGAGTGGCTATTTTAATGATTGTAATGAGGTCAACCAGGTGGACCTCATGAGTTCCCTGACTGGACCAAATTATCAGGCCCAATCAGGGTGCCCTGGCTGACAATATAAGCTTGAACATTTCACTTTTTGATCACACAGCATTGCCCTTTGATGAGAATGGCACTGCTCATCATTGGCCATTCTGGTGTTTCCTTCCTTCCAGGTGGTGGAAAACGAATAAAGATTTATGCACTCGTCTTTCACTGTGTCTCACACCTGCACACAAACATCATGGGTGCTGGCAAAAATATAATCACTATTGGTATTAGGTGGTAGTATGGGGAATAAAATAAGAAGAAAAAAAAAGGGAAAAAAAAAGAAAAATTTTTAAAACTAAACAGGAGTGTTCACGTAAGCATTGCTTACTCTGGGCTTTGCTGGTCACTGGTTCATTTGCCACATGGGTGTCTTTCCTGGTGGTAGAATATTAATAAAGTTATTTTCACGTGGTGTTTCACTGTGTCTTGCAGATACAGATACAGATACAAACATGGGTAGTTAAAAATATATATATATAACCACGAGAAGATTTAGAATCTCTCCAGTTCAGGAAACTGATTCCAAGCTGGCTTGCCACGCAAAAAAAGAGCTATGTCAGAGGTTCTGTTCACTCAGAGCTGGCTCTCCATGTGTAAGTAAAAGGTGACTTGGTGAAAGGATACTGGCCTCGGAGTTGTTTCAGCTATCTAGACTATTTCAGAGGACAACTGAGAGTCAACCACATTGACAGGGGTTTGGAGTCACACGTAAGCCAGACCAGGTAAGGATGGCAGATTTCCTTCCCTGAAGGACATTAGTAAGCCAGATGATTTTTTTCTGAGAATTTACAATGTTTCATGATCATCAGTAGATTCTAAATTCTGGATTTTTTTTATAAATTAAATTAAATTTCAACCAACAGCTGTGGCAGGAATTTGAATCCCAGTCCCCCGGGCTGATTTACTGTATTACATGTCTAGCAATATACCCTTGTGATGCATCTGTCTTACATCCTCCTGAAAGTCACTGGCCATCATTCAATGTTTTTTTTTTAAGTGCTGATTTCAGAATTTGCCTTTTAACACCTTTCTACACGGTGAGAAATGCTTCTGAGTTAACTTATAACCAATAATGAAAGCTGTATGTTAACTGAATTACTAATCATGGACACCAATACTCCATCTAGTGGCCTTAAATACGGCCTTCAAAAGAAAATATTCCAGGTGTTTCCGCAAAACTTGAAATCTATCCCATTTTCCACAAGCCTTCAAAACATAAGCCATCCAGACAGTATTAAATATAAACTCTCTTCGTAACAATAAATATTGTTTGGAAATGATTAATTAGCCTGAACTAGAATTCAATGCTCGCTCTTACCCTGTACAAGTGGAAGTTGATCCATCGGGTAAACGTTCTCTTCTGCGTGCTCACTCTTTCAACTGAAGGGGAAACAAGGGGACAAATTGCTCATTATTGTCACAAGTACATGCCAACAAAACACACAATCCTACCTGGGTCACAATTTGATATGCTTGTACTGTCCGAATCAGACGTGAGACAGAGCCAATTTTTCTGTAAATTAGTTTCACTGTGAGCAGAGCACCATCACCATTTCAAAATCTCACGGCCTCGTTGTACAAAGTACCGTCCAGTCTGCATTAACATGAGCAATAATGCTTCATGAGCTGATCTAGACAGTGAGTGTCTTGCAGCAGAACCTAGGGGTAGCCAAATCCAGACTTACCAATTCCAGAAATTTTAACTAACTCATCCTCCTTTTATAAAAGTTAACACGCACATATCAGATTTCACCAAAGCTTAGGCCCCTTCATCAACAGCTAAGGCAAACAGCTCCTCTGATCAAATGAATTACAATTCTGTGCCACGATCTATGATATCATTGCATCACCGAACTCAAAGCTGATTATTCATCTCCAGTTTCATCAGAACAGAAACAAGTCCAATATAAATCTTAGAATAGAATTGCACATTGCAGGCCATTCAACCCATTATGCTTATGTCTCTTCGGTAGAGCTTTCCAATTGGCCCCGTTCCTTCTGCTGTTCCCAGCTTAATTCTTTCCCTCCAAGTATTTATTCAAATAACTTTTCAAAGTTGCTTTAGAATCTCCATTTATCACACTTTCAGATTGCAGCTCATTGTGTAATAAAAAAATTGCTCAATTCTCCCCTAAAAATAGCATGGAATTAATTTTATACATTTTAATTTCATTTTTTTAAAATATCACCACCAGGGGGCAAAGTTACTCCAAAAACATAATAATTACAATCGAATTCTGGAGGTTTTCCAGGCAAATGGCTGCTTCCTCAGATCAAAACATGTTTATTTGTGTGCCAGCTCCCTTAGTGTGTGCTAGGAAAATGCGCAAAGGGCACACAGCAATGGGTTCAGGCTAACCTGACTGCACAATTAATTATTTTACATGGGCTCCATTGGCATGGAAACTAGATTTAAATGAGATCACAGATGTTTTTATGTTCTCTCTAGTCATTGAGGGATTGTCATAGCCTACAGATATACCTCAGATTTCCTCCTTTCATTTATTACACACCCCCTGTACATTATTTACTGAAAGCTTTCTGTTGCTTTGCAATTTCTTCCAGTCTTTCAACCCTACGAGACCTTTGTATTCCCCAACTCAGGCAGTTTACATCAATCCAGATTTTAAAATCACTCCCCCATTGGTGGCCTTCCTATTGCCAAGATTCTGGAATTCCCTCCTAAACTCTCTCTTTCTGTGTTTTCCTTAAATCCTTGGAGATAGTGAAGACTTAAATCCTACCTCATTGATTAAGCTTTTGGTCACCTGTACTTGGGTCATTCAGTGTCAACTTGTTTCTAGGCAGCAGCATACAGTTAACTGGTGCACTTAAATGTAGTAAACATCCCAAGATACTTAACAAGAGTGATATCAACAAAAAAAAAGTCTTTGACACCAAGTCATAATAAGATAAATCAAGGCAGATGATCAGAAGATTGATCATAGAGATGGGTTTTTTGAACATCTTAAAGAATGGGATGGTTGAGAGGCACAAGTAGGTCAGGGAAGGAATTCTAGAGCTCCTATTGAAAAATTGAAATTTTCCAATGCAAGTTTTTATTGATCTAGAGGAAAGCATAAGGTATATGCTTTCCTGAAGCCCAATATGTGTAACAGAGATAAGCAAGAATTCTAAGATAGTACCCATGATTATTTAGTTTTCCTTCCAAACCTTGACAACATCAGCCAAGAGTACTTCACACAATAAAGCACTCAGAGGCACTTCACTTTCAGTACAAGTAGTAAAATGATTGCAGTGTTTACTATAAAGTTGTTATTGTAGTTGGAGGAATTCACCATCATCAACATGAGAAGGCCTCCTCTCTAAGTAACAGGATCACTTTGGAAGGATTATGTTTGTGCTCTATAGAAGATGGTTTTCTAGAAAATACTTCCATTCTCATAAGAGGATGTCTTAAAGCACTTAGTGTCAGCTTGGCTCAGTGGGCACCACTCATGCCTGAGTCCGGTGGTGAATGCCACTATTAAATGTCACTCTACAGATACTAGAATACATTAAAAAAAAAGCTGACCCTTTCAATTCCATATCAAGGGAGCACTGTGCTGGAAGTGGTTCTGCTTTTTGCTTGAAACATGAAATCAATAATAACCAACATTTAAGCCTTTTAGGGAAGAAAGACAACCCATGACTAATTTTTAAAAAAATTACCCTGGAGTCCGAGGCAACATTTATCCTCGGACAAATCACTGAAATCTACACATTGGGCAGAATCTTATAGTATTGTGAACAGCATGGGCTATATGAGTGGCAGAGGTATATGAGAAGTCGGATATCAGGTCCAACTTGCTACATCTTTTACATAACAACTGGGCAGTTAAGTGAAATTCTCACCAGACTGTGGCAGGTTGCCTATTGAGGGCATTATTGCACGTTAACAACCTTATTTACTGCATATTGAATCTCATTAACATACAGCTTCACACATTTCTGATCCTGTGAACACACTTAATGCTGAGAATTCTCGACACAGAAGTCAGAGTGGGTATCTGGTGGTGACTTCAGCTAGCCGTTTTCTCCAAAGCACTTCCATGTAGGTCACCAGACACCAACATCTCAGGCCACACTCCATAGGCACCAGCTGCATAAATTCCATGTCAAAGATTGAAAAAAACAAATGCTAGAGATCATCCAGACTCAACATTAGCTTGATCTCTCTCCATGGATACTGTCTGACCTACTGTGATCTCCAGCATTTGTTGTTTTCAGTATATTTCCAGCATCTGGAGTAATTTGTTCCTCCATGTCCAAGGACGTTGGTATCCAACATGTGCCAGCCTCTACAAACTCTCATGGCACATATCTGATCCAATTAGAGGCACTTATGTACTTCAATGCTGCACTTTGGGCTGCATCAATAACTATCATTGTAATGCTGCAGCGTTCAGGGACATGCACCCAGTTCATGACATAGTCAGGTTGCCATTCTGGACAGTTTGCTTGATCTTTCGGTACTTATTCACTTTGAGTCTACCCAGATTTTCACAGCACCTCTGCCTTGACTTGCTTTTTTGTGTACTGCCTCCTCAAATCAGAGATATCAGGCTCATGGTCCGTAGTCATGTCAGGGGAGATAGCCTTCAAACGAGGGCCACAGTCATGGTTAGCTTCCAATTTCAATTCAATCATTTGAACAGGGTCAGCCAGTTGCTCAGGGTGGTCACAGTCACAATTATTTCCTCATTAGGAGTGAGAAATTGAATGTTGGGCAGGCCACCACTGATCTGCACTCTTTCCATCCTATTGTGAGCTGTTTTCCTCCTACAACGATGGACTTGTATTAAATTGGTTGAAATTAGATGGCACAACTGTTATTTCTGGTGCAGGTGTGAAGGTGTTCCAAGCAAACGAGTAGGCAGTATAGTCACAATGTAAGGTTACCATGTCAAGGGTTAGGTTAGATGACAGCTAGTGTGGCAAGACTTTGCAGGCAATAGTGAGAGTGGTAGAGCTTTGGTGGGAGGTGGATATAGTGGCAGATAGAGGGAGTGAGAGGGTCCAAGATAGCAGCACTTTTGCTGGCAGAGTGGGTAAGATCATTTACCTTCTTCCTATACTGCTGGGCATTCCTGCAGATGGCTGAAACTGCACGGACCCAGGTGATAATCTCTAACCAGACTGGCATGACCTCCTCTGCTGGTCTGGGAAATAGATGACGTTCTGCACAAAACTACCCAGTAGGACCTCAAGATCCCTCTCTGCAAAGCAATGGTCTCTCATCTGTCACATCCAGGCAAATATCTGGGAGCATGCAGAGCAACTTCAAACTGTTACATCATAATGGCCCTTTAACGATGGCAGCAACAAGTTCTTGTGGTAGGGTAGGATGTGAATCTCACAAGAGGTGCACTATAGAGTCAGAATTATTAATATAGGTTTGGTTAGCTGAAGTAAGAAGCATCACTGGACATCACACAGAGAAATCCTCTTTGAAAACTTGAAGAAACAAACTTAGTCAGAAAAAAAAGATTCAGCACATGTATCTCATTGCAGTTTGTGGAATTTCCTTTGAAACAAATCAGTTGCCATCAAGGGAAAAAATAAGAGGGTGCAATTGCAGTTTGGGTGTCAACAGTACATTCGAGTCGAGAGATTTTTGACCTCCACAAATTGCACAGCACTGCAGTAAGTCGTTCTTTGTACTTGTTTCAATACATACTGGATGTACAACATAATACAACACAATCCAAAGACGTGCAGGTTAGGGGAATTGGCCATGCTAAATTGCCCATAGTGTTAGGTGTGTTAGTGAGGAGTAAATATAGGTTAAGGGAATAGGTCTGGATGGGTTATTCTTCAGAGGGTCAGTGTGGACTTGTTGGGCCAAAGGGCCTATTTCCATACTGTAAGCAATCTAATCTAATCTAATCTCATCTAATCAATGCATCTCCAAATGAGGAGACATCCATTTAATGATAGGGGCAAGGCGAAACAACTTCTTTCTGAGGGTAGTGAATCTTTGGACTTCTTTACTACAGATGGTTTTGGGGCTAAGTTATTAATATTCAAGATGGAGATAGATTTTTAATCAGTAAGGGAATCAAAGGTTATGGGGCAAAGGCAGGATAGTGGAGTTGAGGATCATCTTAGATTTGGGGACCAAGTGCAGTGGGTCAAAGTTCACAGATGAGTTCTAAGATGAGTGGTAAAGTCTGCAAAGGACTCTGCCAAGTTTAAGGAGGGATCTAGGTAGGTTAAGTGAGTAGGTAAGAGTCTGGCAGATGGCGTGCAATGTTGGTAAATGCGAAATCATCCATTTTGGGAGGAATAACAGCAAAACATACTATTATTTAAATGGTAAAAGAAATTGCAGCATGCTGCTGTGCAGAAAGACCTGAGTGTCCTTGTGTATGAAGCACAAAAAGTTGGTTTGCAGGTTCAGCAGGTAATTTAGAAGGTAAATGGAATATTGTTCTTCTTTGCTAGAAGGATGGAGTTTAAAAATAGGGAGGTTGTGCTAAAGTTGTATGGGGTGCTGGTGAGACCACACCTGGAGTAATATGTACAGTTTTGGTCTCCTTCCTTGAGAAAGGATGTACTGGCACTGGAGGGGGTGCAGAGGAGGTTCACTTGCTTGATTCTGGATTTGAGAGGATTTGTTTAAGAGCAGAAACTGTGTATACTGGGACCAAATCCATTGGAATTGAGAAGAATGAGGAGAAATCTTATAGAAATGTAGAAAATTATGAAGGGAATCGATGATAGAAGCAGGGAGATTATTTCCACTGGCGGGTGAAACTAGAACTGGGAAGCATAGCCCAAAATCAGAGGGAGCAGATTTAAGACTGAGTTGAGGAGAAACTTTGTCAACTAAAGGATGTGAATCTGTGAAATTCTCTGCCCAATGAAGTAGCTGAGGCTATCTCATCGAATGTTTTTAAGGCAAAGATAGATTTTTGAACAGGAAGAGAACTAAGGGTTATGGTGAGCAGGTTAGCAAGTGGAGCGGAGTCCACAGAAAGGTCAGCCATGATTTTACTGTATGGTAGAGCAGGCTCAACAGGCTAAATTGCCTACTCCTGCTCCTACTTCTTATGTTCTTATGAGATCAATTGTAATCTTGCTCTATGGTTGAGCAGACATGATGGGCTGAGTAGGCTACTTCTATGTCTAATGATCTTACAATGAGATAATCGCTTCAACCTCAAAGTGAATAAGATACAAAGCGCCAACCCAGATATTTCTACTGCAAGCTTCCTGTTATTTCCACCATCGTTCCGCACACATTAGCTCTCCCTGTTATTTCATTTAAAAACGGAAATGAAATTAGTCAAACATGTAATTCATGTGTTAGATGGGTCATCTTGGCTCAGTGGGTACTACTGACATCTGTGTGTCTGGTGGCAAAAAATCAAATACCTCTCTCAAGATTGTGGCACAGAAACCAGGTTGACCCTTCCAGTGCCAGTATTGAGGGAGAAACCAAATGAGACTCTTCAGTGTAATCAAAATCGATGAAAGTGGATTATAAAACAGCAGAATAATTAAAAATAAAGAGATTGGTGACATTCATGATGACAGAAGAACCTATTTAACTTCAAAATGTGTTTTTCAAAATATACTTGCTGCAGCCAAAAATGACAGTAGGTGTAAATTCACTGTTTGGCAAAGTCCAACATAAGACCAATGGAATTTCACAACTGCAGAGTGTCGGCTGAAATTCAAACAGAGAGAATGATGTAACACTGAGAAAACATGAGGCCCGATGATCTCCCACCAATTTCCTCACCAGCCCCCTCCCCACCATAGCTGAAAGTGGGGGTCGTTAGTGCAGAAATAATACATTTCTAGCAATATACAAGAGAAATACTGAAAACTGATTGGCACTAACCAGTGTGCATTGGTTGCCTGGCACCCTGCTTTGTGAACTAATGTGCAGTCAAGGACTCTGCTTTAGGAACAGTTGTTAAATCATCTCTGCACATCAGGTAAAGAGAACGATGTGTCCTTTCCCTTGCCCTCTCTCTTCCCTAATCCAGGCTAGCAGTCACACCTCTGTTTCTGTTGCTCTATTTTAGATCAAGGAACACAGAGCAGGCCAGGCTAGTGTAATACTCACAATGTGGCGGTCAAGAGCCCAAGTCAGGTCACAAGCTGGGGTCCTGTGCACTAAAGGCAGAAATGGCCACCACAAATTTCCAGCCAAGTTATAACAGCTGTGATTCTGCTTTAACAGGTCCCTGCTCGCATGACTCCACAACCAACTCTCACAGTTCTCCCAGAGAGGTCACATCAATTTTCAAGCCTCAATATGTGGTCATAACAAGAAAAGGTTTGGGAAGCATTAGGTTAGAGTCATAGAACATAGAAAAATACAACGCAGTACAGGCCCTTTGGCCCTCGATGTTGCGCCGATCCAAGCCCACCTAACCTACACTAGCCCACTATCCTCCATATGCCTATCCAGTGCCCGTTTAAATGCCCATAAAGAGGGAGAGTCCACCACTGCTACTGGCAGGGCATTCCATGAACTCACGACTCGCTGAGTAAAGAATCTACCCCTAACATTTGTCCTATACCTACCACCCCTTAATTTAAAGCTATGCCCCCTCGTAATAGCTGACTCCATACGTGGAAAAAGGTTCTCATGGTCAACCCTATCTAAACCCCTAATCATCTTGTACACCTCTATCAAGTCACCCCTAAACCTTCTTTTCTCCAATGAAAACAGCCCCAAGTGCCTCAGCCTTTCCTCATACGATCTTCCTACCATACCAGGCAACATCCTGGTAAACCTCCTCTGCACCCGTTCCAGTGCCTCCACATCCTTCCTATAGTATGGCAACCAAAACTGCACACAATACTCCAGATGCAGCCACACCACAGTCTTATACAACTGCAACATGACCTCAGGACTCCGGAACTCAATTCCTCTACCAATAAAAGCCAGTATGCCATATGCCTTCTTCACAGCACTATTTACCTGGGTGGCAACTTTCAGAGATCTGTGTAAATGGACAGCAAGATCCCTCTGCTCATCCACACTACCAAGTATCCGACCATTAGCCCAGTACCCCATTTTCTTGTTACTCTTACCTTGTTAGTCTTTGCTTATTAATCCATAAGGGTAATATGAAAACATATACAAGAACAGATTTAAACTGATCTACAATAGAAACAAGGGTGAAGTGAGGAAAAGCTTTTTTCACTCAGCGAGTAGTTAGGGTACGGAGTGCAAATATGATGTAAGCAGTTTAATTGAGGCATTCAAGGAGTTACTCGTTGATTTTTGGTATAAAAACAACATTCAAGCATAGGGTGAAAAGCAAGAGATTGGCACTATGCAATGATACTCATTTAACAAGTTGGTGCAGGTCTGATGGGCCAAATGGCCTCCTGTGCCATAACTCTTCCGTGATATACTCTCCCCACATCTAAGAGTGGGCCCTCTGATAGGAATGTATATTTTAATCAAACAGAACAAAAATCTTGATTTTTTTAATCCCCTTTCACAGTTTCAGAAAGTCCCAAAGTACTTCAACAGGAAAGTATTGCCGAAAGCGTAGCCATCCACTGCTGCAATTTTGGAAACGAGAAAGCAAGCTTGTTTACAGCAAGCTCCCACAAACTGAAAGAAAGAATTGGCCAGAACACTGGGGTGATCCCTTCACCTCTTCTTCAAATAATATTGCAGAACCTTTTGCATCCATTAATGATGGAATTTAAAGTCCCTTTGATCAATGTTTGTGTAAACGATTTGCAGCTCAGGTGCCAATTGGTGGTGTTGTGAGTAGGTTCACTGAGTTCTCCTTGAGCTAAAGGTGAAGCAGCATGTTCTCACTGCTGTTCCAATTCCACTTACTCTTAACACTGTTTCTTATCAACCAGATGTCCTGAACATGCAGAGTAGTTTTTCAAGGACTTAAGTGAAGAACTCAGGTTAAATGTCTAGCTGTTGCCACTGGCCATGAATGCAGAGTTAAGAGATCTCATATGGAGGCTGGTGAATAATTGGGTGGGATGGGACTGGGGAGGAGGGTATTTCATTCTGTATCATTATTTATTAACCCATAATCCTCCCATATGTTTATGATGGTTGAGTGGTGCCCAGACTTAACTTGACTCTAATAGTCTTTACATGAAGGCCTGTCAATGATCAGAATAGCATCCAATTCTAGGTTTTTATTTAATTAATACACAGCATGTTGATACCAGTGACCATGACAGCATTTACTGCCTAACCTTAGTTGCCCAGAGGGCAGGTAAGAGTCAACTATATTGCTGTGGGTCCAGAGTCATATGCAGGCCAGACTAAGTTAAGGATGACTGTTAATAATGGACATTATTAAACTAGATGGGAATTTCCAACAATTGATAATGTTTCCATGGTCATCATTTGACTCCTAATTCCAGACTTTGTTTTTTTAAATTTTCACTTCAAATTCCATGGAAAAATGTCACTAGCTTCAGAGAACTAAGTTTAACTTTAATGTAACAATGACGTTGTGCATTTATAAAGGCACCATTAATGTGGTAAGATATCTCAATGTTTCACATGAGCATGATCAAATAACATTTCAAGACATTAAAAAACAAGCCACATTAGTATTCAGACAGATGATCTGCCTGCTGTTTTTGACACAGTTTACCACATCCATCTTCCTCCAAGCATTTCTTCTGTCAGTCAGCTGAGTGGAACTGCCCTCACCTGGCTGCAGCAACTCAGATAATGAAGCAGTTCATGCCCAAATGCAACAAGACCAGACAATATCCAGGCTTGGCCTAATAAGTAGCAACGAACATTTGTAACTAGTGTCAGGTGATGGCCATCTCCAACAAGACAATATAATTACACCCCCCCCCCCCCCACTTGATGTTCCATGACATTACTGTCACTGAATCCCCAATTATCAGCATACTAAATATTACCACTGACCAGAAACTGAACTGGACTAGCCTGATGTATTCTGTGGATACAAGAGCAAGTCAGAGGCTGGGAATCCTGCTGTCAGTAATTCACTTCCCATCTCCCCAATGCCTGGGCAGCACAGTGGCTCAGTGGTTAGCATATTGCCTCATAGCGCCAGGGAGGCAGTTCGATTCCAGCCTCAGGTGACTATCTGTGTGGAGTTTGCACATTTTTCCCATGTCTGCGTGGCTTTCCTTCTGGTGCTTTGGTTTTCTTCCACAGTCCAATGATGGGCAGCTTAGGAGAATCAGCCATACTAAATTACCCATAGTATCCAGGGATGTGCATGATAGGTGGATTAGCCAAGGGGAAATGCAGGGTTCCAGGGATGGGCAGCGTGGGTTTGGGGGAGATGCTCTTCAGAGGGGTGGAGTGGACTTGATGGGTGGAATGGCCTGCTTCCACACTGTAGGGATTCTATGATTATCTAAGAGACACAAGGCAAGTCAAGAGTGTGATGATGTATTTTCTACTTTCTTGGTGTGTGTAGTTCCAAAAATACTCAAGAAGTTAGATGCCATCCAAGAAAAAGAAACAAACAATCTGCTTGATTGCACCCAATTCACAGCCTTCAACATTCACTCACTTCACACAGTGGAAAGTATACCATCTACAAAATGCACTTCAGTAGCACACCAAAGCTCCTTCTTCTGTTAGCACCTTCTAAACTTCTGTTACCTAGAAGGATAAAGGCAAATGTGTGGAAACAACTCTGCATGCAAATTCCCTTCCAAGTAGATGCAGGAAGGATGTTTTCAATGGCAAGAGTGTCCAGAATTAGGGGCCATAAGTCAAAGGAAAATGGGTCAACCACTAATGACTAAGAATAGAAATTTCTTCATCCAGAGACTGGTGAGCCTGTGGACTGACACAGGAATCAGTGCTGAGACCACAATTATTTACAATGT
The DNA here is from genome assembly GCF_020745735.1 of Hemiscyllium ocellatum. Taxonomy (NCBI): domain Eukaryota; kingdom Metazoa; phylum Chordata; class Chondrichthyes; order Orectolobiformes; family Hemiscylliidae; genus Hemiscyllium; species Hemiscyllium ocellatum. The sequence continues at coordinate 112,832,073 of NC_083408.1, forward strand.
AATAATGACTTGGATGAGGGAAACAAACATACTATCACCAAGTTTGTGGATGATACAAAATTAGGTGGGTAGGCAGGTAGTGTGGATGAAAAATGTCTACAAAGAGAAATCGGAGCTGAAAAATGTGTTGCTGGAAAGGCGCAGCAGGTCAGGCAGCATCCAAGGCCCTTCTTCAGGAAGGACTCATGCCCGAATGTCGAATCTCCTGTTCCTTGGATGCTGCCTGACCTGCTGCGCTTTTCCAGCAACACATTTTCAGCTCTGATCTCCAGCATCTGCAGTCCTCACTTTCTCCTACAAAGAGAAATCAACAGGTTAAGGGAGTTGTCCAAAATTTGGCTTGTAATGTGGGAGAATGTGAGGTTACATACTTTAGCATGAGGAATTGCAGAGCTAATTATAATTTAAATGGAGAATGACTGCAGAGGAAGCTAGGAGTCCTTATGTATAACACACAAGGCTGGCAAACAAGCTCAGGGAAGACAAATGGAATATTACCTCCTTTGGCAAGAGCATGATTTCAGCAAGGATCAGTTCACATGCTTCGTTCTGCACATGCACGCTGAAATCTCTGAGCCATTCTGCACATGCACCAGCATCCACGCATATCCGACAGTCGGTGCTGGTTTTTCTGCCGTTCGGTGCATGTGCGACGTCAGCTAATTATACAGCAGCTTTCTGTGAGAGCTACTGTCCAGTGAGCAGCTTTCGTACTTTTTTAAAAATGTGCTTTATTAAATTTACTTTTGTTTTGTTAATAAATAGGATTTCAACCTCCATTCAAGTTGTGCTATACTTTGCGTCAGACTTTTGGGCGACTATTAAGCAATATTTTTTGGTCTGCCCCTAACCCCACTTTTCGCATTGGCCCCATTAGATTACTTACAGTGTGGAAACAGGCCGTTCGGCCCAACAAGTTCACACCGACCCGCCGAAGCACAACCCACCCATTCCCCTACATTTACCCCTTTTACCTAACACTATGGGCAATTTAGCATGGTCAATGCACCTGACCTGCACATCTTTGGACTGTGGGAGGAAACCGGAGCACCCGGAGGAAACCCACGCAGACACCGGGAGAATGTGCAAACTCCACACAGACAGACAGTCGCCTGAGTGAGGAAATGTACCCAGGTCTCTGGCGCTGTGAGGCAGCAGTGCTAACCACTGTGCCATCGTGCCGCCATTATTTCTACTAAACAAGGTTTCACTGTTATTGGAGAACTACCTGTATAAACAATAGGCAGGCCTTGCTAAAACTATACAAAGCACTAGTTACACCACATCAGATTATTGTGAACAATTTTTGTCCTCTTATCAAAGGAAAGGTATTGCAAGCAGAACAGAGTTGGTTAACTGGGTGATTCTGGGTATAAAAGGGACTGTGTCATGAGGAGAGATTAAATAGATTGCGTTTGTACTCATTGAAGAATTAGAGTGACCTGACTTAAACATCCAAAATTCTTAGGAGGCTTGAGAGCATAAATGCGGAGATGTTGTTTACTTTGTAAGAGAGTCTATGATCAGTGGGCATAATGGATCTCCCAGTCAGGATAGAGATGAGGAGGAATTTCGTCTTGCTGGTGATACTGAATCTTTACCAGAGGGCTATCAAAATCAGATCATTAGATATATTCAAGGCTGAGTTTAGATCAGAGTGGTGCTGGAAAAGCACAGCAGGTCAGGTAGGATCCGAGGAGCAGGAAAATCAACGTTTCGGGCATTAGCCCTTCATCAGGAATAGAGGCAGGGAGCCTCCAGGGTGGAGAGATAAATGGGGGTGGGGGAGTTGCGGAGAAGAGTACAATAGGTGAATGGGGGTGGGGATGGAAGTGATAGGTCAGAGAGGAGGGTGGAGTGGATAGGTGGGAAGGGAGATTGGCCGGTAGGACAGGTCATGAGGATGGTGCTGAGCTGGAAGGTTGGAACTGGGGTGAGGTGGGCAGGGAAGGGGAAATGAGGAAACTGGTGAAGTCCACATTGATGCCCTGGGGTTGAAATATTCTGAGGTGGAAGATGAAGCGTTCTTCTTCTAGGCGTCGGGTGGTGAGGGAGTGGCAGTGGAAGAGGCCCAGGACCAGCATGTCTTCAGCAGAGTGGGAGGGAGAGTTGAAATGTTGGGCCATGGGGCGATGGGGTTGATTGGTGCAGGTGTCCCGGAGATGTTCCCTAAAGCGCTCTGTGAGGCGGCGTCCAGTCTCCCCAATGTACAGGAGACCGCATCAGGAGCGATGGATACAATAAATGACATTGGTGGATATGCAGGTGTAACTTTGACGGATGTGGAAGGCTCCTTTAGGGCCTTGGATAGAGGTGAGGGAGGAGGTGTAGGCGCAGGTTTTGCAATTCCTACAGTGGCAGGGGAAGGTGCCAGGATGGGAGGGTGGGTTGTTGGGGGGCCTGGACCTGACCAGGAAGTCACGGAGGGAACAGTCTTTGCGGAAGGTGGAAAGGGGTGGGGAGGGAAATATATCCCTGGTGGTGAGGTCCATTTGGAGGTGGCGGAAATGCCGGTGGATGATGTGGTTAATGCGAATATTGGTAGGGTGAAAGGTGAGGACGGGAGGGGTGGGGTGGGGTTCTGTCCTTATTACGGTTGGAAGGGTGGTGTTTGAGGGCAGAGGTGCAGGATGTGGATGAGATGTGTTGGAGGGCATGCAGTCATCAATATAGCGGAGGAAGAGGTGGGGAGTGGTGCTGGTGTAACTATGGAAGACCGACTGTTCTCCGTATCCAACAAAGAGACAGGCAAAGCTGGGGCCCATATGGGTGCCGATGGCAACTCCTTTGGTTTGGAGGAAGTGGGAAGATTCGAAGGAGAAATTGTTAAGGATGAGGACCAGTTCAGCCAAAGGAATGGGAGTGTCGGTGGAAGGGTACTGTTGGGGACGTCGGGAGAAGAAGAAACAGAGGGCTTGGAGGCCCTGGTCATGGAGGTGTAGAGCGATTAGATGTCCATAGTGAAGATGTGGCATTGGGGGTCAGGGAAATGGAAGTCTTGGAGGAGGTGGAGGGCATGGGTGTTGTCTCGTGTGGGGAGTTCCTGCACTGGGGGGGAAATAGGACAGTATTGAGGTAGGTGAAGATGAGTTCGGTGGGGCAGGAGCAGGCTGAGACAATGGGTCGGCCAGGGTGGTCAGGCTTGTGGATCTTGGAAAGGAGGTAGAATCGGAACGGTGCGAGGTTTCTGGACTACGAGGTTGGAAGCTGTGGGTGAGAGATCTCCTGAGGTGATGAGGTTCAGTATGGCTTGGGAGATGATGGTTTGATGGTATTCAAGGCTGAGACAGGCAGATTTTTAGTCAGTAAGGGAATTAAGGGTTATAGAAAAAGGCAAGAAAAGTGGATTTGAGGATGATCAGATCAGGCATGAATCATATATTCGTTTCCCCCATCTCGTCCATACCACAAAAAAAAATACGACTACTGACACAAGTCCCACTCTTTCTGCACTAGGCCCATAGCCCGGAATGTTATGATACTTCAAGCAATGTTTAAGTTATGAAGTTTCCCTCCTCAGCTGTCCTCCCTGACAGTCCAAACCACCAAAACCACCACCACCCCACTCCAGGCAAAAGGTTTTTCCTCAAATCCTTTCACTTTAAAATTATGCCCTCTTGGTACTAACCCTTGAATGAAGGAGAACAGCTGATCTCATTGAATGGCAAAGCAGACTTAATGGGCCAACTGGCCTACTTCTGTTCCAAAGTTTATGGTCTTTGTGGAGTTGTGAATGACACTGAACATTGATTTTGACATAAACACAAAATGCTGAAGAAACTAAGCATGTGTGGACAAAGAAGCAGAGTTAACTGAAGCAGAGTCACGTCATACTAAACATGAAATTTGAACGGTTTCTTCCTTCAGCGTTCTCCGTTTTCTGCAGATTTCCATTCTTTGTAGTATTTTACTTTTATTGATTTTGGGACTCTCTGCATTGCTCTTTGCCTCTTTGTTCTAATGATTGACTTCTTTTCACTTATCTATTATGACACCATAATGTAATCCCCCCCTGGTAAAAAACACAGTTGGAAATTAAACAGTCAGTGTTTTTGAAGCCAGTTTTAGCTGACATTGAGCTTTCTGTTTTGAATTGCAAGTATAGATTCTATTTTATCAATGCCACTTGTGATGAAATGGGATAAGTTAAGACTTGGAGTTTAAATGACAAGTAACAGACACAGTAAATGTTATTGGTTAACTGTCACCAAAAAGAGAATCTAACCATCACTCCTTGGCATTCAATGGTATTACCCTCTCTGAATTAACCCAGCGTGTTGATGGTGGATTTCACTTTTGATCTGAAACCGAGAAGGAAAGAAGCTGGGACGTCTACTGTGAGTAACTCACCTCCTTACTCCTGAAAACCAAATCAGCCATCTACTAGGTACAACTCAAAAATAGTTTCCACTAGCCTGTGTGAGTACAACTGGATCAGAATTCCTTCAACCACCTTCATCATTACTGTTTGCCACCAATGCACAACGACATGTCTACACATGCACTGCAGTTGGTCATCAAGCCTAATTCAATACCACCTTCCAAACCAAAAGCTCAATCATCTACAGATATATGGATAAACCATCACCTGCAAATTACTCTGCAAGTTACATACCAACCCGATTTGGAACAATATTGCCACTTGTTTACCACCACTAGGTGAAAAGCCTGAAACTTCCATCTTTAGAGCACAGTGGGTGTATCTAAAAAGTGGAGAGATTGCACAATCCAAGAAAGTGCTCCCGCCACCATCTTCTTCAGGACAAGCAGAAATGGCCAACAATAGCTTTGTCAGTGACACTCTCATCACACTGAATAAAAAAATTAAAAACAACTATGACAAATCTCATCAATTTAATCTCAACTGGCAAGATTAACTACTTGCATGTGTGATTTACCTTCTGGACATAAGCAACCAGTTCAAAATAGAAACAGAACATAATAGAAAGGGCAACCAGTTAGTCAACATTTACATTACAAACCTCCTGCCAGAATTCTAATGTGGTATTTAAAATAGAAGTTTCCCAATATTCTTATACCAATTCTAATTTAGAGGTTATAGAAATATTGAAAATAGGAAAAAGGGTACTTGACAGGCAGAATGGTTGAGGGAAGGAAAGTCATAAAGTGCAGCTTCCAAGAATATGTCAAATTAGAGTTGACAACCTTATCTCATGTGTCTTTTGGCAACATTCTAAAGGGAAATAGTTTTCTTGCCAGTTCCTTACCAACTGATCTTAAAAAGAATGAAGTTCAAAATAAGGGATTTTAAGTGATAAATTCTCCTGATCACACTGTCAGATTTAGAAATTTGGTGACAAAGCGAGTTGGGGCACAATCATTTATGATATATTTATGACTTAGAAATTGAATCTATCTGGACTTCCAGAATGCCTTTGATAAGGTGCTGCACAGGAGGCTGCTCAATAAGATAAGGGCCTGTGGTGTTAGAGGCAAGGTACGAGCATGGATAGAAGATTGGCTGTTTGGCAGAAGTCAGAGAGTGGGGATAAAAGAGTCCTTCTCAGGTTGGAAGCAGGTGACTAGTGGTGTCCCACAAGGGTCAGTGTTGGGACCACAACCTTTCACTTTATACATTAACAATCTAGATGAAGAAACTAAGGGTATTCTGGCAATGTTTGTAACATCTGCAAAGATAGGTGGAGGAGCAGTAGTATTGAGGGGGCAGAGAAGCTGCAGAAAGATTCCTAAGGGGCTTTTGCCCAAAATGTAGATTCTCCTGTTCCTCGGATGCTGCCAGACTTGCTGTGCTTTTCCAGCATCACTCTCTCAACTCTAATCTCCAGCATCTGCAGTCCTCACTTTCACCTTGCAGAAAGATTTAGATAGGTTAGGAATGTAGGCAAAGAAGTGGCAGATGAAATAAAATGTGGGAAAGTGTGAGGTCATGTGTTTTGGTAGGAAAAATAAAGGCATGGACTATTTTCTGAATGGGGAGAAAATTCAGAAGTCTGAAGTGCAAAGAGACTTGGGATTCTTAGTTCAGGTTTCTCTTAAGGTAAACTTGCAGGTTGAGTCAGTAGATCTGGTTTCCAGCATTTGCAGCGCTTGTTTTTACTTAGGAAGGTAAATACAATGTTGTCATTTGTCTCAAGAAGACTAGAATATAAAAGCAGGGATGTACTTTTGAGGCTTTATGAGTATAAAAATAGGGGTTTTGTTAAAATGAAGCAGGGCACTAGTCAGACCACAGCTGGAATGCTGTAAACAATTTTGGGTCCCTTATCTCAGGAAATATCCTGGAATTAGGAGCAGTCCAGACAAGTTCACTAGGGCTGAAAACTGGAGAGACTGTTTTATGGAGAGAAGTTGGGTGGTTTGGGTCTGTACTTTTTGGAACATGGGTGAATGAATGCTGACCTTATTGAAACATTCAGGATTCTTAGAGGATTCAGCAGATTAACTTGAAAAGTTGTTTCTCCTTGTGCGAAAGTCTAGGACCTAATCTTATAGTAAGAGGTCGCCCAATTAAGTCAAAAATGAGGAGGGATTTCTTCTCTCAGAGGGTAGTATATATCTGTAGAATTATTTTATCACAAAAGGCTATTGAGGCTGGACTATTAAGTATATCAGGGTTGAAATTGATTTTTAGTCAGGTTGGGAATCAAGGGTTTTGGATAAAAGCATGAAAGCGGTACTGAGGGTTATCAGACCATCCACGATTTTATTAAAGTGCAGAATGGATTTGAAGAGCTGAATGGCCTATTTCTGTTTCTACTTTCTATAGTCTGACAAATACTTACACAGCCTGAAACGATGTTGAGGACATATTAATAAAGATAAGGGTGTACACTGGCACCATCAGACCTGCATTCACAGCACAATTTGCAGGGATCACTGAATCAGAAGACTCTCTTGATACAAGATAAGAAATAGAACAAGACGACACCGTATGGGCCCTCCAGCCTGCTCAGCTACTCAATAGCAACTCCACTTCCTGGCCTGTTCCGATAACGCTTGACTCCATAATATTGCAAACATTTGTCTGTCATCTCAGTTTAAAAACTTTGCGCTGACTCAATCCCACTGGAACAAACAGGGGAAGTTCCACAGGAAGAGAGAGAACCAGCACCACAGAGCAACCTGCAGTAGCTTAGTTAACAAGTCTAAGGAAAGGAATAGTGCTTATAAGTACTAAGAATAAATTTACACTACAGAATTAGTGTGACTGTGGAGTGGTTTGCATGCATGTTGATATTAATGTTGCAGTGCTCTAGTTAAACCTGGACCCGAATACAGAGGGAAAAGGAGCCAGATTCCCGTTTAATTCCAGATAAAATAGAAATCACCGATATCCCTTGGATCTCCTGAGGTTGGAGGTGCTGTCTCTTCAATGATTTATTAATCTACGTCCTGTCTCAGATCAATGTAAAAGATTCCATTGCAGTACCTTGAAAACCAGTGAAGGTTTTTTTTAAATAAGTTAACGCTTACTCCTGAATTAACAGGAGATTATCCTCAGCCATCATTCACCCCTCAACCAACATAATCAAAGCAGAATAACTACTCATTATCCTATTTTGTGGCTGGCATGTTTTCCATGTTGCAACAGCCGTAGCACTTTTTAATAAACACTGCCATGGTTGGGAATCATTTTGGGACATCCCAGTATGGTGAAATGCTGTAAACAATCATTAAAAGAGTCAGAGACTTATACAGCACGGAAACATACCATTTGGTCCAACTTGTCCATGCCGACCAGATATCCTAAATTAATCTAATCTCATTTGCCAGCATTTGGCACATATCCCTCTAAATCCTTCCTACCCATCCAGACATTTACATGTTGTAATTGTACCAGCCTCCGCCACTTCCTCTGGAAGTTCATTTACATACGTGCACCACTCTGTGTAAAACGTTGCCCCTTGGGTCCCTTTTAGATCTTTCTGCGCTCACTTTAAACCAACGCCCTTTACTTTTGGACTCCTCTACCCAGGGGAAAAGGCCCTGTCTCTTCACCTGATACATGCCCCTCATGATTTCAAAACCTCTGTAAGGGCAGCCCTCAGCCTCTACGCTCCAAGGAATTTAGCCCCAACCTGCTCAGCCTCTCCCTACAGCTCAAACCGTCCAACCCTGGCAACATCCTTGTAAACCTTTTCTGAACCCTTTCAAGTTTCACAACATCTTTCCTATCACCAACTAAACTTGCTGGATTGAATACAGCCAGTGCTCGAGGAGATCCCACAAACGTCAAAGCTCCTTTTCCTGACAGTTAAGAGAGAGTCCATTCACATTTCCTTTATGAGTTCCACATCCTTGGGCAAACTAGCATCACCAGAGCACTACCAGAAAATAATTGCGACAAGAGACTCCATAGACGGGAAGGAATGCTTTAGGAGTCACCAGTTACAGTGTTAAGGTTCCAGACATTCACTACCTAAGAACAGCTGGAAAACACTCATTACAAATAAATTCATCCCTTTTATTCCAACAATAACCTTATAGCCATTCAAACCCCAATGGAGAATTGCCACAAATGTCTTGCTCAGTTATAATCAGTTTCAGTTTCAGGAAATTTCTGTGCATTGACTTGATGCAATTTTCTTCAATGAATATTTCTCCCATGGAGATTTTAAAAATGTGCACTTAGCGCCCATTTACTGTTCAGCATGAATTATTTAATCTCATGTCTTCCAACAAGGCTGTTGATGTCTTCCTTTCTGACATATTCACAGCGTTCTGCCTTTGATTAAAAATCACACAACCAGGTTATAGTCCAACAGGTTTAAATGGAAGTACTAGCTTTCGGAACGCTGCTCCTTCATCAGCTTGCGATTTCTCCCAGTCCAGACTGCTTTTATACTGAATAATAGTACCTCTGTTATTTTAGATCTCTCTCTCCAAGTTAACCTGCATTTGGTTCCTTTCCCTTCCTACATTACAAACTCAAGTCAGTAAACAAAGAAAAATTTTCTCCCAGGTCACTTGCCAGACATTTAGGTAAAACCACATGACTCTACGGAAACACTATCTTAAACACATAGGGTCATAGAGATGTACAGCACGGAAACAGACTCTTTGGTCCAACCCATCCGTGCTCACTGATATCCCAACCTAATCTAGTCCCACCTGCCAGCACCCGGCCCATATCCCTCTAAATCCTTCCTATTCATATACCCATCCAGATGCCTTTTAAAATGTTGCAATTGTACCAGCCTCCTCCACATCCTCTGACAGCTCATTCCATACAGGTACTTTCCTTTGCATGAAAAAGTTGCCTCTTAGGTCTCTTTTATATCTTTCCCATCTCCCCCTAAACCTATGCCCTCTAGTTCTGGACTCCCCCAGCCCAGGGAAGAGACTTTGTCTATTTATTTTATCCATGTCCCTCATGATTTTATAAACTTCTATAAGGTCACCCCTCAGCCTCTGATGCTCCAGGGAAAAGAGCCCCAGCCTATTCAATCTCTCCCTATAGCTCAATCCTCCTGCAGAGTCAGGCACTGGAGTGTCACTAACCCTGTTGTTAACCTGGTCCAACCAGGGAAATCATAATCAGAGGTTCAGCTGGCTTTTATAAAAGGCATAACAGTGTCCAAGTGAAGGCTTAAAATATGTTGAACTAAGAATTACTGAGTTGTAAACCAGTTTGTGAGTTCAAAGATCACCACTCAATGTTGGTGGGCAATTTCAGCTGTGAAAATATTCACAGCTAAGCTTGGAACTGTCATTATCAGAGACTGACACTCACATGTATGGTTCTCACAGAAAATGCAAGCCACAAACTCATCCTGTTCATCAGCGCCAACATTCCTCACCTCAATAGTTTTATACTAATTGGTGAAGTAAAATGAGTCATGGTTAGTTTATTTCTGGATTACCACTATGGATTTGAATAATGCAAATTTAAAACATTAGGCTGTTAGCAGGCTGAAATATGTTCAAAGCAATTTCAACCTAGTAAAATGTGATCACCAGTTTTCTGAATTCTCCTCTTCCCCACACCAATTGCATACTACATAATAGGAGAGAAAATAAAAGACTTAGATTTGTGAGATACCTCATCTCTGAGCAATTTGTTGTTCTGCTTTTATCTGAGGGAGAAATGTTGGTCAGGACACCTGAAGAAATTTTGGTTCTTAAAAGACAATGCTAAATTGTTCAAACAAAACAGGTACATCTTTATGCTGCACCTACCCACCCTATTACTAACTGACATGTGAAGGGTGTGGGAGGGTGGGGTAGAGGGTCAAACCAGTCTTTAGTGAGAGCTCCCAACAGCAGCTGTTTACACCTCCTCATTTTTGACTTAAGGAAATTTGTGTTACTGCACAAGATCGGTTTTCACCTTCCCCAGAGTTCCTGAAACTCCCAGTTGAACATTGATGAGTATAAATAGACATATTTGCAGTTATTGTATATCAAAAGTGAGATGCTCAATACTGTGGACTCTAATCAAATTAAGCACACTCTGCTATAGAGAGCACAGAAACACACCTTATTATATTCATTCGTAAATATAATTTTAAAAAGTGAAATTATTCTGTAAAACATGAGAGACCGGCAGTGTCAAATTAAATTGTCCAGCCTATAATACCACAGTGATGCAGTCAATCTAACCATCAACCATTCTCAACCATTCACAGCTGGCTTTTAAAATGGTAAATGATTAAGAAAGTAAACCCTTAAAAGTTGTAAAGTAGACCTAGATTCATAATACAAAAAGGAACCTTCCCCAGAGCTGAAGATAAAGAGCTGGTAGAAATAAATACACCAGTATTACATAACAGTGATCAAAAACATTTGAATAGACGATATAAGTAACACAGCCAGAATTCCATACGTGACATTACAGATTATCAATATCAATATCCACCAAGATTTCTTTTTGGATAGTGAAGAAAGACATTTGCTTTTTTTTTTATATATAGAACCAAGCTCAGGGCATACCAAAACCTGTTACAGCAAGTACTCTGGAAGTGGTATTGCTGTGGTAATATGGGCTATCAGGAAAAATCAGTTTTGTCAAAATTAGAAAAAAAAGCCCAGGAATGTCTTGTTGAAACTGAAGCTTAAAGACTTCTGTAATTAGGAAGCACATTAAATTACCTTGATATCAAGTACAGCTGTGTTACCGAGAAAGCAAGTACTGCATACCAATTCTATTTCAGTCCTCTGCATAGTCTCAAGTTTTTTTGATGTATTTACTGATAGATTTTGAAAAGACAATAATCTCAGATTGCTTTAAAAAAAAAGCAAGAGATATTTTCTACTGATATAAATCATAGAACTACAAGTACCTAAAAAATTTGGAAGAGAAAGATTTGCTGGAAATAGACACCAGCTCTTCTCTGAGTAAAGAGAGACAAGAAGGGCCAATTTCAGATGACATATGCCCCAGGTTAGGAACAGGAATAAAACACAGTACTCTCCCAGTTTGCTTCATTATTCAATAGAATCATGACAGATCTTCAACTTCAAATCCATCTTCCCCAGGAAATTAAAAGAAAACAAGTGACTCATCAGAGCTCTCTCATAAGAGCATGTTCAAAGTCGCAGTCAGAATAAACTGCATGGTCAGATTGAGACTATGATGCAGTGAGACTGTGTGAAACTGGGAATTGGTATCAAAGTGGGAATTTGGGGTAGCAGGGGTACATTTAATTAAGGAAGGTTCAAACACATAAATGAGAGGTGAGCAGAAGAGGAAATGTTCAGAACTTGGGCAGCAGTTGGAACCACAGTCATGCTTTCTGTGGAGCAGATGACGACATGGATAGCAAGTATAGGGGGTTGGTCACACCACAGATTAGAAATGGACAGACAGAGGGGGAAAATCGGTGAGTAGCAAGTAGTCTACGAAAACCAGGCAGGTAGCGTAAGTGTTCCCTGAGTCTATCGTGTTTGCTGATCAGTATTTCATTTTGAAAACTTCTGAGGTGATGGTTCATCAGGATAGTTCAGCAAGAGCCAACCCCATGACACCACAGGGTGACTCAACTGAAGAAGGGAGGAGAAAAATGTAGAAGGGTAATAATGATACAGTATCCCACAGGCAGGGGATCCAAGAGTGTTTCTGTGGCAGTAAACATGGCAGCAGGCTGCCTTTTTGGTGGCAGGGTCAAGGATGACACAGCATGACTGCAGGCCATTGCGAAGGGAGATGGGGATCTGCCAGGTATTGTGGCCCACATCGTCATAACTATGTCATTGGACAAAATGATGTGGTCCTGAAGGCAGATTTCAGGGAGTTACAAAGAAATTTAAAAATTCTCAAAGGCAGTCACCTCAGGATGACTCCAGTTACTCGTACAATTGAGTATAAGAAAATGAGGATTGATTGATTGATTGTATGAATACATGGGTGGAGAATTGGTTTAGAAGGGAGAGCATTATAATCAGACCATGACTGATATGCCCCAGGGAGATTTGCTAGTGCCTCACCATTGGTGGTTCAACTCAGGTCAGGAGGACATTTTTCTGATTCTCTGGATTACTAGTCTAGCGGTAATCCAACGAGGCTACTACCTTCCTTAATGTATATGGATCTTTAAGGATAAATGATCAAAATATGATAGAATCTTACATTACGTTTGGAAGGGAGTTTGTTGACCCACTGGATATGATCAATTGGGATAGGATTAAAAGAAAAGTTGCCACAAATAGTAGTAATTCTGAGGATTGTGAATTTATAAAATACAAGATAGGAAAACTCTGAAAGTGAAAAAGAAAAGGAGAATTGAATATGAATATAACCTAGCAAAAAAAAACAGAAATGGAAAATAAATTTTCTATACGTTACACATGTTAATCCATTAGTTAGGTAGAGTCAGGAGTATTTATATTAGAGAATAGAGAAATGACAGTGATTCCGAAAGATCATTTAGTGTCTGTTGTCACTCAGGAACATTCAAGAAACCCCCAGAGTTAGAGATCCAAGAGGCTAGGGATAATGGGGGATTGAAAGAAATTGATGTTAGTAAAAAAGATGGTACTGGACAAATTAATGGGGCTGAAAGTTGATAAATCCCCTGGACCTGATGGAAGTAGTTTGCTTGGATTTAATTTTAATTGTACTAGAGTACAGGAATACAGGAGTACAGTGAAAAGTGTACAAAGTCGCCATTCTCTACTGCCATCTTAGCATACAAAAGACAGGATTAAAACCAGAAACCAAAATGAAAGATTAGTTCATTGGAAGTGGAGTTGCAGATGGATAAGAGCGTGAAGGCGTTTAGTATGCTTTCTCATATTGGTCAGAGTATTAAGTACAGGAGTTGGGAGGTCATGTTGCAGCTGTACAGGACATTGGTTAGGCTACTGTTGGAAAGTTGTCTGCAATTCTGGTCTCCTTCCTATCGGAAGGATGTTGAGAAACTTGAAAGGGTTCAGAAAAGATTTACAAGGATATTGCCAGGGTTGGAGGATTTGAGCTATCGGGAGAGGCTGAATAGGCTGGGGTTGTTTTCCCTGGAGCGTCAGAGGCTGAGGGGTGACCTTAGAGTTATAGAGGTTTACAAAATCATGAGGGGCATGGATAGGGTAAATAGACAAGGTCTTTTCCCTGGGGTGGGGGAGTCCAGAACAAGAGGGCATAGGTTTAGGGTGAGAGGGGAAAGATATAAAAGAGACCTAAGGGGCAACCTTTTCATGCAAAGGATGGAACGTGTAAGGAATGAGCTACCAGAGGATGTGGTGGAGGCTGGTACAATTGCAATGTTTAAAAAGGTACTTGGATGGGTATATGAATTGCTTAAAAATGTGTTGCTGGTAAAGCGCAGCAGGTCAGGCAGCATCAAAGGAACAGGAGAATCGACGTTTTGGGCATAAGCCCTTCTTCAGGAAGAAGGGCTTATGCCCGAAACGTCGATTCTCCTGTTCCTTTGATGCTGCTTGACCTGCTGCGCTTTTCCAGCAACATATTTTTAAGCTCTGATCTCTAGCATCTGCAGTCCTCACTTTCTCCTGGGTATATGAATAGGATGGATTTAGAGGGATATGGGTCAAGTGTTGGCAAATGGGACTAGATTAAGTTAGGGTATCTGGTCGGCGGGGATGAGATGGACTGAAGGGTCTGTTTCCGTGCTGTACATCTCTATGACTCTAAAAGCCAAAAGAAAAGGAAACATCCTGATCATAACCCACTCTCCACCATGATTCCTCAAAGCCAGGAAAACAAACCCACAAAATACATCCCTGAGAAAGTCCTGCAAAGGAGGCTGTTTAGAAATGTTAAAGCACAGAGGTGTGAGGTGATGCACTGACATGGACAAATGGATTGGCCAAGACAGAAAATAAATAGGGAGTAGGAATAAATAGATAATTCTTACATTGACAGGGTGTGACTAGTGGGTACTCTCAGGTTCCAGGAATTCACATTATATATCAGGGATTGGGAAGTGAAAACCAAATGTAACATTTCCAAATACGTGGCCAATACAAAACTAAGTGGGGGCTGTGATGGGAGGAAGATGTAAAGTGGCTACAGGAGAATTTAAGCAATCTTAGTGAGTAGGTGAGTGAGAACGTGGAAAATGTGAGATTGTCCATTTTGGTAGGAGAAACACATGCAGAGTATTTCTTAAATAGTAAACGACTGGCAAGTGTGGATATGCAAAGGGACCTGGGTGACCTTGTCAATAAGTCACTGAAGGTTAACATTTAGGTCCAGCAAGGTCTTAGGAATGGAGGAATGTTAGTGATTGGAGGAATGTTAGCCGTTATCACAATAGGATTGAGTACAAAAGTAGCGATTTCTTTCTTATACTTGATTAGTAACTTGGTTATCTATTCCTGGAGTATTGTGCGCAATCTTGGTCTTCTTCTTTCAGGAAGATATCATTGCCATAAAGAGAGTGCAATTAAGGCTTCACCAGACTTGTTCACAGGATGGCAGAATAGTCCCATCAAGAGAGACTGTGACAACCGGGCATGTAATTGTTAGAGTTCTGAAGAAAAAGTGGTGATTTAATTGAAACTTACAAACTATTTGAAAAGGGGTTGCAAAATAGGTGTTTTACCTGGTTGGAATCAGACTCATACAGTACAGAAGAGACCCTTCAGCCCAATGAGCCTGTACTGTACCATCAAAAAAAATACCATCAACACTAGTCCCACTTTTCCATACTAAGCCTTGAATACTGTGACACTTCAAGAGCCTATCCATAAGACCATAAGACATAGGAGTGGAAGGAAGGCCACTCGGCCCATCGAGTCCACTCCGCCATTCAATCATGGCTGATGGGCATTTCAACTCCACTTAACCGCATTCTCCCCGTAGCCCTTAATTCCTCGAGACATCAAGAATTTATCAATCTCTGCCTTGAAGACATTTAGCGTCCCGGCCTCCACTGCACTCTGCGGCAATGAATTCCACAGGCCCACCACACTCTGGCTGAAGAAATGTCTTCGCATTTCTGTTCTGAATTGACCCCCTCTAATTTTAAGGCTGTGACAACAGGTCCTAGTCTCCTCGCCTAACGGAAACAATTTCCTAGCGTCCACCCTTTCCAAGCCATGTATTCAAGTACGTTTTAAAGGTTTTGAGGTTTTCCACCTCAACTCCCCTCCCAGGAAGTGCTTTTCAGACCTCCACCACCCTATGGGTGAAAATCTTTTTCCTCACTCCCTCTAAGCATCCTATCTTTCACTTTAAAATTATGCCTCCATAGTTAATGACCCTTTGACTAAAGGACAGCTGCTTTATACTTACTTGCCCTTGCCCCTGAATTTACACACCACTATCATGTCCCCGCTCAACATTTTCTGCTCCAAAGGCGGCTGAATAAGCCCAGTTTCTTCTTAGCTGATATGTTCCATTCCTGGCAACATCCTGGTGAAACTCATTTGCATCATCTCCAGTCCCTCCATTGCAATCAAATCATTCTTGTAGTGAGGTGAACAGAACTGCACACAATAGAGTTTACCAGCTGTGGCCTACCCAAAGTTCTGTAAAGCTTCAACATAATCTCCCTGTTCTAATGATCTATGTCACAACTGACAAAAGCAAACATCCTGCAGGTTTTCTTAACTACTCTGTCAACCTACAGTAACTGCCATCTTCACCAGGTCTGGCCCAAAGCAACGTGGATGACTCTTAAACTGCCTTCTGGGCAATTAGGATTGGGCAATAAATGCTGGCCTACCCAGCACAGCCCTCAACTTATGAATGAATAAAAACCCCTTCAGGGACAGTAAGGATGGCAGTTTCCTTGCCCAAAAGGCATTAGTGGAATGGCAATGTTAAAATACTAATTGTGTCTGGGGATGTGTAGATTATGTGGATTAGCAATGGGAAATACAGGGATAGGGCAAAGGGGTTGGTATGGATGGGATGCCTTTTGGGGGGGGGGGTCGGTGTGGACTCGATGGGCTGAATGGCCTGCTTCCACACTGTGGGGATTCTCTGATTCTTAAAAGCTTCAGGTGTTCTCCATTGCATTCCTTATAGTTTATGCCATCCACAACAGCACAGGCCCCATTTCAAACTCCCCAACTGCTCTACACTCTCCAAGTTCTCTGCCATCTCCCTCTCTTCCATATCCCTCAGCACTGCCTTTCCAATAGTGTGGCACTTCCTCAGTCCTTGCTGATCTGATACAGCAGCACTGACTCAGTCCTGGATTCACTGACAGAGCAGCACTGACTCAGTCCTGGATTCACTGACAGAGCAGCACTGACTCAGTCCTGGATTCACTGACAGAGCAGCACTGACTCAGTCCTGGATTCACTGACAGAGCAGCACTGACTCAGTCCTGGATTCACTGACAGAGCAGCACTGACTCAGTCCTGGATTCACTGACAGAGCAGCACTGACTCAGTCCTGGATTCACTGACAGAGCAGCACTGACTCAGTCCTGGATTCACTGACAGAGCAGCACTGACTCAGTCCTGGATTCACTGACAGAGCAGCACTCCCTCAGTCCTGGATTCACTGACAGAGCAGCACTCCCTCAGTCCTGGATTCACTGACAGAGCAGCACTCCCTCAGTCCTGGATTCACTGACAGAGCAGCACTCCCTCAGTCCTGGATTCACTGACAGAGCAGCACTCCCTCAGTCCTGGATTCACTGACAGAGCAGCACTGACTCAGTCCTGGATTCACTGACAGAGCAGCACTGACTCAGTCCTGGATTCACTGACAGAGCAGCACTCCCTCAGTCCTGGATTCACTGACAGAGCAGCACTCCCTCAGTCCTGGATTCACTGACAGAGCAGCACTCCCTCAGTCCTGGATTCACTGACAGAGCAGCACTCCCTCAGTCCTGGATTCACTGACAGAGCAGCACTCCCTCAGTCCTGGATTCACTGACAGAGCAGCACTCCCTCAGTATCACACTGGGATGCTAGTCTGAATGAAGTTAAAAATCACATTAGGTTGTAGTCCAACCTGTTGGACTATAGCCCGGTGTTGTGTGATTTTTAAACTTTGTCCACCCCAGTCCCTCCATATCAAGCCTAAATTATGGAGTTGCAGCTCTGTATGAGATCTCCCAAGAGACCATTTAAAAACTGTGGGGAAACGTGGTTAAATGGAAATTAGACCTAGATGTTTCCAAGTCCTGTCAAGTGGTAACAGCTCTGCTGTGATGAGAAAAACATTGCTGCAAATGTGTTGCTGGTCAAAGCACAGCAGGCCAGGCAGCATCTCAGGAATAGAGAATTCCCTTGTAGAGGGAGGAAGAGAGCTTCTTCAAGGAAGGCATCCTTGCAAGAGGATTCGCAGTAGGTTAAAATCTTCGAGTAAAAAATGAGGTCTGCAAATGCTGGAGATCACAGCTGCAAATGTGTTGCTGGTCAAAGCACAGCAGGCCAGGCAGCATCTCAGGAATAGAGAATAGAGAAAAACATTGACTTAGTCAAAGAGGAACACAGGAGTTTTTGTTACATGAAAGCTTTTAAAGGACAAGAATCTTAAAACAGCCTATATTATTAACAATCTAACACCTTCAGCATTCATTCCTTCCAACACTGGCACTATTTACAAAATGAACTTCAGCAACTCACTAAGGTGCCTTTGAAACTGGTGATCAACTCCACAAAAGGAAACAAGGTCAGCAGATACATGGGAGTATCACCTCCTGCAAGTCCCCCTTCAAGGCACATACCATTCTAACTTGCAACTGTTGTGTTATGTCTTCCACTCAGTATACATCGTGTTATCATCTGTATAACACAGAATGTGACCTCAAGTGTAAAGGTCTCATACTCCTTACTTTGGAGATTTGAAGCATAGTGCGCTATTGGAAGCATGGTCCTCTGTTATAGCATAACTTAATGTCAGCCCAGATACTTGTGGCTGAGTAGTGCAATATCTGTGTATAATTGTAGTAATATGTCTGTTGTTGTCTTCAATCCCATTTTCCATGCCCAGTTTATGATGTCATAGGAGATAAGAACCATTCTGAAAAACGTGTTGCTGGAAAAGCGCAGATCAGGCAGCATCCAAGGAGCAGGAGAATCGACGTTTCGGGCATAAGCCCTTCTTCAGGAATGAAGAAGCCATTCCTGAAGAAGGGCTTATGCCCGAAACATCGATTCTCCTGCTCCTTGGATGCTGCCTGACCTGCTGCGCTTTTCCAGCAACACATTTTTCAGCTCTGATCTCCAGCATCTGCAGTCCTCACTTTCTCCTAGATAAGAACCATTGCTGCATCAGGTAAAACACTCTGCTGAAAACTCATACCATTAACTATACAGTATTACCTATGTTTTACCATTGTGGGTCAAAGTCTTGTCATTACTGCTGTAATACCATCACTACATTTGACCAAAAGTGGTTCATGGCAGTAACTCACCATACCACAAGAAAAACTAGGGATAAACAATACATTCCAGATTTGTTAATGACTGGTACATTACATGAATGAATGCAAAAAAAGTTTCTAATTCATCATTAAACATGTCAAAACAAGAGCTTACTGAAAACCCTTTCCTGCCTATTAAACTGAGGGAGTTAATACATTTGAAAAACTCACTTATCAGCACTACCCTCAGCCAATGTCTAGGCCTTGTCTACGTTGCCCCCTCACTCCAAACAAGCCTCAACTCCAAATACTGAAAAACAGTAAGATTAGATTAAAGCAACGGCTTTCCATTTAAGATCTAGATTTAAAAAACTTTTTTCACACAATGAGTAGTCTGGAAGGCACTACTTGGAATTGTGCTGAAGGGAAGTTCAACTGAGGCATTTAAGAGAGCATCAGTGAATATTTAAATGGAAAACAATGCACAAGAGAAAAATGCAAGAGATTGGTACTAAGTCACAATGCAGACAAGAGAGCTGAATAGACTCCTTCCGCAGTGCAATAATTCTGTGATCCATCTAGATTCACTCCTGACCATGAACCATTCTCTTCTGAGAAAGTAATAAAGCATTGTGGGCGGCACGGTGGCACAGTGGTTAGCACTGCTGCCTCACAGCGCCAGAGACCCGGGTTCAATTCCCGACTCAGGCGACTGACTGTGTGGAGTTTGCACGTTCTCCCCGTGTCTGCGTGGGTGTCCTCCGGTTTCCTCCCACAGTCACAAAGATGTGCGGGTCAGGTGAATTGGCCAAGCTAAATTGCCCCTAGTGTTAGGGAAGGGGTAAATGTAGGGGTATGGGTGGGTTGCGCTTCGGCGGGTCGGTGTGGACTTGTTGGGCCGAAGGGCCTGTTTCCACGCTGTAAGTCTAATCTAATCTACTTCTCAGCATCGAGTGACTAGATTTTCAAATCAACATCTGCACCATTACTGGATAGATATGGCCTGAGAAATCTTTTATGAATACATGTACCAGCCAAATTTACTGCTTCCTTTTGTGCGATGCAGAGTAAATTCCTCAGTATGATAGTTTATTATTACAGCTGCCATAATTACTGCCTCAGCCAGCACTCTTACTTACCTGACTGCCCGCATACCATAACAATAACATCCCTGTGGTATTTTGTCTCCATGATATGATGTTTTCATAGTGTTATATTTCACCATGATATTCACAGCTCTTAAAAGACACTCCAAAGACACTCCTTGGCTTGAGGTGTTAATTAAGCAGCAAGTCAGGATGTGATAGCCGAAGCAAAATTGAGCAGATTGGCGAGACATAGTGGAAGCAATGATGTAGAGTCATAAAGTCAAGCAGCACAGAAGCAGACTCTTTGGTCCAACCAGTTCACACTAACCATAACCCCAAACCAAACTAGTCCCACTTGACTGCACTTGTCCAGTATCCCTCCAAACATTTAGATTAGATTACTCAATTTTTAGATTAGATTATTTACAGTGTGGAAACAGGCCCTTCGGCCCAACAAGTCCACACCGACCCGCTGAAGTGCAACCCACCCATTCTCCTACATTTACCCATTGACCTAACACAACGTGCAATTTAGCATGGTCAATTCACCTGACCCGCACATCTTTGTGATGTGGGAGGAAACCGGAGCACCCGGAGGAAACCCACGCAGACACGGGGAGAACGTGCAAACTCCACACAGTCAGTTGCCTGAGGCAGGAATTGAACCCGGGGTCTCTGGCATTGTGAGGCAGCAGTGCTGACCACTGTGCCACTGTGCCGCCCACATTTATTATTCATGTACTTATCTAAATGTCTTTTCAATGTTGTAACTTTGCTCGCATCCACCACTTCATGTGGAGGATCATTCCACATACAAACCATCCTGTGTAAAAAAAAGTTGCCCCTCATGTCTTTTTTAAAATTTTTCTCCTCTCACCTTAAAAATATGTCCCTTAGTCTTGAAATCCCCCACTCTAGGAAAACGATATCTGCCATTCACTTCATCTATATTCCTCATGATTTTATAAACCTCCATAAAGGTCACCCCTCAACCTCCTATGCTCCAGTGAAAAAAAAAGTCATTGTACAAACAAACAATCCAGAGGTCCAGGTTCATACTCTGGGGATACAGGTTCAAGTCCTACCAAAGTAGCGGGTGAAATTTAAATTCAATTAATAAATCTGGAATTAAAAGCTAGTGCATGAGTACTAAACCACTGTAAATTATCCTAAAAACCGATGTGTTTTATTAATATTCTTTAGGGAAGAAATTCAGCTGTCCTTACCAACTCCATACCACAGAAATGTGGTTGACTTGTAAATAGCTGAAAATGTGTTGCTGGTTAAAGCACAGCAGGTTAGGCAGCATCCAAGGAACAGGAAATTCGACGTTTCGGGCCAGAGCCCTTCATCAGGATGAAGGGCTCTGGCCCGAAACATCGAATTTCCTGTTCCTTGGATGCTGCCTAACCTGCTGTGCTTTAACCAGCAACACATTTTCAGCTCTGATCTCCAGCATCTGCAGACCTCACTTTTTACTTGACTTGTAAATACCCTAAGAAATGGCCTAGCAAGCCATTCAGTGCTATCAAACCTATACAAAGCATAATAAAATAAATAAATTATTTTGGTCCACCTGGCAAGATTCTAAGCATCAGAAAAAAACCATGCTTCATCTGGTCATTCCTGCAGATTTATCCTTACTAACATCCAGAGTTTCTGTTTCTAGGAAAGAAACAGACAAGTTGAGCAATAGTGTATTCATACCTGTATTACCATTCCTGGGTATGTCCTGTCCCAGAAGCAGGGCAAACCCATTAGGAATGGAAGTACTTGGGAGGGAGTCCTCAACTTTGATCCGGATGCAATGAAGTCTCGTGGCATCAGGTCAAACATGGGCATGGAGGCAATGACTATTAATCCAGAGATCCAGTAATGTCCTGGGGACCCGGGTTGGAATCTCACCATGGCAGATGGTCGAATGCGAATTCAAAAAAAAATATCTGGAATTAAGAATCTAATGATGACTATGAAACCATTGCCAATGGTCAGGGGAAAACCCATCTGGCTCATTTGTGTCCTTTAGGGGAAGGAAATTGACATCTTTACCTGATCTGGTCTATATGTGACTCCAGACCCACAGCAATGTGGGTGACTCTTAAACTGCCCTCTGGACAATTAGAGTTGGGCAATAAGTGCTGGCTGAGCCAGTGCCACCCCCATCCTATGAATGATTAAAAACACCTATCACAAGCCCAAAACAAATGCCTCGGCTGATGAATCACTATTCCTCCATGCTGAACACCAATTTTAAGAAGCACTGAAGTAGGTAAGAATGTGGAATGAACTCTGGATGGAGGTGAAGAGATTTCAAGTCCATCACAAAGAGTGGCTCAGTAGCACCATTGCTAATCAAACAGGATGAGTTCTGAAGGACATAGCTGCAAGACTGGGTCTACAGGAGGTGATGAAGGAGCTAAAAGGGGAAATTTACAAAAAATAGAAATTGCTGGGAAACTCAGCAGGTCTGGCAACTCAGGTGGAGCTAAGCAATATTGCAACACACACAGTAAGTTCGGCAGTCCTGCCACATCCAGACGTAAATGGTGGTTAAACGTTCAACATCGAACCGGTAAAGCCGGTTCCACAAATATTCCTATCTCAAATATGGAGAAGCCCAGCACATTGCTGCAAAACACACGGTATTTACAACAGTCTTCAGCCAAAAACACTGAATTGATAATCAATCTTGTCCTCTTCGTGCAGTGCTGAGTATCATAGCTGCCAGTATTTAGCCACTCCATGTCATATCATGTCATGGTTGAAGGCACCAGGCACTGCAAAGGCCATGGCACCTTGCAATATTCCAAATATAGTCCTGGAAACTTATGTTCCAAATCTAGCCATGCCTCAATTCGAGCTGTTCCACTCTAGCTACCACACTCCAAACAGCAACATGGAAAATTGCCCAGAAATATCCTCTTTACAAAAAGCATGAAAATCCCAACCCAGACAATAACTGCCCCAATCTACTCTCGATCATCCGTAAAATGATGGAAGATATCAACAGTACTATCAGATTAGATTAGTTTAGATAGTCTACAGTATGGAAACAGGCCATTTGGCCCAACAAGTCCACACCGACCCTCTGAAGAGTAACCCAGCCAGACCCATTCCCCTATTCTACATTTACCCCTGAGTAAAGCACCTAGCACTATGGGCAATTTAGCATAGCCAATTCAATTCACCTTCCTAATCTTTGGATTGTGGGAGGAATCCAGAGCATCCAGAGGAAACCCATACAGACACAGTGAGAATATGCAAACTGTACACAGACAGTCACCCGAGGCTGGAATTGAAACCTGGTGCTGTGAGGCAGCAGTGCTAACCACTGAACCACTGTACCATCCCCAAGGGGCGCTACTCAGCAACATCTAAGGGGAGGTTTGGCTTAATGTTATGATCACCAGATGATTAATCCAGAGACACAGGCAATGTTCTAGTAACCTGAGTTTGAAGGCAATCAGATGCTACAATTTGAATTCAATAAAAATCTGCAATTAAGAGTTTAATTGTCACCATCAGCATGGTCATTTGTCAGGAAAAACCCATCTGGTTCACTAATGTCCTTTAGGGAAGGAACCTGCCATCCTTACCAGCTCTGGTCTACACATGACTCCAGACCCACAGCAATGTGGCTGATTCTGAACTGTCTTCTGGGCAATTAAGGATGGGCAATAAATGCTGGCCTAGCCAGTAATAACCACACCAATAAATAAAATAAAACAGCTCACTGATATTCAGTTTGCATTCTGCCAGGGCAACTCAACTCCTGACCTCATTACAGCCTAAATACAAACACAGGCAACAGAACTGACTTCCAGAGATGAGGTAACTGTTCTTGACCTCTGTCAAATACGGATTTGATGTGTGACATCAAAACTGGAGTCAATGGGAGATTCCTGATGAAGGGCTTTTGCCCAAAACGTCGATTTTACTGCTCCTCGGAAGCTGCCTGAACTGCTGTGCTCTTCCAGCACCACTAATCCAGAATGGAGTCAATGGGAATCAGGAGGAAATCTCTCTGCTGGTTGGAGTTACATCTGGCACAAAAGGACAATGGTTGTGGTTTTTGGAGGTCAATCATCTCAGAGCCAAAAATATTGCTACAAGTGTTTCCTCAAGGCAGTACCCAAGGCCTGAACATCTTCAGCTACTTAAATGGGAAATGGGGATGCTTGCTGATGGTTGTACAAAGTTCAGTCTCTTTCACAACTTCTCAGGCACTGAAGCTAAACATATCCAAATGCAATAAAGATGAATATTCAAGCTTGGTTTGATAAGTGACAAATAACAATCATGCCAAAAAAAAATGACATGATTTTTTCCTGACAAGAAAATCTAACCACTTCCACTTGACGTTCAATGCCATTACCAATCCCCCATTGACATGCCAGATAATACCAATGACCACTGAACTGGGCGAGTCTTATTATGAATCACATCAGTTAGTTCAACAGCACCTTCCAAACCAACAAACTCTACTATCTAAAAGGTCATGGTCAGCAACTGCATAGAAAGATCTCTTGCAAATTCCCTTCCAAACTACACACTATCGTATTTGTAAATAATATTGCTGTACCTCATTGTTGCACATTATACCATATAGATCAAGAGACAGATTCAACCTATAATTATGATGGTAGCAGACAGATTAGAATGTATCTGGTTTGTGTGTGTTGTCACATACCAATCTTTATCACCTTTAACTAATATGCTTCTTTTAAATGTTAAGAGGTATAAAGGAATTAGTGAAGGCATAATGGAATCCGTCAGAAACAAAAATAAGAATTGCTGGAGAAACTCATTAGGTCTGGCATTATCTGTGGAGAGAAAGTAGGCTTAACATTTCGGGTCTAGATACCAAAGCACAGAAACAGACCCTTCAGCCCTCCCACGCCTGTGCTGGCACATTTTACCCCTCCAAGATTGCCTTCACTTACAGGATCCATATCCCTCTATTCCCTTCCTATTCATGGATTCATCCAGGTGCTTCTTGACTGCTGCTGTTGTGTCTGCTTCCTCCTCTGCCAGTGTGTTCCAGGCACTCCCCACCCCTTGTGTGAAAAACCTTGCCTCTCCCATCTCTATTAAACTTGACGTTAGGGACACCTTCCTGAGCTGTTTATTGTGAGGCCTTAACTTCCCAAAAGGTTGAATCACTTGGGTATTTAATGTGGAAATTTCAGTCAACAAGTTAGCATGAGACATCAAGTAGAACAGCACAAACAATTGGTTACAGTAAGAAATCAGTTTCTTTTTTTAAAAAAAGGTTGCAAGTGGAGCAAGTAGAGAGAATATCTAAAAAAACAAACAAGCTGGGTAATAGAATATTAAGATCATGTCTGAGTGCTACCAAGACCCATTATACAATTATCTTCAATTAATCTGGCCACTTTCATTCCACAATTAAAAAAAAACATAGTTCTCATTAATGACCAATTAAAATTCCTCAGGAAATGAAGCAGCCTTAACCAACCTACCATCCATGAGTTCACATTCTATTCTGCCAATGCAACACATCCCAAGAGAAAGAAAAGTTCTATTCTATGTCATGTGGTTAATATGAATTAAGCTTGGTCATTGTGTTGTTTCTTCAAGTTATGTCATCCTGCTGTCTCTACATTCCGAACTCAAATTTGTCAAGGGTCACATACCACTACCTCCCCAACAATGGGCAAAGCACAAAGATTTCGCTGCTTGTTGGATGCTGCCTGAACTGCTGTGCTCTTCCAGCACCACTGATCCAGAATCTGGTTTCCAGCATCTGCAGGCATTGTTTTTACCAAAGCACAAAGAAAGATGAACAGTAAAAATTCATGCTCTTTGCAACGTTTTACTTGTTATGCATCATTTTGACTCAGTATGTAGTACAGAGGAACCTCGGTTGTCCAGCATTCAATTATTCAAAATTCAGATTATCCGGACAAGCTCCCAACGCTTGGCTAAACTGTGTTATCCGGCATTTGATTATTCGAAAACGTTACTCCCCATATGTGTCATTCAGATGATCGAGGTTCCTCTGTACTCTCATCTGAATGTATGTGCTTTCAAACCCACTCCAAACATTTGATTACAAACTCCAGACATGCCCACTTCCCGTGGGAGTACAAATGGACCACTGTGCTGTCAGAAATGACAGCACACAGCAAACCTCTGCCCCCTCAAAAGTGGTATAAAAAAGTTGCATTATTCTGAAGAGGACTTCCTCCTATTGTCCTGAAAATACTTATCCCTCAATCAACATCACACAAACAACAAACATGTTTCCTACAACAGTGACTCCATTTCAAACATACTGGCTCCAGTAAGCTTTGGATCATTCAGATGTTATGAGATGTGTTATGAACGCAAGTCTTCTATTTTGTAAGTACTGTATGTTGGGGGGAAGGGTTTAAAAGGTGCCATTTATTCATCTCACTCTTTCAGTATAATCAAGACCTACACTGTTGTATGCCAGAACCCAGGTCTCCTCTTTTTCCCGAGTTGACTCCAGTTTACTCCAGTTGGTTCGCTTTGGTGTTTACATACTTCTAGCTTCTAATTGAAAGGCAAACCCTTGGAATCAAAAGAGGGATTGAAGTTTAAAATGGCAACACATTTTTGGTCAAAACAATTTCCAAACAATTAAAAGGCACAATTTACCAAAAGACTGGTGGGGGGAGAAGAATCTTACACAATGTAGATGGTGTCAAGGACTTAAACTTCAAAAGGGTGCATTTATTTATTTACTATTTGACGTGATGTGACATCACCAGCAAAACCAGTGTTTATTACAAATTCCTAATTGCTGTGGATCTGAATGGCTTGCTTGGCCATTTCAAAACACAATTAAATGTCAATTATATTACAGTGGGCCAGACCAGGTAGGGATGGAAAATCTCCTTTTGGAAAGGACATTGATGAACCAGATGGGTATTTCTCAATTGCTGTGATAGCTTTGTGTTAACCTTTTTCTTTAATACATGAAATTAATTTAAATTCCATTATCTCTTAGTGGGATTTGAACTCAATTTTCCAGAGCATGAGTATCTGAACTATAAGTCCACTAACATAACCACGACACACATCTCCCCATGATCTACAACAACAGTCACAAGTGCCCATAACTCTCCCCGAGCAACTCTCCCTGCATAACAAAGTGTCCTCTATATGTCCTCCCCACTTGATGCATTCTGTAATGGTATCTCTATTGATCATGGCCCAATATGGTGGTTGGAGCAGCGCAGATTGGAGTTGTGCAGTGAGACTATGCAAAATCCCAAACGTAGGAATGGCCCAGGAAAAGAAAGATTCTAATGAGCAATTCCCTTGCATCTAGAATCTTCTGCATTAAAGTTGCAGAATTTTTTAGCTAAGCCAAAGTCTCCAGATTTCATGAAGTTGGTCAAACAAATCATAAATTCTTCTGACTTTTTAAATAGTTCTTCACTCAAGTTAGTCAAATGCTCCCTCTTCATTTACTTGCAGAAGATTTTGCAGTCCACTTGTGTTTTGTTTAAGTTTCTTTTCTCTAGCTTGCATTTGTTTTATAGAATTATAGAATCCCTACAATGTGGAAACAAGCCCATCGGCCCAACAAGTCCACGCCGACCCTCCGAAGAGTTTCCTATCCAGACCCACTCTCCTACCCTATTACTCTACATTTCCCCTGATTAATGCACCTAACTGATACATCCCCGAAAACTACAGGCAATTTAGCACAGCCAATTCACCTAATCTGCATATCCTTGGACCGCAGGGGAAAACCGGAGCACCTGGAGGAAACCCAGGCAGACACGGGGAGAATGTACAAACTCCACACAAGGCAGTTGCCTGGGGCTGGAATCGAATGTGGGTCCCTGGCACTGTGAGGCAGCGGTGCTAACCACTGAGCCATCGTGCCACTGCCAAATTCTATTCTTCCATTCCTTGGACCACATTTACTGTATTCTAAAAACTTCCCAATCCTCAGATTTACTACAGTTTCTGCCCATTTTCAAAGCCTTTTATTTTTCAGCTGTGGTTGACTTTGTCTTACTTCTGTTCTTAGCATTTAGTTGAAGCCAATTCCACAAACATTCAGACAAAATGGTATGGTACAAAATAACAGCGGCTCTTTATAACCATCATTTTCCAATTCTTTCTGACTTTAGATATGGTCTTAGAGGATTTGAGGTCAGCTAAAGCTGCTCCATTGAGTGAAAAGGGAGAAAAGAATAGATCAAGTAATTACAGCTCAGTCATCTTAATCTTGTGGTGGGCAAATTATTGGGAAAAATGTCCAAGGAACAACATAAAATTATGTTAGAAAAGCACAGGTCAATAATTCAGGCCGCATGGATTTGTTAAGGGAAGGTTGTATCTAACTAACTTGATTGAACATTTTGAGGAAGTGGCTTAGGGTAATATGTTTGAAGCAGTCTTTATGCATTTTACAGTGATTTGGATAAGGTCTCTCATGGTAGACTGATACTAAATTCATAGTTCACAGGATTCAAGAAAAAGGCAAACTGGATGCAAAATGGACTTACTGACAGAAATAAAAGTGTAATGATTGACAGGTTTTGTGTGATTGGAAGACTACGTCCTGTGAGGTTTCAAAGAGATCTTTCCTTTTCATGGAAAAATCCACAGCTTCCCAAAGTGGGGCCAGAACCCAAATGGGGTCACGAGTGGAAATTTACTTAGGTTAAAAGCTCCTAATGGCAGAAATGGCTGCTTTGAGGCTCTGACCCTTCTCGGTCTAAAACACTCCCACAGGATCTCTCTTACTCATTCTCCAGTCCTCAAAATTCTCACTATTAGCCTTGAAATGTGGTCTTTATGGAAAAACGTTTGGGAATCATTGGTATAATGAAAGGTTTAGAAGTAAACGCAAAAAAAACCTATCAAAAACTTTGCAGACAAGACAAATATTTACCATGGGGCTCATAGTGAGAAAACAAAATGTAAATTGCAGGACAATATCAATGAATTAGTCCGGTTGGCAGAAAAGTAGCAAATGGAATTGAATCCCGACAGGTGTGAGGTTATGGCAAAGGACTAACAAAACAAAAGGAGATGTCAGGAACATGGAGAAAAATAGGAGGAACAATGAAACCTCGCAGTCCACAAACCCTTGAAGGTAGCAGGACAGCTAAATAAGAAAGTAAGCTTGCTGCTTTCTCTTGCTGGCTAAAGGTATATAATATAAGAGGGAGAGTCTATGAGAATGTGTAAAACACTAGTTTAGCCACAGCTAGAATATTGCATTGAGTTCTGTTCGCTGCATTACAGGAGGTTTGAGATCACACTAGAAAAAGAGCAGAGTGCAGATTTACGAGAATGGTGCCAGGAAGGAGGATCGTGACTATCAGAAAATAACAAATCGGCTGTTTCTCACCAAGTGGAGGCAAGCAGGAAACTTACTTGATGCATACAAGATTATGAGGGGCCCCTTATTTCCTCTTAGTAGATAGGTCAATAGCCAGGCACCATAGACTTAAAGCAATCAGGAGAAGAATAAGAGGAGGGTTGATGGTAATTCTTTCACCCTGAAGTTGTGGTGGATGCCCTGTCACTCTGCCTGGACAACACAAAAACCTGCATCACATTTTGAAATTTGTGGATATGAACTTTAACTATCATACCCACACCTTAAAAGTCATGGTCCAATAATTAGAAAGCATGATAGCTAAATAGTTTTTTTTTTAAAAAAAAACAGCATGAACACAGCACACCAAATGACCATACTCTCAAAGTTATGTCTATTAGAGGTCATCCAAACCAATTGAGCAACAAGTTATTGCACCACACTCTCTGTGTTTATACAGGAGCAAGAGGGGAAGAAGTGAGGAAAGTGATAATCAGTATTGATTCACTCTATGTTATGTGTATCCGAGAAAGAATGAGTGATAGAGGCAATTCATAAACATAACACCAGTGGAGACATTTCCTGCCTGGAACTTCAAAGGAGGCATTTCAAACTTGAGGAGCTGAATGGTCTTATTTTGTTCCTGTAACAGAAAGCAGGTGATTGCAATGAATACTGTACACAATATGCTTTGGAATCCAAGACGATCAGCCATTAAGTCGCACCTGCATCTGGGAAGTCCCTCCTAGCTAACATGCCTGCTTGAAATTCTGACCTTTTTAACACAGAAATGTAAACATGAGAGTTAACACTTCCTCGCTGGCTCATACTTAAAAGATAAAAATGGACAATTTGTAACTTGTCCCATAGGAACCAGTGCCAAGTCTCCCTATGCATAGAGGAACCTCCAGAGATTACTCAGTAAATCCATTAACATTGAGGGAGGTATTACTTTGCCTATGCTGCCAAAGCATACTGGGAACAGAAAAACAGTGATGTAATATTTGTGATTGAATTGAATGTCAACAAGGCCTTGCAAAATTCTCCACTTGAGCTATTTATTTTGTAGATCTCTGAAACATTTGGCAGAACCAGGCATACTGCATTTCTAAATAAGTTAACACCAGCCTGCCCTCCCTCTGTACATAGCCATCTAGTTTACCTCTAAACTGTCATGTTTCTGTTCACCATTTAACTTCTTTCCCCATTACCTCTAGAGTTTTCAGGACTCTGTTCTTATCCTCACTCTATTCTTTATTATGGTCAGCCAGGTGGACCGCAGATTATGAGGGGAATCATTTCAGGATTTTTGATCAGCAGGTGGACAGGGGAATAGGACTTTGGAACAACTTTTAACGAGATGCTGAGAGATTGTTGGTATGTGGGATTGATGATGTAACCGTGCAAAACGCCTACTAGCTGAAGCCCAACTGGACTTCAAATAGGCACTACAACTGGCTTTATCATTGAAAAATGCAGCAAATAGGGCATAGGAGTCCGATGAATGTGGACACTCTCGCCACTCTGAGTGAACTTGGGAGCACCACTTCAGTGAAGGCAATCGCACAGCCTCATTCAGGATATATCATAAACAGAGGGACTCTGGGGCTGCCCACAGCAAAACCCCAAAACAAAGCCAAGCCTCGGCCAAATGGTTAGAAGTTCCTTCATAATCTGGGCTGATAAGCCATTGTAGTTGCTGGTGGTATGTGGACTCAAGACAGCAAAAGAGTCTCACCCGATCCTAAACCGAGCAAGAGAACTCAGGCCAATATCCAGGACAGTGCACACCTACATCGGGAACAGTTCAAATGCTGAGCAACGTCCAAATCAGAACAAATCAAAATAAACTTTTGGTTAAATGGTCACCTGGTTTTAGTGGAAATCGATACTGGTGTGGCCCTTTCAGTGATCACAGAACTGGTCTTAACAAAATTTGCTCTGGACTCCAATCCTTAAGTTTGCACAAGATCTCAGCTAAAATGAGAACCTATACTGGGGAAATTTTACAGGTGAAGGGTACAACGTCGGTTCCAGTGCCTGGTTTATTTACCACTGATCGTAGTAAAAGGCTCGGGCCTAAGCTTGATGGGGCAAAATTGGTTGAGAAAGATTCACCTTGATTGGCTCAACATTTTTTGATTAGAAAATTACCTCCTGAGTGAAGTCCTAAGTGGAGGTTTTTCAGGAAGGTCTAGGGACCATCAGCGGAGCCAAGGCATATTGATCCCGAAAGCAATTCTATGATTGTGCAAGGCCTGCCCAATGGCCATTGGTCTTGAGCAAAAATAGAGGCAGAAATCAGAAGGCTGGGAAGTTAAAGAACCATCAAACCAGTCCAGTTATTGAATGGGCTGCACCCATCATACTGATTGTGAAGCCCTATGGGTCAGTGTATCTTTATGGGGACTTTAAACAAATGGTAAACCACTTTTCTCAGCTGGATAAATATCCAATCCCTCTCATAGAGGCTTTATATTGCAGGGGGCTGTCCTTCAGGGAGCTGGATATAAGCCATGTGTACTTGCAACTGCAGTTAGATGAGGATTCCCAGAGTACACTACGATTAATACCCAGAAGGGTTTGTACCATTGTATATGAGATTGTCATTTAGGGTATAGTCATCCCATACAATTTTTCAGCAGACAATGGAGAACATTTTACAAGATCTACATCAGATCACCATTTATCCAGATTATGTGCTACTTATAGGGAAGATCAATAATATGCACTTAGAGAACTTGGTTATAGTCCGTAGATCTTTCTTCCAAGCGTGTGTATGCCTCAGAAGGGAAAAATGTGTATCAGACATCCCAAATGACCTAGCTAAACCACAGAGTTAAGAAGACTGGGTTACACCTATTGGAAGTTAAAGTGACGGTGATCAAAGCTGCCCCAGCTCCCACATCTACACTGGAGCTTAGGTCTTTCCATGGACTGGTGAATTGTTTTGGAAAGTTCATACATAATCTGGCCTCCATCCTGGCATCTTTGCATCAACTCCTAAAAAAAGGGTTTGCCTTTGAAATGGCCATGTAGCCAAGCTATAGCTTTCAGGGAAGTGAAGAATGAGCTATCATCCTCTAAGATGTTGACATACTATAATCCCAAGTGAAATCTGGTATTGACAGGCAAAGCCTCCCAATATAGCATCATGGTCGCATTAGTTCATAGATGGTCCAATGGAGAGGAACATCCAAAAACGACGGAGTCATCACAACCAGATTTTTGAACCTGGACAGACCAAATCACAACAGAGGAAAGAATATGATTGTGCGGAGCAAGAGTGATTGTCCCAAGCTACTGGCTGAACTCCACCAGGGTTATCCAGGAGTTTCCAAAATGAAGATGTTGGCATGATGTTATGTCAAGTGATCAGGACTGGATGCAGTCATAGCCATGTTGGTGGGGCAGTGCCAGGAGCACTGACAAGGACAAAACTCACTGCCAGCAGCTTGCCCACAGGTAAACCTGGGACTCAGTTATGTGTTGACCACACAAAGTTAATTCGTCAAACATGGAGGGGGGGGGGGGGGGGGGGGGGGATGAAATGGCATCTGGGATGCTAATGCCAGACACAAGATTCCTCTAAGTGAGAGAGACAGGTTACTTCAGGGGATGACAGTCGGTGTAGGAACCATGGGATTGGTCCTACATGGGTAAGAGGCA
The DNA here is from genome assembly GCF_020745735.1 of Hemiscyllium ocellatum. NCBI lineage: Eukaryota > Metazoa > Chordata > Chondrichthyes > Orectolobiformes > Hemiscylliidae > Hemiscyllium > Hemiscyllium ocellatum. The sequence continues at coordinate 112,864,874 of NC_083408.1, forward strand.
TGGTTGATGCAAAGTTGGTCCAGTGTTAAAGTTCGGGGAGGTGCGATGGTCTGAACAAACTCTTTGATTACAAAAGTTGCAAACTCACAAACGGTGTGGGAGCAAAATGCGCAGAGGTCCGTGACAGCCTTTCTGAACGTTCCAGAACCCATGGGTTCTCCCTTTCATAAAATCCCTAGAATGTGGAAGCAGGTCATTTGGGCCAACAAGTCAACACCCAATCGCCGAAGAGTATCCCACCTAGACTCACCCTCCTATCCTATTCATGTAACCCTGCATTTCCCATGGCTAATCCACCTAACCTGTACATCCCTGGACACTATAGGCAATTTAGTATGGCCAATCCACCTAACCTGCTCATATTTGAACTGTGGAAGGAAACCGGATCACCCAGAGGAAGACCACACAGGAAGAACATGCAAACTCCACACAGACAGTCGCCCGAGGTTGCAATTGAACCTGGGTCCCTGGTGCTGTGTGGCAGAAGTACTAACCATTGAGCCACTGTGCTGCCTTAAGCGTTGAAGAGACCTCAAAATCTGAGATGGACATGGCAGATGCTGCCACCTTGATGCCTTTGCTGCCTGAAGAAGCAAATGACTTTCATCCGAGATGCTTCAGGCACAAGAGCAGAGCAACTGTGCATTACACACCGCCCATATCAGAGGCAGGGTAGGAGGAACCTGACCCAGTGCTAAACTGCCTCAGGAGGAGCTACAAAAGGAAAGAACTGGCCCATGTCCTCAGACTCAGGGGAGAGTGATACAGTGATCGTAGTGAGGTCAGCCAGGTGGACATCATAGAATATGAGTTCCCTGATTGGGACTGTTAATCTGGTCCAATCAGGGAGCCCTCACTGACAGACATAAACAGGAGTGTCTACTGCTGTTAGGCGGTAGTGTGGGGGGAAAGAAAAAAAAAAGAAAAACAAAAGAAAAATAAATAAACAGCAGTGTCAGATATACTGTTGTTCTGAAAGCTGGCTCTGAGGGAGCTAGGAGAAAGTGAGGACTGCAGATGCTGGAGATCAGAGCTGAAAATGTGTTGCTGGAAAAGCGCAGCAGGTCAGGCAACATCAAAGGAACAGGAGAGTCAACGTTTTGGGTCCTGAAGAAGGGCTCGTGCCCGAAACTTCTGCTCTGAGGGAGCTAGATCAGTGTCAAGGACTCTCCATGTGTAAATAAAAGGTCTTGTGATGACAGGATAGAGTGATAGAATCCTACAGTTTTTACATGAGAGTGGTGCTGGAAAAGCACAGCACGTCAGGCAGCATCCAAGGAGCGGGAAAATCCTGCTTCTCGGATGCTGCCTAACCTGCTGTGCTTTTCTAGCACCACTCTAATCTAAACTCTGGTTTCCAGCATCTGCAGTCCTCCCTTTTGCCTCCCTGATAGAATCCTACAGCACAGAGACAGGCTCTTTGGCGCAAACTGGTCCACGCTGACTAAAGTTTCTGTCCAGTCTAACCCCATTTCTCTGCATTTGGCAGATATCCTTCTAATCCTTTCCTATCCATCTATTTGTCCAAATACCTTTTAAATGTTGTAATGTACCCGGCTCAAGCACTTCCGCTGGCAGCTCATTCCATATACATACCATCCTCTGTGTAAAAAGTTGCCATTCAGGTTCCCTTATATTCTATTCTGTCTAACCTTAAACGTATGCCCTCTAATCCTCGATTCCCCAGTCCTGAGAAAAGAAACTGAGTGCACTCACCCTATCCAAGCCTCTCATGATCTTATATAGGAGAAGGGCTTTCTGTGCTCCTTGGATGCTGCCTGACCTGCTGTGCTTTTCCAGCACCACACTCTCAACTCTAATCTCCAGCATTTGCAGTCCTCACTTTTGCCTAATCCAGATAAACTATGTCTACTGCTGTGCCCTTGTCAACCTTCCTGGTCACCTTAAAGAACTCTAACAAATTTGTGAGGCACGATCTCCCACTCACAAAGTCATGTTGACGACTCTTAATTAAATCCGGTCTTTCCAAACGCATATAAATCTTATCCCTCAGAATCTTCTCAAGTAACTTACCCACCACTGATGTTAAGCTGACTGGTCTATAGTTCCCAGGCTTGCCTTTGCAACCCTTCTCGAATAATTTGCTACCCTCCAGCCTTCCAGGACCTCCCAGATACCGGGAGTTATTTCACCGACCATAAACTTCCTACATTTTTACCAAGTCTCATTATCTGTGGGGTAATGATCTAAACGCTGGCCAGTGGGGTTAAGCTGCGAGGATCATTTTTCAACTGGGACTGACACAATGGGCCAAGAGATCTTTTTCTGTGCCGTTCTAACTTTTTTTTTCAGAACACATTCCCAGGAAGGAATTTCACTCTTCAAACTGGCATTGAAAACACAGTCTTTTAAACACATTACGAACTCCTTTTCCCATTTTCGTTCCATCCTTAGCCATTCCTCATCTTGAATGATTTATTTTGACCTGAAATGAAATGACTATTCTCCAAGGAGCTGAGTTTACTATTTATTCCAAATGTTTACATCTTTCTCAACAACTATTTGAATAAAATTCAAACTTGTGCCCGGCTTGAAAGCTGCTGCCATAGGTAGGCAGGCACTTTTAGCATCTCTTTCCCTCTCTCTATATACCTTGACTTTTTAAAAATGAAACTCTTGTCTGTTAGAGTCTCCTATTCCATCTCTCCATTGTAGCCTTATCTATAGTACCATGGTTCAAAATATAAGGCACTGACAAGGTTTGTATTGAGAGAAGGAGATGGAAATCAGAAATGCGCATCCTCCAGCTTAGACTGGGCAAAAGACAACTAAGGAAAATAAGGTTTTGAAGTGCTGGGTAAATTAATTTATAGACTAGTCGATGTGTATTTTCTAATTACTTATTTGTGGGATGTAGATACCACTGACAAAGCCAACATTTCTTGTGCATCATAAACTGCCCTTGAGAAGTAGTGGTAGTGAATCTTGACAATGGAGTGGTTTGGCAGACTGCTTTGGAAAGCTGTTAAACAGCAATCACATTGGTAGAGTCACATGCAGACCGTGCAAGGACAATAGATTTCTTTCCCTAAATGAAACCAGATGGATTGTTTTTACATGGTAGTTTCATGGTTACCATCACTAATAGCAGTGTTTTCATTCCAGATTTACTCAATTAACTGAATTTAATCTACCCAACAGCCGTGGTAGGATTTGAATTCATGTCTTCAGATTGTTAGTTCAAGCATACAGAACCACTAATATAACTACTATATTACCATCCCCCAGCCAGCACTGCAACAAATCCTGACTTCAGCACAGGAGGAGGAAGGGTGTGCATAATGGAATATTCAAAGTTTAGGAAAACAAGACAAGGAAGTTGTGAGAAACATTGACCATATCAGTATCAATAAATGAGACAGAGAAATGTATTTGACGGAGGAACAGCTAGGTGAGGAAAAGACAAGAGAGGAAAAGCCAGCGAGAATGACACATACAGAGAGAAAAGGTAATCAGATGGGAAAAAACGTCACAGGTGAAGGCGGGAGAGAGAGGGCAAGCTGGGCAGGGTCAGAGAGGGCAGGCAAGGGAAGGGAACAGAAAACAAGAATAAGGGGGCAAGCAACAGAGTGTGTATGAATAGAAGGGCAGCACATGACCAGGCAGAGGGGTGGTGGTCAGGGAGGAGTGTGTGTGGTACAGATACTGAGAGCAGTTTGAGTATATGATGTAGCAGGGAAGATAATTCCTGCAAGAACCAACCCAGCTGGTCTGCAAAAGGGCACAAGATTAAACACAGGGAAAGGTCGTCAATTCCAATCACTGTTTTGGGTGTAGGTAACAGATGTATTTTGAGATAATATTTGTTCTTGTGTCCTTGGGTTGGATCTGGAGTGTTTTATACTTTGTGATGATTCAGTCAAATGACAGAATGGCACGTTTTCAATCCTGTCCTGTTGATAGATTCAAATTAGGGGTTAGTCTTTGCAACAGTGATCTAGTCACATCACAGAGACAGACGGAGTAACAATTAGTGACACAAACATACAGACATCAAAAACTGTTAAGAAGTGAACAATATAAAGCAACGGCTGGAATGGAATTTGACCCCGACCGAAAAATTCCTGGAGTTAGCCCACGATGTGTAACGACTCCCACAGGCTATTTGGAAATATTTAATGAATCTTAATTCATCAGTAATATTAATTTGGAAAGCGGTTTGCTTGAAGTAAAATGAGAAGGATTATGTTCAAACTATCCCTATCCAGCAAGGATGGTGAATAACGCGCGGTGGGAGCAGCTTTTACTCCAAGTCACTAAGAATAGTTTCATTTACAGACAAAGTTTTTTTTTGGCAAACTTTCCGCCCGGCTCCCAGGCTGTGATCCCAGTTCCATCAGGCTCTTACCCTGGAGGTTTTGCACTCGGATGTCGCTGATGTGACCGATCAGCTCCTCTCGCTGAAACCAGTCCCATTCGTGTCCTGCCATAGAGAGAGAGTGAGAAGAGAGAGAGCCCCGATCCGTCTGTACTCTCACAGCGTCCCTTTAACCTGAGGGGGAGCCGAACAGAGAGGAAGCACTCGAGAGACGAGGGCGAAGCACTGGGCGGGGAGAGGGTGGGATCACAGATTCACTCAGGGGATAAATCCGAACGACTTCCTGGTGACGATGGGATTTTGCCCGCCCTCTTTCACTGCGCAGCACCACCTGGTTACTGGAGCAAGAATACAGATAAACTGAGCACACCTTCAAACTGGAGACTACACCCACCCCGCGGGAGAGGCAGACAGAAGTGCTGCATCTCAATGAAACACACACACACAGACATTAACAGTCAGCGAACACACAAATATTGCACACTCTCGAACAGACACACCCTCAAGCACACACAAACATGCAGATATTGCACAGCCCTTGAGCACATACAGGCATTACAGAGTGACAACAGCCTAAATTAAGTCACAAACCATGTAAACCACATACTGTAGAGGAGAAAGTGAGGTCTGCAGATGCTGGAGATCAGAGCTGAAAATGTGTTGCTGGAAAAGCGCAGCAGGTCAGGCAGCATCCAAGGAGCAGGAGAATCGATGTTTCGGGCATAAGCCCTTCTTCAGGAATGAGGAGGGTGTGTTCCTCATTCCTGAAGAAGGGCTTATGCCCGAAACGTCGATTCTCCTGCTCCTTGGATGCTGCCTGACCTGCTGCGCTTTTCCAGCAACACATTTTCAGCTCAAACTACATGCTGTACACTGGGACTGACACACACACGTACAATGTACAAATTGTGTCCTGTCTGTAAATCTAATCTGGAAGCAAAATAATCTGGACGCTGGAGGTCAGGAGAAAAGACAGTAAGCACTGGAACAACTCCGCTGGTCCTGGTAGCATCTGTGGAGAGAGATAGAGTCATAGATGTGCCTCTGCTTTGACGATCTGTGCTTCTGAAAAATGGTCATTGGACCCGTTCACTGGATCAGAGTGTTGCTGGTAAAGCACAGCAGGTCAGGCAGCATCCCAGGAGCAGGAAAATCGAAAAAAGCCCTTCATCGGGAACTGATTTTCCTGCTCCTGGGATGCTGTCTGACCAGCTGTGCTTTTCCAGCGCCAATCTAATCTAGACTCTGGTATCCAGCATCTGCTGTCCTCACTTTTGCCCAAAACGTTCACTCTCTCCGCAGTGCTGCCCGAGTTTCTCCAGCTAATTCTGTTCTTGTTTTCCAGCATTTTGTTTTCCAATCTAGACAATCTCGAACACCAAAATAATAGAATATAACAATGCCATTAAAGAACATTTACTAATCTCGGTCTAGATTCCGCTAGGACCATTCAGCTCCTGACCCCATTACACCCTTTGTTTAGATCAGAGTGGTGCTGGAAAAGCACAGCAGGTCAGGCAGCATCCGAGGAGCAGGAGAAAGCCCTTAATCAGGAATAGAGGCAGGAAGCCTCCAGGGTGGAGAGATAAATGGGGAGTGGGGAGAAGGTAGCAAAGAGTACAATAGGTAAATTTGGGTGGGCATAGAGGTGATAGGTCAGAGCTTCAGGACAGAGGAGATGACCTGGGGGTTGCAATGAGAGAGAGAGAGAGACTCACTGAGATTCTTGTAGAGAGAGGAGGAGAACTTCTTCAAGGTAAAAATCACACAACACCAGGTTATAGTCGAACAGGTTTAATTGGAAGCACACTAGCTTTCGGAGCGACGCTCCTTCATCACCAGAAAGCTAGTGTGCTTCCAATTAAACCTGTTGGACTGTAACCTGGTGTTGTGTGATTTTTAACTTTGTACACCCCAGTCCAACACCGGCATCTCCAAATCATTCTTCAAGGTAGGCATCCTTGCAAGAGGATTCACAGTAGGGTTAAAATCAACGAGTTCCTTTGTTCGCACAGGGGCAACATGCTGGATTCAAAAGGTGAGGTGAGAGTGGCAGCACCAAGGTAGTATTGGACTGAATATGACATTGAGGAACAAGGGTAATATTGAAAACAGTGAAATAATTGTCTTTTTCTTTTACTCGCACCATCACAGGCTAGGCCAGCATTTATTGCCCATCCCTAATTGCCCAGAGAACAGATAAGAATCAGCCACATTGCTGTGGGTCTGGAGTCACAGATTGATCAGATTAGGTAAGGACAGCAGTTTCTTTCCTTCGCGGACATTGGTAAACCAAATGTCCCCCCCACCCTTCAACAATTGGCAATGGCTTCATGGTCATTGTTAGACTCTTAATTCCAGATTTTTGTGGAATTCAAATGCCACTATGGCAGATTCAAACTTGAATCCCCAGACCATTACCTGGGTCATTGAATTAATAGTCAGTGATAATGCCATGAGACCATTGCCTACCCCCTATGTCAGAGTCACATTCAACTCAAAGATGGTGATTGCTTGATGGCTCGTCAATGTCACATTCAGTCCAATGCTCCCTTGGTGCTGTCATTCTCAGATAACTTTTTGAATTCAGTTTTTTTGCCCATGTTTGAACAGCTGGTTTGATGAGGTCAGGAGCTGAATGATCCTAGCAGGATCCAGACTGAGACCAATCACATCTGTCACAAGACATAGCTGCAAAATCTCTCAGCATAGTGCCCTAGGTCCAACCATCTTCAGCAATCACTTTCCACAATCATAAGGTAATGGTGTTCAATGATGTGTGTGTAATACTCAGCACCATTTCTCACATACTGAAACAGTGCATGTCCAAATGCAGCAACAGCTGAACAGTATTCATGCTGATAAGTGATATGTAACATTCACATCATACAAGTGCCAGGCAATTACCATCGCCAATAAGAATTTGATTGACAGTCAAGGCAGACAAGAGCTTAGCAGGGAATGAGATTAGACGGATAAAATAAGCTAATAATTATATAATTGACTGATAAAATAAACTGCATTTATTTCTATGCAAGATGCCTGACAGGTAAGGCTGATGAACTTAGCGCATGGTTGGGAACATAGGACTGGGATATCATAGGTATTACAGAAACTTGGCTCAGGGATGGACAGAACTGACAGCTTAATGTTCCAGGTATAGGAGGCAAAAGAGGAGGAGGGGTGACATTTTTGGTTAGGGATAACATTACGGCTGTACTTAGAGAGGATATTCCCGGGAGATTATCCAGTGAAATAAATAGTGATATCTTGAAAAGGGTTCATATTACAGATTATTGGTGCGTAAAGGTAGATTAATCCCTTTGATCTGATCAGGTATTTCCCAGAAATTTGTGGGAAGCTAGGGAAGAGATTGCTGGGTTCCTTGCTGAGATACTTGTATTATCGACAACCATGGGTGAGGTACTGAAAGACTGGAGATTGGTTAATGTGGAGTCATCATTTAGGATAGGTGGTAAGGGAAAAAAACAGGGAACTATAATCAGGGTGAGCCTAATGTCAATTGTGTACAAGTTGTTGGAGAGAATTCTGAGGGACATGATTTACATGCATTTGGAAAGACAAGAAATGATTAAGGATAGACAGCATGGCTTTGTGCAGGGAAATTGGGTCTCACTAACTTGATTGAGTTTTTTGAAAAAGTGACAAAGAAGATCGATGAAGGCAGATGGTTGGACATCTTTATGGACTTCAGCAAGCGTTCAACAAGGTTCCACATGGTAGATTGGTTAGCAAGGTTAGGTCACATGGGATCCATGGGGAGTTAGCCAATTCGATACAAAATCAGTTTGAAGATAGAGTGATACAGCGTTGCTTTATGGACTGGAGGCGTATGACCATCGGTGTGCTCCAAAGATCAGTGCTGGGCCCACTGTTTGTCATCATTTAAATAAATGATTTGAAGGTGAATCGAGGAAGTATGGTTAGAAAATTTACAGATGATGCCAAAATAAGTGGTGTAGGGAATAGGGAAGAAGACTATCTCAGAGTATAATGAAACCTTGTTCATATGGAGTTTAATTGAGATAAATGTGAAGTTTTGCATTTTGGTAAGCCAAATCAGGGCAGAACTTATACAATTAATGACAGGGCCAGTGGATGTTGCTGAATAAAGGGACCTACAGATGCAGGTTCACAGTTCCTTGAAAGTGGTGTAACATTTAGACAGGGTGGTGAAGGAGGCATTTGGCACGCTTGCCTTCATTAGTCAAAACATTGAAGACCGAAGTTGGGATGTCATGTTGCGGCTTTACAGGACATTGGTGAAGCCACTTTTAGAATACTGTGCACAGTCTGGGGTCCTGACAGATATCTTTGTGGCATCCTTAAATACAGGTGAGGTGCTGGAGGACTGGGAGGTTGCTCATGTTGTCCCCCTGTACAAGAAGGGTAGTAGGGATATTCCTGGTAACTACAGACCAGTGAGCCTGATGTCGGCGATGGGGAAGTTGCTGCAGAGGGTACTGAGAGATAGGGTCTATTCATATTTGGAAAGAAATTAGCTTATCAGTGATGGGCAATGTGGTTTTGTGCTGTGGAAACTGTGCCTTACCAACTTCATAGAGTTCTTCAAGGAAGTGACCAAGTTGTTAGATGAAGGAAGGGCTGTTGATGTCATATACATGGACTATAGTAAGGTGTTTGATAAGGTTCCCCATTGGAGACTAATGGAGAAAGTGAAGTCACATGGTGTGCAGGGCGTTCTAGCTAGGTGGATACAGAACTGGTTGGGCAATAGGAGATAGAGAGTAGTAGTTGAAGGGAGTTTCTTGAAATGGAGAAAGGTGACCAGTGGTGTTCCACAGGGGTCAGTGTTGGGGCCACTGTTGTTTGTAATATACATAAATGATCTGGAAGAGGGCACTGTTGGTATGATCAGCAAGTTTGTAGAAGGCACAAAGATTGGTGGAGTAGCAGAAAGCATAAGGGACTGTCAGAGAATACAGGAGGATCTAGATAGACTGGAGAGTTGGGCGGAAAAGTGGCAGATGGTTTTCAATCCAGACAAATGTGAGGTGATTTAGGCAAGTCTAATTCTGGAGCAACTTATACAATGAATGGAAGAGCCTTGGGAAAAGTTGATGGGCAGAGAGATCTGGGAGTGCAGGTCCATTGTACTCTGAAGGTTGCTGTACAGGTGGATGGAGTGGTCAAGAAGGCATATAGTATGGTTGCCTTCATTGGATGGGGTATTGAGTATAAGAGCTGGTAAGTCATGATAAAATTGTACAAGACATTGGTTCGGCCACATTTAGAATACTGTGTATAGTTCTGGTCACCACATTACCAAAAGGATGTGGATGTTTTGGTGAGGGTACGAGGATGTTACCTGATATGGAAGGTGCTAGCTATGAAGAGAGGTTGAGTAGGTTAGGTTTATTTTCACTAGAAAAAAGGAGATTGAAGGGGGACCTAACTGAGGTTTACAAAATCATGAAGGATATAGACAGGATGGATAGAGACAAGCTTTTTCCCAGGGTGAAGGATTCAATAACGAGAAATCATGCTTTCAAAGTGAGAGGTGGAAAGTTTAAGGGGGATACACGCAGTAAGTACTTCACACAGAGGGTGGTGGGCGTTTGGAACACGTTGCCAGCAGAGGTGGTAGAGGCAGGCATGGTAGATTCATTTAAGATGCGTCTGGACAGATGCATGAATAGGTGGGGAGCAGACGGATACAGATGCTTAGGAATTGGGCGACAGATTTAAACAGTGGATTTGGATCGGCTCAGGCTTGGAGGCCGAAGGGCCTGTTCCTGGGCTGTATGTTTTCTTTGTTCTTTGTTCTTCATTGTAGTCGTTCTTCTATACAAAGCATGTTGTTAAACTTGAGAGGTTGCAGAAAAGATTTACAAGGATGTTGCCAGGACTGGAGGGTTTGAGCTATAGGGAGAGGCTGAATAGGCTGGGGCTGTTTTCCCTGGAGTGTCGGAGGCTGACAGGTGACCTTGTAGAGGTTTTACAATCATGAGGGGCATGAATAGAGTGATTAGCCAAAGTCTTTTTCGTAGGTTGGGGGGAGTCCAAACTTAAAGGGTATAGGTTTAAGGTGAGAGGAAAGATTTTAAAAGGACCTGAGGAACATCATTTTCACGCAGAGGGTGGTGCCTGTCTGGAATGAGCTGCCAGAGGAGGTGGTGGAGGCTGGTACAATTACAATATTTGGGTAGGTATATGAGTAGGAAGGGTTAAGGGACAATTTTGGCAAATGGAATTCCGTCAGCTTGGGAGGTCTGGGAGGTGTGGGCAAGTTAAACCAAAGGATCTATGATTTTCCAGGACACTCGAGAATAATCAAGAATGTAACCCATCCAGGACAAAGCAACCCATTTGATTAGTGCCAAATCCATCACCTTGAATTTTCACTTCCTCTACATCAACACACAGCAGCAACAGTGGCTACCACCTACAAGATTACTGCAGCAGATCACCGTGGCTTCTTTGATAGCACCTTCAAGAAAGCAAAAGGGGTATTGAACAATCATTGACTGCATGCTCCCCTTAAATCCACTATCCGACTTGGACTTAAATCATCCTTCCTTCAGTGTAGTTCAGCCACAAATCTGGAACTCCTTCCTTCACAGCACCGTGGATGTATGTCTACCACGTGGGCCATAGCAATTCATGAAGGTGGCTGATCACACTTTCTCAAAGGCAGTTAAGAATAGGAAATAAATATCAGTTCTGCCAACATGTCCATTGCATAAATTACTATGAGAAAAAATGATTAGTTTAAGTATTCAATGGCAATTGATGGAATTGGGGGATGTGGTGCAGTGATAGGGAGGGGTGGGTTAATGTTGAATTCCCTACCATCCACTCTTGGGAGTTTTCATTAACCCAAAATTTAAATGGACTAGTCTTGTGGCATGGTTTCATGAGCTGGTCACAGGCAAGGAACTTATCTCTTGACTCCATTAAACTGCAAGGCTGCATCATGAGTGCGATGGAATACTTCCCACTTGCCTGGATGAGTGCAGCTCCAACTACATTTAAGAGGATCCACACAGTTCATAACAAAGCAGTTCTTTTGATTGGCATCCAACCCAAATGTCCACCCCCTGTACCACAAGCATGCAGCAGTATGCCAAAATCTCGTGATTCATTATACACAATATGGTCTCAACTGTAACTATTACACACAAAGATACACATAAATCGCAGAGTCACAAATCTTATAAGCAGCCAGCAATATAAGCAACAAATACAGTTATTATTATACAAATACACCATAGAGTGACGATAGAGATGCAAACAACCAGTGCAGTCCATCCATACCCAGTCACATTCACCGTTTTATAAATATTTCCTCTACAATAAATGTATACAATCACCAATCGCTGACTTATGGACCTAACCCTCCAACTTACAGTGACAGAGACACAAGAAGTTCCATTTATCAATCACAAAGGCATGTAACACATCTAAAAAATCCACACGTAGGGAGCAGTAAAGTCTCACATTTGTATCAAAGTGCAATGTGTCAACAGCATTGCACCAGAATTTCTTTCAATAATAACGAGTTTAATGCACTCACTATTATGTCAGGAAATAACTATGAAAATTGTTGCAAGGAACAAATACCCTGTGGGTTCTAGATTAGTTTAAATTTTCGTATATTTTGCAGCTCTGTTCGCCTTGTGAAACAATTGCTCAAAATCAAACTCCCTGTGATTTTCAATAAACACTATGTACATATTTTCAATATGCGCTAAGTACCCATTAAACCTAACACAGAAAGTTAGGGCTGTTACTTAGGACACTTTTTTAATAGATATTTTTACTGAAAATTTGACATGTTTTCACAAGTTTACAAATAAAAAAAATAAGTGCAAACCCTAATATACAATTAAATCTGAAATAAATAATAGCCAAAACTTGTCAAACAAAAAAAAGAGATAGAGAGAAGAAAAAGAAAAAGACAAAACTCAACTAACTACTAATCTAACCTACAACTAACCAGAGTGTATGATCAAATATCTTACATTACACAAGAGAAAAAAGGATAACATAGTAATTAAGTAGTGAAGTACATGCTTGGAATGAGTTAACATCAAATCGTAACAAAATCCGTATTCATGCGGGATTCCTCCCTCAAAGGGCCCCGGCCCAGCCAGAACCGTTACCTCAACTAGATGAAAGCCCTTGATAGAATGGCCGAAATATCTGCATCTATGTAATTCAAAAAGGGCTGCCATATTTTATAGAATAATTCAGTTTTTCAGTGCACCATATTTGTAAGGAAGTCAAGGGGAATACATTCCATGATTAATCTGGGCCAATTCGGAAGTCCTAGAGGGCACTCAGCCACCCAGTTTACGAAGATATTTTTCCTTGCACAGAAGGAGAGAATGGAAAATAATTTCCTCCCGTGCACATCCAGAGAAGGTAAGCTCGAGAAGCCCAGAAGAGGCGATTCTGCATCTACTGTAATTTCCGTTCCCAAGATTTCTGTCAGGGCGTTTACTACTTATGACATGTCCGTAAGCAATGTTTAAGAGTGCCCACCTCTGTTTTACATTTGGGACACATTGGAGATGCTCCTGCCCTAAATTTTGCCAATCGTTCCGGTGTCATATAGGCCCTCTGAGGTATCTTTAACTGAATGGCCTGGGTTCGATTACAGTGGAGATTTTTTGGGCATTTTCCCAGATGTCATTCCACATTTCTGTAGAAATTTCCAGCCACAAATCCTGATCCCATGTTCTAAGCAGACAGTCCATATCTTCCAACACTTCATCATGTAATAAATGATAAAGACTGCTGACCGAGGTTCCACCCATTGACCACAACATTCTACATTCTCTATCTGATTTATAGAGACTATCTAATGGCGTAGTCTTCTTCTGTACATAGTCTTGAATTTGGAAGTATCAAAAGAGGTCTCCATTAGGTAATCCAAATTTCTGATGCAGCTGTTCAAAAGACAGCAGGACCTCCTCCTCAAATAGATCCCCTAAACAGGAGATATCCCTGGGTCTCCAGGATTTGAATGTGGCATCTGTAACCCCCGATTGAAAACCCCATGCCCCCACTATAGGAGTTTAGGGGGATGTTTTATATGAATTACCCTCGTTTTGCCACATTATATTCCAAGCTTTAATTGTGTTTAGTACTTTAGGGTTTTTACAATGGTCAGTATCTTATCTAAAAATAAGAGGTTTATAAGAGGGCATTGAGAAGCCTCGATGTCCAGCCAGATTGATTGTGGGTCAGACAAGACCCAATCAGCTATGTACCTTAATAGGGAACTTAACTGATACTTCCTAAAGTATGGAAAATCCAGCCCTCCCCTTGCCTGTGGAAGTTGTAGCTTCCTTAACTTAATGAGGGACTGTCTATGATTCCAGATGAAAGAATCCAGCCAACCATACAATTTGAGCAGTGCCAGCCTTGGCAGCATCACCGGAAACATTCCCATAGGGTATGGGAGACGGGGCAAGACATTCATTTTAATTAGGGCTATTCTACCCAGCCAGGAAATTGGAAGGTCTCCCCATCGTTGAAGGTCCTGCCTTATCCTTTCCAATAGATGCACAAAATTGGCCTTGTATAACTGACCAAATACCGGGGTGATAAAAATGCCTAAGTATAAGAAACCCTCCAGAACCCACCAAAAGGGGAAGTGGGATCCATCCAATAAGTGGGACATACTAGTGAGGCCACGCATTGGCATAGCCTCTGATCTTGAAAAATTAATCTTATAGCCTGAAAATGCACTAAATGTATTAATAACTTAGATTTAGCGAGGCACGGACATCAGAGGATTACTAAGAAAAAGGAGAACATCATCTGCATACAGGGTAATTTTATGTTTACCTGTACCAACTCTCGGGGCCATTATATTAGAGTCAGCCCATATAGCCTCCGCTAGTGGCTCAATTATTAGCGTGAATAGCAACGGGTGAGAGAGGACATGCCTGACGGCAGCCCCTACCCACACTGAAGCTATCTGAGCCTAATCCATTGGTGATCACAACTGCTTTGGAATCATTACACAGTGTTGAAACCCATTTGACAAATACTTTTCCAATGCCAAACCTTTCCAATGTATAGAATAGGTATGACCATTCAACCCTGTCGAATGCCTTCTCCACATCCAATGAGACCACAATTACCGGTATTGTTTCCTGATGACAGACTTGAACCACATTCAAGACCCTTGTAATACTATTAGATTATCTAGTGCCCTTGATAAACCCCGTCTGGTCCTCTTTTGTGATATATGGCAGTACCCTCACTAGCCTCAATGCTAATGTTTTAAAGAGAATTTTAAAATCTACATTTAGTAAGGATATTGCTCTGTATGATGCACAATCTTCTGGATCCTTTCTTTTTTTGAGAATAAGGGAGATATTCGCCTCTTTCAGCGAAGATGGGAGACAGCCCCGATTATATGAGTGTTATACATGTGCATAAGTGGACCAGCTAATACTCCTGTGAACTCTTTGTAAAATTCAACCTGCAATCCACCTGGGCCAGGTGCCTTACCGTTCTGAAATTGCCTAATTGTGTCAAGTATTTCCTGGGTTGTTAGGGGAGCATTCAGGACCGATACCTGTTCCGGGGTTAAGTTGGGAAAGGCCAGGCTTTTAAAAAAGGACTGCATCCTCCCGGCTCTATCTTCACAATCCTGCGATCAGAACAAAACTTTCTGAAGATTGTATTGATCCTTTTATGATCATGAGTCAGATTACCAGCACTTTCCCTGATGGCTGTGATAGCTTGAGGGGCCCTTTCTTTCCTTGCGAGAAATGCTAAATATCTACCAGGTTTATCGCCAAATTCATATAATCTTTGTTTTGCAAATAATATTTCCCTCTTTGCCGTTTGGGTGAGCTTGGTATTCAGGGCTGTCCTAAGGGCCGTAATCCTTTGTAATTTGGCAATAGAAGGTCTATCAGCGGATGCTGTTTCAGCTGCTTTTAAGCGAGCCTTAAGTAGACGCTGTTGTTCTCCCTTTTGTTATTTTCTGGGTCACTGAGTATGAGATGATCAGACCTCGTGCATAAGCTTCAATAGTCTCCCACATCATTGACAGATTACTAGCCGTACCTGAATTAATTTCCAAGAAAGTTTTAAGTTCTTGAGAAAAATATTTTACAAATTTACTATCCTTCATTAAAAAGGAATCCATACACCAATGTCAGGGGGATGCCTCATTGTTCCTAGCCTTGATTTCCATATTCACAGCAGCATGATCAGAAATTATTATATCACTTATTTTACAGGATGATATGGAATTTTAAAAAGTCGAGGGGGCAAAAAACATGTCAATTCTAGTGTGACATTTATGTGGATTAGAGTAAAAAGAGAAATCTCTGCCTTGCGGGTGGAGCCACCTCCATACATCTACTAATCCAAATTCTTGATTCAAATCTGCCAATTGTCTAGATCTGGGGGATCCACCCGCAGTACTCTTGGGTATCCTGTCTATTTCCTGCTCCATAATGCAATTAAAGTCTCCCCCTGTAATTGTATGCAGAGCACCGAGAGCCTTCAGTTTGGAGAAAGCTTCCATTATAAATTTGAAAGGATGTGCCAGGGGATAATACAGATTTAAAATCCCATATTCCTCTCCATTTATAAGGGCTTTACTTAGTATATATCGTCCAGATTTGTCTTTTATTTAACTTAGGATTATGAAAGGGAGATTCTTCCGAATAAGAATGACTACTCCCCTACTTTTTGAGCTGAAGGAAGAAAAGAAGGCCTGATCAAATCCACCCTGTTGTAATTTCAAATGTTCTTTATCCAATAAATGGGTCTCCTGTAGGAGAGCTATATCAACTCTTTCTTTTTTGAGGTTTGATAATATTTTCTTCCTTTTGATTGGAGAATTACTCCCCTTGACATTCCAGGTGCACCATTGAATTGAATGACTAACCGTAATCATCCAGGCAAGTCCGAGGTCCCCCAGGAGGAGAAACACCATCCAAAACACCCCGAGCATAGGCCATAGAAAATTCACAAAAATAGAGACTCTTTAATACACACACACCAATATAATAAAAAACTATTCCTAAATAGAAAAAAATATAAAACATATTTAAACGGAGATTTTCCCCCTTGTTTCCGGGGGGCATCACTTCCTTTCTGAAAACCCACCATATCCTCTCCCAACCAGTGCCCCACCCTCAGACCCAGGCACCCTATAATAAAATGAAGAAAATTCAAGTGTACTACAAAGCTAAAGTTAACAGTGAGTACCCTACCTCACCCCTCCCTCCCCCCACCCACACCAATACCTAGATATATTTGGTGATGTTAATACCACGTATAAACATATAAAACTATAGAATTACAGTCTCAGCAGATAATAATTAAGTATGGTAATACAAAATAACAGGGGGAAACAACCCAGCTTTAAAAGAAAGAGAAAAAAATAAGACAAAGCAGAGACCCCTCCTCACCTAAATCAACGAGACCACCCGGCCTTTATATATTTATAAAAAGGAGAAAATTGCAGAATGGAGAACAAATAAGCCCCCCTCCCTACCCCCCCCCCCCCCCGGAGATAATATTAAGCAATTAAGAAATAAAAGAAAAAAGGGTGAACCAGGGGAGGAAGGGGCAGAACAACATCATTCACCACCCGAGTTAACTCTTACAATTTATCTAAGAGAGTCCAAAAATTTCTTGGCCGTCTCCAGCAATCCAAAGTTATACACGGACCATTCGTGGCTAAAACGTAGCATCGCTGGGTAGCGCAGGGAGTACTGAATGTTTAAATCCCTTAAACACTTCTTTGTTTCCTCAAACGCCCTCCTCTTTCAGACCAGAGCTGGGGAAAAGTCCTGAAACAGCATAATCTTGGATCCTTCATAAATCATGGCTTGGGGATCTATCCCGAGATTTCTGGAAGCTTCCAGGAGCATCTGCTTCTCCTTGTAGCACTGCAGCCGGAACAGGACCGGGCGGGGGCGCTGGTCCGACCCGGGCCTGTGTATTGCAAACCGGTAGGCCCATTCTACCCTTACCTAGCCTGATCAGCCTCCAGATTCAATAAGTTTTATGTCTTGGTCATGCTTCTGCAGCGCGGCCGACAACGGTTCCCATCTGTTCCTGGACTCTTCTATGAAGGCGTCGATCTTCCCTTCAAGCTTGGAAATCACAGCAACAAGGCTCGCCACCATAGGTAAGTCCCCCAGGGCGGCTGCGGACACCTCTGCTGCAGCTGGAGAGGGTGGGGGAGGGGTTCCTGTGTGCTGCGAGCTGCGGGCATTCTTTCCTTTAGTCATTTTAACGGGGCACTAAACTGCTCAAGTTTGGTGCAAAATGACCAGCAGTATTAAATAAAAGTTATTTTAAATGATTTGGCAGGGATGGTGGAGGCTGCAGCCCACTTTGCCTGAGTCTTGGGCAGAGCACTATAGACTCAGACTTGTTGGGTCGCCGCCATCTTGGATCTCCGACTTAGGAAACTTTTAACAACAAGATTTTAGTTCCTTCAGTGTCAATTAACCTCTTTGGCACAAAAAAATGAACAATTCCAACTGGAATCTCAGTCCCATAGGCATTAAATTGTTGTTAGAGATGTTTAAAATTCTGAGCACTAAATTTAAAGAATTACCTTTCCTTTATTTTCCTGCCTCTCTTACTTCTTTTCCTTTCTTTCAGTACTTGATTTGACTCTAATTTTTAACATGAGAACTTATGAAATTGGGACAGGAGTAGACCATTCGGCCCCTCGTGCCTGCTCTGCCATTCAATAAGATCATGGCTGACCTTTTCATGGACTCAGCTGCACTTACCCGCCCACTCACCATAACCTCAAATTCCTTTACTGTTCAATAACCTATCTTTGTCTTTAAAACATTCAATAAGGTAGCCTCAACTGTTTCACTAGGCAGGGAATTCCACAGATTCACAACACTTTGGATGAAGAAATTCCTCCTCAACTCACTCATAAATCTGTTCACTCTTATTTTGAAGCTATTCCCCTGTTTCTAGCTTCACTTATTTCTATCCTATTTCTATCTCTATTATTCCTGTTTCTTTCTCAATCCTTAGACTTGACCATTGTATCTTACATTAACCATTTCCATCAACCATAGATCATTGTTTACTAAGATTCCAGATGTCCTGTTATCAAATAGGACTTTCAAGAATTTAAGATGCAAGCATTTTTCAGGCTGAGGCTAAAAACCTAACAAATGATCAAACATTGCAAGATCCCCATTACTGTAAAATTTGAACCAAAGGCTCTGAATTTCCACAGACTTACTGTAGTTGCATATTTGCCAGCAGCTAGGTAGAAATGAAACGCATCTGGAATTAGAAAGCGATGCTTGTGTCATACTTACTGCTGTGGAGCCCAGGAAATTCAAAGCCCCAGTCATTCATCCAGTGAACAGCATGCTCTCACTCGCACACATATCCTGCAGACCAGCAGTCACTCAGACAGACACACACTTTGCAAAGGACGTGTCCAGCTGATGGAGCTGGTCTTCCTGGCTGATGGCCCCTGCAACTAAGTCAGACATGTCATTTTGCAGTGGATCCAGCAGTTGTGACTGTATGTGTTTTTCTGTGTAGGTGGGAAACTATGCAGATCACGTCCGCCTGAGTGAAGTGAATGAGATGTGTTTGTGTGACTAATGCATAACAGTATTTGGAGATGGTGCAGTACTGGTGGGATGGGAAGTGTCATACACAGCAGTTAAGTAGCTGCACTGAATAATGATGACTCAATTTAATTCAACTTTTAACTGATGAAAATAGTCTCCCCCACCATCTCCTATGTAGCAATGAAAATTAATGCTGGATCATTGGCTTAGGGTGTTAGCAAGATCCTGGGTTCAGTGCTCAGCCTGTACTGATCCAGAGAAAGATACATGATACCTGGAATAAGCAGGTTGACCTATGAGGAAAGGTTGGATGGGCTGAACCTGTTTCCACTGGAATTTAGAAGAGTGAGAGGTGACCTGGTTGAAATGTAGAAGGTCCCGAACGGTCTTGACAAGGTGCGCGAGAAGTAGAACTTCCCTTTTGTGAATCAGTCCAGAGCAAGGGATACCTTTATAAATTGTCGAAAGTAGCCATAAAGTGGCTACCTGTTTCACCTGATGCAGAAGGAGCGCTTCTGTGATTTCAAATAACCCTGTTTGACTAGCCTAATGACTTCTGACTTCATCTACCTTTTTCAAATTATGGATGAGTGATGAGGGGAACGTTTTTTTATCTCAGACGATTGTATGACTTTCTGTCTCAGAAGACAGTGGAAGCGTGGCCATTGATGATTTTTAAGACAGAGATGGATAGTTTGTTGTTAGGCAGGGAGTCAAAAGCTATCAGGGCTCAACAGGAATCCGGAATTTGAAACACAAACAGATCAGTCATGATTTGTGTAAATATTGAGTAGGCTTGAGGGGCCAAATGGTCTACTTCTGCCCCTAGTTTGTAAGTTCACATGTAGCAGGAGAGAGCAGTCTCTGTACTTTTGACCTTCTGACCTAATATCTCCTTCAGTGGTCTGGCATCACAGTTTTCTAATGCTCTAGTCAAGTGCTTTGTTACATGTTATGAGTTTAAGTAAGCAATATAAGTAGAACATAAAAACATAAGAACATCAAAAATATGTGCAGGGATATGCTATTTGACTCCCTGTCCCACGTCTGCTCCACCATTCAAATAAGTCGTGGCTGATCTGATTGTGGTCTCCAATTTCCTATCTATTCCACCTACCCTCATATATTCTTTGACTCCCTAACCAGTCCAAAATCTGTCTAACTCAGCCTCTTACATTCAATGACCCATCCTCCACTGTGTACTGGGGAACAGAATTCCAAATAGTAATGACCCTATGAGAGAAGAAATTCCTCCTCATCTCCAAAGGTTTTCTTTTTAATTGGATGTGTTTATATATTCAAGGACTCTTATTATATGCCATGACTCACTAGGGTAGTGTGTGGGATTCAAGCATCACTATTCGTGCGATTGTTAAAATGTGGAAATTTCATTAAACCTCCAAATTACTCAATGTTATGTGTGAGGGGGGAGGTGTGGGCACAGTTTTGCAATTCTTTTTGTGCCCCACCACCAGAGATATATCTCCCTTCCCATCCCATCTGCTTTCAGTAATGATCATTCCCTCCATGACTCCCTCGTCAGGTCCACGACCCCCACCAACCCACGCTCCCCTCAACGCACCTTCTCCTGCCACCTCAGGAATTGTAAAACCTGCGCCCACACCTCCCCTCTCACCTTCGTCCAAGGCCGCAAAGGAGCCTTTCACATCCATTAGAGTTTTATCTGCTCTTCCACACATGTCATTTACTGTATCCATTGCTCCTGATGCAGTCTTCTCTACATTGGGGAGACAGGACACCGACTCAGACACCGCTTCAGAGAACATTTCAGGGAGACCTGCACCAATCAACCCCACTGCCCTGGGGCCAAACATTTCAACTCCCCCCTCGCATTCTGCTAAGGACATGCAGCTACTGGGCCTCCTCCATCGCCATTCCCTTACCACTCTACACCTGGAGGAAGATCGCTTCATCTTCTGCCTCGGGACCCTCCAACCCCACAACATCAATGTAGATTTCACCAGTTTCCCCATTTCCCCTCCCCCTACCTCACCCCTGTTCCAGCTTCCAGCTCAGCACCGTCCTCATGACCTGTCCTACCTGTCCATCGTCCTTCCCACCTATCTGCTCCACCCTTCTCCCCGACCTATCACCATCATTTCCCCACCTCCACCTACCTGTTGCACTCTCAGCTACCTTCTCCCCAGCCCGGCCCCTCCCATTTCTCTCTGCACCCCTCGGCTCACAGCCCAATTCCTGATGAAGGCCTTTTGCCTGAAACGTCGATTCTTGTGCTCCTCGGATGCTGCCTGAACTGCTGTGCTTTTCCAGCAACACACTCTTGACTCCTTTTATTCATATATCCATTCAGATGCCTTTTAAATGTTGTAATTGTACCAGCCTCCACCACTTCCTCTGGCAACTCATTCCATACATGCACCACTCTCTGCATTAAAAGGTTACCCCTCAAGTCACTTTTAAACCTTTCCACTGTCACTTTAAACCTATCCCCTCCAGTTTTGGACTCCTCTACTCTGGGAAAAAGACATTGGTTATTCACCCTATCCATGCCCCTCATGATTTTATGGATCTCTGTAGGGTTACTCCTCAACAACTGAAGCTCCAGGGAAAATATCTCCACCATATTCAGCCTCTCTCTTTAGCTCAAACCCTCGTATGTAGAAAAATGTAGAAACATAGAAAATAGGTGCAGGGGTAGGCCATTCAGCCCTTTGAGCCATCATCACCATTCAATCTGATCATGGCTGATTATACCATCTCAGTATCTCACCCTCTCCCCATAACCTTTGATCTCTTTAGCTGCAAGAGCCATGTCCAAATCACTCTTGAAAATATCTAATGAACTGGCTCCAACAGCCTCCTGTGGAAGGGAATTTCACAGGTTAACAACACTTTGAGTGAAGAAATTCTTCCTCATCTCAGTCCTGAATGGCTTACCCCTTATTCTTAGACTGACCACGGCAACATCCTTGTAAATCTTTTCTGTACTCTTTCAAGTTTAACAACATCTTTCCGATAACAGGGAGACCAGAGTCGAATGCAGTATTCTAAAAGTGGCCAAACCAATGTCCTGTACAACCGTAACATGACCTCCTAACGCCTGTACTCAATGCATTGACCAATAAAGGCAAGCATGTTAAACACCCCTTTCACTATAATTGATGAATTGCTTCCTTTTAGTTCTTTTTGCCTCCTTTCAATTTCGCTGATGAGATGAAGTTGTTTGCACGCTGATGCTGAGAACATTACAGCGCAGTACAGGCCTTCTCAGCTCTTAATGTTGCACCGACCTGTGAAACCAATCCGAAGCCGATCTATCCTTCACTATTCCATTTTTGTCCATATGTCTCTCCAATGACCATTTAGACGCCTTACTACTGTTGCATGATGTTGTCATGCATTCACTGGTAAGAAATTGGCAAATTCAGTGTCTCTGAAGGCAATTTTTACTCCTTTATCCTTTCAACAATCAATTTGCAGAGAGAGCTGTTAACAAGAAATTGGTGAGTGAGTGAGAACAGCTACTGGGAGATATTCAGTTATTACTCAACACAGAAGGGGGCAGAGAGATATTGTGGTGCTTTCTCTTTGTGGGTACAATATTTTAACAAGCCTGTAACCACTTGCCCAGGAACCATTTAGATTTTTTCTACTATGCTGAGCCCTTCCAAACGGATAACCACTGGTCAGTTGAAAAACCAAAGGGTAATCTCTGGGCAAAACAGCCCTAAACATACACAGACTAACGAGGAGCCAATATGCCTTGTATCCTCGCTTAAATTCTTGATTTTAAAACTGCATATCCTTGTTCACATCTTCTTTCTTGGTTTAAAACAATACCTTTTCTGATTTATTAGTCCACAGTCTAAAAGAAATAAAAATGTTCTTAGATTTGTAAAATTGCAGGCAAGCAGTCCAAACGCATTAATGAATGTCTTCTTAGAGAATATCATGCGATGTTGATAACTTGCTTCATTTAGATCTGAGCTGTTGAAATCATACCAGTTTAAATAAACGAGTTCTATAAATAACACAGTGGAAATTCTTTAAAAAGAGAGCAGTGACTAAATTGACTCAGTTGATGCATTGAAGAGGAGGTTTAATGTATGTATGACGCAGAGACAAGTAGGAGGTTACAGAGGCAGAATGGTCAAGGTGGTTGGAAGCCAGTGTGAAAGGTACAGTATATACAAGCTCAACAGGTGGTCTCAGTGGCCTAGTTCTGTGCCACAGATTCAGTGTAATTCCAGTGCTGTCTGTCTTTGGGCTGAGATTATTTTTCTGCATGGATTATGTTGTCTCTAATTCATGTCATATGTTCATACACAACTACTTCAATTACATCCGAAGAAAGGGCCTAAGCTAACTCTTCAGGATTTAATCAGGCCCTCAGGCAGCAGTAGCATAAACCCATGACAAACTCACCACACCTTCACAAACATTCAAATATTATCTTTTCAATCTTTTCAATTTCATCGTTTCAAGAGTCCTCACCACTAACATCAACCCCCAACCCCAGGACACCAGGCTGAGCCAGTTCATAACATTGGAAAAATAGTTGAGCATGATTTGAAACTCCTTCTTCATATCTTCTCCATCTCACTGATTATTTACTTCCAGCTCCTTATAAATAATCATCTCCCAGTGCCTCAGTTCATCAGCTGAAATCCATATTCTATCTATACCACTTTCAAATGTCTCAATGACTTCTCATCCTTCATCCTCTGTAAATACCATATTATTCCGAAACTCTTCCACCATCTCGGCCTGTCTGTCCATGCCTTAAAGCCCCAAAATCCCCATCTTTTGCATTCCATTTAGTGTACAGTACATCCTGGAAGGGAAAAATGATGGTTAAATAGAAATAACGCTTGGAAATGAACACATTAGTGATACTAGAGCTCCATTCTGAAATGTACAAGGTGAATCAGACCAGTATGATTCATTCATCAGGCAGAAGTGGGTGCTGCTGATACTGGAGATTAGAGTCAAGATTAGAGTGGTGCTGGAAAAGCACAGCAGGTCAGGCAGTATCCGAGGAGCAGGAAAATTGATGTTTCGGGCAAAAGCCCTTCATCGGGATGGCTCATTCATCAGTTTTACTGAATTTTCATTTCACATATGTGGAGTAGGGAATTACCACATCTAATTCAAAATAATGTCATGCATTTATTGTCAAATTCAATGTATATTGTCAATATCATTGCTTATTTAAGGTGAAATTTTATCAGCTTTGAGAGGTTTCAAATGTTAGATGCATTGCAGGTCGTTACCCCACGTAGATCAGAAGTATGGTCTGCACTGCTACCTTGTAATGGACAGCCATTTACTATTCAATTAAGAACATCAGGAGATAGTTTTGGAGGTCAAGTTGGAGACCTCAAGACAAACTGGCCAAGGCCCCACAAGGGGAGAGATGATGCTACTGATGCAGAGGGAAAGCTTGGGGATGCCTCAAAATGTGCTCACGGTCTAACATCTCCCAAAGGTTTATTCAAAATGAAGGCCTTGAGTTTTCCTGGCCATCAGTATGGAAGGGGAGCACTCTGGCTGCACTCTGGCCCATTTCAGCCTTACACATCCATTACACACAATTGAGATCACTCCCCACTGATCCTTATTCATCTCCTGTTCTGTGGCTGTCTCAAATATCTTGCTGAATTTCTGGCATTGTGTGGGAATAGAATTACATTACTGTCCAATTTCAAAGCAGTTTCCCCTTTACATATCTTGATTTGTTGCCTACGCACAGATAGGCAGAAGGCTGTACTTTCTGATTTTTGATTCATTTTGCTCGTCAAAAGCGGCCTTTGTTTATTCTCAGCAGAAAGGATATTCAGGGATGTGTAGGTTAGGTGTATTAGTCAAGGGTAAATGTAGAGTAATAACGTAGAGGAATGGGTCTGTTTGGGTTACTCTTCAGAGTGTCGGTGTGGACTTGTTGGGTCTAATGGCCTGTTTCCACACTGTAGGGATACTTTGAATGATATATCTATGAATAATCAGTAAATGGACTCAAAGGTTGTGGGGAAATAAAAACAGGAAAGTGGAGTTCAGCCATGATCTCATTGAATGGAGGAACAGACTTGATGAGCCGAACGGCCCAATTTTGCTCTTACGTCTTATCGTTTTGTAGATTATAAGGAGTTTAATTAATGAGGGGTCATGATTTATGAGGTCTTTGATGTTTTAAGAACATAATTTCTGAGTGGTTTTATTTATGTGGCAAATATGTGATGAATGGTCATCTTTTCATACCTGCTTCATCGTTTTCAAGATTTGGAAAAAAAAAACGTTTCTCAAAAAGCATTTCAAAATTTTCGATTAAGAATGCATTCAATGGTTGCTATTTAGCAAGCAAACAACATTACTCTTCATGGCAACGTCAAACTATTAACTAAAGTATCATGTAGCAAATCTAGTTTGTTTTAAAAAATTTATCCATTTTCTTCCACTCTCCATTCTCCTCACACTCATCTGGAACAAAGTCCTGATCTTTTGGCCTCAGATTTAATGCGTGATTCATAGGACAACTCCAAATGTTCATTTTGAAATATAGCCAGCAATGTTGCAAGGTCAGGCTTGAGGGTGCAATAATTGCCCATGGGGTCTTTGGGGTAAAGGAAGGAAAAAAATATTCTTAAAAATAAGAGAAATGATTTTTTTTTAAACAAAACAATATCAGTGCTCTTTCTGCTGAGAATAAACAAAGGCCGCTTTTGACGAGCAAAATGAATCAAAAATCAGAAAGTACAGTCTTCTGCCTGTCTGTGTGTAGGAAACAAATCAAGATATGTAAAGGGGAAACTGCTTTGAAATTGTATAAGACTCTGGTGCGGCCGCATCTGGAGTATTGTGTGCAGTTTTGGTCGCCATCCTATCGGAAGTATGTGGAGGCACTGGAACGGGTGCAGAGGAGGTTTACCAGGATGTTGCCTGGTATGGTAGGAAGATCGTATGAGGAAAGGCTGAGGCACTTGGGGCTGTTTTCATTGGAGAAAAGAAGGTTTAGGGGTGACTTGATAGAGGTGTACAAGATGATTAGGGGTTTAGATAGGGTTGACCATGAGAACCTTTTTCCACGTATAGAGTCAGATATTACGAGGGGGCATAGCTTTAAATTAAGGGGTGGTAGATATAGGACTGACGTTAGGGGTAGATTCTTTAGTCAGCGAGTCATGAGTTCATGGAATGCCCTGCAAGTAGCAGTGGTGGACTCTACCTCTTTATGGGCATTTAAACGGGCATTGGATAGGCATATGGAGGATAATGGGCTAGTGTAGGTTAGGTGGGCTTGGATCGGCGCAACATCGAGGGCCGAAGGACCTGCACTGCGCTGTATTTTTCTATGTTCTATGTTCTTTGGACAGTAACGTAATTCTATTCCCATAATTTAGCATCACCAATTCAGACAGATTATAATCACACAGATTCTCAACCCTCTGAGAGTATAAATGTCTTCTCCTCTCTGTCCTAAACATGCGACTCCTAATTCTGAGATTATACTCTCTGGTCCTAGACTCTTGTTTTAAGAGGAAACCATTTCTTAACTTACCTCCTGACTTCAAGCACAGTCCATCATTTACAAGGCACCGGTCAGGACTGTGTTGGAAGAGTCACCACTTGCCTGGATGAGTGCAGCTCCAGCAATACTCAAGAAACTTGACACCATTCAGGACAAAGCAGCCCTCCATGATTATCACCACATCCACAAGCATCCACTCCTTGCACTACCGATGGTCAGTAGAAGTAGTGTGTACCATCTACAGGATACACTACAGAAATTCATCAAAGCTCCTCTGACAGCATCTTCTAAACCCATGACCACTTCCATCTAGAAGAATAAGGGCAGCAGATATATGGGAACACCACCGCCTTCAAGTTCCCCTCTAAGCTACTCCCAATCTTGACTTGGAAATATATTGTTGTTTCTTTACTGTTGCTGGGTCAAAACCCTGGAATTCCCTCCCTGTGGGTCTTCCTACAGCACATGGACTGCAACATTTCAAGAAGACAGCTCACCACCATCTCAAGGGCAACTAGAGATGGGCAGCCAATGGAGTGATGCCAGCATGTCTTAATTGAATATTTTTAAAAAATCCAATTTTGTCAAACACGATTTCCCATTCCTCTCCCCTAATGCCTCTCCCCAATCAGATCATTATTACCCAGATGCTCACTTATCATCTTCTTTCAACTACAAACCACACGAAACAATCTTTCATAAATCAAAATCCCCCACAACCCATTTCTATGTTTACCCAAGTAAACTCTTACAGATCAAACATTCATTCATGAACCCCCAAAAAATCCTGAAAAATCAAACAATTATACATAAACCGTCTGTTAACTCAAAACCACATGAATCAATCTTTCATGGAATAAAACCCTTCATAAATCACCTAATGTTTTAAATAAACCACTTGCTAACAAAATTATTCATGAATATCCTTCATAAATCTAACCACTCATAAATCAATACCCCTCTTGTATGACAAATCAAAAGAAATCAAACTCATCGTCAGATTCTGAACAAATCAAACCCCTCCTAATTCCAACCGTATAAATAAAATCCTTTTGTAAATCCTCCCTGCCAAGTAATCAAAGTCCTCATAAACCAAATCCTCAAAGTTAAGTTTTTGGTCAATCATACGTCTTGTGACTAAACACACAAAAATCAACCTTTCCCAATCAATTTAATTTCTTCACAAATAAACTCTCAGAGTGCAACCATCAAGCCAATCCCCCATGAAGCAGCCCACTATCAAACCCTGTAAATCAAAATCCCTTATAAATCAAAACCTTCAAAAACCATTTTCCTCATAAACAACCCCCACAGATTAAATCATCATAAATATGACTCAAATCAATCCTTCTTCATTCAAACCTCATAAATTAATCTCCCATAAATCAACTTGCTGGAAAGAACACTGTGAATCAATGCCAGTCAGAAATCAAAAACTCACAAAAACAAACCCTCATAAATTGGGTCCTCATAAATTAGACAGTCATAAATTAAACTTCCATATTTCAAACTCAACATATCTGACCTTCATAAATCTAGCTCCCTCATATGTCAAGTTCCTTACAAATCAGACCATCATAAATCAACCCCTCCATTTTCAAATCCTGTATAAGCACACACCCCATAAATTAGATCTTCCTAAATGCATCCCTCATAAGTTATCCTTCTCATTAGTTAAAAACTCATAAATTGAACTCCTAAGTATGTTGCATCACAGATTTGCTTTACATTCAAATTAACCACTTCAAAAAATATTGAAAGATAATTATTTGAAAGATCCTTACATCTGGCAACATGAATGAGATTAAATTCTTTTTCCCTCTCTTCCTCTCTAAAA
Source organism: Hemiscyllium ocellatum (assembly GCF_020745735.1). NCBI lineage: Eukaryota > Metazoa > Chordata > Chondrichthyes > Orectolobiformes > Hemiscylliidae > Hemiscyllium > Hemiscyllium ocellatum. The sequence goes on from NC_083408.1 coordinate 112,893,148, forward strand.
AAAGTCATTTGTTCACATTGGATTGGAATGAAAAGACAAGGTCAGAAAGATTCTTCACATATTTGCCGTAATTCCCACATAATATGTCTATTAATATTCTGCTTCATTATTACCTCCAAGCTTTCTAAAGTGGAAACTAGCTCAATGGAAAGCACAGAAGCAGGAGAGAGCCTGTAATCTAGACAACATGCTGAAGAGTTTGATTTGTGGGGGTGGAAATACAAAGAATGTAATGTTTAACTCTTTGGTGAAGCAGAATTTTGTAGTTTGTTTATTAGTTTGTTCACAGCCATGATTATTTCCGTTGCTCTGAGAAGATGTAACAGTAATGACATTACTAAGTCAGGAATTCCAGGATTTTGACCATGCAACAATAATATGGTTAAAGCAGGAGAGACTGTAATCTGAAGGGGAACTTGAAGGTGATGATGGTCCCTCACTGCTTCTGTTCTTGCGGACAATGTCAGAAGTCACACAACATCAGTTTATAGTCCAACAGGTTTATTTGAAATCACAAGCTTTCAGAGCACTGCTCCTTCATCAGGCGAAGTGTTCTTGTGAGGGAAGCTGTGGGAGTAGAGAACTATTGTCCATAAGATATAGGAGCAGAATAAGGCCATTTGGCCCATTGAGGATGCTCCACTATTCAATCATGGCTAATATATTCTTGAGTAAAAAATGAGGTCTGCAGATGCTGGAGATCACAGCTGAAAATGTGTTGCTGGTCAAAGCACAGCAGGCCAGGCAGCATCTCAGGAATAGAGAATTCGACGTTTCGAGCATAAGCCCTTCATCAGCCCTCATTCCTGATGAAGGGCTTATGCTCGAAACGTCGAATTCTCTATTCCTGAGATGCTGCCTGGCCTGCTGTGCTTTGACCAGCAACACATTTTCAGCTAATATATTCTTGACCCCATTCTACTGCCTTCTCTCTGTAACCCTTAATCCCTTTATTAATCATATTCACTGGGACTGTTCCCTCGGTGGTGTCCTGGCTCAATCCTTCATTACTCCTAACACTTTCCTCACGGTATCTTCCCACACAATTGCAGAAGATGTACCACTTATCCATTCACCTTCTGTCTCCTCACAGTCTCAGGCCCCAAATACACTTTCCTGGTGAAGCAACATTTCATTTGTACTTCTTTCAATCTGATGTGCTGTATCCGCTGTTCACAACACTGTCTCCTTCACACTATTGAGACTGAATGCAGATATGACCAGGGGCTGGATTATCTATCCGTGCATGATGCCCAGATGACACCATCCAGGACAGACCAGCCTGCTTGATTAGCCCCCCCCTCCCCCATTCACCACCTTCAATATTCACTGCTGCCACCTCAGGGGTAGCATAGTTGCTGTGTATACCAGGATCTCATATTTCCTTCTCAAATGTACTTTTTATGGGAATACTTTGACTATTTAAGAACATGGCCTGCCACCATTTTCACAACAGCAAACAGGGATCATTTCAAGAGCCCTGTATCCTTTGGGGATTGTAAAAACAGATGGAATTTCTTGTCCCTATTTGGATCCAATTTTGAAATCATCACGCTTAAAATGGAAGTAATGCATTCATTTCAAAAGCAGCATGCTTGATTCACAGACAAAACGCCTACAGAACTTCTGTGAGGGAAAGAAAATAACTGTAACACGCAATATTTTCGTTTCAGTTATTTTGTTAAGGAATGTACAACCGATATTTTTAATGTTATGTAATAGTAACATAGGAACAGGAGGAGGCCATTCAACCCCTTGAGCCTGTTCCATCATTCAATGAGATTATGACTGATCTGTGACTTTACTCCATACACTTCCCTTTGGCCTGTATCCCTTAATACATTTGCTTAACAAAATAACAATCTAGCTCAGATTGAAAATTAACAATTGATCTCACTTCCACTGCTGTTGTTAGAAAAATGTTCCAAACATCTACCACCCTTTTATGTGTAGAGATGCTTCCTAACATCTCTCCTAAATGTTCCAGCCCTAATTCTCATGCCCTGGTTCTAGAATCCCCAACCATTGGGAATGGTTTATCATTATTAGATTACTTACAGTGTGGAAACAGGCCCTTCGGCCCAACAAGTCCACATTGACCCGCCGAAGCGCAATCCACCCATACCCCTTACCTAACACTACGGGCAATTTAGCATGGCCAATTCACCTGACCCGCACATCTTTGGACTGTGAGAGGAAACCGGAGCACCCGGAGGAAACCCACGCAGACACGGGGAGAACGTGCAAACTCCACACAGTCAGTTGCCTGAGGCGGGAATTGAACCCAGGTCCCTGGCGCTGTGAGGCAGCAGTGCTAACCACTGTGCCACCGTGCCGCCTGGATCAACCCTGTCTTTTCATGCTAGCATCTTGAACATTTCAATCAGATCACACCTTAACCTTCTGAATTCTGGAGAAAACAGGCCTAATATTTCCTCATAGCTTATGCTCTGAAGGCCAGGTATCATTCTTGTAAGCCTTTGTTGTACTTCTCCAAGACCAATTTATCCTACTTAACTGTGGTTCCAGATCTCACTTTGCAGAAAAGTCCAGAAGAAATTTACAAGGATGTTGCCAGGAGTCAAGGGTCTGAGTAATCGGGAGAGGTTGGACAAGCTAGGATTTTTTTCTGTTGAGCAAAAGAGACTGAGGAGAGATCATACAGAAGTGTAGAAGATCATGAGAGGCAGAGATTTGGTGAAAGCACTCAGTCTTTTTCCCAGGGTTGGGGAATCGAGGACTAGAGGGCGTCAGTTTAAGGTTAAAGGGGAAAGAACAAAAGGGAAGCTGAGGGGCATCCTTTTTACACAGAGGGTAGTTCCCATATGGAATGAGCTGCCAGCAGAAGTAGTTGAGGCGGGTACATTAACAACATTTAGGAGGCATTTGGACAAATACATGGTTAGGAAAGGTATAGAAGGATATGGGCCAAGTGCAGGGAAATCGGATTAGAGTGGACGGACATGTTGGTCGGTATGGGCCAGTTTGGGCCAAAGGGCTTGTTTCCGATCTGTAAGTCTCAATGACTCTATGACATCTCAGGCTGTCATCACCATACCACACCTCCACTGTCCAAGTACTATTAGCTGCTATCACCAAGCATTGGTGTAGGTTAATGACTAGCTCAAATAGATCAGTTCAATCAGATTGCTCCTCAATATAGGGATTGACTTACTAAGGGTTTTGTGGGTGCAAAGTCCCAACTATCAACATCCTGGGAGTTGCCATTTATCAGAAGCTCAACTGGACCTGCCACATAAACACAGTGGCTGCAACAGTAGGTCAGAAGCTGGGAATATAGCGCTGAGTAACGCACCTCCTGACTCCCCAAAGCTCATCCACCATCTACAGGCCACAAGTCAGGAGTGTGACAGATGGATGCAGCTCCAACAACACTCGAGAAGCTTGATACCAACCAGGACAAAAGCAGCCCGCTTGATTGGCACCACACCCAGAAACTCCTTCCACCATCAACGCTCAATAGAAGCGGTGTGTACTATCTATAAGATGCACTGTAGAAATATACCAAAGATCTTCAGACAGCACCTTCCAAACCCACGATCACTTCCATCTAGAAGGACAAGGGACTTCTGTAAGTTCCCTTCCAAGCCACGCGCCATGCTAACTAGGAAATATATCACCATTCCTTCATTGTTACTAAGTCAGAATTCTGGAAATCCCTTCCTAATGGTATTGTGTGTCAACCCACAGCAAATACACTACTGTGGTTCAAGAAGGCAGCTCACCATCACCTTCTCAAGGGTAGCTTAACATGAGAATTAAATGCTGATTAGCCAGCATCCCACAAATGAATTTTTAAAAATGAGATTACCTTGCATTCAATTGCCTGTCCGTTCAGATGAGTCTGAAGATGCGTGCATTCGCCTGGATAAACCCCACAGGGTTTCATTCCGTTTACTGACAAAATGGAAGTATTTTAGCTGCATTCATGGAATCTTACAATGTAACAGCACAGCAAGAATAAACGCAGTGTGTTATGAGGAAACGTTGAACAGGCTGGACTTCTTTCCACTGGAGGTAGGAAGTGCATAAGATTCTGAATGGTCCTGACAAGGTGGACATTGAAACAATGTTTTTTTCTTGGGAGTCAGTCCCGAAGAATAGGGTTTTAAAATTAGGGGTCACCCTTTTATGACAGAGATGATTTTTTTTTCTCTAAAAATGTCATGTGGCTTTACAACTGACTGCCTCAGAAGAAAGTTCAGAGGGGTTGCTGAATATTTTTAAGATGGAGATGGATAAATTCATAGACAGAACAAAGAACTATGGTTGCTGGAAATCAAAAGCCAAAAGAACATGCTGGAAAAAGCTCAGCAGGTCTGCCAGCATCTGTGGGGAGAAAGCAGAGTTAATTATTTGGGTTCAGTAACCCTTCCTCAGAACAGATTCTTGTTTGGCAGGGAATCAAGGGTGATCAGGGCTGGATGGGAATGTGGAATTCAAAACATAAACAGGTCAGTCATAATCTTACTGAATGGCAGAGCAGAATAGACAGTCAAATGGTTGACTTTTGCTTCTACTTCACATGTCTGTAAGGAAGTCACTTGACCCCTTGTGTTGTGCCAATTCTTTAATTAATCTCACTGCCCTGACCCCGCCTCTCCTTCTTCACAGCCACACATTTTTTTCCCCTTCAATGTTTATTCAACTGTATTTCAAATGTTATTAGTGAATCCTCTTTCACCACCATGCCAGATCATAACATCTCATTGCTTAAAATAAATATTTCTTCATGTGTGATTCCTTTGCCAGTTATCTGAAACTAATGTGCTCTGGTTGCTAACTTTGCTTCCATTTGAAGTTTTTCCTTATTTACTCTGTCAAAACAATTCCAGCTCTTGGAGGCTTTACTCAAATCTCCCTTTCACCTTTTCTCTAAAGAGGAAAAGGAAAACAACTTCTCCAGTTTCATATAAGGTCCCTCAAATGAAAAAAAACCTTCTTCATCCTCTAAAAAACAACTTATTCAATCTCTCATTAAGTCTGTTACACATATTACCATTCTAATACATATATTCTGCACTTTCTCCAAAGTCTGATCTCCAGTTTGAGATGTATTATATGTTATACTGATTTGCCGATTCTATACATGGGCAGCACGGTGGCACAGTGGTTAGCACTGCTGCCTCACAGCACCAGAGCCCCGGGTTCAATTCCTGACTCAGGTGACTGACTGTGTGGAGTTTGCACATTCTCCCTGTGTCTGCGTGGGTTTCCTCAGGGTGCTCCGGTTTCCTCCCACAGTCCAAAGATGTGCAGGTTAGGTGAATTGGCCATGCTAAATTGCCCATAGTGTTAGGTAAGGGGTAAATGTAGGGGAATGGGTGGGTTGTGCTTCTGCGGGTCGGTGCGGACTTGTTGGGCTGAAGGGCCGGTTTCCACACTGTAAGTAATTTAATCTATACCCATTCAAACTTTACGTCATCAACCACTTTAAACATCCAACCAATCAGGTATGGCGACCTAATAGATATAGCACTGGACAAGCAACCTAAAAATCAAGTTTTCAAATCTTTACCATAGCAAAATGTGATTCTGAATTCAGTAAGACTCAAAGTTGTCACTCTTTCTTGTTTTTACATGCACTTGAGTTCATTCTTATGCTGTGTGGCTGACCCAATATCCTGCAGATCAACATCTTAGAAATCAAGATGACAATATTAATTGTTATACTAAGAAGTACTGACCACTGCTGTAAATAATTGTTTCGTCATTTTATTTCTTTTATAAGAAACAACTAGTTTGGCTTATATAACCTATCTTCTGAAGTGACGTGAGATGCTTTGGAATTCATGCATGTCATCTGGTCACAATAAAAAAGTGTAATTGTTCATGTGGGGCACGTTAACCCAGATATCTTTGCATCTAATGTAATGTTTCATTTCATATATGGGTTTAGCACTTGAATAAGTAAACTGAACCTGAATCACAATGAAAGAAAGAACTTGTGATTATACAGCATCTTTCATGACAGCCCACTTTATTGCCAATTAAATATTTTTGAAGTGCAGTCACTATTGGGAATGCGACTTTCAATTAATGTTCATCTAAATCTCATAAACAGCCATGTGATAATGACCAAATGACAAATTTTCAGTGATATTGTTTGAGGGATAAATATTGCGCGTTGACTGGGAGCCCAGGAGAAGTTATCTGTTGTTCAAAGTAGGGATCTTGGGCCATTACAATTTTCATATCAGCCTATGAGGGTAAGCTAGGATTCTTGATTTAACACTTTCTCAGAAAGCTAACCCCTCCCACAATGTAACCTTTTCTTAGTAATGCATTGAACATGTCAGTCTGTGCTAAATGTTCAACTGAACTTTCTGGTTCAGAGATGTTAATTCTACCCATTGAACCACAGGTGATATTAGGCCACTAGTGTTCTTCATGTATAACTAAGTTATAACTCAGTGAGCCTGAAACATTAATTCACAGACGAGTCTTAGAGATGTACAGCGCGGACACTGACCCTTCAGTCCAACTCATCCATGCCGACCAGATATCCTAACCTAATCTAGTCCCATTTGCCAGCATTTGGCCCATATCCCTCTAAACACTTCCTATTCATGTACCCTTTCAGATGCCTTTTAAATATTGTAATTGTACCAGTCTTCACTACTTCCTTTGACAACTCATTACATACCTCCTGCATGAGAAAATTGCCCCTTACGTCGCTTTTAAATCTTTCCCCTCTCACCTTAAACCAATGCCTGCTAGTTTTGGATTTGCCTACCCTATGAAAAAGACCTTCACCCCATCCATGTCCCTCATAATTTTATAAACCTCTATAAGGACACCCCTGAACCTCCGATCTCCAGGAAAAATAGCCCCGGCCTATTCAGCCTTTCACTCTAGCTCAAACCCTCCAGTCCAAGCAGCATCCTTGTCAATCTTTTCTGCACCCCTTTTAGTCAGACAACATCTTTCCTACAGAAGGGGAGACCAGAATTGAATGCAGTATTCCAAAAGTGACCTAACCAATTTCCTGTACACCCGCAAACTGAAATCTCAGCTCCTTTACTCACTGCACTGACCAATAAAGACGTGTACCAAATGCCTTCTTCATTACTCTGTTTACCTGTGATTGTACCTTCAATGAACTATGTACCTGCATCCAAGGTCTTTTTATCGGCAACACTCCCCAGGACTTTACCATTAAGTGTATAAGTCCTGTCTCGATTTGTCTTACCAAAATGCAATACCTCACATGTATTTAAATTAAACTCTATCTGACACTCCTCAACCCATTAGCCCATCTGATCAAGGTGAGTACTTCTAGCACTTTTTATTCGACCAGGGTTTGCTAGACAGAAATCAAGAGAGAACACTTGCTGAATTCCTCCTCCCCATCGTCTATCTAAGAGCTACAGAAGGCTCTGCACCCCACTCTGAGATTGATTGAAATATCACAAAAGAAAGATGTAAACTTCAGGTCAAATCCTAATTTAAAAGAAAGTAGTTATGATGTCATGTTCTTATATTGACACTTGCCAATTAAACACAGCAAATTGGGGTATCTTTGCCTCATTTTAGGTGCCCTACACTGGAAAGGCAGGTTAAGCAATTAACCCTGATTCCTAGAATTCAGGATACTATGATCCTGCGAGTCCCTGGACTTCCTCTCCACATTAGATCTAGAGAGCAAAGAATGATGATTATGGCAAGGTCAGGAAACGAGGAGGTTATTAATGGCATACTTCATGTTTCCCACACTCCAAAGGTCATCATGGATCCCTGGAGTGTTGGCCTTATGCTCAAGCTCCATGCATGGGCTTGGCCTGACTCTGCTAACTGTTTCACACGAACACAGTTTGACATAGCCTGCGCTGGTACAAAGACTCATTCTAGATTAGTGTCTGACAGTAAATGTGAGATGTAAGTCACGAATGAGATTGGAAGCATGCCAGTCAAAATTTGTGCACAGCAAGATCCCACAGGCAGTAATAAGATAATGCATGGTCATCTGCTTTTCCTTTTTTAATATCAATAGTTACGGAATAACTCACATCCCTGAGACACTGGACACCGAGACACCCCTTCTCTTCTTTCAAAACACCATAGGTTGTCTGTGCCTGGCTGAGTGGGTAGACTGGGCCTCAGTGTAATGTCTCGATTGAAAGACAACACCTCTATCAGTAAACTCGAGACCCTAAACTGTAGGGCTTCCCTCCCAACTACCTCCTCTAGCCTTACTAAGAGTCTGTAAACTCAGTAGGTATTCAGGCGTTCTCTTTTTTTTCTTTTCTCCTCTTTCTTTGTTTAGTTCTCTGCGGGCTTTCAGATTAGCGGGGTATGGCTGATAGGGCAGCTGCATGTTCCTCCTGCAGAATGTGGCAGGTGAGGGACACAACACATGTCTCTGCCAACCACATCTGCAGGAAGTGCACCCAACTCCAGCTCCTCGAAAACTGAGTTAGGTAACTGGAGCTGGAGCTGGATGAACTACGGATCATCTGGGAGGCTGAGAGAAAAATTGAGAGGATGTACAGGGAGTTGGTCACTCCTCAGACACAGGATAAGGGCAACTGGGTTACAGTTACAGGAGGAGGAAAGGAAACCAACAGATAGAGCAGGGATCCCCTGTGGCCACTCCCCTCAGCAATAAGTATACCGTTTTGGATACTGCTGGTGGGGACGGCCTACCAGGGAAAGCCATAGTTGTCAGGTCTCTGGCACTGAGTCTGGCACTGTGGCTCAGAAGGGAAGGGGGGAGAATAGAAAAGCGCTAGTGGTAGGGGACTCAATAGTTAGACTTTGTGGTCAGGAACAGGACTCCCAGAAGGTATATTGCCTCCCTGGTGCCAGGGTCTGAGATGTTACCGATTGGATTTACAGGGTTCTGAAGGGGGGGGGGGGGTGCAGCCGGAAATCGTGGTACATATTGGCACCAATGATGTAGCCAGGAAAGGGATTAAGGATCTGAAAAGTGACTACAGAGAGCTCGGTTGGAAGCTGAAGAGCAGGACGTGTAGAGCAGTGATCTCAGGTTTGCTACCGGTGCCACGAGACAGTGAGATGAGGAACAGTCAGCAAATGCTGCTTAACATGTGGCTGTGAAGCTGGTGCAGGATGGAGGGCTTCAGATACTTAAACCATTGGGATGCCTTCTGGAGAAGGTGGGACCTGTACATGAAGGATGGGTTGCACCTGAACTGAAGGGGCACAAATGTCCTGGGTCAGAGATTTGTTCATTTGTTTGGGAGGGTTTTAACTAGTTTGGCAAGGGGGTGGGAATCAGAGCTACATATCTGAGAGGGGGGGTAGTTGTAGATGGGGCACTGACAGGATGTAGTGAATCTATTGGGAAGGTATTTCATGTGATGAAACAAAGGGATCAGTTAAAGTGTGTCTGCTTTAACGCAAGGAGTGTCAGAAATAAGAGTGATGAACTTAGAACATGAATCAGTACTTGGGACAATGATGTTGTGGCCATAACGGAGACATGGGTTTCACAGGGGCAGGAAGGGTTGCTTGATGTTCCAGGGTTTAGAACATTTAAAAAGAACAAAGAGGGTGGAAAAAGAGGAGGGGGCGTAACATTGCTAATCAGAGAGTGCATCACAGCTACAGAAGCAAAGGTTGTCGTGGAAGGTTTGTCTACTGAATCAGTATGGGTGGAAATTAAGAAAAGCAAGGGAACACCCACCCCATAGAAAGGGCACAATAGACATTTGGAGACTATTTAAGGAGCAGTTGTTGCGAGTGATGCATAGATTTGTTCCTCTGAGACAAGTACGAAGGGGTAAGATTAAGGAACCTTGGATGATGAGAACAGGTGCAAATGTGTTGCTGGTCAAAGCACAGCAGGCCAGGCAGCATCTCAGGAATAGAGAATTCGACGTTTCGAGCATAAGCCCTTCATGATGAGAACAGGGGAGCTTCTCGTCAAAAGGAAAAAGGCAGCTTATGTAAGGTGGAGGAAGCAAGGATCGAGCCCAGCTTTAGAAGATTATAGGCTTACTAGAAAGGAACTCAGAAATGGACTGAGGAGAGCCAAGGGGGGCATGAGAAAGGCTTGACAAATAGGATTAGGGAGAACCCAAAGGCATTTTACTCATACATGAGGAATAAGAGAATGATCAGGGAGAAGGTAGGGCTGGTCAGGGATAGTGGAGGGAACTTGTGCATGGAGTCTGAGCAGATAGGGGAAGCCCTAAATGAGCTTTTTGCTTTGATTTTCACGAAGGAACAGGACTTTGTTGTGAATTAGCACTTTGAGGAGCTGGGAAACAGGCTTGAATAAATCAAGATTGATGAAGTTGATGTGCTGGAAATTTTGGCAAACATTAAGATTGATAAGTCCCCAGGGCCAGACCAGATTTATCCCAGGCTGCTCCGGGAAGCAAGAAAGGAGGTTGCTAAGCCACTGGCGAAGATCTTTGCCTCCTCACTCTCCAAGGGAGTTATACTGGAGGATTGGAGGGAAGCGAATGTTGTTCTACTTTTCAAAAAGGGGAGTAGGGAAATCCCTGGCAATTACAGACCAGTCAGTCTTACGTCTGTGGTTGGCAAGGATTTGGAAAGAATTCTAAGGGATAGGATTTATGACTATTTGGAAAAGCATAGTGTGATTAAAGGCAGTCAGCACGGCTTTGTGAGGGGCAGGTCATGCCTCACAAATCTTATTGAGTTCTTTGAGGAGGTGATGAGTCAGGTGAATGAAGGTTGAGCAGTCGATGTGGTGCGTATGGACTTCACCAAGGCATTTGATAAAGTTTCCCATGGTAGGATCATTCATAAAGTTGAAAATGTGTTGCTGGTTAAAGCACAGCAGGTCAGGCAGCATCCAAGGAATAGGAAATTCGACGTTTCGGGCATAAGCCCTTCATCAGGAATGATAGGAAGTATGGGATACAGGGTGATTTAGCTGTCTGGATTCAGAATTGGTTGGCTGGCAGAAGGCAGAGAGTGGTTGTAGATGGAAAGTATTCTGCCTCAAGGTCAATGTTGAGTGGGGTCCTGCAGGGCTCTGTTCTTGGGCCTCTGCTCTTTGTAATTTTTATAAATGACTTGGATGAGGAGGTTGAGGGTGGATTAGTAAATTTGCTGATGACATAAAAGGTTGGAGGTGTCGTCGATAGTATTGAGGGCTACTGCAGGCTGCAGCACGACATAGACAGGATGCAGAGCTGGGCTGAGAAATGGCAGATGGAGTTCAACCTGGATAAATGCAAAGTGATGCATTTTGGAAGGTCAAACTTGAATGCTGAATATAGGATTAAAGACAGGATTCTTGGCAGTGGGATCTTGTTGTTCAAGTACATAGATCCCTCAAAGTTGCCATCCAAGTGGATAGGGTTGTTAAGAAAGCATATGGTGTTTTGGCTTTCATTAACAGGGGGATCGAGTTTAAGAGCCATAAGGTTTTGCTGCAGCTCTATAAGACCTTGGTGAGACCACACTTGGAATTTTGTGTCCAGTTCTGGTCACTCTATTTTAGCTGAAAATGTGTTGCTGGTCAAAGCACAGCAGGCCAGGCAGCATCTCAGGAATAGGGAATTCGACGTTTCGAGCATAAGCCCTTCCTGATGAAGGGCTTATGCTCGAAACGTCGAATTCCCTATTCCTGAGATGCTGCCTGGCCTGCTGTGCTTTGACCAGCAACACATTTTCAGCTGTGATCTCCAGCATCTGCAGACCTCATTTTTTACTCACTCTATTTTAGGCAAGATATGAAGGTTTTGGAGAGTGTGCAAAGAAAGTTTACTACGATGCTGCCTGGACTGGAGGGCTTGTCTTATGAATAGAGGTTGACTAAGCTCAGACTTTTCTCTCTGGAGAGAAAGAGGAAGAGAGAAGACCTGATTGAGGTATATAAGGTAAAGAGAGGCATGGATAGAGTCAATAGCCAGAGACTTTCCCCCAGGGCAGGATTGACTGGCATGAGGAGTCATAGTTTTAAGATACTAGGAGGAATGTATAGAGAGGATGTCAGAGGAAGGTTCCTTAAGCAAAGACTTGGTTAGATTATTATATTTTAGATTAGAATAATCCTTGCCATAACATCATGGGCCGAAGGGCCTTTTCTGTGCTGCACTTTTTTATGTTCTATGTATTAGCTTGGATTACGATATCAAGTCTAAGCTTTTCTTTGGCTTTGGAGCAGTTTAGATTACCTTGAGAGAGTCTTTACTCTTTTATAAGATGTCAGTGTCACTGGAAAGCCAACATTGGTTATCCATCCCTAACTGACCTTGAATTGATTGGCTTGCCAGGACATTTCAACTTGGTAGTCAAACCCCAAACACATGGCTGTGGCTCTGGAATCCCACTTAGGTCAGACCAGGCAAAGACAGCAAATTTCCAAAGGACATTAGTGAACCATGTGGGGTTTTTAACCCATTGTTCATAATGATCAAAGATAATTCCGTTGTCAGCAGTACTGAAGACTAGCTGTCATTGAATTTCATTTCCACCAGGTACTGTGGTAGGCTTTTAGCCCAATTCTCAGATTATTAACCTGTGCCTCTGGTTTCATGGTGCATGATATTACCCCTACACCATCCACCTGGCCCACACTGAACGGAGTGCTCAGTAAGGGGTCTGGTCTGTGCTTCGTGATATCAGCAGGAGCCCAATCAATTTTCCCGTCTCTCTCTTATTTGCATGACAGAGATGGATTCTGCTGATTACAGCTTTAAATCATCAAGTGAATATGGCAGAAGGTAGACAGAGAAGCATAATTCTGTAGCAGGGAGGGCTCTCATGATGCAGTGATAGTGCCTTCACCTCTGAGCCATTAGGGCTGGGTTCTCATCTCACTTACTCCAGTGATGTGCAACAACATCCCTGAATAGCTTGATTAAAAATAATTTATTTCTGCGAAAAGAAAATTAAATTGTAGCAGCTTGCATTTAGAGTCATAGAGATGTACAGCATGGAAACAGACCCTTCTGTCCAACTCATCCATGCTGACAAGATATCCCAACCCAATCTAGTCCCACCTGCCAGCACCCAGCCCATATGCCTATAAACCCTTCCTATTCATATACCCATCCAGATGCCTTTTAAGTGTTGTAATTGTACCAGCCTCCACCACTTCCTGTGGCAGCTCATTCCATACACGTACCACCCTCGTAGTGGTTCTGTTCGCCGAGCTGGAAGTTTTAGTTGCAAACGTTTCGTCCCCTGGCTAGGAGACATCATCAGTGCTGTGGAGCCTCCTGTGAAGTGCTTCTTTGATGTTTCTTCCGGTATTTATAGTGGTCTGTCCTTGCCGCTTCCGGGTGTCAGTTTCAGCTGTCCGCTGTAGTTGTTGGTATATTGGGTCCAGGTCGATGTGTTTGTTGATGGAGTTTGTGGATGAATGCCATGCCTCTAGGAATTCCCTGGCTGTTCTCTGTCTGGCTTGCCCTATGATAGTAGTGTTTTCCCAGTCGAATTCATGTTGCTTGTTGTCTGAGTGTGTGGCTACTAGGGATAGCTGGTCGTGTCGTTTCGTGGCTAGTTGGCTACACCAACTATTTCTCCTATCCATGCCCCTCGAGATTTTATAAACATCGATAAAGTCACCACTCAGCTTCCAACGTTCCATGGAAAACAGCCCCAGCCTATAGCTCAAATCCTCCAAACTCTGGCAACATCATTGTAAACTTTTTCTGAACTCTTTCAAGTTTCACAACATCCTTCTGATAGGAAGGAGACCAGAATTGCATGCAATATTCCTAAATTGGCCTAACCAATATCCTGTACAGACCTCCCAACTCCTGTACTCAATACTCTGAGCAATAAAGGAAAGCATATCAAACGCCTTCTTCACTATCCAATCTACCTGCTACTCTACTTCCAAAGTATCTTTGTTCAGCAACACTTCCAAGGACCGTATCATTAAGTGTGTAAGTCCTGCTAAGATTTGCTTTCCCAAAATGCAGTATCTCACACTTATCTAAATTAAACTCCATCTGCCAAGCCTTAGCCCATTGACCTACTGATCAAGATCCTGTTGTAATCTGAGGTAACCTTCTTTCCTGTCCACTGCACCTCTAATTTTGGTTTCATCTGCAAACTTACTAACTGTACATCTTATGCTCACATCCAAATCATTTATATAAATGACTAAAAGTAGTAGACCCAGCACTGATCCTTGTGGCACTCCACTGGTCACAGGCCACCAGTCCACTACCATTCTCTGTCTTCTACCTGTGAGCCAGTTCTCTATCCAAATAGTTAGTTCTCCCTGTATTCCATGAGATCTAACCTTTCTAATCAGTCTCCCATGGGGAACCTTGTCGGACACCTTACTTAAGTCCATAAAGATCACATCTACCGCTCTGTCCTCATCAATCCTCTTTGTTACTTCCTCAAAAAACTCAATCAAGTTTGTGAGAAATTATTTCTCATGCACAAAACCATGTTGACTATCCTAATCAGTCCTTGCCTTTCCAAATACATGTACATACTGTCCCTCAGGATTCCCACCAACAATATGCCTACCACCGATTGGTCTATAGTTCCCTAGCTTCTCCTGACCACCTTTCTTAAATAGTGGCACCACATTAGCCAGCCTCCAGTCTTCTGGCACCTTACCTGTGACTATTGATGATACAAATAGCTCAGCAAGAGGTCCAGCAATCACTTCCCTAGCTTCCCACAGAATTCTAGGGTAGGCGGAATGGTGGCTCAGTGGTTAGCACTGCTGCCTCATAGCAGCAGTGTCCCAGGTTTGATTCCAGCCCCGGGCAACTGTCTGTGTTGAATTTGCACGTTCTGCCCGTGTCTGTGTGGGTTTTCTCTGGGTGCTCTGGTTTCCTCCCACAATCCAAAGATGTGCAGGTCCGGTGAATGGCTATGCTAAATTGTCCATAGTGTTAGGTACATTAGTCAAGGGGAAGTTGGTTACTCTTCAGAGGGTCAGTGTGGATTGGGTGTTCTGAAGGACCTGTTTCTACACTGTAAGGAATCTAATCTAAACCTGATCAGGTCCTGTGAAATTACCCACTTTTATGTGTTTCAAGACATCCAAGCACTTCCTCCTATCTAATATGGACATTTTTCAAGATGTCATCATCTATTTCCCTATGTTCTATATCTGCCATGTCCTTTTCCACAGTAAATACTGATGCAAAATACTCATTTCGTATCTCCACCATCTCCTGTGGCTCCACACAAAGGCCGCCTTGCTGATCTTTGAGGGGCTGAAAATGTGTTGCTGGAAAAGCGCAGCAGGTCAGGCAGTATCCAAGGAACAGGAAGTTCGACATTTCGGGCATAAGCCCTTCATCAGGAACTTTGAGGGGCTCTATTCTCTCCCTAGTTACCCTTTTGTCCTTAATATATTTTGTAAAAACCCTTTGGTTTCTCCTTAACTCTATTTGCTAAAGCTATCTTGCGGGCAGCACAGTGGCTCAGTGGTTAGCACTACTGTCTCACAGTGTCAGGGACCCAGGTTCGATTCCAGCCTCGGGTGACTGTCTGTGCTGAGTTTACACATTCTCCCAATGTCTGCGTGGGTTTCCTCTGGGTGGTCTGGTTTCCTCCCACTATCCAAAGATGTACAGGTCAGGTGAATTGGCCATGCTAAACTGCCCATAGTGTTAGGTGCATTAGTCAGAGGGAAATGGGTCTGGGTGGACTTGTTGGGCTGAAGGGCTTGTTTCTACACTGTAGGGAATCTAATCTCATGTACTCTTTTTGACCTCCTAATTTCTCTCTTAAGTATAATCCTAATGCCTTTATTCTCTTTTTAGGATTCACTCAATCTATCCTTTCTATACCTGACATATGCTTCCTTCCTTTTCCTTTAGTCATCCAGCATTCACTATATGTAACAGCCTTTCCTTTCACCCTGACAGGAATATACTGTCTCTGGATTCTTGTTATCTCATTTCTGAAGGCTTCCCATTTTCCAGCCATCTCTTTATCTGCGAACATCCGTCCCCAATCAGATTTTGAAAGTTTTTGCCCAATACTGTCAAAGTTAGCCTTGCTCCAATTTAGAATTTTAAGTTTTAGATCTGGTCTATCCTTTTCCATCACTAGTTTAAAACGAATAGAATTACGATCACTGGTCCCAAAGTGCTTCTCCTCTGACACCTCAGTCACCTGCCCTGCCTTATTTCCCAAGAGTAGGTCAGGTTTGCACCTTCTCTGGCAGGTACATCCACATACCGAATCAGAAAATTTTCTTGTACACACTTAACAAATTCCTTTCCATCTAAATCCGTTTCACTATGGCAGTTCCAGTCTATGTTTGGAAAGTTAAAATCCCCTACCATAACCACCCTATTATTCTTACAGATAACTTATATAGTGGTTGTCATGTAGTAACACACCCCCAAAATAATTCTTGGGGGAATGTTAGCAAAACATTATTGTGCAACACTCAGAATCTGCAGAAGAAAATTCCAATACCAGCTTTCAGATTTACTTGACTGGAGCTCAGGATCCCTTTCAGATATTCTGGCAATAGTTATCTCCTTGTAGAAGACCATCACCTCAATGGGATTGGATTAGGTTAAATTCCCTATAGTGTGGGAACAGGCCCAACCAGTCCACCCTAACCCTCTGAAGAGCAACCCACACATTCCCCTCTGACTAATGCTATGGGCAACTTAGTGTGGCCAATTCACATGACCTACACATCTTTGGACTGTGGGAGGTGTGCAAACTCCACACAGTTACCCAAGGCTGGAATCGAACCCAGAACCCTGGTACTGTGAGGCTGCAGTACTAACCACTGAGCCACCGTGCCACCCCTAGGAAAGAAATTCTTAGGAATAGGAAAAGTTTGAAGGGATATGGGCCAGGAGCAGCTGATGGGACTAGTTTAGTTTGGATTATGTTCAGCACGGACTGATTGGACCAATGGGTCTGTTTCTGTGCTGTATGATTCTGTGACTCAATGACTCTGGTTTTTGGGAGCATTGAGATGAAAATGGGAAGTTTTAAGAGTCTAAAAACATGGGATCAGCAATTTAGGGCTGAGATTAGGAAAAACCTCTGCACCCAGCAAGTAGTGAGCTTATGGTATCCTCAGCAACAAAAAGCAGTTGAGGTCAAAACACTAAATATTTTCAAGAAACGATTAGACATAATTCTTCGGGCTAAAGGGATCAAAGAGTGTGGGGAGAAAACAGGAGTTGGATGATTAGCCAGGACTGTATTGAACAGCAGATGAACTGGAAGAGTACAGAAAAGATTAACCGGGATGTTACTGAGACTAGAAGTTTTGAGTTATAAGGAGAGGCTGGATCGACTGGGTTTTTTTGTACTGAAGTGTAGGAAGCTGAGGGGTGAATTTATAGCGACTTATAAAATCATGAGAGGCATAGATAAAGCCAATAAACATGGTCTTTTCCCCAGGATAGGTGATTCTAAAACTGGAGGGTATAGGTTTAAGATCACAGGGGAAAGATTTAAAAGGGACCTGAGGGGCAGCTTTATCACACAGAGAGTGGTGCATGTATGGAACGAGCTGCCAGAGGAAGTGGGTACAATTTTTTTTAGATTAGATTACTTACAGTGTGGAAACAGGCCCTTCGGCCCAACAAGTCCACACCGACACGCAACCCACCCATACCCCTACACCTAACCCTACAGGCAATTTAGCAAGGCCAATTCGCCTGACCTGCACATCATTGGACTGTAGGAGGAAACCGGAGCACCTGGAGGAAACCCACATAGACACGGGGAGAATATGCAAACTCCACACAGTCGGGAAATGAGGCGGGAAATGAACCCAGGTCTCTGGCGCTGTGAGGTAGCTGTGCCACTGTGCTGCCCAATCGCAACATTTAATAGATGTGGGAAAGAAATTGGGAAACATGGTGGCATTGTGGTTAGCACTGCTGCCTCCCAGCTACCCAATGAGGACCAGAAGCCAAAGTTCTAAATTGAAACCATTTTGATGGTATCGGAGGAACTTTCAAAGGTTAATTGGGGGATGCTGTTCGCAGGTAAAGAGACATCTGGCAAGTGGGAGGCTTTGAAAAGTGAGACAACAAAAGTTTGGGGTCAGCATGTTTCTATTAGTGTGAAAGTAAAGGTTGGCAGGAGTAGGAAACACTGGATGACTAGAGATAGAATCATACAGCAAAGAAACAGACCCTTTGGCTGACTCATCCATGTCAACCAGGTTTCCTAAACTAAACTAGGGTTAATAAATTTGCAGATGGCATCAAAATTGGTGGTACAGTGGACAGCAAAGAAAGTTACCTATGATTACAAAGAGATCTTAATCATTGGGTCAATGGATTGAGGAGTGGCAAATGGAGTTTTACTTGGATAAATGTGAGGTATTGCATTTTGGTAATGCAAACAAGAACATGGCTTATACAAATAATGGTAGGGTCCCTGGGTAGTGTTATTGAACAGAGAGACCTAGAGGCTGAGCTACATAACTATGGTCCTTTTGCATAACTATTTTAAAGCTGATAGAATTATGGTCACTGATCACAAAGTGCTCCTCCACTTACACCTCAGTTACTTGTCCTGCCTTATTTCCCAAGAGGAAGTTGAGTTTTGCCTCTTCTCTAATAGGGCCATCTACATATTGATTCAGAATGTTTTCTGTAATGTACTTAAAAAAAATTCCTCCCCATCTAATTCCTATGGTAGTCCCAGTCTATGTTTGGAAAGTTAAAATCCCATACTATTACATTCCTATTATTACATCTATTTGCGATCTCCTGGCATATTTGCTCCTAACTTTCCTGCTGACTACTGGAGGGTCTATAGTACAATGTTATCAAAGTGATCATCCCTTCTTATTTCTAAGTTGTACCCATTTAGTTTCACTGGACCATCCCTCAGAAATATTCTCTCCAACTATTGTATAATGTTTTCCTTAATCAAAAACACCATTCCCCCTTCTCTGTTGTGTCCCCTTCTATCCTTCCTAGCATATATACCCCAGAACATTGAACTGCCAGTCCTGTCCTTTCCTCAGCCATGTTTCTGTAATAGCTATGATATCCAAGTGAAATCTTCCTATTCATGCCCTATTGTTGTTCTGACAGTCGACTTTATCTTTGGTGTTTGTATATTAAACCTATGTGTAAAAAGGGTGACAAGCTAAGATTTGCATGATATAAATTTGTGTCACTGCTTTGAATTGTTCCTGATTTGTTTGGTCACAATGTGTATCACCTGACTGATGAACAAATATCACACCAGGAAAAGTGATCATGTTTGCATATGTGAAAGAAAGCTGCATTGAGCTCCATTGTCACTGCAACTTTGACCACTATTGACCTACAGGTGTCATGCAGAATAGGAGCTGTCTCAAGTTACAGTGTTAAAAATCACACAACATCAGGATATTTTTAACTCTGTACACCTCAGTCCTAACACCGGCACCTCCAAATCAAGTTACAGCAGATGCTTCCAGTGGCCGAGCTGCCAGCAGCTACATTTGCACCATTGCCTGTCTGCAGATGGCTCTCACCTTTCCTGTCTCTTCCTACTCTGCAAATTAATTTTATTCACTTGCGGGTGTCACTAATTGGCCAGCATTTATTGCCTGTCCCTAGTTGTTCCTTGAGAAGGTGAGGGTGAGCTGTATTCTTCAACCACTGCAGTTCGTGTTCTGTAAGTTGACCCACAATGCCCTTAGGGAGGAAATTCCAGGACTTTGACCCAGTAACACAGAAGAAATGGCAATATGTTTCCAAGTCAGGGTGGTGAGTGGCTTGCAGGGGAACATGCAGGTGGTGGTGTTCCCATGTATCTGCTGCTTAGCCCTTCTCGATGGAATTGGTCATGGATTTGGAAGGTGCTTTCTGGAGATCTTTGGTGAATTTCTGCTGTGAATCTTAAGATAATACAACACTGTTGCTACTGAGCATGGATGTTTGTGAATGTGATGTGAATCAAGTGGGCTGCTTTGGCTGGGTGAAGTCAAGATTCTTGAGCGTTGTTGGAGATGCACCCATCTAAGCAGGTGGGGAATATTCCATCACACTCCTGACTTGTGACTTGTAGATGGTGGACAAGAAGCTTTGGGGAGTCAGGAGGTGAGTTACCCACTGCGTTATTCTTAACCTCTGACCTGCTCTTGTAACCATTGTATTTATATAGCTAGTTCAATTCAGTTTTTGGAAATGTAACCCTCAGAATGTTGATAGTGGGATTCGGTGTTGGTAATGTCATTTAATGTCAAAGGGCATTAGATGACTCTTATTGCAGATGGTTATTGCCTGGCATTTGTGTGATGCAAATGTTGCTGATCACTCCTTACCAGGATATTGTCCAGGTCTGCCTGCATTTAGACATGAGCCGCCTGCAAAACAAGGTGCCTGGTGTGGTATTCCCATGTAGGGAGAGAAGGAAACCATTCAGGCCATCAGGTCTGCTTCACCACTCAATCAGATCATGACCTATCTATCATCTACAACTTCACTTTCACACCTTTACCCATTACCTTGATTCCCTTACCGATTATCACAGCCTTGAATATACTTAGTGACCTTGACTCTACTGCATTCTGTGATAAAGAGTTCCACAGATTCACCAGGCTCTGAAAAAAAAAGGTCCTGTTCATTTCTGTCTTAAGTGTGCAACTCTTTATTCTGAGACTGTCTGCAGGTCCCAAATACTCCCTCAAAGGGGAAAGGAAACTTCTCTACATCAACCCTGTAGAATCCTGTAAGAATCTTAAGGTACTTTTTTGAAAAATAAAGGAATTAAAGGATATGGTGAAGACGCGTAAGTGGAGCTGAGTCCATGAAAAGATTAGCCATGATCTTATTGAGTAGGATGGCCTATTCCTGCTCCTAGTTCTTATGTTCTTATATGTTTCAATAAAATTACCCCCCAGTCACTTAAACTCTAATGATTGTAGGACTAATGTACTCAACTCCTTCCCATAAGACAATTCCTCCATAGCTGGGATTGGACTAGTGAATCTTCTCTGGACTGCCTCCAGTGTCGGTGAGACAACTCAATAGTATTCACTATGGAATGGACTCTTTGATGTGATACATATTCGTTGGTGCAAGGACCATTTTAGAACAAACATGCAAGACTGTGAGGCAGTGGGAGTGCTCATTGTATCACAGCTGTTATAATATGTTAATAGGAAGTATCTGATTTTTAAATTCTTGCCTGATTTGTTCATTATTCTTGGGAGTGAAAAATCATACCAAGCAGAAATTAGGCATAGAAATAGCAAGGTTGAATGAGGAAAATCCAGTGTTTTGGATGTAGGCAGCTGAAGGCACAGACCCCACTAGTGCAGCATTTAAAATCACAGATGCAGAAGTGGCCAGAAAGAGAGATGGTGGAGATCAGGGAGAACTGTGCAAACACCAGAGAGAGAAACAGAAACAGTGACAATACCATCATGGAAAATGGGGAAGAAAGAGAAGCAGAACAAATTGTACAAACATGTTATTGAGTTGGTTAAAAAGATATTTAGCATGCTTGCCTCCATTGTTCAGACCTGTGAGTATACAGGATATTGGTGAGGCCTCTTCTGCAGTACTAAGTCCAGTTCTGATCACACTGTTATCGGAAGGATATTATTAAGGTTCAGAAGAGATCTACTAGGATGTTGCCAGGAATGGAGGGTTTGAATTATAAGGATAGGCTGGGATGTTCTTCACTGGAGCGTAGGAGGCTGAGGGGTGACCTTACAGATGCTTATAAAATCTTGAGGGGTATGGATAAGGTGAATGGCAGGTGTCTTTTCCCTTGGGTTGAGGATTTCAAAATTAGGGGCATATTTTTAAGGTGAGAGGCAAAAAGATTTACAAAAGACATGAGGGAGTTTTGTTTTACACAGAGTGGTTCGTATGTGGAATGAACCTCCAGACAATTGGATGCAGATACTGTGACAACATTTAAAAGGCATTTGGATAAGTGCATGAATAAGAAGTATTTGGAGGGATATGTGCCAAATTCAGGTAGGTGGGGCTAGTTTAATTTGGAATTATAGTCAGCGTAGACTGGTTGGATTGAAGGGTCTATTACCCTGCTATAAGACTCTGTGACATTAATAGGCAGGCTGGCCAGTCGGTGAGCTTTTTCTGCTGATGATAATGCCCAAAAATATGGATAACATTTGAGAAGTCATTCCCATTTGGGCTTCAGGTGGGACTTTGAACCAACCTCCTCTGTCACAGAATGTTACTCACTGAGCCAAAGCTAATACCTAACTTTATGTGCATTGTTATAAACTACAACTGTCACACCCTTCTAATCATGTTTTCCAAATATAGTATAAGTCTGTGACTAATTTCCCTGTAACTATTGCAACTCTACATTTTACTTCTGTATGCTTGAGTTCTTGTAAACAGTAACACTTGCTTGTTTTATATTTTCATTCTCTCCATGGTATCCAGGTTAGGAAATGCCAAAAGATTGTTAACATTGAGTGATTGTAAGAGCCTCTTGTGCCAGAAACCGTGGTATTGTGGTTAATAAATAATCTAAAGGCAACCCAAAAGAAATGCTGGCCTCTGTCTTAATGGCTGGCATTAAATAGGATTATTACTCACTTCGTAGACAATCATTTTTCCGTTCTTTCCCCCAATTCTATAACACGTTTGTGCTACCTGATTCTCCTCCTTTGATTGCCTCCCTTAATCTTATTAACTTTCTTTGTAATAGAGTGTTTACACCTAATAGGAGAAAGTGAGGACTGCAGATGCTGGAGATCAGAGCTGAAAATGTGTTGCTGGAAAAGCGCAGCAGGTCAGGCAGCATCCAAGGAATAGGAGAATCGACATTTCGGGCATGAGCCCATCTTCAGGAATCATTCAGGAAACATTCCTGAAGAAGGGGTCATGCCCGAAACATTGATTCTCCTGCTCCTTGGATGCTGCCTGACCTGCTGCGCTTTTCCATCAACACATTTTCAGCTGTTTACACCTAATGCCAATGTGGCCAATGTTCACATTTTTTTTACTGTCGGCAAACTTTACAAAAGCCACTTTTATGTTATACTTTTCTCCAGCCTCATAACCAACAGTTCACCACTATTATCTCAGCCAATTTAACTTCCGCACTGTCATCATTCCTTTTAATCCAATAGATTACAATCTTGTCGGAAAGTCTATTTTATGGATATTATCAAATTCCTTCCAAAAATCCAAATGCACATCGTTGACTAGTAGAACTTCGTAAGGAACATGTTCAGTTTGTCAAACATTATTTTCCTTTTGGAGAAAGTGTGGATGCTGGAGATCATCAGAGTTGAGAGTGTGGTGCTGGAACAGCGCAGCAGGTCAGGCAGCATCTGAGGAGCAGGAGAGTCAATGTTTTGGTCATGAGCCCTTCATTGGGAATGTGGGGGGGTGGGAAGTGGGCTGAGAGAAAAACAGAACGGTGGGGCTGGGACTGGGGGAAGGCAGCCTGGAAGGCAATTGGTAAATGGAGGATTTAAAGATCCAGTTTAGTATGAAGCCCTATTCTTCAATGTGACAGTTAATTGTTGCCAGATTATTTATCACAACATTTCCCCACTGTTAAGTAAGAGCGCTGAAACCCTACACCTCAGTGAATATATAAGGACAGGGTGGGTGAAGTTAGAACACAAGAGAACTTTAGAACCTTTGACAGTTTGGAACTATATTGCGATGTTCTTTCAGGAGTGAACTCATGAAGAAGAGAGATGTGTCCTTACCTAATATAAGTCAGAACCTGGTATATTTATGATTACAATGCACATCTGTATTTAGCATTAATGTTCTCCAGAACTTACCTCTCCCCTAGCTAAGCTCTTCCAGTACAGCTACAACACTGACATCTCCCTGACAATGTGGAAAATTGCCCAGGTATGTTCTGTACACAAAAAGCAGGCCTAATCCAACCCAGCCATTTAAACCCCATCAGTCAGTCTACTCTTGATCATCAGTAAAGGGATGGAAGATGTCACCAACCGTGCTATCAAGCAGCACCTGCTCAGTGACACCCAGTTTGGATTCCGTCAGGGCTGCTCAGCTCCTGACCTCATTACAGCCTTGGTTCAAACACGGACAAAAGAGCTGAATTTCAGAGGGGAGGGGAGATTGACAGCCTTTGACATCAAAACAGCATACAACTGTGTGTAGCATCAAGGAGCCCTAGTGAAACTGGAATCAATGGACATTACAGAACAAACTTTCTGCTGGTTGGAGTCATACCTGACACTTAGGAAGATGGTCATGGTTGTTGGAGATCAGTTATCTCAGCTCCAGGACATCTCTGCCTCAGGGTAGTGTCTGAGGGCCAACCGTCTTCAGCTGCCTCATCAATGACCTTCCCTCTATCATAAGATCAGAAGTGGGGATGTAAGCCGATGATTGCACGGTGTTCAGCACCATTCATGACACCTCAAATACTGAAGCAGTCCATGTCCAAATGCTACAAGATCTGGACAATATCTAGGCTTGGGCTGACAAGTGGCAAGTAACATCCATGCCACACAAGTGCCAGGCTATGACCATCGCCAACAAGAGACAATCTAAGTACTGCACGTTGACATTCAGTGTTGCTACCATCATTGAATCCCCCAATATCAACACCCTGGGGAGTTATCATTGATCAGAAACTTAACTGGACTCACCATATAACTGTAGTGGCTACAAGAGTAGGTCAAAGGCTAGGAAATAAGCAGCAAGAACTGACCTTCTGACTCCTGAACACCTGTCCACCATCTACAAGGCACAAGTCAGGAGTGTAATGGAATACTCCCCACTTGCCTGGATCGGTGCAGCTCCAACAACACTCAAGAAGCTTGGCCCCATCCCGGACAAAGCAGCCTGCTTGACTGGCACCACATCCACAAGCATCCACTCCCTCCACCACCAACGCTCAGTAGCAGCAGTGTGTGCCATCTACAAGATGCATTGCAGTAGTGCACCAAAGATCCTCAGACAGCACCTTCCAAACTCACAACCACTTTCATATTGAAGAACTAGGGCAGCAGACATATGGGAACACCACCACCTACAAATTCCTCTCCAGGCCACTCACCATACTAACTAGGAAATATATCACTATTCTTCCACTGTCGCTGGGGCAAAATCCTGGAATTCCCTCACTAATGGTGTTGTGGGTCAACACGCAACAGGTGGACTGTAGTGGTTTATGACAGCATCTCACCCCACTTTCTTAAGAGCCAACTAGAGACAGGCAATAAATACTGGCCAGCCAGTGACACCCACGTCCCAAAAAAATGAAGAAAAGTACTCTTACTTTGAAGTCTAAGTCTGAAGATAGCCTTTGACTTTGCCTTCTCCTCAATCAGTCTGTGAAGAACCCATGCACATAGTTTGGTATCAAACGATATGGGAATTGATCCAAAGTTAAGCTGACTGCTCTGACATTTTGGTTTAGTTTTCTGTCCATTGTTTTTGAATAGTAGAGTACCATTTGTGATCCTCTTGTTCTCTGACCCTACTCCCACATCCCAGAAACGTTGCAAGATTGGCGGCACGGTGGCACAGTGGTTAGCACTGCTGCCTCACAACGCCTGAGACCCGGGTTCAGTTCCCGACTCAGGCGACTGACTGTGTGGAGTTTGCACGTTCTCCCCGTGTCTGCATGGGTTTCCTCCGGGTGCTCCGGTTTCCTCCCACAGTCCAAAGATGTGCGGGTCAGGTGAATTGGCCACGCTAAATTGCCCGTAGTGTTAGGTAAAGGGTAAATGTAGGGGTATGGGTGGGTTGTGCTTCAGCGGGTCGGTGTGGACTTGTTGGGCCGAAGGGCCTGTTTCCACACTGTAAGTCTAATCTAATTGAGGCTAAAGCTGATGCTATTTCTCTCCTTGTTGCTCCCAGCAGCCTCGGAAACAGCCCCTCTGCCTCAGGTATCTTTTCTACTTTGAGCCTTGTTAACCACTTAAGGTCTGCAACTTTCTTTTCATTCCATCGAATTTGTCTACCTTTTCATTCTTTGCTGTGACATTAGCTACATCTGGTTATCATGAATTGAGGTGCAGGGAGAAAGTGAGGACTGCAGATGCTGGAGATCAGAGTGTAGTGCTGGAAAAGCGCAGCTGGTCAGGCAGCATCCGAGGAGCAGGAAAGTTGACGTTTTGGGCATAAGCCCTTCATCAGCAAAATACTTCAGCCATTCTCTCTACCTCCATAAAATTCCTTTTTGTCTCTTCAACAGGCTCACCCTTTATTTCACTATCCTTTTATTCTTTCCATGTTGATAAAACACTTCAGTATTCCGTTTATGTTAACCCAACATTTCTTAAAAATTCTCGTTATCACATTTATTTCCTCTTGCAGTTCTCTTGTGCACTTTGTACAGTCAGCTTAACTCTCTTCTGTGTCATTGTCCTGCTATTTATTTTAACCATATTTTTGTTTCATTTAATACCTTTTTGACCTTTCCCTTCTACCCCATCATAAGCATGTGTCTGGATGATAGCTGAACTCATCATCAATCTCCTCTTATTTCTTATTTAATCTTTTCTAACCAAAAAATCTGAGCCAGATCCCTTTTCAACTCCCTGTACTTAGCCCTCCTTCAGTTGACTATTTTCAGCTTTCTTTGCTTTCTGTTCTTTTCCATTAGTAATCAAAACCAAATGATAAATGATGCTGTTGTCACTTTATCCCACTTGTCTCCCAGTTGAAACATACTTCACTCAAAGATTACAGCTCATAATCTAGGTTGACTCATCATTTGTAAATTTGAATTTCAGCTTTGCTGAATCTGGAAATGTAATGACTATTGGTGCCAGTAAAAGTGACCCGTAAATTGTTGGATTGTTACAAATTCCAACTGGATCAGTGGTGCTGGAAGAGCACAGCAGTTCAGGCAGCATCCAACGAGCAGCAAAATCGACGTTTCGGGCAAAAGCCCTTCATCAGGATGAAGGGCTTTTGCCCGAAACGTCGATTTTGCTGCTCGTTGGATGCTGCCTGAACTGCTGTGCTCTTCCAGCACCACTGATCCAGAATCTGGTCTCCAGCATCTGCAGTCATTGTTTTTACCACAAATTCCAACTGCTTTGCTCAAATTCTTTTGAGAAGAAACTTTGCTGTCCTTACGTAGCCCTGGCCCATATGTGACCCCGGCACTATGACTATATGGTTGGCCTCCTGAGCCTTCTCTGAACAGAGCGAGAAAGTCACTCAGTTGTATCAATCCACTGCAGGTGGTTCAAAGGAAAGGCTCACCACCAAACAGTCAGTACAGCCAGATATGGTTGATAAACACAGAGCTTGCCAGCAAAGCTGAGTGCCCATAAGCTAAGATGTTTTTTTTCCCCTAAGGCAATCTGCTCTGCCCTATTGGCAGAGATCTATGAGTACATTTCCAGCCTATTGACTTCGCTGGAACAAAACCAGCAAGGAAATAAACTAATCCATTGATTAGAATCATAGGGTCAACAGTTCACACTTGTCTTGATTCTCCTTTAGAAAAATAGCACAAAAGCTTGAAATGTGTAAATTATATTGACCAATTTGTGTGCACATATACTTTTTGTTCACTCATAGGATGTATTAACAAGGTCAGCCTTTCGTGGCTCATGCCAGTAGCCCTTGATATAATGACAAACGTTAAAGCAGGTGGAAGATTGGTTTGTTGAAACTTACAGTACTTATTAAATGATAAAAACATGAATACCTAGGTGAGAGATACAAGCTGGAATATCTAATGTGTTATGGCCTGAAATTTGTGGGCGACACGGTGGCACAGTGGTTAGCACTGCTGCCTCACAGTGCCTGAGACCCGGGTTCAATTCCTGCCTCAGGCGACTGTGTGGAGTTTGCACGTTCTCCCCGTGTCTGCGTGGGTTTCCTCCGGGTGCTCCGGTTTCCTCCCACAGTCACAAAGATGTGCAGGTCAGGTGAATTGGCCATGCTAAATTGCCCCTAGTGTTAGGTAAGGGGTAAATGTAGGGGTATGGGTGGGTTGCGCTTCGGCGGGTCGGTGTGGACTTGTTGGGCCGAAGGGCCTGTTTCCACACTGTAAGTAATCTAATCTAATCTAACTGTGGAGTTCAGTTGATTATATTTGGATTAAATGATACTCTGAAGTATCAGGAACGGAATCTGATGGACAGATTTAGGTTTGGATTGAGATGTTGTTATATATAGAATAACTAATGTCCGGGAGTGAGTTACAGGTTGAAATCTAATTGAGGGATCTTTGTGGTTTGTATGTAGAATAATAGATATCCGGTAGTTTAAGTTACAGGCTGGAATCTAATTAAGTTGATTCAAGCCAAGTTTTGTTCAATGTTACTCTTAAGCCATGTGGTTAATCTTATTTCAAACAGGAATTGCTTTCCATTATTCGGTATTGAATTTCTTTTGAGAAAGGAAATAAGAAAGACTTGCATTTCTAAAACGCCTTTCATGACACCAGGAAATTGCAAAATATTTCACAGCCAGTGAGGTACTTTCGAAGCATTGTCACTCTTGTAATGTCGGAGACAAGGAAGGAAATTTGCACACAGCAAGATCCCATAAAGGGCAATGTGCAAATGACCAGATAATCCAAATGAATGTTTATGTTGAATTCTTTGTTGTCACTTCAGATTAATTTACATCCTACCTCACTGATTTGGTCTTATCAACAAACCTGACCAGCTTGCTTTGATTCCCAAGTAATTACTGCATATTAGAAAATGTTGCTGTTGCTAGCAGCCAGTCCCACCTGTTAAAAGGAATACATTCAAAGAAACTAGTGTGAATGTTGAAATGGATGGTAACCTGGAACATGTCGATAAGTTTGTCAATATTGAACAGATGATCACAGCTGATTGGCAGATATGAAACAGAAGTTTCATGGGCGGCACGGTGGCACAGTGGTTAGCACTGCTGCCTCACAGCGCCTGAGACCCGGGTTCAATTCCCGACTCAGGCGACTGACTGTGTGGAGTTTGCACGTTCTCCCCGTGTCTGCGTGGGTTTCCTCCGGGTGCTCCGGTTTCCTCCCACAGTCCAAAGATGTGCGGGTCAGGTGAATTGGCCATGCTAAATTGCCCGTAGTGTTAGGTAAGGGGTAGAATGTAGGGGAATGGGTGGGTTGCGCTTCGGCGGGTCGGTGTGGACTTGTTGGGCCGAAGGGCCTGTTTCCACACTGTAAGTAATCTAATCTAAAAAAAAGTTAGAACAAGAGGAGAGAGGCAGGAATTATAGGACCTACTACTGCTGTCATAACATGTCTTGCTCCACTGTCTTCTGCCACCCTCACACATCCAATGTAGCTCATCTGCAACAATGCTGGGGCACCCTTCGTCCACCAATACCCAGGCTGGCCCTGCTATGTAGCTTTCAGCTCCAATCAAATATTGAAATTACTAACGTTTTCACTTTTTAAGAGTTGTTTTTGATATTACAGTTTCAAACACTTCTCCATTTGTTGTATGGTTTGCATGTAGAACTTTTAGCATATGCCATGGCTGCTGCATTTCAAAGGCCCCTACTTTCTTTCACAATTTACCGGTCAGGTTTCTGAGCTATACAGAACAGTGGATAGAATCTTATGAGCTTTTCTTTGTAATAAACTTGCATTTTCCTGTTGTTAACTCATCCTTAATCTTCATAGAATTTTTGCCTCTCTGTCTTTGTTCTAACTTCTGTATCATACCGTCATTATTTGTCGTAAATAGGCAAAAATGTCTACTTTGTTCTGGGGTGATACCATCCATTTCAACCTAGTTTCTTTGAATGTATTCCTTCCAGCTAGCAATTCTTTTTTTATCTGTTTGCTGTTCATACTCAATATATATTCTAACATTCCAGATTTTCTATGAGCTGTAGTTCTCTTGTGACTTTGCAAGCAGTGCTATGTTGTCAGTTAGTGGATTTTATGATGTTCCAAATCGAAAGTAGTCATGAAGTTAAAGAGGCAAATGAAGGACCAAACATGGTGATATCAAAAGTTAAAAAAAAATTGAAATTGAAGCATGCTGGAAAATCTTCAGGCTTAGATGGAGTAATAATGTAATATATAAAAAGTCTTGGAGAAGCAGCATTAGAATAAAATCAGAAATGTGTGATCAGGTATAGAGTCAGAGAAATACAGCACACAAACAGACCCTTAGGTCCAATATATACAAAAGGATGCAATCCATGTGACTTGAGATATTTGTTATTCATTATTACCAGGGAGCAATGTAGTGCAATCATTTTGGGACTGTGTTTAGTGAATCATCTCATTAATGTGATCAAGTAGAAATTGGTGAAGCACAGTCTGGATTTAGACTTGGAGTAGGAACACAAGAGGTACTTCTTAACCATAGAACAATTTATCTATAAGGAAACAAGAACTGTGTGGTGTTTGCACATTCTCCCTGCATCTGCGTGGGTTTTTGCCAGGTACTCCTGTTTCCTCCCACAGTGTGCAGGTTAGGTGGATTGGCCATGGTAAATTGCCGATAGTGTCCAGGGATGTGTAGGTTAAATGGATCAGCCATGAGAATTGCAGGACCCAGGGATAGGATTGGGTAATAAGTCTGGGTGGGATGGTCTTCAGATGGTTGGTGTGGACTTAAGGGGCTGAATAGCCTGCTTCACCACTGTAAGGATTCTATAATACTATCCCTTCTTCCTGAAGAAGGACGTACGCCCGAACGTTGATCCTCCTGCTCCTCGGATGCTGCCTGGCCTGCTGTGTTTTTCCAGCATCCCATTTTTCAACTCTGGTCTCCAGCATCTGCGGCCCTCACTTTCTCCTTCTCTAATTCTATGAACACTTACATTTGCCTCATAGACTATGAAAAAGTGATCATGTTTATCATAAAAGTTGATGGACATGTTGCTGAAATGTGACATTGACAATAAATATATGAGGTTTATGTGGAGCCTGTATTGGAATCGAACAGAGTGCATCAGGTGAGGAGAGACAATCAGACATGTTTCAGTGAAGAGATGTGTACAAGAAGACTTTATATTGTCACCAACATTATGTGATCTGTACACAGAACAAATATTCAGGGAATCAGATGGATTTCCAGAGGTGCAAAATTTGAAGCTTAGAGGTAAGTAATTAGTTAAGACGAAAAGGCTTTACTGAGTTCACTTTCCTAATCAACATGCCATTAGAGTCCTCAAATGGTTAATCTGAAACTTTGAAGCTAGTTTAATGTGTAATGGAACAAAGTACAAAAAGATCTCTTGTTATTGCTATCGGGTGAAGTCGAGTTCAACATATCAGACAATGTTTTATTCTATTCTTTAGCAAAGAGTCAAAGTCTCAGCTTTCTAAAAAACCTTATTTCATTGAAAAAAGTCTTTTTTTTCTGTATTCTAATTTTACTGCCTTATATCAAGTCTTCACTTGAACTGCCAATCTTCTTATAGTTGATATTAGACAATTTTCCTTGGAACTAACACAAAAACATAGCCAGCTGAAAAGATCCTGGTTTGTTGATTATCTCTGATACTTAAGCCACTGTAATGACCTGCCAGTTGGCTATTCTACCCCAGAGGCATCACAGTCAAGACTATGCCTTTCCTTCCTCAGTCTGCCTGTGCATATTTCCGAGATGAAGTCACTGTGTCAGACATGAATGCCAATTTTGGTCTGATGTAGTCCTGGACATTTCATCACATGAATGTCTCACCTTCAGTTATCCCACAGTCAAACTTACTTCCAACCTGGTCAAGCCTCTTCTTATTAAATGTGTTAGCCCATATAAATGCCACCTTAGAGTTCTTGAGGCAGCTTTATATGTATGACAGTATTCTAGTGGGGAATCATTGTTTTCATGTAGCTTAAGTTAATCCAATTCTAATTGTGTTCTAATAGTGTTCATAGAGTCATAGAGATGTACAGCATGGAAACAGATCCTTCGGCCCAACCTGTCCATGCCGACCAGATATCCCAGCCCAATCTAGTCCCAGCTGCCAGCACCCGGCCCATATCCCTCCAAACCCTTCCTGTTCATATACCCATCCAGATGTCTCTTAAATGTTGCAATTGTACTAGCTTCCACCACTTCCTCTGGCAGCTCATTCCATACATATACCACCCTCTGAGTGAAAGAAGTTGCTCCTTGTGTCTCTTTTATATCTTTCCCCTCTCATTGTAAACCCATGCCCTCTAGTTTTGGACTCCCCGACCCCAGGGAAAAGACTTTGTCTATTTATCCTATCCATGCCCCTAATGATTTACTAAACCTCTATAAGATCAACTCTCAGTCTCCGGTGCTCCAGGGAAAACAGCCCCAGCCTGTTCAACATCTCCCTATAGCTCAAATCCTCCAACCCTGGCAACGCCCAGTACTCTACACTCTATAGCTGAATGTTGACTAGTTCTTGTAAAGTTCCTCATAAATTGTTTCCATATTACGTGAGACTTGTAAGCATGTTTACAAAAATTAATTTGATCAAGTGCAGGACACAAATCTAGATGCAAGAAGTTTTCACTGAAAATTACAAATTACTGCTGAAAAACGTGCCCTAGAATATTTCCTAACCAATCCTCTAAGGGCTGTCAAAATCTTAATGCCTATAAGCAAGGATTGAAGAAGAAGCCCACGAGTTTTATAAACCTATTGCTACTTAGACTTACACTGAATTTTTAAATGGATCATCACGAGCAGTGCACTGAGACAGCATTTATTTCCTACCCTAATCGCTCTTGAGAAGGTTGTGGTGAGTTGTCTCCTTGAACTGCAGCAGTCCATGTGCTGTAGGTAGACACAAAAGGAACAACGATATATTTCCAAATCAGGATGATCAGTGGCTTGGAGGGGAACAGGCAGATGATGATGTTCCTATATATCCACTGGCCTTACCCTTTTAGTTGGTTGAGTTTGTCAGTTTGGAAGGAGTGAACTAAGGAGCCTTGGTAAATTCTTATTCATCTTGTAGTTGGCACAAACTGCTGCTACTGCGCATTAATGGTGGAGGGAACGTAAGTTGACAGTGTTGGATGGACTATAAATCAAACAGGTTGCTTTTTCTGGATGTATTAAGCTTCTTGGGTGCAATTGGAGCTGCACTCATTCAGGTAAATAGAGAGTATTCTGCCACACTCCTGACTTGTGCCTTAACCATGGTGGATAGGCTTTGCAGAAACAGGAGGTGAGTTACTCACTGTAGGATTCCCAGGCTCTGACTTGCTCTTGTAGCCATAGTATTTATATAGCTGGGCCATAAGAGATAAAAGTTGAAAAAAGTCATGCAGCCCACTGAAACTACTCTGCCAATCAATGAGATCATGGCTGATTTCAAACCCTCCATTTCCACTTTCGTCTGGTTTCCCCATAACGCTTGATTCCCTTACAGATTGAAAAACTGTGTATTTCACTCTTGAATATTCTTAACAGCTCTCTGTATCAAAGAATTCCACAGATTCACCATCCTCTGAGTAATGAAATTCTCCCTCGTCTCTATTTTAAATGGGTGGCTCCTTACACTGAGCTTCTGTCCTTTTGTCCCTGATCCTCCCACAGGGGAGCCCAAAGAATCTTAGATGTTTCCATAAGGTCACCTGTCATTCTTCTAAACTCTAATGAGGCCCAACCTACTCACCCTCTCCTTATAAGAAAATCAGCCTGTAGCAGATGAGGACTGGAAACTATATGGGTGCAAGTGACTGAACATTTATTAACGATTTACATTACATCCAGAGAAATGGTTCAGCTGACTCCATTAATACATTTATCCCTTTGGTCCCAATTCCATGTTCTCTGACATCATCTGATAAAACTAATGCACTCTAGCTGTAGGCTAATTACATTTCACCTTTATGCTACAATGGTAACTTGGCATCCAGGCTGAACTCTCCCTTCCTTTAATCCAGTAATTCTGCTGCCAAATGTAATTCCTTCATTTTTCTGAGTTGGGTCCTGGATCAAGGGCTAGCCTTGGTTCTATTTCAATGACCTGAAGAGCCTCAGACTCTGCTACAATGTTAGTTATGTCAGTTAATCCAAGACCTAGTTGGAGTTTTCAAAGTTACATTTTTGGAAATTCAGAGGAAGCAATTTTTG
Organism: Hemiscyllium ocellatum; assembly: GCF_020745735.1. Classification (NCBI taxonomy): domain Eukaryota; kingdom Metazoa; phylum Chordata; class Chondrichthyes; order Orectolobiformes; family Hemiscylliidae; genus Hemiscyllium; species Hemiscyllium ocellatum. The sequence continues at coordinate 112,927,004 of NC_083408.1, forward strand.
TTTTATTAGGGCTGATCAAGGAGAGCAAATGGATGTTATTGACCTGGATTTCAAGAAGGCCTTTAACAAGGTACCACACAGGAGGCTACTGAGTGAGATAAGCACCCATGGTGTTAGAGGCAAGGTGCTAGGATGGATAGAAGCTTGGCTATCTGGCAGGAAGCAGAGACTGGAGATAAAAGGGTCCTTCTCAGGATGGCAGCCAGTGACTAGCTGTTCTGCAAGTCTCAGTGTTGAGACCACAACATTTTTTTTATGCCTTAATGATGTAGATGAAGGAACTGAGGGCATTCTGGCTAATTTTGCAGATGATACAAAGATACGTTGATTTGGATAGCTTAGGACAGTGGATAAAGAAGTGGCCGATGGAGTACAATGTGGA